>NC_083684.1:36122500-36747500 GCF_033118175.1 Dama dama
CAAGAGGATACTGACAAGTCAAAGTGACTGATTAGTGTGGGAACTGAGAAACCCAACATTCTGGTACCATTTCCTCCCTCCTCCTTATCTCCTCCTTATGCTGTGAACTGCCCAACCTCAACTTGAAGCCAGAGGGCAAGGGTGACCATAAAGCAGTGCACGCAGTTTTGTTTCGTGGGGCACAGAATAGGTTGAAGGGCAAAATGAGACATGGAAGAGCAATGGAAAACATCCAGTGAAGCTTCTCCCTAATGGAGCATCAGATCTTTAATGATTTAATGCAGAAAAAGCCACAAACCCTACATGCAGCTGGACAGGTTCTCAAATCTTTTCTCAGGTTAACATCAATGTAGCCACCTACCAGTTCTATTACCCATACTCTTTTTTGCAGTGGTCCAGTCAGTTGTGCACTTTTATTCACGAGTCAATTAGTCAATAGAATAAGATATCTAAGGTATAGGGAATGAACATGTCTAAAATTCAACTTGAAGAGAGCTGGAGATCTAGCTGCTATAGTTTAAGACAATGAGTAACTGAAAAGTGGAAGTACTCTTCATGGTATGTCAATGAGTTTTGCCACATGATCCCTAAATTTGAAAGGCTAAAATTTCAATTTCCTTTGCAACACTTTGTACCATTGGATCTGTCTCTCTACCTGATACCCTTCGATGATGTCATTTTCTGCTCCCTGCACGGTCCCTTCATTCACTTGTGATGTCTTAGTGAATGATGATTGTAGTTTAGTGGTTTCTCGGCAGGTTGAGGATTTTGGTGAGAAACACCATATATAATTTTAATTGGTTTGCCTACACCCAAATAGTGTAACCATGAGGGCTTCGCCTTTGTTTCTACAAGCCTCTGTCAGTGAAGCAGAATGGGATTCTTCATCCCTCCATTTTTGGGAAAATGAGAGAACAAAGAGCAATCCAGAGTGTATAGACTTTGCTCAAGCCTCCTCTCAATAAATTCCAAGGGAATCATACCATGCAGAACCTCTTTTAAGTCTGGACCATTCTTACAGTTTGGAGAGTTGGAAGGTGTCAGTCTCAAAAGTAGGTACAGTGCACGGGAGGATATTGGTCAGGAGGGCTGGTGGCTGTACCTTAGTTTTCCATGATTTGGCTGAGATACATCATCTATTCCCATAGCTTCTAGGCAATCTGGGAGAGTATTTCAAAATTTATGTATGCTCCTTTTGGTGTGTGGAAGTCAGCTTAAAGAGAAGAAGGAAAAATCAAGGGAAAGGGAGGTGAATTGTAGAACTTTCTCTCAGGGATAAAAGGGAAGATGGTGGTTTCACAGAGCAATCATGATAGTAAAAGGTGGAAATGAAGTTTAGACAAGAGAAAGAGATTCTCTAGGTCAGAGGAATCTCTGTATGTTGCTTGGACCAAGAGGGCATACTAGACAAGGCTAACAGCAATGGATGGATGCAAACTTAAGACAAACCATAATCAAGACTGTCCTACCTTCCAAGTTCCCTAGACCTTAGAAGCAACACAGCATCTGGGATGAACCAATACAGTGGAAGGATGAAGTAAGATTTTAGACACATTTAGAATCAAGACAGTAGTGGGAAGAAGTAAGATTTTAGACAGTTTTAACTTGAATGTGACTGAGTTGCAGATCTGAATTGCTATCCATTGAAGAGAAGGAAGGGAAAAGAAACCAAATTTTAGGTAGATAGATACAATTCTCTCTCATTTGGTAAACTGTAACTCAGGGCCAGAAATTCAAATGAGTTCAAGAAAGAAACAATGACATTTGTGATTTCACACATGGAAGTTTGTAACTATAGTTAAATCTATTCCCATGTTCAGTCTATCCTTTGAATGTAGAAAATAGTTACGGTGGCCAATAAGAAAGAATGGATTTTCATGATAAAACTTTAGCCTCTGAGCTTTTCTCTCCTTTATAAAATATAATTATAAGACTATATATGTTGCTATCCCAGAATGGAATATGTTTTCCACTCATGTATCAGAAAGTTACTATTCTTGCCAAAGTTAGAAGATAGAAATTAACTCCCAATGGTGACAGAACACAAAAGACTAAAATAGTTCATATTTGTATCACATAGACATTAGGATTACATGCAAAGAGGCAGCATCCTCAAAGAAAGACAAGAAAAGCTATTTCTGAGTTGAAAAGTAATTAGAGATAGAGATTTCTTCGCTCTTAGAAGAAATGTTTCCTTAAAATTACAACTGATAATAAAAAGCAGAAAAGAATACTACACTATGAATTTGAGAATTTTTAAGGCCAAACTGAGAATAAGAATTGTGATTTGAGGAAATGTCTCATATGGACTAATGAGGAACTACATAGAGCTATAGGGCAAACTATTGACAAGCAGATGTTCATTGGTGAATCAAAGAAATATAAAAGGAATAGACTAGACTAGAATGTGAGTCAGTTCATTGAAATGCATTTACACAGCTATTTGATGAGATGGAAATCAATTTTTATTATACATAATTATATTAGATTAACTGCATGTTACAATATGTCTCATTTCATGATGTGGATGCAGTGATTTCTATATGGTTTTCATAATATCTTAGTTAAGAAATTGATCACATATATCAAACTTTGTCCTGGAGAGGAATTTATAAGATTCTAAGAACCTAACCTTTTCACAATCAACATGAAAAGATTTGACTCCTAGGAGTCTGTTTGGGACAAGTGGGAATGTTGTTGATATTCTGACATGTCTATCCATTTTCAATCACTTCTTATCTCTTCTATGCTCCATGCTTAGTTGCTTAGTCATGTTTGACTCTGCAACTCTTTGGAATATAGCTTTCCAGGCTCCTCTGTCCATGGGACTTTTCAGGCAAGAATACTGGAGTGGGTGGCCATTTCCTCCTCCAGGGGATCTTTCTGACCCAGGGTTCGAAACTGCATCTCCTGTGTGTCCTGCATTAAGGGCGGATTCTTTACCTGATAAGCTATTGGAGAATCCCCTCTTATCTCCTAGACATATCTAATTGGATTTGGAAAAATATGATACACCTAAGGAATTTTGGCTTGAGATGGTCCAAAATCTTCTCCTCTTTTGTAGGTGCTAAATCAGCCAAGTAAAACTCTCTGTTGAAAAATGTGTACCTCAAGTGCATGCATAGAAGATGGGTCACTTGAGTCTAGTGAGTCTAGTGGCAATGGTACTGAGCTATTGAACTCTCTACTTTTGAGATCTGCTGATCATTGTAGTCTTAATACTTCTCCTGGAGTAAATGGATGATTGGGAAAATGACATCACACACAACCCCTTTTTTTTCTGTGCACCAATACAATTTATCCCCACTACCAAATAAAATGTAAGTACCTGTTTTCCTTGCTATGAGACCTACCCTGGTTGATGTCTAGATCGGTCAACATCACTTGATTATCAGTTTCCAACTCTGGTGCCTACAGAGTTAAAACTTAGTTAAAACTAAGTGAGGAGCCCACCTAACAAAACATTGAGTAAGCAAATGCTGTACATTTACACAAGCACTGTTTCAGTTAATATGAATAAAACATAGTGCAACCACAGGGATTACTAGGATGACACAATACTACTGAATAAAGTCAACAACCATGTTGATTCAAGGAGGGCAACACCCAATACACAGAAACACATGAATACAAACACAGACAAAGACACTCACACACAAATTCCTTCCACATCTGACATTATCTTTGAATCTCATTTGGACAGTAAATAGGATAAATAATTGCCTTTCCCAATAACTTTTTCCCAAAATACTACCCACTTCACTCACTGCCAGCTATGCCTGTTTCATTTTTTTATGTATGTATAACTGCTTTTTTAAAATATCACAGTATCCCAATTTTTTTTTTTTTTCATTTTTCATCCTGGTGTAGTATCTCCAAAGTGAGTGATTGACTTTTTAAAACATTTTATTTATTTTTTATTGAAGGATAATTGCTTTATAGAATTTTTCTGTTTTCTGTCAAACCTCAACATGAATCAGCCAGAGGTATACATATATTCCCTCCCTTTGGGCCTCCCTTCCATCTCCCACCCCATCCCACTCCTCTCTGTTCATACAGAGCCCCTGTTTGAGTTTTCTGAGCCATAAAGCAAATTCCTGTTGGCTATCTATTTTACATATGGTAATATGAGTTTCCATAATATTCTTTCCATACATGTCACCCTCTCCTCCCCTCTCCCCATGTCCATAAGTCTATTATCTATGTCTGTTTCTCCATTCTTGCCCTATAAATAAATTCTTCATTACCATTTTTCTAGATTCTGTATATATGCATTAGAATATCATATTTATCTTTCTCTTTCTGACTTCCTTCACTTTGTATAATAGGTTCTAGGTTCATCCACCTCACTAGAACTGACTCAAATGTGTTCCTTTTTATGGCTGAGTAATATTCCACTGTGTATATGTACCACAACTTCTTCATCCATTCATCTGTCGATGGGCATCTAGGTTGAATCCACGTTCTAGCTATTGTAAACAATGCTGCAATGAACAATGGGATACATGAGTCTCTTTCAATTTTGGTTTCCTCAGGGGATATACCCAGGAGTGGGATTGCTGGGTCATATGGATTTTCTTTTTTAAGGAATCTCCATTCCATCTTTCTTAGTGACTGTATCAATTTAATTTCCCACCAACAGTGCAAGAGCATTCCATTTACTCAACACCCTCGCCAGAATTTATTGTTTGTAGACTTTTTGATGATGGCCAGTCTGACCAGTGTAAGGTAATATCTCATTGTAGTTTTGATTTGTATTTCTCTAATAATGAGCAACTTAGTATTAGAGACTTTATTTTTTTGGGCTCCAAAATCACTGTAGATGGTGATTTTAACCATGAAATTAAAAGATGCTTGCTCCTCAGGAGGAAAGCTATAACCAACCTAGACAGCATATTAAAAAGCAGAGACATTACTTTGCCAACAAAGGTCTGTCTAGTCAAATCTATGGTTTTTCCAGTAGTCATGTATGGATGTGACAGTGGGACTATAAAGAAAGCTGAGTGCTGAAGAATTGATGCTTTTGAACTGTGATGTTGGAGAAGACTGTTGAGAGTCCCTTGGACTGCAAGGAGATCCAACCAGTCAATCCTACAGGAAGCCAGTCCTGAATATTCATTAGAAGGACGGATGCTGAAGCTGAAACTCCAATACTTTGGCCACCTGATGTGAAGATCTGACTCACTAGAAAAGACCCTGATCCTGGGAAAGATTGAAGACGTGAGGAGAAGGGGACAACAGAGGATGAGATGGTTGGATATCATCATTGACTCCATGGACATGAATTTGCGTAAACTCCAGAAGTTGGTAATGAACGGGAAGCCTGGCTTGCTGCAGTCCATGGGATCACAAAGAGTCAGACATGACTGAGCGACTGAACTGAACTGAATAATGAGTGATGTTGAGCATCTTTTCATGTGTTTGTTAGTCATCTGTATGTCTTCTTTGGAGAAATGTCTGTTTAGGTCTTTTTCACACTTTTTGATTGAGTTGTTTGTTTTACTAGTATTGAGTTGTATGAGCTGCTTGTGTATTTATAAATTAATCCTTTGTCAGTTGTTTCATTTTCTAGTATTTTCTCCCATTCTGAGGGTTGTCTTTTCACTTTGCTTATAGTTTCCTTTGCTGTGCAAAAGCTTTTAAGTTTGTAATCAGGTCCCACTTGTTTACCTTCTTTTTTCCTCCATTATTCTAGAAGATGGGTCATAGAGGATCTTGATTTGATTTACGTCATCTAGTGATCTGCCTATGTTTCCCCCTAATAAGAGGTTTAGTTTCTGGTGTTACATTTAGGTATTTAATCCATGTTGTGTTTATCTTTGTGTATCATGTTAGGAAGTGTTCTAATTTCATTCTTTTACATGGAGCTGTCCAGTTTTCCCAGCACCACTTATTGAAGAGGCTGTCTCTGCCTCATTGTATATTCTTGCCTCCTTTGTCAAAAATAAGGTACCCATAGGTGCATGGGTTTATTTCTGGGCTTCCTATCTTGTTCTATTTGTCTATATTTCTTTTTTGTGCCAGTACCATACTGTCTCGATGACTGTAGCTTTGTAATATAACCTGAAGTCAGGAGGGTTGATTCTTCCAGGTCCATTCTTCTTTCTTATGACTGCTTTGGCCATTTGGGGTCTTTTGAGTTTGCATATGAATTGTGAAACTTTTTTGTTCTAGTTCTGTGAAAAATTCCATTGGTAATTTGATAGGGATCACATTGAATCTGTATATTGCATTTAGTAGTATAGTCATTTTCACCATATTGATTCTTCCTACCCAGGAACATGGAATATCTCTTCATCTGTGTATGTCATCTTTGATTTCTTTCATCAGCATCTTATAATTTTCTGTGTAGAGTTCTTTTGTCTCCTTAGGTAGGTTTATTCCTAGATATTTAATTCTTTTTGTTGCAATGGTGAATGGGATTGATTCTTTAATTTCTTTTTCTGATTTTTCATTGTTAGTATGTAGAAATGCAAGTGATCTCTGTGTATTGATTTTGTTTCTGCAACTTTGCTAAATTCACTGATTAGCTCTAGTAATTTTCTGATACTATTTACAGTATCATGTCATCTGCAAACAGTGAGAGCTTTACTTCTTCTTTTACAATCTGGATTCCTTTTATTTATTTTTCTTCTCTGATTGTTGTAGCTAGGACTTCCAGAACTATGTTGAATAGTGGTGAAAGTGGACACCCTTGCCTTGTTCCTGATCTTAGGGGGAATGCTTTCAGTTTTTCACCATTGAGAATAATGTTTGCTGTAGGTTTATCATATATGGCCTTTACTACGTTGAGGTAGGTTCCTTCTATGCCCACTTTTTGAAGGCTTTTAATCATAAATGGGTGCTGAATTTTGTCAAAGGCTTTTTCTGCATCTATTGAGATTACCATATGGTTTTATCTTTCAACTTGTTAATATGGTGTATCACACTGATTGATTTGTGTATATTGAAGAATCCTTGCATCCCTGGAATAAACCCAACTTGATCATGTATATGAGCTTTTTGATGTGTTCCTGAATTCTGTTTGCTAAAGTTTTGTTGAGGATTTTTGCCTATATGTTTATCAGTGATATTGGCCTGAAGTTTTCCTTTGTCGTGTTGTCTTTGTCTGATTTTGATATCAGGGTGATTGTGGCCTTGTAGAATGAGTTTGGAAGTGTTCCTGCCTCTGTAACTTTTTAAAAAGAGTTCTAAAAGGATAGGGTTAGCTCTTCTCTAAATGTTTGATAGAATTCTCCTGTGAAGCCATGTAGTCCTGGGCTTTTGTTTCTGGGGAAATTTTTAATCACAGCTTCACTTTTAGTGCTTGTAATTGGGTTGTTCATAATTTCTATTTCTTCCTGGTTCATTCTTGGAAGATTGAACTTTTCTAACAATCTGTTTCTTCCAGACTATCTTTTTCATTGCCATACAGTTGTTCATAATAATCTCTTATAATCATTTGTATTTCTGCATTGGCTATTAAAACCTCTGCTTTTTCATTTCTAATTTTGTTGATTTGATTCTTCTTTTTTCCTCATGAGTCTAGCCAAAGGTTTGTCAATTTTGTTTATCTTCTCAAAGAACCAGTCTTTAGTTTTATTAATCTTTACTATTGTTTCTTTCATTTCTTTTTCATTTTTTTCTGCTTGGATCTTTTCTTCTACTAATTTAAGTGTTTGCTTTTTTTGTTGTTGTTCTTCTTCCAGTTGTTTCAGGTGTAAAGTTAGGATGTCTATTCGATGTTTTTCTTTTTACTTGAGGTAGGATTGTATTGCTATTAACTTCTCTGTTAGAACTGCTTTTGCTGTATTCTATAGGTTTTGAGCTGTCATGATTTCACTATCATTTGTTTCCAGAAAATCTTTGATTTCCCTTTTTATTTCTTCAGGAACCTGTTGGTTATTTAGAAACGTGTTGTTTAATCTCCATGTGTTTGTGTTTCTTACAGTTTTTTTCTTGTAATTGATATCTAGTTTCATAGCACTGTGGTCAGAGAAGATACTTGATACAATTTCAATTTTCTTAAATTTACTGAAATATGAACTGTGACACAAGATGTGGTCTATCCTGGAGAGTGTTCCATGTGCAGTTGAAAAGAAGGTCTATTCTTCTGCATTTGGATGGAATGTCTTGAAGATATCAATGAGATCCATCCCATTTAATGTATCATTTAAGACATGTGCTTCCTTATTTGTTTTCTGTTTAGATGATTTGTCCTTTTTTCTGAGTGGGGTATTAAAGTCCCCTACTATTATTGTATCACTGTCAATTTCTCCTTTTATGTCTGTTAGTATTTGTCTTATGTATAGAGGTGCCTCTATGTTGGGTGCATAGATATATACAATTGCTATGTCTTCGTCTTGGATTCATCACTTGATCATTTGTAGTGTCCCTCCTTATCTCTTGTAATCTTTATTATAAGGTCTATTTTCTCTGATATGAGGATTGCTACTCCAGCTTTCTTTTGCTTCCCATTTGCATGGAATATATTTTTCCATCTTCTCACTTTCAGTCTATATGTGCCTTGAAGTCTGAAGTGGGTTTCTTGTAGACAGCATAAATATTGGTCTTGTTTTTGCATCCATTCAGCCAGTCTGTGTCTTTTGGTTGGAGCATTTAATTCATTTACATTTAAAGTAATTATTGATGTGTGTGTGTGTGTGTGTGTGTGTGTGTGTGTGTGTGTGTGTGTGTGTGTTTATGGCCATTTTCTAATTGGGTTGATTTTGTAGATCCTTTTTCTTCTGTTGTATTTCTTGACTATATAAATCCCTTTAGCATTTGTTTTAAAGCTGGTTTGGTAGCACTGAATTCTCTTAACTTTTGCTTGTCTGAAAAGCTTTTTATAGCTTCATCAATTTTGAATGAGATTCTTTCCAGGTATAGGATTCTTGGTTGTAGATTTTTCCCTTTCAGTACTTTACATATATACTGTCATTCCCTTCTGGCCTGCAGAGTCTCTGCTGAAAGATCAGCTGTTAAGCATATGGGATTTCCCTTATATGTTACTTGTTGCTTCTCCCTTGTTGATTTTAATATCCTTTCTTTGTGTTTAGTCTTTGTTAGTTTGATTAGTATGTGTCTTGGCGTGTTTCTCCTTGGGTTTATCCTGTATGGGACTCTTTGTGCCTCTTGGACTCTATTGACTATTTCCTTTACCATGTTGGGGAAATTTTCAACTATAATCTCTTCATAAATTTTCTCATACCCTTTCTCTCTCTCTTCTTCTTCTAGGACCTCTATAATTTGAACATTGGTGTATTTGATATTGTCCCAGAGGTCTCTGAGATTGTCCTCAGTTCTTTTCATTCTTTTCACTTTATTTTGCTCCTCAGAAATTATTTCCACCATTTTATCTTCCAGTTCACTGATTTGTTCTTCTGCTTCAGATATTCTGCTACTGATTGCTTCTAGAGTATTTTTAATTCAGTAATTGTGTTGTTTGTCTCTGTATGCTTATTCTTTAATTCTTTTAGGCCTTTGCTAATTGATTCTTGCATTTTCTCCATTTTGTTTCAGGGTTTTTGTTCATCTTTACTATCATTATTCTGAATTCGTTTTCAGGAAGTTTCCTATTTCCTCTTCATTTATTTGGACTTCTGTGTTTCTAGTTTGTTCCTTCATTTGTGTAGTATTTCTCTGCCTTTTCATTATTTTTTTAAAGCTTATTATGTTTGAGGTCTCCTTTTCCTAGGCTTCAGTGAAAGTTGAATTCTTTCTTCCTTTTTGTTTCTGCCCTCCTAAGTTTGGTCCAGTGGTTTGTGTGAGCTTCCTATACAGTGAGATTTGTGGTGAGTTTTTTTTTTTGTTTGTTTGTTTTTCCTCTGGTGGGCAAGGCTGAGTGAGATGATAATCCTGTCTATTGATGATTTGGTTTGTATTTTTGTTTTGTTTGCCATTTAAATGAGAAGTCCTACCCACGGTGCTACGGGTGGTTGGGTGATGCCAGGTCTAGTATTCAAGTGGTTTCCTTTGTGTGAGTTCTCACTATTTGACACTCCTTAGGGTTAGTTCTCTGGTATTCTAGGGTCTTGGGAGTCAGTACTCCCACTCCAAAGGCTCTGGGCTAGATTTCTGGTCAGGAACAGATTCTACAAGTGGTTTATTATGGCATTAAGTTAGATTAAAACAAATATCCAGAAACTAGAAACCAAAGATGAACCACAGATAAATGCCAGTTACAAAATCAAATAATACTTAAAATAATTGTATATACACATATATGTATATACCCATGAGCAAAGTGAAAACAGTCCAACAAAAATAAAATACAGTAGATTGACCCAGCAAACAGAGGAAATCAAAAATTATATTTACTATTTAAGATAAAAACTAACTAAAGCACAAACTGGAAAACAATACTAAAGCAAGGTGCCAAGTAGGGAATAAAGCAATGAAAACAAAACTAACAAATATGGTGAGAGGGGAGGAAAAAAACTAAAGAAAGAAAGAATAGATATGCAAAGTTAAATAGAGGTAGATGAAGAAGATGAATATTCATTAAAGATTAACTGCAAGGGGAAAAGAGCAGTAGGAGAGACAAACAAAAATACATATTGAAAAAATATAATAGGTTTAAAAAAATTAAAAATCCAAATTATTAAACTGAGAAAAGAAAAAATAATGGAAGAAGAAAGAAAAAAAGAAAAACTCCACAGAACTGCAAAAGGCCAACACAGAGGTAGAGATTTATAACAATAAAAAGTGCAACTGAACATACACATACACATATACACCCGAAAGCAAAATCAAAACAGTCCAACAAAAATAATGTACAATATACTGACCCAGTAAACAAAAGAAACCAAAAATTATATCTACCAGAACAAAACTAACTAAAGTACAAACTGGAAAACAACACTAAAGCAAAGTGCCAATTGGGGAATAAAGCAATGAAAATAAAACAAATATGCTGAGAGGAAAGGAGAAAAAGAAAAGAAAGAAAGAATGGATATGCAAAGTTAAATAAAGGTAGATAAAGAAGATTTATATATGTTAAAGATTAACTGCAAGGGGAAAAGAATAGTAGGGAAAGCAAACAAAAAATAAATGTAGAAAAAATAATAATAGGCTTTAAAAATTAATATTAAAAAAGCAGAAAAGAAAAAATAGGAAAACTCCACAGAATTGCAAAAGCCCAACATAGAGGCAGAAGTTAATAACAATGAAAAATGTGACTGAGGGGAAAAAAAAGTTCAAAAGCTTAACTGGATTTCTTAGCGCCAATAAAATTGACAACTACAGCACAGGGGGAAAAAAGAAAAAAAAAATCCAAAAGAATCCACATAAGAAGTCAATACATGTTTTTCTTGAGTCACTGCTGTCAGAGTCCTTTCCCTCACTGGGAGACACAGTCCAACTTACCGCCCTAGGATGCCCTCCACCTCTGTGCTGATCTCTGGACCTGCTGTGGGGGCAGCTCAGATTCTAATCTGGTCCTACTTCTGTATGTTCTTGCCTCCAATAGCCACAGCTATCAGAGCTGGTGCGTTTTCTTTTGTCAAAGCTCTCGATGGCCTTTTATATATTTCATAGACACAGAGTCTGCTTAGGTGATCATGTGGATTTATTCTGCAGCTTGTACAGCTGATGGGAAGGCTTTGGGTCTTCTTTCTCAGCCACGCTGTCCCTGCGTTCAATTGTGGTTTTATTTCCACCTCTACAAGTGGGTTGTCTACTGGGGTTTGCTCCTGAGGCTGCCCTGGAGGACTTGGGTCTGCCCCTGTGAGAGCCAGGTGTGGAGGTGGTGCAGCTGCTTGGGCCACAGGGGTTCTGGCAGCACCAGGTACTCAGAGGGGTTGGTGGCTAGGGCAGCAGGAAATATAGTGCTCTAGAAGGTATGGCAACCAGTATCGTCCAGTACGCTCCAGTATTCTTGCCTGAAGAATCCCCGTCCCTGACAGAGAAGCCTGGCAGGCCACAGTCTACAGAGTCGCAAAGTCATACACAACCAAAGCGACCCTGCATGCATAGATGCAAGAGTTTTTGCCTATGGCAACAAAAAATGTGTTGCCACCAGTGAGATTCGAGGTGAAGGCGGCACAGCTGCTTGGCTTGAGAGGACCCTGGAGGCACCAAGCGTTCAGGGACATGGACTGCCTCTGCCGCAGGAGTCATGGCCCTATCAGAGTGTGTTTTTGAGTGTCCTGTAGCTGGCGATCAGAAGGCCTCTTTGGCCATCTTCACCCGTTCAGGCACTTAGGGAGCTACCTTGCCTGGGGTCCTTCTCTGTTGTTCGGCAGGTCAGGCACATAAAGGGGTCCCCTGACTGGGGTCCTACTCTGTAGATCCGAGCATCAGGCATTTGATGGGCCAACCTCTCTAGTGTTCAGCTGCCGATGCTGGTGTGTGGGGAGAGAGAAGCTATGGTGATGGCTCCACCCCCTACACATGACTCAGCAGTATCACCTTGCTTCCATGGCTGCCTGGCTTTCCTCCACTGGCATTTCCCACCACAGTCTCCTCCCTCACATCCCCTCAATCCATCTCTCCACAGTCAATAGCAGCCCTCACCCTGGGATCACCACAATTCCTTAATTCCAGGACTGTCTAATTCTCATTCCATTTAGGCTGCCACAGATCAGCTGTGTAACTCTCAGCCTTAAATGTTTCTCCTCTGACCCAGACAGTTGCCCTGATGTGGGGATCAGACCCCTGCTTCAGTTCCCCCACCTGCTGAGGGCAGGTCCAGTCCTACTAACACTCCTGTTTCTCCCCCTAGTTCCTTCATCCTACCGAGTTTTGCATGGTTCTATATATTCTTTTCCAGTGTTCAGGTACTCCTGTCTACTCTCGGCTGGTATTCTGCAAGCACTTCTGCGTCTGAAGGTGTATTCCTGATGTATCCATGGAGAGAGATGTACTCCATGTCCACCTACTCCTCTGCCATCTTGTTCTCTTGATTAACTTTTAAAACATTCTAACAGTACTCAAATGAGTTAGAATTACTCTGGTGACATGCATTTCCAGTACTGGTTTTCAACTTTGGGGGTAATAACTTCAGGATAGCCTCAGCCCTACGTTCCCAGGACTGATATTCACCTTCCAAATGATTTATCAGATAATACTCTTACACAAATGTAAGTTCTACCCGAAAGGAATTCTAATGTATTATGATAAATATGCATATATATATATTAAAGTATATCTATGTGTGAATACACATATATTCACTCATTTACATATACACACATATTGTGTATGTATATATGTGTATGTGTGTATATACATATATATATATATACATTTTTTTTTTTACAAAGTTGCTATATGGAATATCATAGGATATATCAAATCTGAAGTCATAGTTAAATCGTTGGTAAAAACAAAAAAGTCTATGTTTTAAATAGACTTTTTCAGGTTCACAGCAAAATTAAACAAAAAGCATAGAGTTCCTATACAAACCCCTACCTTCCTTCAAAAGTCACCTCCTCCACCATCAGCACCCTATACCAAAGTGGTAAATTTGTACCAATCCACAAACCTATATTAATCTTATCCAGATATTTTCACTGTAAGCATCTTTGCTGTAGACATCTTTGTCCAAGCATTTTTGCCTAAAGCATTTTCACTTCTTAACTAATTGACTATAAGGCAATTTTGCCATATCACCAGCCCAGGTGGGATGCATGAAACAAGTGCTAGGGCCTGGTGCACTGGGAAGACTCAGAGGAATCGGGTGGAGAGGGAGGTGGGAGGGGGGATCGGGATGGCGAACACAGTACTCCATGGCTGATTCATGTCAATGTATGACAAACCCCCCCCCAAAAAAAACATCTTTATTGGTAGTTGAAAAAAAAAAAAGATAAAATAATGAAAAATAAAAGAGGGACATTAAAAGAACATAATGAAACATGAGAAATGAATACAAAATTAAAGACTTGATTGAAAAATGCACAATATTTGAATACATCTAAAACATGGATAGACTCATGATCATACTACACAAGCATCTGGATTTATTCTGAGGGTTGTACCTAAGCACGTCTCTTTGAAGTCTTTTGTTCCTAGCATTATTCCTTTTTTTTTTTTTTTTTTTCTGCTTGTTACTTTGTCTCCTCATTCAGCATCATGCTTTTTTTTTTTTTTTTTTTTTGCTAAAATGTCTTCCTTCATTAAGGGAGATATCAGTTTCCAATTACTAGGATGCTTATTTGTAACTGAGCTTTGCCTTGCATTGTGAAAGCCATTTACACTGTTGTTTATTCTTGGCACCTTTTCACCTATTAGTAGACATTCCAAAGTATTTGTTAAGTGAAAGACGCTCAGTTGTGTCCGACTATTTGTGACCCCCTGGACTACACAGTCCATGGAATTCTCTAGGCCAGAATACTGGAATGGGTAGCCTTTCCCTTCTTCAGGGGATCTTCCCAACCCAGAGATCAAACTCAGGTCTCCCACACTGCAGGCAGATTCTTTACCAGCTGAGCCACAAGGGAAGCCCAAGAATACTGGAGTGAGTAGCCTATCCATTCTCCAGCAGATCTTCCTGACCCAGGAATCAAACTGGAGTATCCTGCATTGCAGGCGGATTCTTTACCAACAGAGCTATCAGGGCCAAAAAGCTTCAGGGTTTCCTGGTAGCTCAGTGGGTAAAGAATCTGCCTTCAATGCATTAGATGCAGGAGATGCAGGTTTGATCCCTGGGTCAGGAAAATCCCCTGGAGAAGGAAATGGCAATCCATTCCAGTATTCTTCCTGGGAAATCCCATGGATAGGAGCCTAGCAGGCTGCATCCATAGGATCATAAACAGTCAGACACGACTGAAGCAACAGAGCCAAAAGCTTCATTCGGGTTTTTCTTTAACATGGGAAACATCCAAACAAATGTTTTGGTCAACTCAGTACCATAGGATATGTCAATTCTATGCCTTCAAACACAAAATAGTGTGTTTCAAAAGAAGGAACCAAGTCTTGGGGGCAAATCATAACCATCAATAAATTCACCCAACAGAAGAAATGCTAACACTGTAATGCATTTAATTTTTGCATTAAATTCAGCTTCTGTTTCATAGAGCAACTATTCTCTGATATCAGTGATTCTCTGTGTGTGTGTATGTGTGTGTGTGTTTGCCATATAAAACAAATAGCCAGTTATAGTTGTATTTGCGTATATATTAGAAAAATCATGTGATTCCCTGGCTGTCCAAGCTCTGTGCTTTCACTGCCAAAGGCATGATTCAATCTCTGGCTGGGGAACTAAGATTCCCAAAGTCATTTGATGTGACCAAAAGAAAAAAGCACTGATACTTCCTTTCTGAAATTTTACCATTAAAGATTCAAGATCTAATGTTGAACTTAAGTTATTAATATTTATGATACAAAAATCTGCTCTAAGTCCCTTCAGATTTCCCCATAATTAAAACAGACAAGAAATGCTGCTCTTTCTCATCAATCTATGTTACATATGTAAGTGGTAGAATATTATCTGGATTACTATTACATGTTCCATCACACTCCTAGTCCTTATATTTCATCAAACCATCTAAACCAGATTCTGTACCAAGAATCAAAATTTCATTTACATGCTCTCCACTACTGAATAGAAAAAAAAAAGTTGCACCATTTTAAAGAATATACACTCATCAGGAATCATGTAACCACTACTTTATAGGGCATATATGGGACTTGATTCTTTTTTTGCCCCCTACTTCTAACTTGCATGATAAATTTGGTCAAGACACCATTAGAGAACTAATTGTTATATCTACATTAGCTAAAAACTCAATAATTAATGCTCTGGAAGACTGTTGTGAATTACTAGCCTCCTCTTTTACATTTACTATAGCTTGGTAAACTTTTGGTTTTGATAAGTGAAATAACTGTGTTTGCTGAAGGATTTCTAAATCATATGTTATCATTTGCTAGTATAGTATACAATCTTGCTTTACGCTCTCTTAATTGACACTTCCAGTAAGTTTTATCACAATATTTTCTATGAAGTCAACATATGGAGTTATTATTATCCAGTTTTCAGACCACCTTGTCTACTTGTCATTGTATAGAACATTATGAAGGCTAAGATCTATGTAAAATATAAACAGGAGTATTGTGACAATGGAGAAATAAAGTCAAACTGTCAACCAGTTGAAACCTCACTGTCAAAATTGACTGTCAACCAGTTATTTTACCTTTTAGTACAAAAGTGACTTTCAGGCAATTAGTTATGCAGTGAAAATGTTTGCAGTGAAATGCTTGCAGCAAAGATGTCTATGGCAGAGATGCTTACAGCAAAAGTACCTAGTACCTTTGTTAACACATCATTCCCACTTAAATTCCATAACTTACACTAGGGTTCACCCTTGATGTTGTGTATAGGCTTTCATCAGTGTGTGTACATATATTCCTTGACCTACTAGGGAATTAAGTCCAGATTAAAAAAAAAATGAGAGAGAAAGAGTACATGAAAACATGACATTTAAGTAAGGATGTTTGAAAAGCAGTAAGGATAACGTTGGAAATACATTGTAGGATAAAATTATCATGACTAGTGAATGTCAAGTGGAACATTTTCATGGATGATGGGAAAATGTCGGTTGTCAATTTAATTGCTCTGAGCTACATACGGTACCTTACATATGTTCAGAAGGGCAGAGAAAGCAAGAATAAGAAATTAACTTATATTTACTTTATTTCCCTAATGAGCACTTCATTTCCATTTCTCCTGATTTATTTTGTGAAGAAGCATTTTGCTATCTCCACTCAGTTCATTTCAGTCACTCAGTTGTGTCTGATTCTTTGCGACCCCATGGACTGCAGCCCACCAGGCTTCCCTGTCCATCACCAATTCCCAGAGCTTACTCAAACTTATGTCCATTGAGTATGATGCCATCCAAGCATCTCATCCTCTGTCATCCCCTTCTCCTCCTGTCTTCCATCTTTCCCAGCATCAGGGTCTTTTCCAATGAGTCGGTTCTTCACATCGGGTCATCACATTATTAAAAACAAGGCTTCCCTTGTGGCTCAGCTGGTAAAGAATCCACCTGCAATGCAGGAAACCTGGGTTCGATCCCTGGGTTGGGAAGATCCCCTGGAGAAAGGAAAGGCTACCCACTCCAGTATTTTGGCCTAGAGAATTCCATGGACTGAATAGGCCATGGGATGCAAAGAGCTGGACATAACTGAGCGACTTTCATCATTCATCACTGTTCTCATATGTCTTTGGCTTTGTCTTAAAATCAGACTTGTTTACTCATACTAGACCCTATATGGGATTTATCAATGTTCAAGACATTAAATATAATTTAATCTTCTATATATTGCATATTTTCCTCAACTGTAGTCTGTTATTTCATTAGGGAATTTAATAGAAATATGAAACTGTACTTAGGCTGTATTTGGTATCTACTTCTATTATATTCTCCATATTCAATATGTTTTTGTCAGATTCCACAATCTGAAATACTCTCTGCAGGTAATTCTTAATACTAAGAAAACTTCCCAAGAGATTTAATCAGCAAATAGACTATGTCTAGAAAAGTAAGTAATTTTTTAAATGAATAAATCAGAAACATTATACTTGACATTGCTCCATTTATACATATAACACATTAATTTTTTTATCTTATACTGAGACACAATATGTTATGGTGCTTTTAACTTTTATAGATTTCAGAATTTATATCTGAAATATTATTTAAATAATCTGTATTTCAAAAGTTTAATTATAAAAATATTCCTAGACTTGTCAATAATCTTTGACTTAAGAAACTTTGCAAAATAAATACCTTAGTTTCCACATTTGCATTTTTATATTATTTAAGTAAATCCAAAGAAAATAAAACATAATTTTTAAAAATTTTGCAGTTTTCTGTTGGGAGGGTATAAAATGTTCTAAATCCAAACTAAATCCTGGTACTTTGTTCAGAGTGCACTTTTTATTTATCTAAGAATATAATATTGGTTATCAAATTGTGCTTGCAGAGATAAAGCTATCTTTATTAAATATCAAAGTATTAAAAATGGCTGATTGCTTTCTGGGCAATTGCATTATTTTCTCTGGGACTTCAAAAATTGTCTTGAGATTGGAGTGTGTCTCTGTTGAACAATAACTACAGATAGCAATGTTTTCATTTATTGCTGAAATAGAACATTCTTACATTACATTGTTTGGTTATTACACGAGGAAAAACACATCTTTTCTCCTCAACTGCAGCTTTCCTTTCATGCTTAAATAATAAACTTTATTTAGACTTAATCTTATAAACCTTTCTGTAGGGATATGACTATTCCAACCATAAATGTGCTGCAGTCAAGTAAATAGTTTCAATTCTTTCAGGTTTAAAATATTTATTAATTGATTAATGTGTTCTGTGATGCTAATTAATAAAATTTTAAAGTATCCTTAAGGAGAATTCTGTAGCAGAGATAACAGAAAACCATAGCAAATGAAACAAATACTATCATACAGGTATGCACATTTAATATGGAACTATTTGGAGGGTTCACTTAAGTCTATTTGTTAGCAAGAGCTATAAAATAGAAACGCTTTACTAAGCTTTAGGTAGAAAAATAGCAAAAGTGTTTGCCAATGCTTCTCATGAGTGCAGAAAACCAGGAAGCTTTGCTGATATGTGCATAGAGCTCAGTATCCCAAGACATGAAGAGATGGAAAAGAGAAAACAATCTGGAGAAGTAAATGGAGAAAATCCAGTACTATAAATTTCTCTAAAACATTCTTCAAGTTTACCTTACACATTTGTGAATGTATTTTCTTCCATATAAAATTTAGAGTTACTGTATCCAAGTTTTCTCAAAATTTGTGCCAGCTTTTTTTTTATTAGAATTGCATTTAATTTACAGTTTAGTTTGGATAAATCTAAAGTTTATATTAAGTTGAACCATCTATGAACATGGTATATCTTGTTATACATTTGATTCTACCTTTTTGTTATTAATTTTTCTAATTGGGTCAATATGAATCCCTGTATTCATCCACTATAAAATCTTATGTAATATTTTATATTTTGTATGGTCTTCATACACCTATATTTTCCTTAGCTGCTGTTTCCTTGGATTTATTCTCCATCTTTCTGTAATAGGTATAACTTCCTTTTAAAGTTGATGCAGGTCCTCAGCCCAAAGATCAACCAGTTCACATTTCCTTTACTCTCTCACCAAGGACTGCTACATCAAGAAAACCTTCCAGAGGCTTCAGTGCAGACTCTACACTTCTACTGGAGGGGGCATGAGTTCAGTCTGTAGTTGGGGGACTAAGATCTTGTTTGTTGTATGGCCAAAAAAAAAGAAAGAAAGAAAGAAAGCTTTCCAGAATTGGTATGTTTCAAGAGTCACTTTTGCTGGATATTTTCTCAGCTAATTTTCTACATGTTCACAGATCTGTAGTGTCCAACAGGTAAAATGCTTGCCTTCACATATAATTAACTAGTCTCTTTCCCATCTGGGTTTCATAACTGACATAGTTTTAATACCTAATATCCTAATGTAATATCTGGAACTAATGTTTCCTGCTCACTCATGTTGGAAGACCTCTTGTACTCTTGTCCTCAAGGCAACTCTCTACTACATACACATTGAGAGCAAGCTGCTCTTTGTATCCTCAACTTTTCTTAAATTCTGCATAAAAGTGTAGGATATGTAAATTTCTTGCTTCAGAATAATATCTAGCATGGTGTTTTCATGGGAAATGAGGAAGGGAGGCACTAAATCCATACTAGTTTGTCTAGTAAATATTTATGTTTCTTGAGGAGGCTGTGTTCCAAAATAAGGGAAAACATTGCACTTCACAAGGCATTCTTTGAGCAAACTATCAAAGTAGGCTTAGTTTGCCTGAAAGTGCAGATGAAAAAAATACAAAAGCAAAGTGGAGGAAAAACTCATCAGAAGGGTGTCCCAGAAACAGTGATTTGGGTAATATGAGTCTAATTATGCACCACCCCTTCCAGATCTGTCTCCAGACTCTCCACAAATAAACATATGCATATACCAAAGCGCTAATGAGATAGTGAGCTTGCATCTCAGGAGAGTACTTCAAGTTTAACCTACTTGACATGGTAATGGGATCAAGCTTATGTTCTTAACTGAATGCACTTTCACTTTGCAATAATTAGCCTTTCATATGTTCCAGTAAACTTAAAAAGCTTCAGTAAAGATATCTCAAATACTCACATAAGTAGAGTGTTCTTTTCATTGGATTTCATCAAGACTCTTGTATTTATAGATGCATTTGGCAAAGCATAGATTTTATTTTTGGACTTGTTTTCCAGTGCTCTTTCTCCTAATATTTACTGTGTGATCTTGAGTAAGGCAGCACTGTTCTAATTGCAAGATGGTAATAATCTTACCTATAATGAGTTTCTCTATTGGAGATTCACTGGCATAGAGTTGACACTCAATCCATTGTGGCTTTTTTGTTGTTGTTGTTTTTTGTTGTTGTTGTTCTTTCTATATTGTTCTCCTGAGTTCTAACATAGCATGCTTCAATAAGATATAAAATATGTGCATAGCTGGTAGAAAGACACTTTCAAGATACAGTTTCGTTGATACATATCATTTCCACATGTACAAGAAAATAGTTTTAACCAAACAAAGGGCATGTGGGTGGTGCTTATCAGTGGCGGTTCATCTAGTAGAGGGGAGAATATGGTTTTTATAGCATGTCTAGTAGTGATTGCTGTAGCCCACCCAGATAATCTTCACTGTTGTTTACCTGAGACAGCAGACTTTTTTCTGTCTCTCAGTATCCTGAATATTGCAAAAAAAAATCCCCCAGATTTTGCATTTTTGTTTTACTACCATGATTCAGAAATTCCATGTTTAGGGCTTCATTGGAGAGAGCTCAGTGTATTTCACCGGGTCAACCTTCTTGAAATCTCAAACTGATGGGCCCTGTGGATTCCCTGTCTTGAACAGAAACACCATTTGGCCAGTCACACACACAAAAATCTTCATATTTTTCCAAAGACAAAAACAATTATGAATAGGTGAATAATTTATTTCAAGTTTACCTTATTACCCCTTGCAAAACTCCTTAACATTTCATCACTATGATTACCAGGGGGTGGTGCTCTGGGCCTCTTTTCTTATAAAGGGGTATTTCTTTTAAATTTTTCTTTTAACTTTTCTCTCTGCTCCTTGTGTGTCCCCACCTAATTCTTTGCTGGTTTGCCATTCTAAGCATCCAGTTCAGTTCAGCTCAGTCACTCAGTCATGTCCAACTCTTTGCGACCCTATGGACTGCAGCATGCCAGGCCTCCCTGTCCATCACCAACTCCTGGAGTTTACCCAAACTCATGTCCATTGAGTCGGTGATGCCATCCAACCATCTCATCCTCTGTTGGCCCCTTCTCCTCCCTCCTTCAATCTTTCCCAGCATCAGGGTCTTTTCAAATGAGTCAGCTCTTTGCATCAGGTCGCCAAAGTATTGGAGTTCCAGCTTCAACATCAGTCCTTCCAATGAACACCCAGGACTGATCTCCTTTAGGATGGACTGGTTGGATCTCCTTGCAGTCCAAGGGACTCTCAAGAGTCTTCTCCAACACCACAGTTCAAAAGCATCAATTCTTTGGTGCTCAGCTTTGTTTATAGTCCAACTCTCACATCCAATCATGACTACTGGAAAAACCATAACCTTGACTAGATGGAACTTTGTTGACGAAGTAACGTCTCTGCTTTTTAATATGCTGCCTAGGTTGGTTATAACTTTCGTTCCAAGGAGTAAGCGTCTTTTAATTTCATGACTGTAGTCACCATACTTCTTCTCAAATTGTGTTACTTGTAACAGAACCTGACAGATATAAGCTACATCAAAACATAATTATTTGACTTTCTGAGGAAAAATTATTGTCAGTGTTATATATGACAAAGTGATGTCTTTTTTTTAAGAAAGACTAAACCTATATTTAGTCATGGGAATACCAAATAGCAATATGCATATTTAGTGAAATATAAAAATCCTATTTTATTTGTTAAAAATATTTGATGGCACATATATTTTCCAAAAATAACAGGTGAAAAATTTTTAACTTTACTTGAGGGAGAAAGGTCCATTCTGACCAGATCTTCTTTGTTGTATTCCATCTTACTCTTAGGAGAGATTGTTTGGGCCTGAATGTTTCCTGCTCTATTATTATTAAATGTATGCTTTTATTACTACTATTAACATTTTTATTACTGCTACTACAGAGTTGTACTAAAAACTACAAGCATTCTCTAGTTTAATTTTCCCAGTAATGCTTAATAAGTATATTTATTATTATTTACATTTACTAGAAAACAAAAATAAAACTTAGGAAGGTAATGTAACTCAAAGTATCAGAGTTTATAACTTTACACTACTTTTTAAAGTAGAAAAATGAATATTACTCAGCCATTAAAAAGAACACATTTGAATCAGTTCTAATGAGATGGATAAAACTGGAGCCCATTATACAGAGTGAAGTAAGCCAGAAAGATAAACACCAATACAGTATACTAACACATATATATGGAATTTAGAAAGATGGTAACGATAACCCTATATGCAAAACAGAAAAAGAGACACAGATGTATAGAACAGACTTTTGGACTCTATGGGAGAAGGCGAGGGTGGAATGATCTGAGAGAACAGCACTGAAACATGTATATTATCAAGTGTGAAACAGATCGCCAGTACAGGTTGGATGCATGAGACAAGTGCTCGGGGCTGGTGCACTGGGATGACCCAGAGGGATGGGGTGGAGAGGGAGGTGGGAGGGGGGATCAGGATGGGGAACACATGTAAATCCATGGCTGATTCATGTCAGTGTATGGCAAAAACCACTACAATATTGTAAAGTAATTGACCTCCAACTAATAAAAATAAATGGGAAAAAAATTAAAAAATTTTTAAAAATTAAAAAAAAAGAAAGTAGGCTTTAGGATCAAGCCAAGTATCTTAATCAATAAAAATGGGGTAAAAATACTCTACCTCTTATTAATGATTTTAAAAATGGAAAAAAGTATGTAAAGCATCTAGGACACTGCTTGTAATATAAACTACTGAGGTAATTTGTTAGCTTTCCTTCTTTCAATAAAACAGTAACAAACTTAAAAAAAAATAAGCCACAACTATGTAATATAAAGCATAAGGAATATGGTCAATAATACTGTAATTACTCTGTATGGGGACAGATGTTACTAGACTTATCATGGTGATATTTCATAATGTATGCAAAAGCCAAATCACTTATGCAGTACATCTAAAACTGACATAATATTATCCACCAACTATATTTCAATTAGTCAGTGTTATTCACATATAAAAAATAAAAATAAATAATATGAAACGAAAAAAAAAATAACTAGAAAAATGAGGAATCAAATAGAAGTCTCTAGGATTCTAAAACATAATTTATTAAGAGTTATATTAGATACATAGTTGCTATATAACACGAAGAGCTCAACCTGATGCTCTGTGACAATTTGGGGGGGTGGGGGCAGGGATGGGGTGGGAGGCAGAAGGGAGGCTCAAGAAAGAGGGGACAAATGCATACCTATGGCAGATTCATGTTGATATATGGCAGAAACCAACACAACATTGTAAAGAAATTATCCTCCAATTAATAATAAATAATTAAAAAAATGTTTAAAGAGTAACATTAGGGTATAACATTGTTATCAACTATACTTCAATAAAAATTTTAAAAGAGTTACATTACACTATCTCTCAGTACCTTTTCATGAGCCTTAACTATTAAATTAGACAGTTTAAAATTAGTTTATTTTACAGTCATAAGTTAGATAGGCCTCTCCTCACAAATTCCATTTTTTACATGAAAAAGATATTTTAGAAATATCTGTCTTTAAATTTGTACATTAAGAGAGTTGTTCTGAAGTCTCTCAGGTGTTTCAATTGAAATATGACAACAAAAATGAAACAAAAAGTATGACAAAAATTCCTCAGCAACACTATGTTCTGAACTTTAAACGATAAAATGACAATTAATAAATTAATATTTAATTCCAACTAGCATTCTAAATTATATATTGCATCTTTTTTTAAAAAAGTAGTTTCTTCACCAATGTTTAGTACAAAAAATTTTTTTAGTTGTTGCTTTCTAGAGATAAGAACTGATCAGCTGTATTAAATACCATAGAAAGATCAGTTAGGATGAGACTGACTATCAAGACATGGGACAATTTCAACAGGGTCATGATAGCTGATTCCAGATTGGTGAGTGACTAGAACTGAGAAAGTGGTAACAATTAGTGTCTATGATTATTTGATACTGAAGGAAGAAGGGAGGTGTTGTGTAATATCTTATGGTCACGGGCAAGTGATTGTAACATCAGGGAAGGCTTGATTGTGCTCGTAAGCAAGGAGGACATTCCCTAGAAGCAATCAGAACCCAGATACATGGAGAAAAACACAGGAGCAGCAAAGAAGCATCTAGAAGGGATCCTAGAGAGGGAAACTGGGTATAGTTTAGAAGCATAATGAAAGAAATATAAAGAGGCATTCCTCACTCCCACCTTGAAAGCAGAAGAAAAATCAGCTTGTGAGTATTGGAAGAAGTCCAAACTGAGAAACCACCAGTGAAAAAGACACATGCATAAGCTTACATGTAATTAATCGCAATCACTTTACACGTGAACACTTTACAGTGTTTTACAAGGTTCACTGGATCCTTACAATACCCCTTTGAGGTGGGTAGGGCAGAAACAATTACTGTCCCTCTAACTGTTGAGAAACTAAGGTATTATTGGGCTTCCTAGGTGGCAGTAGAGGTAAACAACTCGCCTGCCAATGCAGGAGACATTAGAGATGTGGGTTCAATTCCTGGGTCAGGAAGGTCCCCTGGAGGATCCCACTCCAGTATTTTCTCCTGGAGAATTCCGTGGATAGAGGAGCCTATGGTCCATAGGGTTGCAAAGATTTGGACATGAAGGAAGCCACTTAGCATGGATGCAAGGAACCGCCTAAAGAACATAGATGCTGAAGTAGAATAATATTCCCAGTTTAGGTAAAACTCCTGGTTCCGTATCGATCTCATCACAATATACCCCTAACTTGCATGCCCCATTAGGGACATACTGACACTAGACCAAGTCACAGCAAGATGTATGTCCTACTCAGGCAAAGTCCTTAATGTTCTCTGAATGGTTCACGAAAGTCACTTCCATAATAGATGGCATTTCAGCTTTCTCTCTGGCCACATAAATGAATAAGGTGTGATAATGACTTTCTCATTATTTTAGGAACATATTTGCATTTGTAATGATAAAGCTCCTACCAGGCACCAAAACCTTAGAGACAACTGTCTGAATTAATTATATTTGTTTGGCTGATTAGATAAAAAATGCAAACATAAACCACACATCAAACTACTTTAAGATTATTTAATCCTTCACCTGAAAGGGAAATGGGCCTCTGAAGTTGTTCTTTCAATCTCAGAAAATAGATCATTAAATCAAGCAGCTGAAAAAGTCCTTTAAAAATTATGCTCCCTTCCCCCCCTAAAATTCTTGCATTTTCTCAAGTGCCTGAAATAAGCATATCAATCTACATAATATCAGGTTTTGTTTACTAATTTGCAGTTACCATAGATTAGCCTGCTCAGTTTTCATGAGCCATGAAAATTCCCACGCCTCTACGGGAAGTGATGGCTTTAACAGGGTCCATTTAGTAGAGAGCAACTTTGAAGTGGGGATAAGTACAGCTAAAAATCATCCCCCTGAAGTTCTCAAAGTATACAATTAGCCTTGCAAATATGTTCTGAGCACACCTACTCTTTAATGACCCCTGAGTCCTTAGTAAACAGGGCAGTACCACTACCCTCCTCCCTTTATGCACCAGTTGCCAGGTCATCTTCAGTTTCCTAAGTACCAAAAAGAAGTCCAAAAATGACCAATACCTTGTCACTGCTTGGAAACTTTTGTATAAGTTGACTTGCTTATCAATGAAGAACAACTCCCAGAGTGGGAGCAGTGGTCCAAAGCCTTATCATGTCTCCTTTACAACACCTCTGGTACTTGGCTGGCAGTCCAGTGGTTAAGACTCCATGCTCCCACTGCAGGAGGCATGGTTTAATCCCTGGTTGGGGAACTAAGATCCCAAATGCCGCAGGACATGGCCAAAAAAATCACAGTATCTTCCATTCCCTCACCCACCATACTTTATTCTAAAGTAAAAGTCAAATTTATCTTTTTCCTGCTTAAAACCTTTCAAGGGCTTCTGTCACCTATAGGATAAGAATCCAGACTTCTCAATACAGCTCCAATCCAGCTCCCAACTCCATCCACTATTTTCTCCTCTTATCTAGCATTAAAAAATCATTACCAATCTATCTATTGAACATCACATTGGATTTCTATACAGGTGTCATTTTCCATGTTTATAGTACCATAGATACAAATTTCATACCAGTTCTTAAAATATGTAATGATCACTTTCCACTGGGCTTAAAGTCATTAAATCTTCCAAGACTGGAGTGGGTGAGGGAGGAGGGAGTGGTGTATGTGCATGTGTGCATATTTTCTTGGGATATATTTGAACATTAATTAGCAATAAATTAAATTCTGAGTAACATTTTTTTGAGAAAAAAAGGGAAGGCTCTAATTGGGGCCTTCCCT
Source organism: Dama dama (assembly GCF_033118175.1). NCBI lineage: Eukaryota > Metazoa > Chordata > Mammalia > Artiodactyla > Cervidae > Dama > Dama dama. The sequence goes on from NC_083684.1 coordinate 36,149,033, forward strand.
TTTAACTAAAAAAAATGTTACTCAGAATTCAATTATTATTAACTAATTAAATGATTAATAAGGATATACCATTTTAAGAAAGTGAAAGAGTCAGCACCATTGCTAAGAAATTCCCCTCTGTAGACCAACACAGGTCATACTAGGCTCTACTGCAGAAGTGGTTCAGCGATAACAAGAGTAGTATAGGGTAAGAAATCAGAAAAAGGTCAGTCTCAGTAGTTAGTAGCAGAGTGATATGACATCCACAACTACCTCATTTACAGAGTCATAAACCTGGTTAACAGAATATGGTGTCCCTAGGGGCAACATAGATGGCAACCATCATGGCTGTATAATAGAAATATATCTTTACCAAAAAACTAAAAAAGTCAAGGAAAGGAGGATGAAACAGGACATGGCTGTTGCTCCAATAGAAATTCATGATTCTTTTCCCAGTTTCTCCAGCTGAACCAGTTTTTGTAACTGGGATTAACTGAAAAAAAAAAAATATATATATATATATATGAGAGGAAGTGTCCTACAGTAAGACTGTATGATGATAATTCAGCGTGCCGTCCCCCAAAGAAATCTGCTGCCATTTTCCTAAGTAATTATCCACTAGGAAAAGGTAAATAATTGAATAATTTGAGGATTGTTGAATATAGGGTACAAAACAACATTGATATGTGGCTACCTGAAGCAGCATCATGTCTTATCAGTTTGATGTGGGCATATGAGGACCACACAACAGATGGAGTCCTAGCCAAGGGAGGACTGGTTAAGGGGGTATAGTGGGTCCATGTACCCACTAGATGGATATTTCTCTGATTCTTGAGTGTATAATTAGAATAGATATCACTTGTCATTAGCACAACAACCACACTGCTTCCTTGAATGGTGTGTTGAGAGCTATCATCATAGTGGGGAAGGCCAATTAGAAGCCTCTAAAATTACCTCCCCTTCTCAATGGGGAATGAAGATTGAAACAGTATAATACACTAGGGGAAAAGACAGAAATTCAGGTTACCATTAAGAACCTAACAGATGAAGGAGATGTGCATTTTGTTGTATCTCTATTTAAATCACTAGCCTGGCCTCTCCATATCATTGTGAGATGACAGTGGACTAATACAATATATTGATCATGCCATGATAATCAGACCAAAGAGCAAGAAACGGTGACCATATTGGAGGCTTTATTATAATATATACATACTAGTTGGTATTATTGGAGAAGGAAATGGCAACCCACTAAACCCTGTGATGATTCACATTCTTTAAAAAATTAGGTATGCTACGATCTGGAGCACACCTGGACATCCTCTCCAAAATAAAAATATTGCATCTTGCTTCTCCCCATCATGAAGAAGGAAGCCCAGTGTTTAGAAACCTTTTAAGTTTTACTACATAGCTTATCTCATACCTGAGAAAACTGTTTCAAGCCATGTACTGGGTCCAGGAAAGGCTAATAGATTTGAGTTGGGTCTAGAGCAGGAAAAAGCTCTTCACCTGGTTAAGGTTATGACTCTGTACCTTGGACTGTTTCTTCTCTCAGGCCTTATGTTATTACAGACATCAGTGCTGAAAGATAAAGATGCTAAAAGGAACCTACAGGATAGACCCATTGAGAGAATCACAATACAGACTTCTAGGGTTCTGAAGCAAATTTATCCCATTTGTAGTACAAAAGGATAGACTGTTTGAAAATCAACTCTAAATATTCATTCTACTGGCTATGGGAAAAGACAGAACACCAGATCACACATCAGTTACCATAAAACTAGAAGTATCCATCATATGCTGGGTATGTCATATCTACCAAGGAGACTGGTCCAGCAGCAAGTCATCATAGGATACAAGCAGTAATCTGAGGTAAAGAGCAAGAAGGACCAAGGCACAAATGAGTGATACACACACACACACTGAAGCAGACAGTCTAGGTCCCATTCCCCCATGACACATCCTCCATCATTGCAATAGTTCCCTAAATTCATACTATGCCCATTTAGGATATGCCTTATGAATGATTGATGAATGTCCACTCAGTACTTGGGTAATTTAATATAAGGCAAAAATGGATGACTGCTGCCCTATGTATAGTCCTAGGGAAACCTCAAGAGTGTTGAGAGGTATCCTCCCAAGGGGTGGAAATTTGTGTGAAGCAACGGATGATTCACTTTGTATGAATTCAGAGGTAGTCTGGGATTATAATGGGCTTCCCCAGTGGCTTAGCTGGTAAAGAATCCCTCTGCCAATGCAGGAGATGTAAGAGACACGGGTTCGATCCCTTGGTCGGGAAGATTCTCTGGAGAAGAAAATGGCAATCCACTCCAGTAATCTTGCCTGGAAAATTCCATGGACAAAAGAGCCTGGTGGGCTTCAGTCCCTGGAATCACAGAGTCAGACATGATTGACCATGCACAAATATGTATAATGGGATTAGAATACATATAGACTTGTGCTGTGGTGAATAACTTGGAAGACTGGTCAGAAGTCTGGAAGGAAAAAAAATAGGAAGAGACTGAAGAGGACTAGTGTAGAGGGATGGAACTAGAATTCATTTTATGCTATGAATGAGCATAAAACAAGCTACTGTGGTATTATATGTTATTATCTATCAGAGCACCCACTACAAAGAGACCTTAGTATGCATGATAGTTCACTGTTGGTATTGTATTGGGTTGACAAAAAAGTTCATTTGGATTTCTCCAAACCATCTTATGGAAAAACTTGAACAACTTCTTGGCCAACCCAATATATTTTATGGGTTTTTGGCAAATGATACATATCCATCATTATGGTAGCATACAGAGTATTTTAACCACCTTAAAAATACTGTGTTTTATCTTCATCTTCCACTTCCACCCCTTCAAGCCCTGGCCACCCTTTTAATGTCTCCATAGTTTTGCCTTTTCCATAATGTCATACTGTTAGACTCATCAAGTATTTAGCCTTTTCAGACTGGCTTCTTTCAGTCAGTAAAATGTATTTAAGGTTTTTCCATTTCTTTTCAAGACTTGATAGCTCATTTCTTTTCAGCGCTGAATGGTTAGCTTTTCACTGTCTGGATTATCAGAGTTTAATATTCCCTGTCTGATAATTCTAGCACTCCTGTCATGTCTTGCTTTAGTTCTTGCTCTATCTCTTCAAATTGTGGGGTTTTTGTTGTTGTTGTTGTTGTTTGCCTTATGGTATGCCTTCTAATTTTTTTTTTCTTGATAGCTGGTCATAAAGTACCAAGTAAATGGGATTGCTGCAAATAGGCCTTTAGTAACATAATACTGAGGTATGGGGAAGGGAACGGTTATATACTCCTATGATTAGGTCTTAGTCTTTAAGTCAGATTATCCCTCTGGAAAATGAACTTCACGAGTTTTGTTTTTCTTTTTTTTCCCTCCTCTTAGGGAGAAAGGATGGCTAGAGTAGGCTGGAGTCAGTATTTTTTTCCCTTCTCCCAGGTCATTTAGGCTTTGATAATACCTAACATCAGGTTCTGGTTAACCAGTTTCCCCTCAGGGTAGGCCTTGATAAAAATAGAGAACTGTGGTGTATTTCAAAATGGTTCCTTTCCCCTTTCTTGCTGCCAGAAGCCCAAGGGGATTTCTCTCTGATATTTAGTAGGGGAATCTGTTTGAGTTCCTGGATGAATAGCTCACAGTATTGTAGGGCCTCCCCTATGAGAGAGTCCCCCTGGAGCTTTTATCTCTCAGACCTGTCTGAGCCTCCAGCAATTCATCAATTATAGTTCAGGGTTTCCTACCAGGCTCTGATTCCTGTAGCAGTTTTCACTGTTGGCTCTCTGCTCTATAAACTGGGAATCCCTGTATTTTCCTATCTCTTCAATTTTGGGGCCTGCGGTTTACCTCATGTCTTCTTCTCCCTTATAGACCCAAGGAGAGTTGTTGTTTCTTTTAGTCTGTTTAGCTTTCTACTTGTTGGGATGGCATAGCAACTACTAAGTCCTTTGCATGCAAGACTGGAAGACTTGCAACAATAAAAGGGGCAACAATTCATTTTGGTACATATTTTAGATATGAGTTTAACCTTTCTGCTTTAAGGACTGCAGTCAATACCACTAACTGAGGAGCATATAAAGTGTCTGATCCACTGACATATCCTTTGATATATAATTGAGTCAAAAAGGATCCACTTTATAGTAAAAGAGGTAAGAGAGTGAACATATGACCATTATTAGATCCATGGCTCATTTTTCATACTACATAGGCTGAAGCTGCTTTAGATAAGAGTGATGAAATGGTCCATGAAAGACTCAACAGAATGGCCAGCTCAGGAGTGATACTTTTATACAATTTCCCAGGTATCAGAGTATACGTTAAATCAGGGGTCCCTAAACTCCAGGATCTAATGCCTGGTGATCTGAGGTGAAGCTGATATAATAATAGTAGAAATAAAGTGCACAATAACTGTAATGGGCTTGAGTCATCCTGAAACCATCACCTCTGCCCCTAGTACATGGAAAAGTTGTCTTCTACAACACAGGTCCCTGGTGCCACAAAAGGCTGGGCACCACTGCTTGAAATCAATAACCTTTAGAAATTGACGTGCATGTCCTCTTCCTCAAAAGCAAGAATGTACAAGTCTGGGAACTGAAGGGCGAAAGCATGAGTGGCCCCATTTACCAACAATTCCAGTGACCTACTGGGGGAATGTGCTCCGTAGTGTTAGATGTCCTTGCTTCCAAATTGAGAATGCTTCTGCCAGGAGACACAGTAGGAGTCCTGATGGATGATAAGCTACCTGGAAACTTCTGGAGTCTTCTGTCAAGGAACCAGCAGGAAAGGCTAACTCTGATCATCAGGAGGAAGTAGGGTTGTTGTTACACAATGGTAACAGAAACTACACTCAGGGTACCCACTTCAGTGTCTGAGTCCTCCCTTGACATAAAAATTATGATGTTAAGTAGACAAGTGCAGCGAAATCAGTCAGAGAAAGGGCACAGACCCCTCAAAAGAGACAGTCTTCAGCTTTAACACAAGCTGCTACAATTCCAAGAACTGGCCTCAAGGAAATGGGAACAAACTGACCTTGGAACTGAAGATTAACTGTACAATCAAGATCATGCTGATAAGACCATGGAGATCAATTTCAAGATGACTGTCAGAGCTGACAGTGCTGTTTCTGCATGTAGCCCTCGGCCTATAAAAGCTCTTGCCCATGGATTGTTGGGGGTGGGAGGAAGTTGACCTTTGCACAAGTGTCCATCCTTCCTTCCCTCTGCCCCTGGGTTTCCCAGCATCAGAAATCAGAATGAAAGAAAGGAAGGAAAGAAGGGAGGAAGGAAGGAAGAGGGTCTTGGTCACAATAGCAGGTAAACTTCTACTACCTACAGAGATAATAACCAAGGGTAATAAAAATAGAAAATAGATGATAGAGGAGAGAGATAAGTATCAATTGTGGTCATTAGATGAGTTGTAGCAGGGCATCTATTCACCTTAAAAACTCCTCTAAACTTCCCTGGGAAGATAGGGCCATCAGAGTCCTAAATGAGTTGCTCCCAAAACTAGATTCTCTGAGAAGTGGATCTAAGTAACGCTAGGATGGATCATGGCAAATCTTAGTTCTCCCTTCCCATGTCAATTTAAATATTGTTTCCTAAATGAAACCATCACACACCACTCCATCTATACCCAGTCTACTGGAAATTTTATGTTAGATCCCTGGGTTTTTCATTCATAGTAGTTTTCATAGTCTGTAGGTGTTTCTTGTTTATTTGTATCATCTGCCTCTTGCACTACACTGTAAGGTTCAAAATTATATACCAGGAATTAAGTTTGTAGTAACTATATGTGTATTTACATTGTATCCCAGCCTATGGTTTTTTTTTTCCAATTAGTATTTAGAAATTTATATGTAAGATCATCATGAAAAGTGAAAGTGTTAGTCACTTAGTTGTGTCTGGCTCTTTGTAACCCCATGGACTGTAGCCCACCAGGCTCCTCTGGCCATTGAATTCTCCAGGCAAAAACACTGGAGTGGGTTGTCGTTTCCTACTCCAGGGGATCTTCCTGAACCAGGGACTGAACCCAGGTCTCCTGCACTGCAGGCAGATTTTTTTACTGTCTGAGCCACGCCACCAGGGAAACCCATAGGCCATAATTAAATCCACCCTGCTCCCAGAAAAATTTATTGTTGGCAATACATCCTTCTTTGACTAATTCTTATACAAAATGGCTGTGAGAATGTGGCCCATAAAAGGATTTGATCTAATCTTTTCACATAAACCACATGGGTAAACACATCTCCTCCCCTTGTGTTGCTAATGCCATAACATACATGCTCTCCAGGCACACCACAAAAGAGATCTGAGGATATGGATCTCAGATGGTGACAAGTCCATAAGACTCTGATATTAACTTTTGTTTAGATCTATGATTGCTCCAGACCTGGAAACTTGCCACTCAGTATGACCTCTATCTATTCTTTTATTTTGTGGTTCCTTTGCCAAGGCAGATGATATTCATGCAATTCCTGGTTGGCTCCTGACCACTGCAAGATTACTTGATGTTCAAGTACATAATACAAAGTGGTGACTTAATATTGTACAAGAATATAAGGGTAAAGAAAATGCCTGTCTGTTCTGTTACTGTGTTGTTAAAACATCTTTCCAACATCTCCTTCAGCTGAAAACCAAAGTTAACTCTTGAAAATAAAATACTTCTTGGGCAAATAGTACAATGAATCATCTCGGGTTTACAAAGCTAGACCATGTGTGTGTGTGTGTGTGTGTGTGTGTGTGTGTGTGTTGTGCACACACTGGGTAGTTGAATAAATCTCTTAGTATGCTCCAGCAAGACACTGTAGGACAGAGAGTAGGATCAAGAAATGGCACAGAATCCTATGCTAAAGATGAGGTGGGAAGATCAAGCTGAACAACTAGAACAGGTGCTTCCATGGAAGCAGAACTAATGGAAGAGACAGACGAGAAACAAACAAACAAAAAAAAAATGTAATAAGAACTTTCACTAAATTAGAGCATAAAGAGAAGCTTCTGGAATTAAAGAACTGAGTGGAATTGAAGCTCTTCCACAGAACTGTAAATGCCCTAAGGGACAAAGGATAAACTGTCACATTGTGTTTGTAAGCCCAGTTCTCAGCACAGTATCTGACATAGGAAATACTCAGTAAATGAACTGAATGGCAATGATTTCTCGAGTGAGACCTGTAAGTAGCAGCCCCCAAGCCACAGAGGAACCTGAATAGAGCCTGCTCCTATTGCACCTGAAAAGAATCAGGCATATGGCTTTGAACAGCTTACTTTTACAATGACTCCTTCTTTTATAAGACACTTGGCCTTTTGTGAGTGGAGCTACAGCTGTCTCTGAAAATGGCAACATCTGATCCTAAGGCCTAGAATATAAAGCACTTGAAAATGTCACTCATTTAAGGTTACCCTCTGATGCTAAGAGCTTAGGGGAAAAAAAATAGGCAGATCTGGTGAAGGAAAAGAGCAGTCAAACAACCATTTTTATGAATCATGAAGAACAGGAATGTTTGCTTTATGCCAGAGACTTTTGGCGGGGGGGAGAGTTCTAAATAGGTTGATCATTTTAGAAAATACATGGTCAGCTGAAGAACAACACTTATGATAGAATTGTTTATCTCTTTCTAAAAGAAATGTAACCAGGGGACTGTGTGATAGATGACTGTTTATGACTCTAAAATATGGTAGGACCAGAAGCACTGAAGGTTGTATTAGAGGTGATTTCATAGATAGAAATATGATTAGGGTGATGATCCCTCATCAGACTATCTTGTAAGGTTCAAATTCCCACTCCATTCCTTTTTAATAATATAGCCTCATTTGTAAAATAGGATTGCCGTGGCACATACCTCACTGAGTTATCTGGTGAATTAATGCTGCATATAAAGCCTAGACAAATGATAAAAAAAATAATCATTCCAACTAAGTCAAAACTTCATTTTACTGATTAGCATCTTGAAGCCCATCCATTAGAACATTTCTGAAGCATCTTGAATGCTTTATGTGTCATATAACTGGGAAGGGGGAGAATAATGGTGGAAATCAGAGCATAACCTTTGCCTTGATTAGAATCATATAGTTTTGCGATAAAGCCTGATTACAAAGACTTAGAGATATCTACTCTGAATGGAAGCAAAAGCAAATAGCAAGGGATATCCAGAAGTAAATGCTTAATTCTGCCTGGAGTGGTCAGGAAGAATTTTTTGAGGCAGGAGGAATATGATCTGTGGCCTGATAGGTGAGTAGGGATTTGCTTCATTATAATGATGGAGAGGAGATTCTGGCCAGAAAGAAAAGCCTGGCATAAAAGATGCACAGTCATCTCTCAGTATCCAATAGATACCAAAATCTATGGATGCTCAAGTCCCTCATAGAAAATGACACAGTACAGTTGGCATTCTGTATGTGCAGGTCCTAAATCTGCAGGTACGGATTGCCAATGTGAAGACATATTCTGGCCCTCATTTTTGCAGATTGTGTGAGGATGCACCAGAAAGTTCTGCAGAGCTTCCTGTTCTGGGTCTTCTGTGCAAGGATGGAGTCCTTACATTCCGCTCACTAAGTATATCTAACTTTTCACACTGAAGTGATCTCAGATTATCAAAAGCAGTGCAGAAATAGTACCAAGCTTCTAAAAATACATTTCAGATATTTCTCTCAAATGTTAATGTATTATACATTCATAGTCAATATGAAATGATCAAGTTATTAGTGACTGAGCTAAATTTTTAGAATCTGAGTTTTGCATATTTTAGGTGTGTGACTCAACTAACATACTATAGTCTATTATCTCTATAAACTTGGGGATAACTTCTTTGGATGTCTAAATTATATGCTGTTTGGGTAACAAATGTAAAACATTTTCTGGACTACAAAAAGCTTGTAATCAATTGTTGAATGAATGTTATAAAGAAATGGTTGTCCCTATGACTAATTAATCATAGTGAAGATGCCTCCTTATTGCCTTGGTGGTAATAATAAACATGTCTAACTCACAGAAAGATAAAACTTGTTCAATATCAACATGAAAAAACACAGGACTTTTTGACATGTATCTGGTTGAAGAATTGATGCTTTCAAATTTTGGTGGTGGAGATTTTTGAGGGTCTCTTGGACTGCAAGGAGATCAAGCCAGTCAATCCAAAAGGAAGCCAACCCTGAATATTCATTGGAAAGACTGATGCTCAAGTTGGAAGCTCTGATGCTTTGGTCATCTGATGAGAAGAGGCAACTCACTGGAAAAGACCCTATGCTGGGAAAGACTGAGGGCAAGAAGTGAAGGGGGTGACAGAGGATGAGATATTTGGATGGCATCACTGATTCAATGGACATGAATTTGAGCAAACTGCGGGAGATTATGAAGGACAGCAATGTCTGGTGGGCTGCAGTCCATGGAGTCACAAAGAGTCCAACACGGCTTAGCGACTAAACAATAACTGGTTCTCAAACCAGCTGATTGAGAATACTAGTCTTAGGCTTCACATAGTATTTCCTTCTCTAGGAATCATTGGATTTTTTTTAATTTGGCTCATACCTTGTAAGTATAAATTCTGATTCAGGTTTGTTTCTTTCACATTAAGTGTATGACATGGTTTTTGAAATAGTCCCCAGTAATGCCCACTTCCTGGCATTCAGCTCATATGGTTCTTCTCACCCTCCTAGTATTTGCTGGATCTAGCAAATTTCTTCAGTCAAGTAGAATGTATCCAAAGTAATGAGCTGTCACTTGTGAGGCAAAAGAAGGGCCAATTTTTTCTCTCTTTTAGGATGGCTATGTTCTCCTGCCCTGACACTTGGAGCACCAAGTTCTCCAGCATTTGGACTCTGGGAATTATACCATCAGTTCCCTAGGTTTTCAGGCCTTTGACTTGGACTGAATTATATGACTGGCTTTCCTGGTTCTCCAGCTTAAAGATGATAGAGAGTGGGCTTCAAGCCTCCATTAACTGTGTGAGCCAATTTCTATTATAAATTTCTTCTTATCAATATCTACCCATCCATCCATGTTCTATTGGTTCTGTTTCTCTGAACTCCCATAAAGGTATTGTTTACAAAATGCTTTTGATGTTTAGAACCTCACAAAAGCATAAAACCTGCAATGCAAAATAAAAGACCAGGTAACAATCTGACATCATTTAGTATGGTAAGGTAAAAATGCTGTTTTGTTTCCAGTCACAGAACTTTAACTGGCAACTTACACATATGACCAGTCACGAAAACCAAAAACATGGAACTGTGCAGGGTGTCACTGAGGAGGAAGGAGCGGACAGAGGCCTTCTGAGTATCCTCTGTCCCCAAAGGTCTCCTAACAGCAGTTCACATGACTGATTTACTTGAATACCGAACCTCTCAATATTTTCTCAAAACCAAGAGAAAATTTAGATTTCATTTGTTTGTATTTCATTTGAGTGAAATACTCTCCAAGATGTATTGACCACTTTGGAAAAAATGCAGATTCTGAAATTTTATGGGCTTCCCTGGTAGCTCAGTGGGTAAAGAATCCACCTGTAATGCAGGAGAGCCCGATTCGATTCCCGGGTTGAGAGGATCCACTGGAGAAGGGACAGGCTACCCACTTCAGTGTTCTTGGGTTTCCCTGGTGACTCAGACAGTAAAGAATCCACCTGCAATGCAGGAGACCTGGGTTCGATCCCTGGGTTGGGAAGATTCCCCAGAGAAGGAAATGGTTACCCACTCCAGTATTCTTACCTGGAGAATTCCATGGACAGAGGAGCCTGCAGGCTACAGTCTATGAGGCTACAGTCTGATGCAAAGCGTCAGACATGACTGAGCGACTTTCACTGAAATTTTAAAGGCTAGCTTGATTTTCCACTTGGCAAAAATGATTTAGGAGTAGCTAGCATTATTCAAGCTACCCAGATTCCCAAAGTTCCTGTAGAATGACATATTTCCTCCCTACCCTCTGTTCTTGATAACACACTTGCTTCTCCATCTCTCCTGCACACCAGGAACCACTACTTAGAGGAAAAATTGGAACACAGCAAACTTCTTTTGAATCTTGGACCGTGGCACACTATTTCTGGGAGAGAGAATTCCCAAGATGCTTGGAATCTGAGTATGACGTATGTTCGGCATTTGAGCTTTGTGTTTAATAGCTGGGCAATTTGCACTTTTGGGGAGATAGTACATTTTCCTTTTCTAACCAGTGTTTGTGACTTTTGCCTTGTCTATTGAGTTGGCCAAAAGGTTCATTTGCGTTTTTCTATAAGATATTATAGGAAAAACCAGAATGATCCTTTTGGTCAACCCATACTTTGTAAAGAAACCTCTTTCTCCTTCCATCTGCTCTATCAACCTATAACCAATGACCAGCAGCATTTGGATGAATGGCTTGCCCTGAGATGAAAGATATTACTCCAAAATTATTTTAGAAATTCTGACTTACAAATAAGAATATCCACAGTGGAGTCCTTATTCTTTTTTTTCTTAAGATATATTTGAGACTCTACATTTCCAGGTCTCCTTTTCCAAGTTGTAGCATGAAAAGTTTGAGTTTATAAGAGATACATTTTTCTTGAGGATATGGTGATATTCTCACATGGGAATTATTTTTAGTTTCTGTTAGTTCAGGAATGGTCCAGATTTGTAAAGTGCCTGAAAGACAGTGGTAATAGAAATTCTGTATTTCTAAATCCATTGTTAAAATTACCAGTGGATCTGAACAACCAGATACTTTAGGATGAATTTAGTTTATTTGATACCTGCCACTAGAATTTAAATATCAGTTTCAAAACACTTTTAGAACTAGTAAATTAGCACATTAGGTGAGCTGATTCCTTTCAGCAACTTTTAAGTAAGAATAAAAAGAATCTCAGTATATTATGGTCTGTGGTTTTGAAAAAAATGCTTACATTTCATTATCATACTATTCACTCTCCTTTGCATTTATGAATATTCTAGGAGAAACAGGGCAGAAGTTGGACTTTTAAAAAACTTGATCTTTATTTACATTCAATTTGAATAAGCTTTTATTTAAACAGAGAAAGTAGGTTTCCAATTTTAAAACACTAATGAATAAGAAAAATGAAGATAATGCTATGTTTATTCTATTTGGTGCTAATGTGGAATGCTATTGGAGGTGTTTCTTTGTCATTTTAATCCCAGGAGGCTTTTTTTTTTTTTAGACAATCTCTGCCACCTGTATTCTGTTTGAGATATAATCATTCAATGTCTACAAACAAGTGATAACATTATAATGCATTTCTGTCCCCTTTCATTCTTTCCAAGAGTGACAAATATACTTTTTCTCATATCGAAGAGCTGAGGCTGGGCACCAGTGGACTCATTACCATGCCATTAATAAACAGAGGCCTCCTGAGAGTCTAGTTTTCTCAAGCCCGTCTTTTATATCTTCTATTGAATTTTCCCAACAAAAACCTCGTTGGTTGGTATTTTTCATTTTCACATTCCCTTTATAAAAATGAAATGATAGAAACAAAGTCCTGAGATTAGATTGGTGATACTGAAATGTTTCTGACAGCCAGCAACAATGCTGCCAACCTGAAACGAGATGCTTGCATTATTTATGAACATTAAATGTCACCACTTTCCCCTTCATCAGATAATTTCAGGAGACAGAACCATTTCTGTGGAGGGGGAGAGAGTATTTGTGCATGTGCATTCCCCTCCTTCTCTCCCCTCCCCACACCAGCCCTTCCATCTATCACCCTGGCTTTGTGTCAAATTCTCCTCCCTGGGAAGAAAACAGGTGCACCTGATCATGTTTCAAGTTTCACTACAAGTCTCAGATCAGGTCGCTTGATAGGGATGTCAAGTGTGTTCTAAACCAAAGGGGACTCTCAGCAATGTAAAGTCATTAGGAAGTCAACTGATTTTTTCTTTTTTAAATTTTGTTTTCCATGCTTCCTTAAGAAGTCAATTATCAGAGGGAAATTAGCAGGAGTTGAAAGGAAAAGACACTGTCCCTCTGGCTCCCTGATTTATTTATTGATAGATGGCTGGGAAGGAGGGACTCAGTTAATGAGGGGAATGAACAAGATCCATGTCCTTGGGATTATCAATGTGAGGCAACGGCAGACAGCTACACAGGAATATTTAGCTAACATTTAACAGGGAGTCTGAGTCTATTCAAAGCTCCAATAGCTAAGCAGTGATGTATGGATTATTTCATATCAAACTGGCTTTTGTACTCTCATCCACCCAAGTTATTTAATAACCAAGCACCCAGGAACAGGGATCTTTGGGGGGAAGTTTTCACTTAGTGTCTGTCCTTAGGGTTTCAAATGAATCCTAGAGTTTTTGTAGTTTAACCATCTGATTATAGATCAGGTGTCTGAGGTCCAAAGAGGTTTCTCTTAAGTTAATGTTCTCACATTTCTGAAGAGCAGAAAAGCGGCTGTCAACAAAGTCTGTCTCTGGTCAAACTCTCTTTCAATTCAACTAGAAGTTAAAACATCAACAGTTACTCCTTCACCTACTGCACAGAAGGAGAGCTATGCTTCTACTATCACTGAGAATTATATGCATGTTCCAAAGATAGTCATCATAAGCTATTGGGAGTAGGATGGCTCCAAAACCAGGGGAACCAATGGTGTAAATCCCGGTCTGAAGTCAGGAGACCTATATCCCAGTCCTAGCAGGAAGGCAGGCAGGTAGCAAATCCTTCTTTCCTCTGCTATTTATTCTACTCAGAACCTCAGTGAATTAGATGATGCCCACCCACACTGGGGAGGCCAATCTACTTTACTGAATCCAATTAAAATGCTGATCTGATCTAGAAACATCCTCACAGACACAATCACAAATAATGTTTAAGCTGGGCACCCTGTGGCCCAGTCAAATTGACATGTAAAATAAACCTTCACAGTCATTCACCCTAGCCCTGATATTTCCTCCAGGTCCTAGGTTTCATCTTAGGAAGGCAATGTCCATATCTTTCATCTTGTGTGCCACAGAAATTAGAAAATCATAAAGACTATTATGAACAATTATACTGAACAACATATCCAACAATTTAGAAGTGGATAAATTTCTAAAAACATACAGCCTAGCAGGACTGAATCAAGAAATATAAAACCAATAACAATTAAGGATTTTGAATCAGTAATCAAGATCTCCCAACAAAAGAGGTCCAGAATTAGATACTTGCAAAGATGAATTCTACCAACATTCAAATAAGAACATCAATTTTATTGAGCTCTTCCAAAATATACAATAAGAGGGAGCACTTCCAAACTCATTTTGAGGCTACCATTACCTTGGCACCAGGACAAGACAAACACTATAAGAAAAGAAACAAATAGAACTGTATCTTTGATAAATACGGACGTGGAAATCATCAAAAAGATATTAAAAAACAAATTTAGCAGTACATTAAAAGGACTATACACTATGATCAAGGGGGATTTATCCCTAGATTGCAAGGATAGTTCATCACACACAAATCAAATCAATGTGTTACATTGATGGAAGGATTAAAAAAAAAAAAAACACACAATTATCTCAACAGATGCAGTAAAGCACTTGACCAAATTCAATACCCTTTCATGATAAAAAAAAAAACTCAACAAATTAATATAGAAGGAACTTGCCTGAAGACAAATAAAGACTATATATGGAAAATCCAAGGCTTCCCAGGTGGCGGAGTGGTAAAGAATCCTCCTGCCAAAGGAGGATGACATGAACGTTAGATCCCTGGATCAAGAAGATCCCCTGGAGAAGGAAATGGCAACCTACTCCAGTATTATTTCCCGGGAAATCCCATGGACAGAGGAGCCTGGAGGGCTATAGTCCATGAAATCACAGAGTTGGACATGACTGAGCACCTGAGCATAGCACAGCACACGGAAACCCCAAAGCAACATATTCAGCAGTAAAACACAGAGGTTTTTCTCTAAGATCTAGAACAAGGCAAAGATGCCCACTCTTGATGCTTCTGTTCAAAACAGTACTGAAATTATTCCATTTAATCCTGATAAAACTCCTAGAGTTAGGTAGTATTATTATGCCTAATTTTACAGATAAGTAAAAGAAAACATAATTAGGATGCATTTCTTTAGTACATATACCTGATAGATGTTTGAGAGAGGATTCAGTCTCAGGAAGTTCTAATTTTTGCACATTCCTATCCAACAAGACAATACTTTTTCAAAAAGTCACGATGCTGGACACAGTGTTTGATAATTAATCAATAACTCAGAAGTTATTATGTGTGAGACTTTGTGCAATTTTTCCTAGGAAGAAGCATTTAAATGAGCAAACATCTAAGCTCTGAAGAAGACTTTTTTTTTTTAAATATAGCAAAACATGTGGGCACTGAGATAAGTATATTTAATGACAGCCTGTGTGTGTGTGTGTGATATTTATTTACCAACAGCTAAACACATCAAGTTTTAAGCTGTGGTCTCATCAGTTCTCATAAGCTAAACACCATCAGGCCAGGTCAGGTCAAGTGTTTCTCTTCATTCAACTCCAGGAATGAGACAGGAGTAGGTCTGAATCTGACCTGATGTTTCAATAGATAAAATTGTTTTATGTGTTTTAGGGGTGAATAGGCTAACAGCAATTATATTCTGCCTCAGATTGTTTGAATACTATGTTCTTCAGCCTATAGTAATTTCTTCTACCCCTATACTTAGTGTTGGTCAATGCCCAATAATTGCATTGCATTTGGGCTGTTCTCACTACCTATTGTGTCTCACCTCTCTGCAGCTGAGCACGAAGTGAAAGTGATCACATGTGGGCATGACAAGTAATAACAGCACTAAGCCTCAGAACTAGACCGAATGTCAATGCCTCTTGGACAATGTACTGCTGAGATTTGTGAACTGTGAAGAGCTGAAAGACATAAGTTAATTAGTAGGTTGTTTCACTTAAGCTACTAATTTTTTTATATTTTTTAATGTCTCCTATACCTTAGGCTGACTGCATGCACTTTGGGGAAAGAGATATAATTCATGCCTAGCCAATCAAGTTACTTTGTTCATGGAAGGGGAAGATGCCCCAAAGTGACTAGTGAGATACACTTCTGGGAATTTTGTTGAAGTCAAGAGACAGAAAATACCTTTTTTCCTCCACTGGAGTGGATGATGTAAAAAGGGAGCAACTGGTAAGTACCATGTCATCCCATTTGAGAGCCTTATTTGAAAGGGAAGCCAAAATAAGTGGATAATCTTTGGAATATCTTTATTTTTGAATGTTTTGTTGTTGTTGTTGTTTTTCCTTTTTTAATCAGCTAGTATTAAGTTTGGTTTTCTGTTTTGTTTAACTAGAAAAATACCGAGCCATATAACTGCTATTTCCATAAGAATATTTTACTTTGTATTATCACCTATCTTATACAGTGAGACACAATCAATTGGAAAAGAAACACAAACAGTACATCTTCTTCCTGATATGATTTGTTGTGTGTCAGTTTTTTTGGGCATTGGAAATGACTTTTTGAGAGCTTTAAATGAAAGAGATTCAAACATTTTTAGTTCCCAACCCAAGATAGACATCCATCTCGAAAAAAGAAAAGGGTGTACTCCTATTGACTATTTTCTCCTCCTATCTGATACTTATTCAATGAAGAGGTATACTAAGCAAAGACCACTGGTTTAATGAGCTTGACTGAAATCACTCCCCATATAGTATCATTTTTACTACCAATGGTTATCATATTTTAAGCACTTGCCATATTCCAGGAACTATGAAAAGCACCTTACATATAATATTCTCATTGAATCTTCAAAATAACAGATGTGACAAATCCTATTAATATATATTAGCATTCTACTTTAATGAAATAAATATCAGAGCAGCTGAAGACTTTTCTAAAAATCACAAGCTAACAAGTGGAAGGCTGTGAATGTAATTCAGCTCTGACTTTATAAAACAGATTGCATGTTTATAGCCATCTTTATATAGAGTACACAGAGCTTTTTAACTTCCATTAGCTCATTTAAATTACATAAAAAACCCTCAGGTTTATTCATAGAAGAGAAAATTATTCAATGCATATTTTCATACAGAATTATTTTCCCCTAATTCCATGGGCATGCTTTTTTTTCTTTCCCCCAATTCACTCTCCTCTTCCTGTGCTCTTTAGGCTTATAAAGATGGATTTCCCAGTGACATACAGACAACTTATCCTTAAGATGCCCAGTTCATACTTTATATGTGTTATCTGCATAAGAAGAGAATTGCTTTCCTTCCTCATATTAGTAGATAATTTATGACTCAATGCAAACCATAATGAAGCATATTAAGTGTCAAACTCATCCCATGTTCTATTGACAGACACAAACAAAAAACAAAAAAAGGAAGGTATATAAACAAGGTCTATCATCATCATTTTATCAATATTCACACTGAAACAAAGGAGGTACAATGATTACGGTAATATAAATAGTTAACTACAGCTGTAAAACCCATGCAAAAAAAGGCTTAGGTGAAACAAAGAAATTAACTTACCCTGGCTTACTACCAGTTGTATCCCGTTTCCTTCATACAAGGACAATAATCCCTTTGATTAACTCTATTAACATGCCTAGCTCCAGTCTCTTACCTTCCTTCAGCATATAAAAGAAGGCTGGATCCACAGCCAGGATGTTCATCAAGATTCTTGCCCAGCACTGGCATCTGTATGGAAAATTATATGCATTAGAACCAAAATAGATTTGGATTTTGCTTCTGCTTCAATTTTTCATCTTATTCCAAGTATCAAGAATCACTTTCTAAATTGAAGGAAAAAAAAATTGTATCCCATTTGTGCAAAGATTATTTAAATTTTACAGTGAGAAGAATAAAAGGATGAGAGAGACTGACTCATCATTATCACCAAACCTTCTGCCTTCTATACTAATATGCTCTTTTGTTTTAAATTTCTATTGCTCTATATTGGGTACAGATTAGTTTAATTTTTTATTAGAACTGGATGCATTCTTGGTATTTAATAGGTGATAGCCAGGCACTTACATAGTAGGAATTAAAAAGATGATTATTAAATAAATGAATAGAGAACTCATATTGTTATACAACCTTTAGAAGATTTATATATAGTAAGAAGATTAACTGAAGGGAATTCCCTGGTGGTCCAGTGGTTAGGCCTTGACACTTTGACTATGGGGCCGGGATTCAATCCCTGGTCAGGGAACTGATATCCTGCAAGCCAAGCTGTGCAGCAAAAAAAAAAAAAAGAAAGAAAAAAAAAGTTAACTGGAAGATTTATTCACATGGTTTTGGGAACTTTTGTTGTCATTTAGTCACTCAGCTGTGTCTGTCTCTTTGCAACCCCATGGACTGCAGCCTGCCGGGTTCCTCTGTCCATGGGATTTTACAAGTAAGAATACTGGAGTGGGTTGCTGTTTACTTCTCCAGGGAATCTTCTGGACCCAGGGATCGAACCCACATCTCCTGCAAGTCTCCTGCATTGGCAGACAGATTCTTTACTATTGAGCCTCCAGGGAACTTGGTATTGTATTAACAAATGATGGAAGGGAATTACTGAACCGTTAACCCTTTCAGAAATTATTTGTTTCCATTTATTTTATTAAAGAAGCAGGGCAAAATTGGAGACAAAAATAAGTTCTGATCACCAGTCTTTAAGCCATTTCACACACAAAAAATAATTATTATATTATTAACTAAGCATGCCTGTTAGTGATAACTTAAAGTGTCCTCCATTCGTGAATTACCTTGTTAGATTTTCTTTCTCAATATCTGAGACAGGAACAATGAACCAGGTGCTAGGAAAAGATTTAGTGTTTACACATAATCCTGTGAAAATTGTGGCCACAAGATTTTGGCCTAATCTGCTTCCCCGGTAGCTCAGAGGTAAAAAAAAATCCGCCTGCAACTCAGGAGCGGTAGGAGATGCAGGTTTGATGCTTGGTTGGGAAGATCCCCTGGCATAGGCAATGCCTACCCACTCCCAATATTCTTGCCTGGAGAATCCCATGGACAGAGGAGCCTGGCAGGCTACAGTCCATAGGGTTGCAAAGAGTCGGACACAACTGAAGCGACTTAGCATACATATTTGTTTCTTATAACTCTGAATCTACTTATGTGTTGATAAAACGAGCGAAATTCTGTTAATAAGCAATTAGTGAATAAAAAGTGTTACACAGTGGGAAACTATACAACAGTGAAGACAAGTAAGTCACCATATGGGTGAACCTATCCAATTATGTATTAAGCAAAAGAAATGAGAAACATAGACTATTACCATAATGGGGTTCATCTTGCCCCGACGCACAACAGGCAATAGGCCAAAACGCGGAGAGACCGAAGTTCGTGGCAAACAGGGGGCTTCTTCACAAGGCAGCCAAGACAGGAGGCAAGAAGAACAAAGGTCAAACTCATCTCTCGGAAGGTAAGGGGGTGGGGTATTTATGGACTAAAGAAGCAAGGTGGCCTGAGGCATGAGGAACGCGGGAAGGTGAGGAGAGGTGATTGGAAGCAAGGAAAAAGCGCCTCAGTCGTGAGAGGTGATTGGAAGCAAGGAAAAAGCGCCTCAGTCGTTATTCTGCACCGGTGTAACTGAGCCACCCGCCGCTGCAGGTTCGAGGAGGAAAAAAAAAAAAAAAAAAAAAAAAGCCAAAACTCGCGCATGCCCAGTTGGAAGGGCTGCGGTCCTATCCGGTCTAAACCGGCTCCGCTCAGATTAGACACACCTGACCTGTAGCGCCTGGAAAACGGCTCTGGCAGTCATCTTGTTTGGGCCGCCTGCTGCTTGAAGAATATGTGAGTTTTTATAGCCAAACTTAAAAATGACCTACATTAGTGAAGGCAGTTACGGGTATAATGAACTTAACTGATGATTACCCACAGTTTCAAGAGTGTGTCTAAATTCCTTTAATTTATATTATGTTCAGCAATAGTCCTTTCACTTATATAATGTTCAACAATAGTCTGTGGTAGTGGAGGTCAGGTACCTTTGGGTCTAACGGGCAGTGACTGAGGTCCTGGGAATGGGTTTCTTCATTAGGTGCTGCTCACATGTGCCTCTGTGCTCAGTCGCGTCCCTGTGACGGCGTGGACTGGAGCCCACTAGGCTCCTCTGTCCGTGGGATTTTCCAGGCAAGAGTACTTAAGTGAGTTGCCATTTCCTTCTCCAGGGGACCTTCTCAACTCAGATCCAGCCTGTACCGCTTGTGTCTCCTGCATTGGCAGGTGGATTCTTTACCGCTGAGTCACCTGGGAAGCCTGCTTTTTAAATAGGTGCCTTCACTTTTTGCAGAGAAGGCGATGGCAACCCACTCCAGTACTCTTGCCTGGAAAATCCCATGGACAGAAGAGCCTGGTAGGCTGCAGTCCATGGGGTCGGGAGAGGGACATGACCGAGCGACTTCACTTTCACTTTTCACTTTCATGCATTGGAGAAGGAAATGGCAACGCACTCCAGTGTTCCTGCCTGGAGAATCCCAGGGTCGGCAGAGCCTGTTGGGCTGCCGTCTATGGGGTCGCACAGAGTCGGATGTGACTGAAGCAATTTAGCAGCAGCAGCAGCTTCACTTTATGAAGCAGCTGTTCCTCTGTTCACTTAAAACTTGCAGGTTTTTTTTTTCTTTTAATATGTAGGATATAGTTAAATAAAATATTATTAAAATTTAAAAAATAGTAAAGAAAACAAGATTAATAATCAGTTCAGTCGCTCAGTCCTATCTGACTCTGAGAGGCGGTGGACTGCAGCATACCAGGCTTCCCTGTCCATAACCAGTTACTGGAGCTTGCTCAAAATCATGTCCATCAGTGATGCCATCCAACCATCTCATCCTCTGTCGTCCCCTCTCCTCCTGCCTTCAAATTTTCCCAGCATCAGGGTCTTTTCCAATGAGTCAGTTCTTCACGTCCAAAGTATTGGAGTTTCAGCTTCAGTATCAGTCTTTCCAGTGAATATTTAGGACTGACCTCCTTAAGGATGGACTGGTTGGATCTCCTTGCAGTCCAAGGGACTCTCAACAGTCTTCTCCAACACCACTGTTCAAAAGCATCAGTTCCTTGGCTCTCAGCTTTCTTTATATTCCAACTGTCACAACCATATATGACTACTGGAAAAATCATAGCTTTTACTAGACAGATCTTTGTTGGCAAAGTAACGTCTCTGCTTTTTAATATATTGTCTAGGTTGGTTATAGCTTTTCTTCAAAGGAGCAAACGTCTTTTAATTTCATAATAGGCCAAAACAATTTTCCATGTTCAAAATATGGGAAAAATAGATTCTAGGGAAAAAAATGAATACAAAGCTTTTGTGCAAACTTAAATGTTTCTATCCATGATGAAATATAGAATATATATTTGGAATAAACATTTTTCCCCCAACATATGCAAGTGACATTTTTTTGAATAGGGAAAATACCTTATTCTAATGGAGTTTATTACAACTTTGATGCTACCAGGTAACATGTGTCATTCAAAAAAAGAATATTTAATGTAATAATTATTATTTTTGTCTGTAGTACTAATTAAAAAAGAATAAAATTGGTGATGTCTGATAGCTGGGTCACAATTAATTAGCTGTTTTAATTTTTTAAAATTCTCCAAAAATTTTCTTAGGTTGAAATGGCTATTTATTCTTTTCACATAAGTTCACAGTTGTTTTCACTTTTATTTTTCTGATAGTATTTAAATCTGAATATTAAGGAGACCGTCTAATGCAAGTTATCAGAGCTAAAAATAGTTAAATGTGTTAAGAACTACCTTAAATAATATGTGTTGTTAAATAAAAGTCTAAAAGTATATAAACTTTTAGAATTTATTTCAACTTGAAATATGTTCTGGCTATATGATGTTTTATTTTTAGTCATTCTTATCTATAATCTTTAAATTCTCAGGAATGTCAAAAGGAAGCAGATGTTGATATGTGCAGATTGAGCCATTGACCTGTGTGCTGGATAGGTGTCCTATCTCTATCCTACCATTTGAAGGAAATCCTAAAGTTGAATAATCAAGTGACTAGAAAAGTTCCAGAAAAAGAAGAATTTCTCTTCTAACTAGGACAGTGCTTCTCAAAGTAAGTCCTGGGAAACATTCATACAGAGAGAAGTTCATTAAAGCTTTAAGAAGAGAAAAATGATTTTGTGCCAAAAATAAATTTGGGAAGTATTGGGGCAAATGATCTTTTCTTTCTCCAAATAATTTGTATACATGGAAAATTACATCCAACAAATGTTAAATACACTTTATATTCAAATGTGACAGGAAATATTTACCACTTGTAAGTTGGACCATGAAGAATTCTCAGTAAAATCCAAGTGTTCTTTTTCTGACAAATTGTATTACATTAGAATTAAATATCTATATTTATTTAGATATTTAATTAAATTATATAGTTTAATTGTATTAAAAACTCCCATTTATTTCAAAATTAAGTAATGCATTTTAAAAAATTCCAGAGGTCAAACAAGAAATACAAGGGAAATGAGAAAATATTTCAGAATGAGGGCAATGAAAACACTTTAATATTTGTGAATGGAGCTAGGGCAGAGATTATAGGGATATTTATAGCTTTCAATGTCTACATAACAAAAGGAGAATTAAATTAATAAATATAAGAACAGAAATCAATGAAACATAGAAATGACAATAAAGCAAAGCCACAATCCACATACAAAGCTTAAAGTTAATAAATGCCTATCAAGACAAATCAAGAACAAGAGAAAGAGATAGCCAATTACTGATAATAGGTTTTAAAGAGTTGGTATCACTACAGATCTTGCAGACAGTATAAAGATAATAAGAAAATATTAATTTAAAAAAAATTTTTTTAATTTATTTTTTCAATGGGTTTGAAAATATTAATATTTTATATAATACTTGAACATCTTGGATAAAATGGGAGAATTCCTTAAAAATAAAAACTTATAAAAGTGATTCAAATAGAGAATATTTTAATAGCTTTCTATACAATAATATTTTTGAATTAATTATTAAAAAGTTGCACAGAAACAAAACCTCCAGTCTCGAATGCTTTTACTGGCAGATTATATAAAACATTTAAGGAGCAAATAATGCCAAAGTTAGACAAAATAACTTTTTTTTTTTTAATGCAGGAGGTAGAATATTACCAAATTGTTTCATGAAGTGAGCATAACTCTGAAATTAAAACCTCACAAATACATTGCAAGAAAAAAAATTATAGAAAAATGCCTTAAAATCGTAGAAACAAATAGCCTTAAAATGATTAGCAATTCATATAAAAGAATAATAAATTATGACTGTGGGTGGCAGAATAATGTCTTCTCAAAGATATAAACTGGTAATTCCTGTAAACTGCAGAGTCAGGTTGGGGAGTTCTCTGGTGGCTCAGGCAGTAAAGAATTTGCCTGCAGTGCAGGAGACCTGGATTTGACCCCTGGACAGGGAAGATCCCCTAGAGAAGGGAATGGCTACCCACTCCAGTGTTCTTGTCTGGAGAATCTCAGGGACAGAGGAGCCTGGCGGGCTACAGTCCATAAGGTCACAAAGAGTTGGACACAGCGGAGCAACAACGCATGCACACAGGGTTAGGTTTACGTGGCAAAGAGAAATGAAGGTAGTGACTGTTTGCTAATCTGATAACCTTTAAACCAGGAGATTATGTTGATTACCTGCCTGAGTTCTACTCTCAATTCCTTACCAATATATGCAGTGTCAGACATCATATATTAACAAACTATTCTTGAACTTTGTGAACTGATTTTATTTCTGCAAGCCTAGCCTCATGAATTAGTAGAAACATGAGAAGGTAAAAAATAGAAATAACAAATTGTAATACATGTCGACTTTAAAAGTGCACAACATGAGAGTTGTGAGTTAAATCTTTTTGGGGTGCAAAATGAGGACTATAGCTCTGGAGACAGCTTTTCAGATAGCTCTGAGAAAATGCTACAAAGAGGCAGGGGAGAAGGTCAGTATATATGTAACTTTGGTTAAAGGGGAGTACATTGCAATCAAACATATACTTTTTGCATAAGATTACTGCTAATCACAAGGAGCAGTCATCACCATGAAGGATTTTAGTGCTTTTATAGATTGAGGAGATATAAGAATGGGCTCAGAAAATTGGTTCCTGAAAATATCTAGTTATCTGAAGACCTATCTTGCCAGTTTTTTGCAGAGCACAGAATTCCTCAGTTCTTCTCTCCACCCTGAACTCCTTTCA
Organism: Dama dama; assembly: GCF_033118175.1. Classification (NCBI taxonomy): domain Eukaryota; kingdom Metazoa; phylum Chordata; class Mammalia; order Artiodactyla; family Cervidae; genus Dama; species Dama dama. Next base: position 36,173,119 of record NC_083684.1, read on the forward strand.
GGGAGTTTTGAAAATTAGCAGCTGAAGCAGCCCATGATTTAATCCTTGTAGAGGTAGCTGGCAGTGCCAATGGCACATGCCAATTTGTAGTTGACATATATAAGATCTTAAAATTAATGAAGAAAACTTAAGTAAATATGGGGCCCCGTTACAATAGATTGGACATTATCTAATATATACTACCAAGAAGGTTATAATAAATATCAAAATGTTTGTGGTGTAAAATTAAATGATAAAAAGGCAAACATGTATTATGATCACAACAAATCAAATGAACATAAAACATATCACAAAGGAACATTTCAAGAGTTTGTGAAAAACAGAATTTATTCCTTTGCCAATGGAGCTCTGAGCCATTTTAAATATCTGTACCAGTTTATATAATTTTCCTATTTTCTTTAAACAGATATAGTAATTTTAAGATTAAAGTAATTAATTTAGGAAAATATTTTTTAGAAATGAAGAAACAAAGGCTAAAATTGGGATTCCTTTTGCTGAATATGAATAAACATAGATACAATAAAATAGAGCAGAAGAGAATTCTGAGGTGTCCTAAATTTCATCTCTTGCTTAAAAATAGGACAATGAAACAAGAATTTTGACTTGCCCTAAATTTCATCTTTATTTCTGCTAAGTCAGCTTTTACAAGGCAGAAGGTGGAATTTTTGACATATACTTATGATTGGCACTTATAAAAGTTACTGCCCACCAATGTATAATTGAAATTAGCTCTTGGAGAGTTATTTTCCCCTCTCAAACTATAAGTATGTAGAGAATTTTCTGTGAATGTGGCAGGGAAAAGTGGGGGCAGTGGGATGCATGGAGAGAAACATTCCAGAGGGTCCTCAGATTTTTGCCATCAGCTTTATCTTGGGTAACAGAATGAAAAGAAGGAAGAAAAGATTAAAACAAAAACATAACTCTATGTCCTGCTTTTTTTTTAATTAACAAAAGAACTTGCTTTCAAAACTTTCTTTGAACAAAATCAATCTAGGTCCTCCATTTTCATGTTTACTAGTAAGTCAAATTTTAATTTAAATACAATATATATGTATACTTATTTTCAACAAATTTTTTCATGCAGAAGTCATTGATTAAAATAACTGATAGCAAATAAGATCAACCTAAAGAATCTTGACAAGCTCATGTAAATATTTTTAATCTAATAGATAACTTTATTCTGCATAATTTGAAAAGGATAGTCATAAAAGATTCATTTAAATTGATCAAGTTTGATGTGGATAGCTGAAAAACTTTGAAATACCAAATCAAAGTAATTTTACTAAACAGACACTAACAGGTTCATTGGTTCAAAGAAATGAAACACTACTCTATTTTTTGTAGCTTAAAACTTTAGTTAATTTAAAAAATGAGCAGCACAAAATCCACATTACTGATATTTTTACCATGTGTGTTTTACTATGCTTCTAGGAATATAGCATATGTAATCTCATACAGACCTTACCATGACTTTTTAAGGTAGAAACTCACCTTGTGAAAGATGGAACAGAGGTTGGAAAAAAATGAACATAGTAAGTGGCAAGGTGTATCATAGACCTCTAATCTATTGTGCATAGAAAAAAATGGCTTATTGTATATAGAAAAATGTCTGAAATAATTGTAGCTAAATGACTATTTTAGAAATGTATGTATTGATTTTTTTAAATTCTCTGTTCAAAAACTTGGCCACTTACATGTAACAGTATCTATGTTAGAAAAGTAGATTTGGTGTAAGAAGTAAGCTAAAGAAATGAATCTCTTAAGCATTGGCCCTTTGGCACGACTAATTCTGTTTTCTCAGTAATATCTGATAAGGTACCTTACTCATTCATTTGGTCACTAGAAAGATATGATAGTAATATAGCTCCAAAAAGCCACCTTGCACGTGCAGAATAATATAACATAAAGAAACCATGTATAATTTCATTTTCCTTTATAATTGATACACATATATTACTAGAATTAGGAGCCTTTTATTAGGTATTTTGTTTCATAGTAATGTTTATTTAATGCATTAAGAAAGAAAATATTAAATCTTCCATCTTAAGGAGAACTACACTCTATCATCTACAAGAGTCTGAGAAAATGATTAAATATATAAATTCTCTACTGGATTGTAAGATCCAAATAAGAAAGATTATTCATCATTATCATATTTTCACATAATACAGTGCTTGAACATTATTAGGCCCTTAATAAACTTGAATAAGTGGACAGCTTGCTGTTCATGTCAAAGTTCCTCCTTGCAGTGTGGAGTAAGTGCTAAGGATTGAAATTTTCCTCTTAACACAAAACTGTCATGTTCCTGTGATGTCTAGTCTTTGGGTTTATTTCTGAACACTGAAGCCAACTTTCAATTTGCATCAAGCAGGTTCACACAAAAATACCAGCCTCTTCTATCAAATAGTATTGGTGACTAGGGCTTCCCTGGTGGCTCAGAGGGTGAAGAATCTGCCTACAATGCAAAAGATGCGTATTCGATCCCTGGGTTGGGAAGATCCCCTGGAGAAAGGGAATGGCCACCTGCTCCGCTCCAGTATCCTTGCCTGGAATTCCATGGACAGGGGAGCCTGGTGAACTACAGCCCATGGAGGTGCAAAGAGTCAGACAAAACTGAGTGGCTAACACTTTCACTTTATCATAAGTGGCTGAATTGATAGAGGTGGTGTCAAAGATCAATAACTATTAAATGAAGATAGCTGGACAATTACTTCACAAAAGAACATTTATATCCTTATAATAAAATTTAGATATATAAATTTCTCTGTATCAATCACTTTTCTGAACAACTTTCTAGCCTAATTTACAGACATGTGATGGATAATGGGGTTGTTTGCTTATTTTAGCAGAATATGCAAACTTTGCTCCAAGATGCCTAAGATATTAGAAAGTAAATTTACCAAAAATTTTCTTCTAATTATTTTTGTCAAAATCTGTCTTCTACTTATAAACTATATCTTGAAAGTGAAAGTGTTAGTTGCTCAGTCATGTCCCACTCTTTGCGACCTCGTGGACTGTAGTCCACCAGGCCCCTCTGTCCTTGGAATTCTTCAGGCAAAAATACTGGAGTGAGTTGCCATTTCCTTTTCTGGAGCATCTTCCAGACCCAGGAATTGAACACAGGTTTTCCACATTGCAGGCAGATTTTTTATCATCTGAGCCAATAACTCAAAGGTATTTAAATCAGTTTCTACTCTTTAAGAGTTCAAACCTTCATATACTGCTGGTGGAAGTGGAAGATGGTACTGCCCCTTTGGAGAACTGTTTGCGGTTTCTTGAAAGTGAAATGCAGAGTTTCATATGACCCAAAAGTTCCACTCCAAGGTTTTTAAGAGAGATAAAACATGTTCACACCATGACACAAACCAAACGAACAAACAAAAATAAATTATTATAACTAAAAAAGCAAGACCCTTCCTCCCAAAAGACCCCATTTGATTTGATTTTAGGATTCTCTCATGTATTTGCCCAGACATTTGCATCAAGAGCAGTGTTGTGGGGCCTCCGTCCTGTTTGACATAGTTACTTGCCCATCTTCACTTAATGATGGTCATAAAAATCTATGAATCAGAGCAAATGGTCTATGTCCCTCCCCTGCCCCAGTCCTTACAGTACTTGCTAGGGGCTCATTGATTACTGTGGGAACATTTGCTAAGGGTCTGTGGCTTGGGTTTTCAGAAAAAAACTTCTCGAAGGAGTTTTGTTTCTCTTTGTTTTCCCAGTTAAAATGGTATTTAAAAAATGCTTCAGACATGATCTTGCCTTTGAAATAGAATTCTCTGAAGTTGTGTTTAATATCTCAATGTGTGGCTTTTAGAAGCTTTCAGACCCTGTGTCTTTAAACATCCTAAAATCATCTTCACAGGTACTGGCCTTGTAATATTGAAAGGAAAGTAGGTCTGTACTTTTGTAATGGAAATGCACACCCAAGCTTATTCATTAAGGACGATAGATTAAGTACACATAGGACATAAGTGCCTCTGACAGCGTTCCTGTTCAGATGCCAGCTAGGAATTTGGTACTCATTTGCGTTGTGATTCATTGGCCATAGGGGTCTATCACACACAGAGATGATGAAACATTAGAGCCAAGAGGAGCTGTAGAGGGGTAGAAATTTTCACATCAGTAGTTAGCAAAGTAAATGCATCTTCTTTCCTTTTCATAACAACCTCTTTTACTTTATTTTTGTGCCTCCATTCCTGCTGTGTTGTTGGGGGTAGAAAAGGAGATTTTAACTTGCTAATTGAAAGTGCTCTAGGTATTTCTGATTGTAAAATGTGTTTTTTTTTTCAAGTAACTCACTTTCTTATGTATGTGTGTGTTAGTTACTCAGTCGTGTCCAACTGTTCGTGACCCCATGGACTATAGCCCACCAGGCTTTTCTGTCCATGGAATTCTCCAAGCAAGTATACTGGAGTGGGTTGCCGTTCCCTTCTCCAGGGGATCTTCCCAAGCCAGGGATCGAACCTGGGTCTCCTGCATTGCAGGCGGATTCTTTACTGTCTGAACCACTCTCTTATGGGTAAATGCTAAAATCTTCAATTTTCTTCTCTGTCTGAAGATAATGTCTGAGTGTATAAAGATGGAGAGCATCAGTGGTGTTTAAAAGGGCATTTGGAGGCAATGCAGATATTAAACTGGGACATAAATAGACATAGGCTGATTCTGTGGATGACTTGGCTGGGACAGTCCCTGTTAATGCCTCTTGTCCTGGTGTAATTATTAATAGTGACCGTTTCACTCCCAAAATGTCTCTGTTTAGACCATATACACAAAGACACCAGAAGAAGCCAGTTATAGAGATAACCTTCTGTGTATGTCAGAGCAACCACTTTGTGTCAAGCCTTATATTCTGAAATTTAATACATATATTAATATTTCATTTAGTTTATTCATTAGTTCAACTGACATCTGAGCATTTTTTACATGCAGGCCACTCTTCTGGGCTCTAGGAGATTTGCACTGAACCAAACATCCAGTCTCTGTCATGAAAACCTATGTATCAGTGTCACTGGTTCGTGGTTCACAATTGTTGACTACAATAAGTTGATGTCAACTACAAATTGGCACTTGGCAAGAGCATTGCCAATGACTGAACAACAAGGGCATTTGCCATCTGTCTCTGTGGAGATTGAACCCTGTGCTACTGCAGCTGTTGACCTTCAGTACCCCGCTGAGGGAGTTCAGGGTGGAGTGAGGCACTCTGGAATCTGGTGGGATAGGTCTTTAGATAGTTGGAAATTTTCATTATCAGATTTTATGATCCCAATCCTTTCATGTCCTCATATCTAGAAAAGCACTAAATCTCTTCATGATGACATGAGATCCTCGTGACTAGCAAAAAACCTCTTGTAAAGTAAGCACTTGATTGCATTGAACTCCCCCTTCACCGAAATATATTGATCTTCCCCAACTGCCTCCTTCGGCAGTCTTCCAGAGATATCTGAGGTGCTGCCTCCTTGGTTACTGTCCTCATTTTACCCCCAGTAAAACCTAACTCACAACTCTCACACTGTGCATCTTTTTTAGTCAACATGAACAACGTGGGACAGTGTGAGTTAAGTTTTATTGGGGCAAAATGAGCACTGTAGCCCTGGAAACAGCATTTTAGATAGCTCCGAGGAACTGCTCCAAAGAGGTAGGTGCATACTGAGGTCAGTATGCATATGAATTTAGTGAAGGAGGCTATGTGTCATCATGCACACATTTTGGCAGAGGTTTGCTGCTAGTTGTGGGGAATGGATGTCACTGTTAATGAGCTTTAGTGCTTTTCTGGATTGTGAGGAGATACAAAAATTCAGGCTTAAAAAAACTTCTGAAAATATCTGTCTGAAGCCCCATTCTGCCAGTTTTCCCCGAGCACAGACTGCCTCATTTCTTACCTTTACCCTAAACTCCTTTCAGGGTGTGTTAAAAGTCAGTGGCTGCAGTGGCTAGTGACTTAATCCTTGTAGAGGCAGATGTAAGTGCCAATTTTTAGTTTGCACATTAAATGATTTATTTTAGAGATGATGAAACAAGGCCTCCAAAAAAAGCGAGTTACCCAAAAAGTCAAGTAATAGGTCATTGAGAAATCCTTAATCAAAATCCCAGTTGCACAAAAACACCTTAATTTTCTGTAACAGGGGTGAGCAAACTGCTGTCTATGAGCCAGATCTGCCCACTGTCCGCTTTTGTCAATAAAGTTTTGTTGGAACATGGCCAGACCCATTCATTTCTGTACTGTTTACAGCTGCTTTTGTCATACAATAGCAGATTTGGGTAGCTGAAGCAGACACCATATGGCATGCAAAGCCCGAAATATCTACCATCCAGCCCTTTACAGGAAACATTCGCCAACCTCTGTTCCATTCCTATTCCTGACAATCTCATTCCAGAAGGGAAAACCTGACAGAGTAGGCTTGGCTATTTACCACCTATGTCGCCTCTCTGAGATTTAATTCCCTTAGCCGTAAAATGGGGATAATAATTACTGCATTGTTAACAGTGAAGATTAAATTAGCTAATGTATGTTAAACACAGAGCTAGTAAAAAAAGAGAAAGTGGTTATTAACACTTCTAGCTGGATAGCTGCTTCGTGAGCTCTCTTCTGTGAAGGATGAAAGTATAAGATGAAATTTTGTTTCTCCTGTTTCTGTGCCCTAACAACCAATGGTTTCCTGGGAGTTTTTGCACATAATTTTCTAATGTGAGGGATACACACAGCACTCAGGAGTAAACAATGAGTCTGGGCTTTAGTGCCGTCTCAGCTCAGCAAGAAACATCTTTTCTTATAAATTTGTAGATCACTGCTATGAGACTTCCACATTGTGGACTGACTTAATGAGAAAAGAGGAATGAGGAGCAATTACATTTCCATTAAGTGGACAACATTACCCTTGATATGGCTGCTGGAACTGAAGCATCCTTCTCTCCCTCAGGTGTAGTCTTAGAAGAACAGAACTGATTGATTCATTAAATATGTGTTTGTTTTTGCCTCTGAAATCAGCTGTCTCAAAAGATTATTCCACGGTCACTAAAGGACTAAATTCCAACTTACAGTTGAATTGGTAAGTCTGCACAGAGGCTGTGAGAAGTTTCAAGAGAGGTTGGCTCTTGGTACCCATGAAATATCAGCAGATTCCAAAAAGGTGTCTGGAAATTCCCAGTGGGATCCACAGACCATTTGTAATGTGGGAACTGAAAGAAGCAAAGCTATAGACTGCTACAATTTGGTGTGATTCCACCTTAAGATAAATAAACAGCCACATCATCACAGTAATCAAATTAGCTAATACTTATCTAACACTTTCTATGTACGAATGTCTATGCTATGCTAAGGATTTTATTAACTTTATCTCATTTAGTACTTTCAACCATCTTTAAGATTCAGGCATTACCTTTATATCACCCATCATGAAATTGAGTCAGGAAAGGTTAACTAGTTTGTATTGGATTGCGCAGCTGCTGAACTAGACACACCACATCTTCCTGTTTACAGAGAACAGTCTTTGTCCATACTTGCACCTCATTTGCAGAGTTGTATTCATGCCTATTTAAGGTTCCTCTGTGACACCTCTGACAGTACTAAGTTTTTTACTTCATCCAGAAATCTACTGACCTTACACCTAATGATTCTCTCAACCACATTAACTAACTGAACATGGGTTTACTCAGGTTTACAAAGAAAGAAACAAACAAAAAACCCAGAAACCAAAACCCACTTTCTGTTGGGGTCATCTCTGGTTTACTGTTCCTATTCTTTCTGTTAATCTTCTGTGCTAATATAACATTTTTTTTCCAAACCAGTTAGTTACTTGCATAAAACTCCTCAGGCTGTTAGTAAACTATGAATAACAGCAAATATTTATTGTACAATAATCCTGTTTTAGGCATGTGGCAAAAGTCTGCCATATAGTATCTCATTTAAGCTTTATAACAATCTTGTGAGATATTATCGTTTCCATTTTCCACCCAAAGAAATATTCAGAGAGATTAATTTGATCAAATTCATATCACTCCTAAAAGTGGAGCTAGTATTCATACCAAGACCTATGTAATTCCAGAAGCTGTATTCTTTTAAACAGTTCTCTCTAGTTCACTTTAAGAGCCTATTTTTCATTAGTCATTTAAGGATACACAGTCATACACTAATATGCTCTGAAAAATGCTACTAATCACTTATTTCTTGTCTCTCTCTGGTGTCCTTCCAGCTTTCTGTCTGCTGTTGTTCTCATTCTGAGTGTACTGTTATGGTTAGCTAGACTCTTCATCTCTGTGTATCATCCTGCCCAGGTGTAGTTAACTGGGCCTTTTGATTTAGTTCCCTCTGAAGGTGGAAATGCTAATTCCCACAGTATATCTACATCTAAAACACCTCCTTTATCATGTTGAAATAAGTACTTCTGTGTAACACCATTTACTGTCCACCCGGCTGCTATTGGACAGTAATTTTTCCTTTTATATTTCCCCTTGTTGAGTGACTCCTCAAGCAAGTTCTCCCCAAAGTAGAGAAGCAATGAAAGACACTGAAACTTATTCATCCATTACTGCAACAGGAAGGAACTATTTTAAAATAGAGAAAAAGAAACAGAAGCAGATCAAGGATGTCAGAGTTTGTGTAACACCTTCATATAGACATAAGAACTGGAATTAAAAAGATCTGGATTTGTATCCTGACTCTCTTACTTAGGGACCATTTGATCTCGGAGAATCAGTCATCATTTGTTATTGTTCCATCACTCAGTCTTGTCTGACTCTTTGCAACACCATGAACTACAGCACACAGTTTTCACTGTCCTTCACTATCCCCTGAAGTTTGCTCAATCTCATGTCCATTGCATCAGTGATGCTCTCCAACCATCGCATCTCTGTCGTCCCCTGCCCTCAGTCTTTCCCAGCATCAGGGTCTCTTTTCCAATGAGTCAGCTCTTCGCATCAGGTGGCCAAAGTATTGGAGCTTCAGCAGCAGTATCAGTCCTCCCAGTGAATATTCAGGGTTGATTTCCTTTCTGATTGACTGGTTTGATCTCCTTTCAGTACAAGGGACTCTCAAGAGTCTTCTCCAGCACCACAGTTTGAAAACATTAATTCTTCAGAGCTCAACCTTCTTTATGGTCCAGCTCACATTCCATACATGACAACTGGTAAAATCATAGCTTTGACTATACAGACCTTTGTTGGCAAAGTGATGTCTCTGCTTTTTAATATGCTGTCTAGGTTGGTCATAATTAGTGAGTCCTAATACTATCTGAGAATATATCCCCTGCACACTTCACTGAGGTGTTTATCCAGTCTGGACTTGCTGAACGCGTACTAAGGGCCACAGTTCTTGTGAAGATTGGCTGGCACAGTTGGTATAAGAATCAAAATTTAACATGAATCACCTTGTTGATGTTCAGTCGCTAGTTGTGTCCGACTGTTTGTAACCCTGTGGTCTGCAGCATATCAGGCCTCTCTGTCCCTCACCATCTCCCAAAGTTTGCCCAAGTTCATGTCCATTTTATCGGTGATGCCATCCAGCCTTTGCATCCTCTGATGCCCTCTTTGCCTTACCTCTTCACCTAAACCAACACAAAAGCTAAATGCCATCCATCAGTCAGTCTAAGAGGTCCTGAGGGATTCCATTCAACTTTTTATTATTAGTCCCATTTGTTTTGAAGAAACTTCTCCAGGTAAGAATTCTCATGGACTCTTTTAAATCCAGGGTAGGCTGGAGAGCCAAAGATTTCTGAGAATATAGTCATAATACCTGGTCTGATAAAACCTCATTTTGTGAATTAATTTAAAAGTTAAATGCCAGAAAGCATAATATAGTCACCACAGCTGGTTAAATATGTAACAAATTACCTTAATTATGGATTAGAATGCAAACAATCAGAAACTGCTAAAAGAAATATGGAATATATGGTCTTAATATGAGCAGTCCAATCGATTGGGAGTTTGTGAAATGTTCCATGAGAGGAAGAGACTGCTAATAGAGAGTGGAAAATGTATTTTAAACCCTCATTGTGATATTCATGCAAAATGATGCCCTGGTACTGACATTGCCTTGGGGAGAACTGATCTCCACTCACAACTCACATATACCTCTAAGGCAATCTTTGGGGAGACTGATTTCCCATCCTTAACACTTGGCTTTGCTATGTTCAACGCTCTCCTTCCAGGTAAGCTGCTTTCAAATCAGTTCAGAAAACACCTGTTTTGAATGGTTTTGATTTCGAGTACTTCTTGACTTCATCCTTACTTACTCCATGTGGTTATAAAAATCAGGACAAGAGGGGCATTTTGACACTACTGAGACCAAAGCTTTTATGGGACAGTAAAGAAACAGAAGTTAAAGTATGTTAAGTGACACAAAGCTTGTCCAGGAAGAGAGTCTAGAAAAGCTGTGAATGTGTAATGAAAAACGGTAGCTACTATTTCTTGGACACCTATTATATTGCCAGCACAGGACTGGGTGTTGCAAATATATTATCTCATTTGGTTAGCACAGTGAGTCCAAGAGTAGTTATTGCTACTTTGACTTATGAGAGGAGGGAATTAAAGCTTGGAGAATTTTAAAGCTTGGAGAATTGAAGTAACTTCCTCAAATAACAAATAATTTATCTGTAATTTAACATACATGCTTTACTTCTGAACACATCTTCTTTCAGTTCTACAATTTGCTTCCCTTTTCACATTTATTTCGTAGAAAACAAACAAAAACCTAACTAAACAAAATCATGCCATGAGAACAATAGTCTTAAGAAGTTCAATATCAAAAACCACCATAAACAAATAAATTGAGCTCTTTCTTTTTATTAGCTAGTTATTGTGATAATAGCATGCAATTTTGATATAATAACTTGATAACCCAAAGGAAGGGAAACATCTGTTAGGATTCTTGTTTTGTTTTTCATTAAAAAGAAACAATATAAGTGTTGAGAAAATTTAACCCTCACTTCGGCAACTTGATTGATGCTTTCTGGAAATACAATTGACTGTATACCTTAGCAAGTTACTGGAAGTTTTGCTCTATTATACGAGACACTGAGGGGGAAAAAAAGAGTTGTACTGTTCCATATTTATTCAGCCATGATTAATATAGTGTTGAATAATAATTTTTAATTTCCATTTCTTGAATATATTTATTAATTTACCTCCTGCCAATATATGGCTCTGGTTGCCACTATTTAGAATTTATTCTTGTTCTTCCTAAGTATCATTTGCATAATGGAATGACGAGGTCCATTCACCAGCAGTTGGTTGTGGGGTGTTGGACAGAGCGACTGGGTTGTAATTAGTGGCATCTGGCCTCCGGTTTCATTAGCATGCAAATAGAAATACCAGAGGCCAGGACAGCCTGGCGATTTCACAACAGTTACTATAATGCATATCTGCTTTTATAAGCATATCAGTGGGATTGCTTTTTCTAAAAGAATAAAATATGTATGTCTGAATCAAGTTGATGGTCTGTCTTTGCATCCTGGAATCTTAAAAAATATATTTTTCATCAAAAGAGAAAACAGGACTATAATATGTCAATCTCAACCTTTCCTTTCCATTTTTAGGCTATTAAAAATATAATCCAAGCTCTTCTTTCTGCCTGGTCTGCCTCCATTTCCCCAGTGAAATCTTTTCTCATCTCCTCATCTTTATTTTCCCTAATTAAGCTACCTGGTTTCATCTTTATAAAACATGGCACTTTTTTTTCTTTTCATGGCAACATATTACTCAAGAAATAACAATGCTCTCTATTCTCTGTTTCACTGTGTTCAGACTCTTGTCCTTGGTCTTCATGGTTCTGTTATAATTTGGGGTCATTGGTGCTGCTGCTGATGGATGGATTGTAATTGGAACAAACCCTGTTGGAAGCTTGGTATGTACAAAGGATTGTTTTATTCTTCTTTGATCTTCTCAGCAATTCAATAAATTGGAACTACTAAAGTCTTTATTTTCAGATTAAGAAGAAAAAAAAAACAGAAACCAATAAAAATGAGGTTCTGAAAGGTACTGTAGCTTTACTGAAGCTGTTCAGTAAGTGTTTCACTCAAAATTTGAATCCAAACCTCACTGACTGTAGAATCCTGTTCCCTTAGACACTTTTCTTTCTTTAAAAAATATATATATATTTACTGATTTATTTGGCTGAGCCAGGTCTTAGTTGCAGCATGCAGGATCTTCCATCTTTGTTGCAAAATGTAGTATCTTTAGTTGCAGCATGTGGGATCTAGTTCCCTGACCAAGGATTGAACCCCAGCCCCCTGCATTGGGAACACTGAATCTTAGCCATTGGACCTCCAAGGAAGGCCCTCTTAGCTGCTTTTCTCTACCACTTTCCACGACAGATGAGCATTTGGTCTGGAAAGCAATTTGGGCTCTTAAGGTACTTCAAACTACAGAATTTTATCATTACAGAAACATTCTAAGTCTCACAATTTGAAAAATTTGTCAAAGAGACAATGTTGGATATTTTATTTATGTGTAACTAGGCATTTATTTGTATGTCAATGTGATTTTAATCGTCATCTTGTGGACTGAGATCACTGTTTCCCGAAGTGTGAAGTGTAGAATCTCTGTTTCATGGATTGTCTGTGGGTATTATATGACAGTGGTGTTTCTTGGTCTGTTAAGTTTGGAGATACATGGGTTAAATTACATTAGCAAGTTTTCCCTAGAGTAGAATTTCTAAAAACCTTTTAATATGTTAATGTGAATATACCTAATTTCAAGGGAGACTGAGAATACTGAGTTTGTTTTATTTATTTTTTTACCTTGACTATATGAAATTCTATTTGCCAGCAAGGAAACAGTTGCAGAGGTTGCAGGTTAAGGGCTAAAGAGTAAGCAATATCCTGTTTTAAGTATGAGGCCCTGGACAGTGTATTAAAATGTAGCCCTGTATTTCTCAAAGACCTTTGGAATCACTTACTGAATCATATATTATTTACCATTTGATTCATAGAAGTCTTGAAATGCAGGAGAATAAAACATGTCTCAAGTTATTAGTGTAAAGATTAAGGAAGATAATGTATGCAAAGTATATAGCTCAGTACCTAACATAGAGTGAATACTCCATAAAGGTTTAATTTAAATATGAGCCAATTTCCAGAACTTTATATTGTGTTCTTTTTCTTATTTCATACAAGTAATTTCAAAATACTAAAATTAGATTGACAAGGAGAAAAATACCCACTACCGTCATCCTTAATAATCATCTGTAATCAGCAGTGAATTAATAGCAGTGGCCTCTCACTGCTGCTATCAATTATACACATTATTAATGGATTGACAAAAATCTGCCAAGGCATAGATTGTTAACAGGAATTGACACCTCAGTTATTGCTAGTGTCAGACATTAATTTTGGAGGGTGCAGCCATGCCACATTAAAATGCATGTTGTGATGGTTTATATTGTGGGAGAGAAGACTCTTGCTGGAAAGTGGTTTGGAATGCAGTTGAAGGGAAGATATAAAGCAGATGTCTGAGACAAGAGACATGGAAAGGAGATCATTCCCAAACAATGGTTATTGACGCGTGCCAACAGCTGTCATACAGCAAAGATTCTGGGCCGTTAATCTGGACCCTCCTAAGTTGGTTAAATAAGATCTAGAACAATCTGAATATTGTAGCTGTTTAAAAATTTTAAGTATTAAATTTTAGAAAAACAAAACAAAACTAAGTTTTCCTTTGTTTAATTCTGAGTAACCTTCTGGGGAAATTGAAGATGAGAAAACTGAGATTGAGTATTTTAAATGACCCTAGCTAAGTTGCACTGGTTGGAAAACAGCTGAGAGTTGAACACATCTTTCAGAAGTGCAGATATTTTTCACTGCACTGTATTATTTCCCTAGAGCTCTTAAGGTTTGGGAGGAATTGATGGTGATATCGGGTGGCAGAAAGAATAGTAATGGAACTTTTGAAATGGTGCATCATCAGGTCATCGTGCTCAGTTGCTCAGTTGTATCCAACATGACTGTAGCTGCCAGTCTCCTCTGTCCGGGGGATTTTCCAGGCAAGAATACTGGAGTGCATAGGAAATGGCTAAAACACAGCTCCCTAGTGCACTCCTGGAGGCGAAGTGCAAGTCTGCCTTCATCCAGCATAATGGGATGACAACTCCATTTCCCTCCCCAGGGAGGTCAATGATACTGGCTCCACTTTCAGTCATAGTTTTACCTGCCAGTCTGGTCTGTTTGATGTGTTGTGATAGCAGCCAGTATTGATACAGAATTGCCTGTGGTGATTGTTCTGACCAGCAGTGGCTGCGTTCTTGCTCTGGTCTCAGCTTGTACCATTATCAGATAGGGTCTTCTTGGAGCTAGAGACAGCCTTGAGTTTTGCACTGGGCTGAGTTCATAGATGTGAGAAGCTGAGAGCATAGCTTTCACCTGTGTGGATTTGGGAATGCCTCTGAGAAAATAAGGGCTTCCCTCATAGCTCAGTTTGGTAAATCATCTGCCTGCAATGCAGGAGACCCTGGTTCGATTCCTGGGTCAGGAAGATCCCCTGGAGAAGGAAATGGCAACCCACTCCAGTATTCCTGCCTGGAGAATCCCATGGACAGAGGAGCCTGCCAGCCTACAGTCCATGGGATCACAAGAGTTGGACATGACTTAGCAACTAAACCACCACCACCTGAGAAAATAAATACTTGTAGTCTTTGTAAATATCTTAAAGGAAGTAATTTTTCTTCCTCAGTGAGTAATAAAACAACATAAAAAAGAAGGGAGAGTGAAATATTTATTTCACATTGAAAAGATGAAAAAGAATCCCAGTACTTGTTCTGTATATTAACATAAGCAGGCAAGGCCATGGAATACTCTTCCCACTCATCCAATATTCATATTTTAATACACAAGATTCCTGAGAGTCTCAGTTATTATTCTAGATTCTCATCTTTGACCTATTTAAATGCATCTTTTTAAATATAATTCTTGGGTATTTTCAGCCTTTCATAATTTGTCTGCTTTTTATACAAAATATTTATGTGGAATGTTGGATTTCTTGTTACTTGTTTTTCACCATTTGCAAATGTAAAATTTGTGTGCACGACACTGCTAGAATATATTATTTCAAGCACAGTGTTATATATGCATTACCTCCTTGATTCTTATACTCATCTGTGTTAGCCTGCCAGGGCTGCCAAAATAAAGTACCACAGACTGGGCGACTTAAATTACATAAATTTATTTTCTTATAGTTCTGGAAACTGAAAGTCAAAGATTGAGCTATTAGTAGGTTTGGTTTCTCCAAACCTTTTCCTTGGTTTGCAGGTGGCCATCTTCTTGCTGTATCTTCAAATGGCCTTTTCTCTGTACACATGCATCTCTGGTGTTTCATCCTCTTCTGATAAGGACACCGGTCATAATGGATTAGTGCCCTATCTTAGAACCTCATTTAACCCTAATTACCTCTTTAAAGGTCTTATTTTGAGACTTCCCTGGTGATTCAATGGCTAATGCTTCAGGCTTCCAATGCAGGAGGCCAAGTTCCATGCCTGGTCAAGAAGCTAGATCCCACAGACTGAGAATAAGAGTTCACAACTAAAATAAAAAAGATTACACATGCTGCAACTAAGACCAGGCACAGCTATATAAATAAATAAATAAAATGCCTTATCTCCAAATAGTCACACTGGGAGTCAGGGCTTCAACGTGTGAATTCTAGGGGGACGCAATTTAGTCTGTAACATCATCCAAGGAGATAGAATTTATCCCCATCTTACAAAGTGATAATAGTTTATCCTCATCTTCAGGAAGAAGGAACTGAGGTTTGGACAGAATGTCTTGCCAAATTGGCAACTAGACTCAGGCTAGAAAACCAAGCACGTATTCTGTGTGAGAACCTGTGCATCAGAATCAACTAGAGGAGTACACCTAGGGCTTAGGGGCTGAGTTTAATGTGCAGGGGCCAGTGATAGGACTAAAGTAGTGTGGAGTAAGGGTTTTGAAATCCCCAAGTACTAAAACTCCACCTATCTAGAGCTATAACTATGATTCTTATTGCATACGTGATCAGTCGCTCAGTCAGTCCAACTCTTTTGAGACCCCATGGACTGAAACCCATCAGGCTGCTCTGTCCATGCAAGTTTCTAAGCAAGAATACTGGAGTGGGTTGCCATTTCCTCCTCTGGTGGATCTTCCCAACGTAGGGACCAAACCTGCGTCTCCTTGCATCTCCTGCATTGGAAGGTAGGTTCTTTACCACTGTGCCACCTGGGAAGTCCTATGATTTTTATGAATAGACATTTATTGAATGAGTGCATGCCAGGCAATGGGCTAGGTGCTGCTGTGAGTTGTTGCATACACACACACACACACACACACACACACACAATGAGAGAAAAGTCCTATTATTGTTCTCATTTCTCTGTTTACATTCTAGAGGTTCAGAGGGATTTAACAACTTGCCAGAGAACATGGTGGAAGGGCCTTCCCTCATGGTTCAGTGGCTGGGACTTCATGCTTCCTGAGCTGGGGGTCCCGGTTCCATCCCCAGTCAAGGAACTAGGCCCCACATGCCTCAACTAAGAGTTCACATGCCGCAACAAAGATTGAACATCCGGAGTGGCTCAACTAAGACCCAGTGCAGCCAAATGAATAAGTATTTTTTTTTTGAAAAAAAGAACATGAGGGGAAAGCCAGTATTGAACCACTGGCTATTTACCTTTTAATTCACAAGCCTTGACTCACTGAACCAAGCAGCATCTTGAGCTTGCAGCTTCCACATCCCATCTCAAATTCTCTCAGGAACTTAGCCAGAGCTCCTGATAAGGAAATTGCCTGGGGCCCCTCTCTGAAACCAAGATGAGATTCTTCAAGAGAAATAGTGAAATGAATGTTAGTTTATTCTTCATTCTATTTGCATGCACAGTTTCACAAGATGAAGTTATCCACTCAAAGTTTCAGATGATTTCTATGCTCAGGACATTTGTAGGCTTTCTACCACATACTAGTCCATTAGCCCATCACAGACATAACAGTTACTGTCTCTCATATAGTTTAACATTTACAGTTTTTGCTATCCCAATGCCATCAACTTTCTGATTTATGTATTCTAAAACATTTAAGACCAAGTCTGCTTTCTTGTCTATTACATTGGATGAAAAGGATACATTAGGATGTAAATGGAGATGGTGATAACCAAAGGAAGATGTATTTATTCAGTGCCAGGAACTAAGATAACCTCTGTAATGTGTGTGTGTGTGTGTGTGTGTGTGTGTGTGTGTGTGTGTGCGTGTGTCTATAATTACAGTTAATCCTCAGAATTCTATGAGTAGATATGATTTACCATTATGCCTATTTTACTTAAAGAAATTGTGCTTTACATAGATGCTTCACTTGCTTTTTCTGTAAGTAAATGGTGATGACAGTTTTGTGGTTAAATTTCTATGACACTACAGACTGTGACATTTGTATATGTCACATATATATCAATACATCCTGTTCATACATTATGTCTCTTTGGAAAAGGTCTGTAAGGAACTGAGGTACATCACAATGATTTCCTTAAATCATAGCACATGCTTATGTGCGCGTATAAAATTTTTCTATTTCTCTAAAATATTTTGAGTCTAGATTATGATAAAAGTACAGGTAATGTTTCTGTTTCACAAAAGAATAGATTCACAACTTTCTACTTTTAATCTAACTCAAGAAATCACTTTCACTCTTTTGCCTTCAGTTTACAAGGTATTAAATGTTTGTAAACACCAGTAACTTTCAGTGAAAATTGACAATGTAGGCATCTGAAAAGCTAATAATTACAAAATGTATATTATAAATAGAAAACATATAATTTTAATACAGTAGCTCACAACACAGTAGCCCCAGTGCTAAATACTTTATGTGCCTTAACTCATTTGATTCTTATACAAATTCAATAAGGTAATGAGCATTTTCACCTTACAGATAAGGAAACTGAAGAACAGAGAAATTAAGGAATGTATCCCAGTGGTCTTGCTGGAAGTTGGAATCAACACCAGATCCAGACATCAGCGCTGAGGTTGCTGCTCTCTGTACTGTACCAACCCTGGTATTAAATTTAGCAGATAAAGATTTGCATATGGGGGTTATTATTTAGTTTTAAACTCTCGTGAGAGATTTTTTTTGTATTGATTAATGGCCCCCTGTTTACTTGTGATTTTGCAGTTCCTCCCACTGTTGGCATGTCTTTGGCCATTCATTGAATCTGGACCAGCCTTCTTTCTTTGACTAATATTACAACAGTGGAAGGAATGAAATGCCTGAGGACTTGATTACTCTTTATCTTGGAACTCTGCCAGTGCTGTGATGCTTTTTAATGGAATATAAGAGATCACATGGAAAAGGTTCCAAGTGTAAAAGCTAACACCGTCTTAGATCAGTTTACATACCTACCAAACAGGTGAGAAAATGCAGATCACAATAACAGCCCATAGCTGATCATAAACAAAAGAATGTGCCGTGATGAGAAAAGAACCATTCCACTCACCCTTAGGCTTGGGATCAATAATATATGATTATTTTTTAAGACATTGATTTCAGGAGTAGTTTGTTATGCTTCAGTAGCTAACTAATGAAGAAACTGACAACAGAAGTGAGTTAATGCTATTAATGTAACAAAAACTTACAATGTGTGATATCAGCTTATTGGGTAATAACTGATACCTATAAAAAAGTGAGCAAATGATTGGAGAAGGCTAAGAAAATAGAAAAATTTTATTATAGGCTTATACATATCATGACCCATTTTATGTAGTAGCAATGCAGTTCACAGAAGTGTAGCCAGCTGTTAATAAATGGGAAAAAAAGAATAATGTGGCTAGGTATCATAATATGGCTATGGATAAGGAGTTCCCCAGGCAGAGTGTTGAAAGTGTCAGCAGAATGTCATCAATTGTGTGTGATAAGGTGTAGAAATAAAGGCATGAAAGAACAAAAGAACTAACCAATTTTCAAGTAGTGTTTAAGAGGAATGTAGAGGGATTTCCCTAGTGGTCCAGTTGTTAGGAGTCTGCTTTGAAGTGTGGGGGATGTGGGTTTCATCCCTGGTTAGGGAACTAAGACCCCATGTGTTACCAAGCAGCTGAGCCTCCAGCCATAACTTGAGAGTCTGTGTGCCACAGCTAGAGAGTCTGCACGCCACATCAAAAGATCCCGAATGATACAACGAAGTCCCACATACTGCAGCTAAGAGCCAGTGCAGCCAAACTAATAAATAAAATAAAAATATTAAAAAAAAAAAGTATGTAGAGGTTCCAAGTTCTACTATGTTAGATACAAAACTAGCTCATCTTCAATTTCACCAGATAGTCAAAGATTCTCAAAGAAAAATGCAGGCTTCAGGTATAGATAAAATTAAGGATGTATCTGCAAGACACTGTGTTAAGATCTCTGAAAGAATTAAATTGATACCTACTAGACACTCTTTACCAACTGAGCTATCAGGATAGCTATCAGGTTAGTTTTCATTCCAATCCTAAAGGAAGGCAATGCCAAAGAATGTTTAAACTACTGCACGAATGCACCCATCTCACACGCTAGCAAAGTAATGCTCAAAATTCTCCAAGCCAGGCTTCAACAGTATATGAACCACGAACTTCCAGATGTTCAAGCTGGATTTAGAAAAATCAGAAGAACCAGAGATCAAATTGCTAACATCCGTTGCATCATCGAAAAAGCAAAAGAATTCCAGAAAAACATCTACTTTATTGACTATGCCAAAGCCTTTGACTGTGTGGATCATACCAAACTGTGGAAAATTCTTCAAGAGATGAGAATACCAGACCATCTGACCTGTCTCCTGAGAAATCTGTATGCAGGTCAAGAAGCAACAGTTAGAACTGGACATGGAACAAACTGGTTCCAAATTGGGAATGGAGTACGTCAAGGCTGCATATTGTCACCCTGCTTATTTAACTTATATGCAGGGTATATCATGCAAAATGCCCAGCTGGAGGAAGCACAAGCTGGAATCAAGATTGTTGGGAGAAATATCAATAACCTCAGGTATGCAGATGACACCAACCTTATGGCAGAAAGTGAAGAAGAACTAAAGAGCCTCTTAATGAAAGTGAAGGAGGAGAGTGAAAAAGTTGGCTTAAAACTCAACATTCAAAAACCTAAGATCATGGCATCTGGTCCCATCACTTCATGGCAAATAGATGGAGAAATGATGGAAACAGCGAGAGACTACTTTTTTGGGCTCCAAAATCACTGCAGATGGTGACTGCAGCCATGAAATTAAAAGACACTTGCTCCTTGGAAGAAAAGCTATGACCAACCTAGAAAGCATATTGAAAAGCAGAGACATTACTTTGCCAACAAAAATCCGTCTAGTCAAAGCTATGGTTTTTCCAGTAGTCATGTATGGATGTGAGAGTTGGACTATAAAGAAAGCTGAGCGCCGAAGAATTTATGCTTTTGAACTGTGGTGTTGGAGAAGATTCTTAAGAGTCCCTTGGACTGCAAGGAGATTAACCAGTCCATCCTAAAGGAGATCAGTCCTGAGTGTTCATTGGAAGGACTGATGCCGAAGCTGAAACTCCAATACTTTGGCCTGCTGATGCAAAGAACTGACTCATTTGAAAAGACTCTGAAGCTGGGAAAGATTGAAGGTGAGAGGAGAAAGGGACAACAGAAGATGAGATGGTTGGATGGCATCACCAACTTAATGGACATTAGTTTGAGTAAGCTCCGGGAGTTGGTGATGGACAGGGAGGCCTGGCGTGCTGCAGCCCATGGGGTCACAAAGAGTCGGACATGACTGAGCAACTGAACTGAACTGAGACACCTTAGCTAGGAAAAAAAGGTCATCTGGAAATCTTAAGGATGTTGATCTGAGATGCTTAAATGCTTGTGGCATGTTTTGAAATCTTTAGTGATTGTCATTTCGGCAACTTGAGTTCAATGGGATTAATAGAAGGCTCACAAAATTTTAAGAGTTTTGTACGGGAGAAAAAGAACACAGTTTGGATTAAAAGGGGCCAAGATGACTGAAGTATCCTGAAGTCCTCTGGGATTTCGAATTTGTGTGGAAAAGTATAAACCTGTTCAGTTGTCACTGCGAGTATTTCTTCAGACGGATCCAAGGAGGGTAAAAAAATGGTGTGATGTAATGCCAAGAAAAAAAAAAAAGAGCAGAGCCAGGAGCCATGGTGAATAGTATGAGGAGATTAAGTCTTAGGCAGAAGAGCCCTGAGAAAATTCTCCACTCTTAGTATGTGTGCTTGGGGTTGTGACTAATATGATGGACAATATATTACCAATAAGTGTTCAAAAATGGTATGGATTAGTGATGTGTGTATCTCCTAATCCTTCCTCTCACTTCAAGAAGTGAACTATGCATTGTTTGACCCTTCTACAAAACATATAACCAGACATTTTATTAATATTAATTCATAGGCCTCTGAATCAAAATGAGCCATCTCCAGGAAACTACATCCAGATCAGATATATGTATCATAAGATCTTGTACTTGCAGCCTGGTATTGTAATTACAAGACACATCGGGGTGTTTATGGAGGGGTAAACATATTTTGTGTGTCAAAGAGATACAATTAATTTGGACCCAAGATCAGATCACAGTAAATCGATTGCAGTAATGAGCTATAAATAAATGACAGTATCCCTATTCCAGCATCCTTCTCCCTGAAACTTTCTGGTTTTTGCTCACTCTGCCTCCTGCTGGCCTTACGTTAACTCTGTGAAGACTAAGCCCGGAGAAGTTTGCAGACTCTGCTTGTTCTCAGTCAGGGTTGGGTTGGCTGGCTTTTGGCGTCTTGCCTCCACCATAGGAACAAGGCCAAGTCACTCTTCGAGGATGAGTGACCACATGGAGGGAGCTGGGGGTTTCCAGACCCCAGCCAGTCAGCCACTGGGCAGTTTTGCCTAATTAACCAAGAGCTGAACACCAATCTGTGAGGCAACTTAGTCAAG
This sequence comes from Dama dama, assembly GCF_033118175.1. NCBI lineage: Eukaryota > Metazoa > Chordata > Mammalia > Artiodactyla > Cervidae > Dama > Dama dama. Next base: position 36,195,000 of record NC_083684.1, read on the forward strand.
ATTGGGAAACCATTTTTCTGAACACATTAATTGTTTATGCACAGAATTTAACCTTAATGGATTGTTATTACTTTAATACTCTATGTTGTAGGGTGGTTTATTTCACAGCAGTAGTAACTAACTCAACTCTGTAACTGGACTTCTCATCAAAACTCACATGACTTTAGTCTTTTTATATGTAATTTGTGGATGTGAAATCACCTTTAGATGGTAATCATATTAATAAATTAACTCAAAATATATAGAGTATAGTAGGAGTCCAGTAAACATTTTAATGGAACAAATAAATGGTTATTATTCAATAAAGATTTTACAAAAATTGGCACTGCAAATGCTCTTTAGTTAGGGTCATTGTGAGATAGTTTTTCCTCCACTCCCCTATGTTGGGGGTAAGAAAATGCCTTTGGGTTCTCTCAAAATAGATTATTCTGCCTCTGTAATGGGTACCTGTAGCACTGATTGAAGAATGATGCCATATTAGGAGTCACAGTGGTTTGGGAAAATCCAGGAAACATTTTCTATTGTGATAAAGATAAAGCAAAAGGTAGCATCTAAGTGCTTTGGAAAAATAGCAAAGCAGAATCATTAGTCTAAAGAAAAAGTAGCCCTGTCAGAAATTATATATTACACGTTTAAAGAAAAGTAAGAAGTTAAAGTCATTGGCCTAAACTCATGATACCTTTTTTTTTTTTTTTTCTAGACAAGTTTACACTAACAATATCATAATCTGTTCCTTAGAGAATTTTTATTTTTTTTCTTTTTTGCATCCAAGTATTATAATATGTAGGGGCTTCCTGGGTAGCTCAGCTGGTAAAGAATCCACGTGCAATGCAGGAGACCCCGGTTCAATTCCTGGGCTGGAAAGTTCCCCTGGAGAAGGGATGGGCTACCCACTCTAGTATTCTTGGGCTTCCCTGGTGGCTTAGACAATAAAGAATCTGCCTGCAATGCAGGAGACCTGGGTTGGGAAGATCCCCTGGATAAGGGCATGGCAACCCACTCCAGTCTTCTTGCCTGGAGAATCCCAGGAGACAGAGGAGCCTGGTGGGCCATACTCCATGGGGTCTCAAAGAGTTGGACAAGAATGAGTGACTACGCACACACATTGTAATATGTAATAGGCAGAGGTATATAGACTAAGTTTTAGCTTTGGTCTTATTTTGGACTGGTGATGTTTATCCTCTACCTGGTACAGATGGTATGTGACATAACACGAGGAAAACAGGGCTTCTATTTTTCCTTGTGGTCAAAAGTAAATTAGAGTACTGAAGACCCAGGGGTTATTGAGAGCCCTATAAAACTCTGTATTGTTGCTGAGTAATACAAAGAAGGGTTGTGGTAGTAGAGCTATGACAGATATCCAGGATAAGGAATTAAGACAATTGTATTAATGAATCGGGGATATAATGTCTCATATATTACTCCTATTATAAAAGTAATTTGACTACATTATTCTCAATTTTCTCATTTGTACCATGGTGAGAGGCAGTCACTGATTTCTAAAGTCACTGAAACACAAAATTTTGAGTGTAACAGTCTCTCTCCCTTCTTTCTTTTTTTTAAAGATTTTTTTGATGTGGAACATTTTTAAAGTCCTTATTGAATTTGCCACAATATTGCTTCTGTTCCGTGTTTTGGATTTTTGGCCACAAGGCATGTGGGACCCTAGCTCCTGACCTGGGATCCAACTCACATTCCCCCAACAATGGAAGGCAAAGTTCCAGGGAAATCCTTCCCTCCCCACTTCTATTCAAGCCTTCTCATTCTGCGTCTGTCGAGGCTTTGGATGAGGACACATCCACGTTTCCTAGTGTTGAGATGTGAGAGCCAAGGTCAAGGATACAGAGAGGGATTTCATGCAAGGTAGTTTTCACAGGTTATACCCACTTGTAACCTGGCTCGCATGTGTTGAGCCTGACAACTGATCATATTTTGTTTTTGTTTTTCCCAGACTTTGGCCTAGCAGAGGGTATGACACTTGGAAGCATTTCTTGAGTGTGCACTGAAGAAACTAATGTCTTTTGAAAGATGCATAAGCAACACACTAGTGTGTGCCTTGTGTGTGAGAGAATAGAATGGTTTGTGTGGGAACACAGAGCAGAGTCCAGCAGACCTGCTCTGAGATCTCTGGGGAACCTTGATAGACGGAGGACATCTGAGGAGGATATTCAAATATAAGTAAAAGTATGACATGCAGAGGGGAGAAAGAGAACCTTCAAGAGAAAGGGAACTCTAGTAGCTGATTCACAGTGCAAGGCTTAATCACCTGAGATGTCTACACTTGTGACTGGTTCAGAGGTGTGGTCAACATATGTTAAACTGAATGGAATTGAAATATGTCCCCCTCTCCCTGGATTTGAAGGAGTCTCAGTTTATCAGAAATGGATGAAAGGAAGGTAGGAACTCCATTCTGACAGTGTTCTCAAGACTAACTGGATTATTTTGCTTCACCTATAACTCTCTTCAGATTGAGACATTCAATTTGTAACCACAATGTCATAAGGGATGTTTCATGAATACTGTGCATAGTATTAATAGTTTGCCTGTTTGAGGGTATGTCTGCATGTTTTAGAATGCAAACATGTATGTTTAGGATGTGCATGTATGAATATTGTGAAGGCAGTTTTTGAACTTTTTGCTTTTTTAGTGGCCGTGTCTCCAAGATCCATGTCTCCCAACTGAGCGGGTGTTACAGTTGCTCACAGCCTGATGGTCTGACGGCAATCTCTGGAGTAATGCAGAGGTGAGTTCAAAGCCGTCCTGAGTGTGAGTTCCAGCAAAACAAAATGACAGAAGCTGCAGATCATGCATGCAGAGTGAATTGAAAACTAACTGGATATTAACTGAGAAGGTGAGCTTGGCATGATCATGAGTCAGCCAAAGGAGTGGAGCCCCAAGTGCTGCTAGCTGTCTGTCTTTTTTGGATGGTAATAGGACCTCTGAACTGTCATGTGCTGTTTTTTCTTCTTCATTCTCTGAATTTTCCCATGACCTCCTCCTTGCTATTATACTTGTAATCTCTTTCTGTTTTACTGTATTTTTTTTTAAATTTTATTTATTTATTTATTCAGGCTGGGTCTTCATTGCTGTGCGAGCTTTTCTCTACTTGTGAGCAGGGCCTACTCTCTAGTTGTGATGCATAGGCTTCTCATTGTGGTGGCTTCTCTTGTTGCAGAGCACAGGTTCTAGGATGTGTGGGCTTCTGTAGTTGCAGTTCCCTGGGCTCCAGAACACAGGCTCAGTCACTGTGGCTCATAGGCTTAGTTGCTCCCCGGCATGCGGGATCTTCAAGGACCAGGAATAAAACCCACATCTCCTGCATTGGCAGGCAGATTCTTTATCACTGAGCCACCAGGGAAGCCCCTACCCTATTTTTAATGTATCTTTCTTTTTCTCTCTCTCCCTTTTTATTTTTTCTAATGGTCATTTTATCCCATTCTATCAGAAAATCTCCTCAAACCTGAAGGAAAACAAATACCAGGAAGTCCACGGCAATGGAATAGCATACTACCCAAAAGGTTTTAATAATATTCTCCTAAACTTCAGATGAATCTAGTGTCTTGGGGGAGTATAGTATCATCCACTTAGACTTTATTTTTCAATACATTTATTTTATTTTATTTATTTGGCTATACTGGGTCTTAGTTGCAGCACCTGGGATCTTCAACCTTTGCTGTGGCTACAGGGTCTTGGTTGTAGCATGTGGGATCTAGTTCCCTTGACCAGGGATAGAACCCACGCCCCAGCATTGGATCCACAGAATCTTAGCCACTGGATCACCAGGGAAATCCCACATCCCCTTAGACTTTAATTGAAAAAACAGAAATAGCTCTTTAGGCCTGCAGTAAATGTTCCAGAATCAAGAATTTCCTAAAACCCACATTCCCTTATGTTTCCTCTCTGATTCTGTTGGACTATCCTGACACAGCTAAAATTTAACATTCTTGCTGTTCTGGTTCCTAAAGCATATGAAATACATTTTAGTTCCCCTCCTACACTAAGAACTAACAAATTATATGGAATTTTAATGCTACTGTCTCATAAAAAAGTTCAGTGGAAATGATTAGAATAACTTGGGTTCTTATTTTGAACTAGCTCTACAGCCCTACCCACTGGAGGCCATGAGATTTGTTTTATCTACACCACTGGGATGCTGTAAGGTTTATGGAGATAATGGATGTGAGACTGCTTGGTATAATGCAATTCAGATACAAGGAGTTGTTCTGCATATATATATTAATTTCATATTTATGCCTCCCTTCAAAATGATTTTATGTAGTTAATACATATTCAGTAAGAAAGTGTTCTATTTAAATCAAAACAAAAAGGGAAAAATTTTTTTAAATAGTTATTTTATCTTGCTTCTTTCTAACCCTTTAGTCCTCTAGGTGTTCTGAAATTAGCCATATAAAGATTCAATTTAACCTCTCAGAATTTTGTGTCCATTTCAGTCATAGCTCTGTTTCTCAAAAGAATTGATCTAGTATATCCAGTAACTGGAATATATTGTCATTTAATGAATAGTTTTTTCCTCACTAATTAGTTTATTATACATTCCTTGTGGTATGAATAAGAAGATAAATGTTTTCCTTAACTTTTAGGGATAAGAAGTATTCCCTATCATTCCAATGATAAAGGGAAATTAAAAGCATCAACTTAAAAATTCACAGCATGAGAGTTATGAGTTCAGTTTTATTTGGGGCAAAATGAGGACTAGAGCCTGGAAGATAACACCTCAGATAGCTCTGAGAAACTCCTCCCAGGAGACAGAGGGGAAGATCAGTATATATGTGATTTTGGTAAAGGGGCAGTGCATGCAATCAAGCACATATTTTTTCCAGAAGTTTTCTGCTAGTCTGGTGAAGCTTTCTGCTAGTCACTAGGAGCAGTTGTTACCATGAAGGATTTTAGTGCTTTTCTAGATATGAGGAGTTTCAACAAATGGGCTCATAAAATTGGCTCCTGAAAATATCTTAACTAACTGAAGACTTGTCCTGACAGTTTTTCCCTAAGCACAGAGTGCCTGCATTTCAGCTCTCCGCCCTAGAACCCCTTTCAGGGAGTGTTGAAGGTCAGCACCTGCAGTTGCTGCATATAGGATATGATATAATCCTTGTAGAGGTAGACGGCAATGCCCATGGCAAGTGCCAATTTGTTGTTAAAAGTGAAAGTGTTAGTTGCTCAGTCGTGTCCGAATCCTTGTGACCCCATGGACTGTAACCCACCAGGCTCCTCTGCCCGTGGAATTTTCCAGGCAAGAATACTAGAGTGGATTGTCATTCCCTTCTCCAGGGAATCTTTGTAACTCATGGTTCAAACCTGGGTCTCCTGCATTGAAGGCAGATTTTTTACTGTCTAAGCCACCAGGGAAGCCAAAGACATTTTTTTAGTCTTCCGAAATAATCTCATGTTTTCCATATTAGGATCCAAGTTAAGTCTCCCATCACATCTCCCTCTGCTCTGTGAGACTCTCCCAGTGTATCAAACCAAGCAAACTTCTTTCCATGCTCCCTAAATTCCTTTCATAATTTCAAGTCTTTTTCAACACATGCTGTTTCTTCTGCCCTCAATGTCTTTTCCAGTTCTATAAATAATGCTTCTTCATTCTTCAAGAGTAGGCCCTTATCAAACCTGCTGCTTTAATAAGTCTTCCTCATTACTTTAGAATTATTTGGTACACTGATAAGAGAGGACTTTCCAGGTGGCTCAGTGGTAAAGAACCCAACTGCTAATTAGGAGATGACGGAGATGTGAGTTTGACCCCTGGGTTGGGAAGATCCCTTGGAGGAGGAAGTGGCACCCCACTCAAGTATTCTTACCTGAAGAATCCCTTGGACATAAGAACCTGGTGGGCTACAGTACGTAGGGTCACAAAGAGTCAGACACGACTGAACAATTGAGCACACCCACATGCACACGTGTGACAGAACAAATAATAAGCTGACTGAGGGCAAAGACTATATTGCTATACGCCCTCATCTCCATTTCCTAGCACAAAGTTAGAACAAGTGGACATTCAATCCTGGTTAGGGAATGTCTGCAGAGAGAAGAATTTGCTTCTATTTCTTTGAGGCGATGCTAATTCAAATAGCTTTGTTAGGGAGAAATCCCCTGCCTATTTAACAGTCTGACAGAATCCTGCAGCATCTGCTAGCACACTAGTTCAGAAAATCTGCCAAGACAATCCTAAAAAGCACCTCATCATTTGCAACCACTGATTCAAAGACCAGACGTGATTGTTGTGGCTTCATTTAAACCCACTGTCAATGAAGTCTTGAATGCAGTCTTGAATTTAGGACTTTCTTGCAACCAGCCACTCTCTCTAATCATAGAAATGGTCATTTGCACTGGCGTGTCATTAACTCTATATTGTTATTGGAGTGGTACATTTAATTCAGCGTTACAGAGTTGAGCAGAATTCATCTTTTGTCACACTGCTGCCCTCAATAGATATTCTTCCTGAAAAGACTACAGTGAAAAGAGTTTGGGACTTGTGAAAATATTGATCCTTAAACCTAACACCCCTGTTTCTGTTCCCCACTCTCTGACCTTCATGAATTTCCCAAGGTGCTCTGGGTCCCATTCACGGGAAGATACTTGAACAAAGGCAGTTTTGTTGTGATTAGGTCATCTCCGCACAGAACACCTAAAAGGTCATTCAGTCTTTTATCTTTGAAACAACTAACCTTCTTTGGAAGTAGATTAAATATGTCTTTTTGCTGACAGTTTGTTTCAAAAATAGGAAGAGGTAGAACAATAGGTACATTATGCAGAGTGTTTTTGAAAAAGAACTTTTATAAATTGGTAATTTAGAAAATCAGTGGGTTGCAGACGAGACACAGCATCCTCTGTTGAGTTTTCCGCTGCAGCAGAAGTGTCATTTGAGTACACTCTTTAATCAAACTTTTTTACAATTTATACCCGGTCTATGCAGAATTGAGTACTTGGGTTGAGTTGATATATTCCAATGCCTCCTATTTCCATGAAATCTAAGATGCTACTTTATCAAACTCATTTTTCACAGGAGGGAGTTCAAGCAGAGAGAGGGGATGAAGCAGCACATCAAGGTCAATGCTGAAAGTGAACACTAGAAATAGATGTTCTTACCCTTTCCTTTGGACTCCGTGCTCCTGTTGCTTACAAAGAATGATACGACTAAGGCCGTTTTTCACCAAGCTATCCGCACACACTATTTCTTACCGGCTGGCAGCCATACTCACTGTGGCCACATAGTCAGCAAAGTGCTCTCACTCTCATGAAAGGCAAGACTCTTTGCTAGCACTAAGGAATGGGTCCTAATTGATCTGAATAAGCACTGGCAGTTTTAGTCCCTAAATGCTGATCTTTGCTCTAGGGGTAAGCATGTAACTTCGAGATAATGAGAGTTCAATATAAATGAATTAGGCAAATTCTCTTCCTGAGTTCTTAAATCTACATGGTAGTATGTAAACTACATGGTAGTATTCTTAAATCTGCATGGTAATATGAGGATGTTTAGAGCCATAATAACTGTCTTGTCTATTAAGGCTTGGGGTCCTTCAGTGTAGGTATGAGCTAATATAACAAACCTGGAACCACCCACCTCCAGTCTTTTTTGTTAAAGAAGTTAATTGAGTCTTTATAAGTACTTCCCTGGTGGCCCAGTGAATAAGACTCCACCCTTCCAATGCAGGGGACCCAGGTTTATTTCCTGGCAAGGGATCTAAGATCCCACATACCACAACTAGAGAAGCCTATGTGGCAATAAAGACCCAGTGGATAAATATTATTTATTATTATCAAAATAAATAAAAAATTTTAAAACATAAAAGTTTCATAGCTGAAGTCACCATATTCCCTTATATGCAGTTCAAAGCTATTCTAACAGATAAGTCTGAGTACATATCCCAAGTAGAATGGCTTTCATGCTTACGTTGAAAGTGGGGTCTGGAGGGAGATAGGGATAACTAAGACTTGAGAAAAAAAAGGAGTCTAAGTCCATATATCAAAGGGCAATGGTGTGGAGCAGATGTCCTCCTTCAGTCACAATTAAGAACAAGTTTGAACCAAAATGCAATAGATTCAGTGCTGGTTCAGGCTAGCTGAAGGTCTGTGAGAAAATCAGACTGGGGAGACAGTCATAAGTAGCACAGACCATAAAGATATTAGATAGAACCAAACATGTTCCAATAATTTGGTATGAACCAAAGCAAGCGGAAACAATGCTGAACTCTAGCCTCAGGAAGCTTATATATGAACTGGAATTGGCAGTCTGATCCAGCAAATAATTCTGGCCTGCTCCTCACTTTTGTGAGCAAAGTTTTATTAGAACACACAGATAACCCACTTGTTTATGAATTACATATTTTAATGGCAGAATTGGGTAATTGAGACAGAGACTATAAGGCCCTTAGAGACCACAATATTTTCTGTCTGGCCTATCAAAGATAACATTTCCCAAACCCTAGCATTGAGTGTCCCATGAGGATTTCAGTCTGGAGACACAGAGAGTCCATTGGTACATAATAGATAAAGGAAGGTAGGAAGAAAAGGATCAAGAAAAATGGAGCTTTCTGTTTGAAATATTTGAATGGGGGAAAAAATAGCTACTACCCCAAATGCTTTTTATCTATTCCAATGACTAACATGACAGTAAATGCTGTGTTTGCATAACTGAATAAAAGGAGAGACAAATCCATAGCTCTGCTAGTATTTTATGAAAGAGACTTTTGATATGTTGGGCATCTGATTAACCATTGGCTCTGGTATTTACGCAGGTAGCCTAAATAAATTAGTGCACATGCAGAATAGCTCAAGGTGAGAATGTACGTGGATAGGGAGGCGTGAGCTTTGGGAGCTGAGGTAGAGGAAAGGGAGAAAGTGGTGCTGACATACAAAACTCTAGCTTTCTATTTCATCTCATAGATTGCTTCTGGCCCCAAGTCTGACTGATGCTTTACCATTACACATCAATATGATTACATGTACTTTGGATCTAAAATTGCATTCCCCAAACTAAGCATCATCAAAAATGCAACAAAGGAAGAGATGGCTCATGACAATCCAAATGCCTCTACACAGAAAGGAAAATAAACATTTCATTTTCCTGAAACTTGCTATGAAAGCTGAAATTCACATAATGAATTCATAAAGAGACTTTGCTATGATAGGAATAATTTGGCCCTGAAATATGAGCTGCTTTTATTCATGTAATATATGCCTAGCAGTATTGAAGGTGTTCTCCCCTTTCTTTCTGCCCAAGTTTATAATATTGCCAAGAAGTACAAAGCCTTATACGTGGCTAGTGGCTGAAATGTTACCCTAAAATATTTGATCCAGGGGACAGCATCATTGTCAGTATCAGAAGATGTCTCCTTATGAGTAACTGCAGGCGGGAGTAGAATCCTCACCTGCACTTATACCCACCATCATTTAAACACAGTAATGGAGGCATTGAGTTAAAATTAAAAAGGCGGGAGCCCAACAAGAGCTTTGTGTTCACAATCAGATCTTTCAAATACTGGGTGATCTTTACAAAAATGTTCTTGTGTGTCCCTCTGTCTGGACTTCCTGCTTCTCCTGTGGTTTGGATAATGCCTACTGACCTCATAAGTGCCATCCCCTTAAGTAAGTCTTTCTTCACTGACCTCTCCTAGTCCCAATGAACCCCAGACTCTTATACCTACTGAGGGCCCCTCTACCTGGGAAAAACATATGTTTTAACCACTGGTTAATGTTCTTGTCTCCTGAGATGAGAGACAAATTTTTTTTATGGAATTTTTTTCCCCATACCTCTATCACCAACATCCATTGCAATGCCTTGGCTGTCTGTTGAAGAACAACTTCATACAGAACACCAAAAAAATAGCCTGATAAGCCACTTTCCTCTATTCAAGACTAATCTTTCTTTCTCTGAGATGAAAAGTGATTATGGACCTATCTTCAAAAATGTGACTCATGTGGCTTTTTGAAACATGATCAGGGCTAGTCTGGGTTCTAGTTTGAGATCTCCCAATAAATAGCTATATTATTTTGTATGAAATCCCTTAACCTCTCTGTATTTGTTATTTCCAATTCAAAATGAGAGCATTAGATGGATTTGAATAATGTTTATGATGTCTTCTTATAGTCAAATTTCTCTGAAACTGTAAATGTGTATTTGTACAAAATTAGATCATCTTCTCCTTACTCTAGAAATCACTTTTTTAAAAAATAGAGCTCTGTACTTAATTCTGATATCACACAGATCTATGAACTGAAATGTTAAATCATCTATTACTCCTCAGGTTATGCTAAAAGAGAAAGATTGAATTGAATGTCATTGCATTATAAACTTATGTTTTTAAGTTGAAGAGAGTAGTGCCCAAAGATATGACAATTTTATATGTTGTTCAGTTGCTCAGTCATGTCCGACTCTTTGTGGCCCCATGGACTACAGCATGTCAGGCTTCCCTGTCCTTCAGCATCTCCGGAACTTGCTCAAACTCATGTCCATTGGGTCAGTCATATCATCCAACCATCTCATCCTCTGTTGTCCCCTTCTCCTCCTGCCTTCAATCTTTTCCAGCATCATGGTCTTTTCTAATGAGTCAGCTCTTTGCATCAGGCAGCCAAAGTATCAGCACTTCAACTTTAGCATCAGTCCTTCCAATGAATATTCAGGACTGATTTCCTTTAGGATTGACTGGTTTGATCTCCTTGCAGTCCAAGGGACTCACAAGAGTCTTCTCCAACACCATAGTTCAAAAGCATCAATTCCTTGGTGCTCAGTTTTCTTTATATCCAACTCTCACATCCATGGACTTCCATGGAGGCTCAATCACTAAAGAATCTACCTGCTGTGCGGGAGATGTGGGTTTGAACCCTGGGTTAGGAAGATTCCCCTGGAGGAGGGCATGGCAAATCACTCCAGTATTCTTACCTGGAGAATCCCCATGGACAGAGGAGCATGGCCAACTACTTTCCATGGGGTCACGAAGAGTCAGTCACAACTGAGCGGCTAAGAACAGCACTCACATCCGTACATGACCACTGGAAAAACAAAGCTTTGACTGGATGGACCTTTGTTGGCAAAGTCATGTCTCTGCTTTTTAAAGTGTTGTCTAGGCTGGTCATACACTTTCTTCCAAGGAGCAAGCCCCTTTTAATTTCATGGCTGCAGTCACCATCTGCAGTGATTTAGGAGCTAAAAAAAATAAAGCCTGCCACTGTTTGCATTGTTTCCCCATCTATTTGTCATGAAGTGATGGGACCAAAGTGATACAGTTTTATATGTATTTATATATATGTGTGTGTTTCAATATATACATGCATATACATACATATATGCACATATATGGGGCTTCCCAGGTGTCACTAGTGGTAAAGAACCAGCCTGCCAGTGCAGGAGACTCAAGAGACATGGGTTTGATCCCTGGGTCAGGTAGATCCCCTGGAGGAGGGCTCGGCAACCCACTCCAATATACTTGCCTGGAGAATCCCATGGACAGAGGAGCCTGGTGAGGTACAGCCCATGGTGTTGCAAAGGGTTGGATACGACTGAGCAACGAACACTGACTGACTGATTGATACACAGATATACAATATAAATATGCATACCACACAGTGTATATAATACTTTATAAAAGTCCTAATGCTAATTACTATGCAAAATAGGTGTTACTTGAATTATGTTCTATTAAATCTGTAAATTAGATGTAGACTTTCATTTTCTTTTTAGAGGAAGAGATGAAAAACATAGATCTGATACACTACCACTATTAACACAATTGAATGGCCTTAATTTCTCAATAGGATCATTCAATATTCATTTTTTAATTTCTGCATTTACACATAATATCTCTCTGGGGGCCTTTAACAGATTCTACTGCTGCAGTTTTAATGAGAACTATCAAAGGTTACTATGAGATGATGATCTATACTTAATTCATAGATTTCCCCAGACATTTGTGCAATTCAGTGCTGTTTAGAATCTTTTTTAGTTTTATTGTCGTGAAACATTTACCCCAATTTAAACTGCATCTTTAATCTTTATTAGCATAATCCTTCCATTCTTAAAGTTAGTATTTTGAGAATTAATATGGAAAAATGATGGCCTCTTTAGGGAATTTAATAACTTTGCTTATGAGGAAACACTGAAAAATCATCTTGTGTCTATGCAATGTTTCAAAACGTATTCTGATCAAATATTTCTATCTAACAAAGCAATATTAATGTTTATCTCTCCAAAATTTTATAATTATGATTTATTATATTTATACAACTTCATTGAACAGAATAAAACATATCAAGTGCTCAAAGGTGATTGGTACACATTTAATGATTTTTCAGAGGGTGTGTGGGTAAGAAAAAAACAAACAAAAACACTGATATTTTAGAGAAAACCCAAATCGAAATCTAAACAAAAAATCTGAATTATGAGTTTGTGATCATAATAAAATAGTTTTAGCTTATTAAAAAAGACAACATTTCTCCTCTATAGCTAATTTATGAACTCATATTCCTTGAAGATCAAATAAAATGTGAGTTTAAGTATGGTAAATGAACTCAGAGCATTTTTTATTGCTATTGTTTCTCATTTTAGTAGGCATTCAAATGAATCATACCACATATTTTTAAGTGAAATAAAAATTAGGGTGATTTTCTACCAGTATAATTTTATTTAATATAGGAGTTTAAATTAAATGAAACCATAGATTTCAGGATTACCTAAAGGAAACTTCTTAGACCAAATCCTAGCATACTTATTAAAGGACCCCTTATTTTTCATTTGGTCAGTCCTTCTCACTGAGCTTCAGAACAAACTTTACAATGGGAGAGAAGTCATGTACAATTCTTGTACCATGGACAGAGATGAAAACTGAGGCTCTCAGAAATTAAGGAAAGTATCTTCAGTGGTTCTCCTGATAAGCAGTAGGATAGTTACAGAATGTGGCAAGGTGAGATTTACATGAGGGCATTTAAGAGAGGAGAAAGGAATATTTTGATTTCCAAATCAGTCATTCAAGCTTCTGCTTTCTTATCCTGTGCATTTTACATGCTCCGTCTATAGTTTTATCTTCTTTCCATAATTCACTTCTACCTAAATTCTGCTCAAAACTGACTTCTCGTGAGACAGCTTGTCTCAACCTGGAAGCCTTAGATGTTAAAAGATTTGTATTTGAGTTTTTATTTTCTCACAGTTCTTCCCTAGATCTTTGGTGAACTGTTTATTTTCTATAATTTTTTCTCTTCAAAATTCATTCCTTCATTGTCAGTGTCCTCAGAAAAAGATGAAAGAAATTCTAGGTCTAGTGATCTTACTTGTCTTATTTATTTAAGTCTAGCTGGCTTGTCTTGGAGAAGTCATTTTCCTCTCTTCTTCTGAAAAATGAAAGCCTTAATAAGTTATCTCCAGGGTATCATTTGACTCCAACAATCTGAAAATTTTATAAGTTATATCTCAAGTACACAACTCCTAAAATATACAAAGCAATTCTGACATTCTAAATGCATTAAAAAAGAAATTATCTTTTAGTTTGTTCCAGCAGCTCTATCTTATTAAAAACAACTCACTTTCAGAAGGCATATCAGCAGCATCTTTATACTTATTACCTAGGTGACTTTGGATGTATCCTACATGCATCTTAATCATTGAACTGACTTAGAAGATGAATCCACAAAACAGGCAAGTATCCCAAATAGGAATATCAATCCTGGTCTCTCAAGTTGCATATGTTCTTGTCTGGATGTCTTCACTTCTGGCCTGGACTTAGTCAATAGCACAATTTAAGGGAGACACCAAGTTACACCTTCATACTCCTTAGTACTGATGCATGCTCAACTGCTTCAGTCATATTTGACCCTGCAACCCCATGAACTGTAGCCAGACAGGCTTTTCTGTCGATGGGATTCTCCAGACAAGAATGCTAGAGTGGGTTGCCATGTCCTCCTCCAGGGGATCTTCCCTACCTAGGAAGTGAACCTGTGTCTCCTGCATTACAGGCAGACTCTTTACCTGCTGACCGACCTGAGAAGCCCAATCAATTAGTACTGATATGAAGTATTGATATTAGTGTTGATACGAGGCTATATTCTATCAAACCCAAGCCACTGACCACCTGAAACTCCTGTCAACAAAGGGGTATAAGGACCTCCCTGGTGGTCCAGTGGTTAAGAGTCTGCCTTCCAATGCAGCGGATGCTGCTTTGACCCCTTGTGGTGGAACTAAGATCCCACATGCTTCAGGGGTTACTAAGGCCACTCACCCCAGCTAGAGAGAAGCCCATGTGCACAACAAAGAGCCTGCACACCACAGCAAAAGACCCCACGTGCCTCAGTGAAAGACCCCACATACCACAACCAAGACCCAACACAGCCAAAAGTAAGGCGGATGAATACATATTCAAAAAGAAACTACAGAACCACACAACCCCCTTTGACTCCTACTATATAGTCTCTGAAATCAATCCCATTTTATTGTACATCTCTGTTAGCTTCAGTCACTGCTAATATCTCAGCCTCTGCCCACATCTGTGCATCATCTACATTGTTTTCAGTCTGACCTGTTACTCTACATGGAAAATCTTTGCCTGTCCCTCCAGATGTCAAGACATGTCTCAACATTATGTATGAAAATTGCTTTTATGTCCTAGCTCTATCTGAAATGTGACTATCTCCTATGGCCACCGCTTCACCTATCATTTATTAAGTGAGGTATGTTTGCACTGTGCACCAAAGGGGTTGCTGGCTGTGACATCTCTGCTTCTATATCCACATGGAAGTTCCCCAAATTATTCTCTTTCTTCCTACCTAAAGAGCTTCTCTGAATCACACAATATTTTATAAACTATTCTTTATTGCTGACCTTCAATAACCCACCAGTTACTCCTCTTTGTTCACTCACAATCTGAGCAATAGATTGTGATCAGTTTCTCACACTGATCACATTAGATAGATCACTGTTTCTCTCTTCACCACTTTTCTTATCATATCTTGGGTGGCATTATCATCTCCACAGAAGTTCCATTCAACCCATTTACCCTAGAGTTCCTTAACTTTCTTATGTCTCTCATAATTCCTCAACTTTTAATACTTTAGCCATCATACCTTTCAATTTTACACTACAGGTTTTCTCCATTATCTGAAACCAGAGTATTCCTATGAAACCTTTCATAAACTGAAATGGCATAAACCAAAGAAGCAATGCTCTTAGGATCCATCTCGTTATCAGATGCACAAGATAAATGGAAATAAAGCACAGATGCTCAAAGACACAGTTAAAGCGATTGTGACTTGATGCTGAGATACAGAGTGTGGCTCCCAGGGAAGGAGGTTAGTGGTGCCATTCCCACCGCTCAGGGCACAGGCTGCCTCTCAGGAAGACAAATGCTCAACTATGTTCCCTTTTCATCTTTTAATTTAAATAAAGCTAACCTTTAGCTGCACGACCTCCTAAAACTCTGTATCACTCATCTTTCTTCTGAACATGTGCTCCTGTTTTTCCCTATAATACTCATAGTTTTTCCACTTGAACTCTCTCTTCAATTCTTCCACCCTTCAGGACTCTTACATTCTTATATGTATTGGACTTATCAATTTAAATTTTACCAATTTTCCTTCCCTTTTTTTTTTTCTGTTTGACAATTCAGGATTCCACATGACTTTTAGGCATTGTGTCTCCTTCATCTCCTCCAGTTTGTGTCAGTCTTTCCTTGTCTTTAATGTTCTTGACAGTTTAAAAAGTACTGGTCATTTTAGCATTCTTAAAATGTCCTTCAATTTGGGTTTCTCAGATATTTACTCATGATTAGACTGAGGTTACAGATTTGGGGGAAGATTATCACAGAAGTAATGTGCCCTAGTTATTGCATTATATTAGGAAGTGCAGAGTACTGACATGGATTATTGCAGGTTGCATTAATCTTTATCACTCAGTTAAGGGGGCTACTGCTAGGTTTCTTTTGAAGTTACTGTATCTCCTGTTCCATAATCTTTTCATTACAATCTACAATGTCTGGTCCACATTCAAGGAGAAGAGAACTAATCTTCACTTCCTCCAGAGAGAATTATCAAGCAATTTTTGAACATATGTTTAAGCTATCACAATGAACATTAAATATTTCAGGAGAGATACATATTTTGAAGCTATGCAAATATCTGGCTTCAACTTAAAGTTTCTTCCTCGACTTTTAGCACTCATCAGTGGATCTTGCCTGCAGAAATTATTGCTATGATATTCAAATGGTGGTTTTATATTACTCCTATATCTTTTTGTCTTATTAATTGGAATTTTCAATAAGAAAATGTTCTTCAGATTTATTTATGCATGTATTTATTCAGTCATGTTTTTATTACAGTATGGAGCTATTGATATTTCTTGCTTTGGATTAGAGTCTAGTGGTATTGTCGTTTATTTTGTTGTTGAAATTGTTCTTGATCTGTCTTTCTGGAGCCCTTTCATATTGGCTCCTCTAGTCCTTTTGACATAATCTAGTATTGTTGGAGTACTTTCTTATGTCTGACTCCAAAGCATGATGCAGGTTCATTTATACATACTGCCTCGCACTCCTTTCATTGTGAGAGTGTTTAGGCTGTTTATAGTTCATGTAGTAATCAATATAATTCAACTTAAGGACCATCTTGCTGTTTTTTTCTATTTGTCTAACCTGTTCTTTTTTTCTTCTTCTTTTCCCCCTTTCCTCTCCTTTTTTGCTTCATCTAATTGTATGTTTTTTTTTTACTCCACTTTATTTCTACTACTGGTATTAGTAAACCTCTTGGTTACTCTAGGATTACAATATGTATCTTTACTTCGTCTCATGTTACCTTTAAATAGCACCTTAAGCATTCATGGTAACTGCTACAAGGATAGATGGGATCTCCTCTCCCATCCAGTATGCATATGTAATATATATGTTTATAACAGTATATATATAAAACATGTTACATATGCATACACACATGTTATAAGACACATTGTAATTGATTTTACTTTTAAAGGTTTTTAAGAATTTTTTTTTAATTTTAAGAAATTTTAAAATTGTGAAAACTTTACTCACAGTTTATTTGCATTATTCTTTATTCTTGTATAGAATTAAATTTCTATATATCATTTTCTATCTGCCTTTGGAATTATTTTTAACATTTTAGTTTATGTAATTTCTGTAGCAACAAACTCATCTTTGATTTGTCTGATTCTTTTTTTTTTTTTGGTATCATCTCTTCTCATAGAATTCTAAGTTGAGCACTTCTTTTACATTTTTTACTCCATATCTTAAAGTTGTTGTTTCACTGTATTCTGGTTTTCCTAGTTTATGGAAAAGAATCAGTATATAGTTAGTATGCCCCTGTAATTAGTTTGCCTTTTCCCCAAAAACTATTCTTAAGGATTTTTGTGTGTGTGTGTTTTTTTTCTTTTTGTTCATTTGTTTTTGTTTTAAAGCAAGCCATCTGCAAGTTGAATATGATATGCTGGGTCTGGTTTTCTTTTTCTTATTCTGCTTGGGTTTATTATGATGTTGTGTTTGTGATGTTTTTAGTTTCCTATTGCTGCTGTAACAAATTACCAAAACTTAGTGGCTGAAAAACCACACAGATTTATTATTTTACCCTTCTAGAGGTCAGAAATGTGAAGGAGTTTTATTGTCTAAATTTAAGATGTCAGTAAAGTTGTATTCCTTCTTGAGATTCTAGAGGAAAATCTATTTCTTTTCCTTTTCAGCTTCTAGTACTTGCTCACAAATGCTTTATCTTCAGTGTACATCACATCAAGCTCTGCTTCCATTATTGACCTTCTCTCTCTCTCTTTCTCTCACTTTGACTGTCTTGCCTCACTTTTATAAGTACCTTTGTACTTTCATTGGGCTCACCTGGATCATCCAAGATAACCTCCCCATCTCTGGATTCTTAACTTAATCATATCTGCAGAATTTCTTTCGTGTAAGCACAGGTAACATATTCACAGGCAGGTTTCAAGGATTTGGATGTGGACATTAGGGGAAGTCATTATTCTGTCTACCATGGTCATTTGGAAAGAAAATTATTTATTTAAATATTCTGATGCTCCTTCCCTTTCCTTTCTGAGATTGCAGCATACAGCATAAATAGGTTAGACTGTGATACTGTAACTCAGATCACTGCACCCATACACACATTTTTAGTTGTTTTCTTTTCTTTTTTTTTTTTTTTTTTTGATGTAGGCCATTTTTTAAGTCTTTATTGAATTTGTTTCAATATTGTGTCTGTTTTATATTTTGGTTTTTTCATGTGGGATATTAGCTCCCTGACCATGGATTGAACTGCCACCCCCAGCATCAGAAGGCAAAGGCTTAACCACTGGACCACCAGGAAAGGCCCATTTTTTAGTTTTGTTTTACTCTGTATATATACATATATATGCATCCCATATATATACACACACACACACACACACACACACACACACACACATATGTATATATTGGCTGTGATTTGAATATTTTCTCTTGTTATACCTTCTAACCCACTGATATTTTCTTCACCAGTGTTGATTGTGCTATTAATCCCATTTTCACATTTTAATTTCAAAACTTTTCATCATTTGAATTCTCTTTTACTTCTTGTTTGACATCTTTAATTTCCCTCTTAACGACATTCACGTTTTCCTTCAAGTCTTTGAACATATTTAACAACTGTTTTAAAGTTCTCATAGACTATTAAATCATCATCTCTTTCAGTTCTATTTCTATTGATTTTTTCCCCTACTTTTAGGTCATTTTTCCTACTTCTTTACATGTGTAGAAAGTTTTTATTTGATTATAGGCATTATGAATTTTATATTGTAGAATCCTGAATTTTGCTGTTCTCCCTTAAGAATGTGGCACTTGTTTTAGAAGTTAGTTGCTTTCTCTGTGGATCAATTTAATTCTCCCATGGCTTTTAAGGACTATTCTAGAGTATTTGTAGCAGTCATTTCATGGAGTTAGTTCAATTCCCATTAGAAGTGGCAGCCTTTCTCAGATTTCTACTGACTGTCCCTTGCATTTCCAGAGATCTCTCTATCCTCAGTTCAGTTCAGTTCAGTCGCTCAGTCGTGTCCAACTCATTGCGACCCCATGAATCGCAGCAGGCCAGGCCTCCTTATCCATCACCAGCTCCTGAAGTTTACTCAAACTCATGGCCATCGAGTTGGTGATGCCATGCAGCCGTCTCATCTTCTGTCGTCCTCTTCTCCTCCTGCCCCCAGTCCCTCCCAGCATCAGGGTCTTTTCCAATGAGTCAACTCTTTGCATGAGGTGGCCAAAGTACTGGAGTTTCAGCTTCAGCATCAGTCCTTCCAATGAACACCCAGGACTGATCTCCTTTAGGATGGACTGGTTGGATCTCCTTGCAGTCCGAGGGACTCTCAAGAGTCTTCTCCAACACCACAGTTCAAAAGCATCAATTCTTTGGCGCTCAGCTTTCTTCACAGTCCAACTCTCACATCCATACATGACCACTAGAAAAACCATAGGCTTGACCAGATGGACCTTTGTTGGCAAAGTAATGTCTCTGCTTTTTAATATCCTATCTAGGTTGGTCATAACTTTCCTTCCAAGGAGTAAGCATCTTTTAATTTCATGGCTGCAGTCACCATCTGCAGTGATTTTGGAGCCCAAAAATATAAAGTCTGACACTGTTTCCACTGTCTCTCCATCTATTTCCCATGAGGTGATGGGACCAGATGCTATGATCTTAGTTTTCTGAATGTTAAGCTTTAAGCCAACTTTTCCACTCTCCTCTTTCACTTTCATCAAGAGGCTTTTTAGTTCCTCTTCACTTTCTGCCATAAGGGTGGTGTCGTCTGCATATCTGAGGTTATTGATATTTCTCCCAGCAATCTTGATTACAGCTTGTGCTTCTTCCAGTCCAGCATTTCTCATGATGCACTCTGCATATAAGTTAAATAAGCAGGGTGACAATATACAGCCTTGACATACTCCTTTTCCTATTTGTAACCAGTCTGTTGTTCCATGTCCAGTTCTAACTGTTGCTTCCTGACCTGCATAGAGGTTTCTCAAGAGGCAGGTCAGGTGGTCTGGTATTCCCATCTCTTTCAGAATTTTCCACAGTTTATTGTGATCCACACAGTCGAAGGCTTTGGCGTAGTCAATAAAGCAGAAATAGATGTTTTTCTAGAACTCTCTTGCTTTTTCGATGATCCAGCAGATATTGGCAATTTGATCTCTGGTTCCTCTGCCTTTTCTAAAAGCAGCTTGAACATCTGGAAGTTCACGGTTCACGTATTGCTGAAGCCTGGCTTGGAGAATTTTGAGCATTATTTTACTAGCATGTGAGATGAGTGCAAATGTCCTAGCTGATGGCAAATTGAACACTTCTTGGCACTATCTTTCAGCTGAAAGCTCCATGTCAATGGAGCAATTGTTCTCTCCTGAAAAATGTTTTTTACCAGACCCTATGAAGTTTCACTCTATGTGCCTACAGATGGCTTTCAGCCAAAGACAGAAGGGGATTCCTTTATAATCATCTGATATTCTTTCTCTGTATAATTTCCCCTTTTTTAACACTCTGTTCAGCATATTCCACTCATCCTGATGCCTCCATACACGTTTTTGTGTCTGAAGACAGTTGGCTTTTACTTGGGCTCCCCGTTCCTCCATTAAAGTCTGAAAATTGCCTCGAGGCATAAAGTTCAGGGTGATTGGAGCTTGCCTCATTAATTCCCCTTGCCTCATTAGTTACAGTCCTGTGATGCATCTTATGTAGTACCTGAAAAGAGTTGTTATATGGTAGTGACATAAGAGGGTAAGTCCATGCCCTGACACTTCCAGATGGTCGGAAGCAGAATGTCCTCACTGTTGTTTTTTCAGGGAGTGTATTTTAAACAATCATTCTAAAAGGGCTTAGATTAAGAAGATTTTATATCCCGTTAAAATGAAAACTTTAACCAAAAAATACGTCTTATGTTGCTAATACTTTTCCTTTCCCTTCCTCCTCCACTCTTTATTATTGTTATTATTACTATTATTATTATTTTGCATGCCTGGGTCTATTGTATTATTTATTGCTACTACATGTCTCAAAGCAGTAATTAATTAATTAAATGATTTAATTCAATATTTTATTATCAAATGTTTACCTATTCCCTTTCATCTTTTATACACGTGATTAGAAAAATCATAAATGCTACTACATTTGGTTCTCATATTTAGTGAATGTTGACATGAAACCAAGTGGACATATTTTAGACAATACTTTCTATACAAAACGATTATTCTGTGATGTGCTTTTGACCCTATATTATATACCACTGTTGTGAAAATGATAGGGTATAGAGTCTTCAGTTTACTTGGGTAACAAGATATTTGAAGCAATTACTATAATAGTATGGCAAATATTACACTTCAAAGTACATGCAAAGTACAAGGGAAATACAGAGAAGACAACAACTTACTTCTTTGAAAGACTAGGAAGGTTTTCACAAGATAAGTGACCCGTGGTGTATAATGAAAACAATTTATAGGAGCTTTCTAGACTGACATAATAGGTATGCACATTTCAGGCAGAAATGTGAAATGAACAGGCCTAACAAACTGTTAGCAAATTAATATGCTGAAGTGCATGGGAGTACTTGTAAGTGAGTGATGGGAGACAGAGCTGGAGTCACAGACAAAAAGACCATGTAATCCAAGTCTTTTGTTCCCTGTTAAGGACTTTGAGCTTCATTTCCTAGGCATAGAGCAAACCAAGGAGGATTCAAAGCAACGGAAGAAAAACGTAGATTTGTACCCCAGTGTTTTCAAATCACTTATGATTTCCATTTTCTCCTAAATGGATGAATATGTTTGAGATGATATGGACATTCTGATATTGTATTATTCTATTAACTCTACCTACCAGACTACCCTTCACACTTCAAGTTCCCACTTGGTTTTGGGGAAGAGTCTAGAAGACTTCTACATAAAAAAGTAGACTTACATGCATTTTAACTTCATGATCCTTAAATATCTATGGCCACTGTCCTAGGGAATAACATATTTTGATGACAGAGGTCCTATAATATAGATGACTAGAGCATTGGGGTGAGAAATCAGTCTGGGGCAACAATGATTTAGACTAAATGTTAAGGTATTGCTTAAATCTTCTTGACCTATTCCACTGATAAAATTACTAGTGTCTGATCTGATAGTGGATTATTTCTATTGTAATTGAAATATTTTATTATCTTTGTTACAGTTTTGGGCCTTTCTCATGTTGGATATCTGACTAGTAGTCCCTGACGCGTAGCACACCACCTTTGGGCCTTTCTCATGTTGGATGTCTGACTAGTAGTCCCTGAGGCATAGCACACCACCTTTGGGCCTTTCTCATGTTGGATATCTGACTAGTAGTCCCTGAGGCGTAGCACACCACCAGTGGTTTAGTGGCATACTATGTGTGCTTAATTGTTCAGTTGTGTCCAACTCTTTGCAACCCCATGGACTATAGCCCTCCAGGTTCCTTTGTCCATGGGGATTCTCCAGGCAAGAATACTGGAATAAGTTGTCTACCTCCAGGGGATCTTCCCAACCCAGGGATCGAACCCAGGTCTCCCAATGGCTTACTATGGCAACTATTTTATTAGCTCAAAATCTGTTGGTCAACTAGGCAGTCCTTTGTCCTGAGGCAGTATGGGTATCACGAGTTGGTCTCAATGCACTACAATATCTAAATGGTTATCTGGGAATTTACTCTAACTGGCTTTTCTGATTCAGGCTGGGCATTCTTAACCATTCAAAAGTGAAAACTGAACTTTGCCTTGGTCTCTCGACTTCCAGAAGGTCTAGTCAAGGACTCATTCCATTGGCATATTAGGGATACAAGAGAGGAAGCAAAAGCTTGCAAACTCTCATGAGGTCAACAAATGTGCTATCGAATCTACCACATGGTTTTGAACAAATCAAGATATAACACCTCAGATTCAAATGGCAGAGAAACAGTCATTCTTGATGGGAGAAGCTGCAAGCTTACACTGTAAAGGGACTTGCACATAGAAAGTAAAGTAAGTGTGGCTATTTTTGCAAATAGTCTATCACAGATTTTTTTTTTTAAGGAAACAGATATATGGCTTTGCATCTATTATAGGTATCTAGTATAACAAATTGGATTTATAGCCTTCTTTAATATATCACTTTTTTCTCAACTGATGACAACAGCAATAATGTTTTGCAGACTCTGAGCACCTCATAAAGAATAAAGTTATACTGACTCTTTATTTCTTGCTCCCTGCAGGCAATGAGATAGACCCTGTTTTCTTCTCATAATTATAATGCAATTTGCTGAGATTGTTTTCCATCCCAAACCTTCCCACTCTTTAAACATGGTCAGATGCCAATTAATTATCTTAATCTTCTCTTTCCCTTTACATCAAACTGAGTTCTAAATTGACATCCTTTCTAGTTGGATGGTTGGAACTATTCCCTCAGAAAATAAGGCTCGGGTTAATCTAAGTCACTCGAATGCTCTTTTCTCCAATAATCCAGATGGCTTTTTTCTGTATTCCTCTGGTAAAATGGAGATTTTTCTAACTGGCTATGGAGGGACAGCAATATTAAGATAAACTCATTTTGAGTTTTATAGGTTTTATGTGATAATTATGCTCCTATCTATTAGCATTTCTAACCAACCAGATCTGTCTCTCCATAGTTATAAACTCAGTTAACCACAGCACCACATTCTATCACATTAATCTGGCAAACCTATCTTTTTGCCCATTGTTTATTCAAGTGAGCTTTGAAAGAGGTTTTAACTGATGGTATTGTATCGTTTATCCACACTGAGACCCATTCAGAGCTGCACAAAAGTCATGACTTTATTAAAGAATCAACAGAAAACTTAAGGTTTTTATATGCAGCTTTAATTTTGAATGAATTCTGTCTAAAAACTAAAAACAAAAAGGGATGCCTTCCTTTCCAAGATCAAAATAAATTAGTTTAGAAGAATACGTGAATTAAACCATGGCGTTCTTTAACTGTAATCTCAGAAAACTAAACTCCAAAATAATTATAAAATGTTTCAGTTCAGTTTAGTTCAGTCTCTCAGTTATGTCCGACTCTTTGCAACCCCATGGACTGTAGTATGCCAGGCCTCCCTCTCCGTCACCAACTCCTGGAGTTTACTCAAACTCACATCCATTGAGTCAGTGATGCCACCCAACCATCTCATTCTCTGTTGTCCCCTTTTCCTCCCGCCTTCAATCTTTCCCAGCATTAGGGTCTTTTCAAATGAGTGATAAGAATCAGGGAGTTTACTAAGATACTTTCTTTTCAGTCTCTTCTATAGACTTGATGCATATATGGATATATGTTAATGAAAAAAATCATACAGAGATCCTGCTTCCTGTCTAAACATAAGAAAAACTAATTCACATTGAAAATGGCTACGGCACTAGACTCTGTAACCCACCCAAGATTGTGACTATTAGAAGGGTTTCTTCTCACCACTGTCTTTCAGAAACCCAACTACCACTAGTCAGTTTTCAGGTCATTCCCTCATACCTAGCCAGAACAACTGTGAAGCAAGCTCATTACCTTTCTAACGCTTTCAGCTAGTACAAGGTAATACCATAAAAGGCCACAGGTTTGAATTTAGGTAAAGGTGTCCGTGTAAACAGTGGGTGACATGAAAGATCAGGCTACAATTTTTTACAACTTACTTGAATCCTCTGGAGTTGTTCAAGTCTAGCTGTAGATCACTTTCATCTTATAATGGATTTCTGCTCAGCCTACTCATATGATATGTGGTCTAACAGCACCCAGCTTAAGAGAGGGAGTTCTGGCTACATGATCTCTTGATGTCTCCTGGTAAGACTCATCTCTACCTGGAGATACTTTTGAATGATAGATAGTTCTCTGCTGCAAATGGCATGGCCTTGCTCTAAACCCAGTCTCAGAATAAACTGAATGGTATCTCCTCAAAACTTATATGTTCAAGCCCAAAGCCCCAGTTGGATATAGGGCCTTAAGGGAGGTAATAAGGTTAAAAGAGGTCATAAGGGTGGGGCCCTAATCCAACAGAATTGGTGTCCTTATAAGAGGAGGAGAAAACATCAAAATTATCTCTATGTAGATACAAACAAAAGGCCATATGAGCACACATCTACAAACTAGGAAGAGAGGCTTCACCAGAAACCAACCATACTGCCATCTTGATCTGAGACTTCTAGCCTCCAGACTGTGAGAAAGTTAATTTCTATTTTTTAAGCCACTCAGTTTATAGTGTTTTGTTATAGTAGCTGGATCAGAGTAACATAAGTATGTTCCATTTGGTTTATTCATTAAAGCCTGTCAAGAACTTCTCATAATGTTCTTTAGGATCATACATGTAATCCAGAAGTTCTGCCTCACTAGAGGAATGAAATGACCTTTAGCAGATACAGCTGAAGAACCATATTGGAGAGGATATCTTCTGGGATAGTGTGCATATTCACAGTGCAATATGCAACTTACACCAATGGCCATTATTTGGCACTAGGTACTCAACTGTCACAATAAATGGGCCCATGAACTAAGAAATGGAATTAGAAAAGACTATACGCAGTTTAGTAATTTGTTCTTGTCCCAACAACATTAGTTTCTGTGTGTCTAGAAGTCTTGGTTCTCAGACAAAGATATAAAATCCCACCAAACCTAAAGCTATGATAGCTACCTAGTCACTTTAGACCCTTCAAGCCAGTAAATCCAAAAGCAAGGACAATAGTTATCACTTGGTAAATGAAAGTGGTTCTGATTTTCACAAGAAGACAGCACTGTGGCTACTTATAGCAAGGCCAACTGGAGCTTCAAAGACTGTAAGTTTACCTAGAAATTCTAACTATTCACAGTTCTGGAGAAACTGTGATGGGATGGAGGGGATTGAGTATGATAAGCAAGTGGATCTGAGAAAAGCAAGAGATGAATTATAGTAGAGGTGGTGAATCCTGCCTAGATCTCTTTTACTGGCCCAATGCAACCACCCCTCATTTCTGAGCATTAAGTTTGCTCTTGGCTCATGATTGTACTTTTCTCTGGAGAGCTACCACAAATGATCAAAACTTCCTATACCAATATATCTAGGCAAAACTATAACTTGAAAATATGTATGCACTCCAGGGTTCATAGCAGCATTATTTGCAATAGCCAAGACATGGAAGCAACCTAAATATCCATCAACAGAGAAATGAATAAAGCTGTGTATATATATGCATTTTTGTTCTTTGTTATCTTCAGGCACTTTTCTAAAAGGTCCTTTACTCAAAGGATTTAACCTTTTGGTGGAAGATTTTCACTGAAATATTATATATATATATATATATATATATATATATATATATATATATATATACATAGTATATATAAAATTTTCAGGTGGTGCCAATAGTAAAGTACCCACCTGCCAAAGCAGGAGACATAAGAGATGTGGCTTCAATCCCTGGGTCAGGAAGATCCCCTGGAGAAAGGCATGGCAACCCACTCCAGTATTCCTGCCTGGAGAATCCCATGGACAGAGGAGCCTGGCAGGCTATGGGGTCACAAAGAGTCGGAAATGACTGAAGCCACTTAGCACACATGCATGTGTGTGTGGATATATATGTATTTGTTGTTGTTATTCAACTACCCAGTTGTGTCTGACTCTTTGTGACCCCATAAGCTGCAGCATTCCAGGCCTCCCTGTCCCTCACCATCTCCTAAAGTTTGCCCAAGTTCATGTTCATTGTATTGGTGAGCCATCTAGCTGTCTCATCCTCTGACACCTTCTTCTCCTTCTGCCCTAAATCTTTCCCAGCATCAGGGACTTTTCCAGTGAGTCAGTTGTTTGCATCAGGTGGCAAAAATTAGATGACCAAAATACATTACATCAGATTACCTGTACACACACACACACACACACACACACACACACACACACTGGAATATTAATCAGCCATAAAAAGAATGGAGTAATGCCATTTGCAGCTACATGGATGAATCTAGAGATCATCATACTAAGTTATGTAAGTCAGACAGAAAGACAAATACCACATACAATCACTAATATGTGGGATCTAAGCTATGACAGAAACGAACTTATCCACAAAACAGAAACAGGCTCACAGACCTAGAGGACAGACCTGTGGTTGCCAAGGGCAAGGGGAGATTGGAGAGGGATGGTTGAGCATTTGGAATTAGTAGATGCAATCTATTTTATATAGAATGGATAAACAAAGTCCTACTGTATAGTATAGGGAACTATATTCAATATCATGTATGATTGAAACCATAATGGAAAATAATGTGAAAAAAAGAATATATATATATATATATATATATATATATATATATAAATAACTGGATCACATTTCTGTACAGCATAATCCAACACAACATTGTAAATCAACTATACTTCAATAAAGTATAAAAACAACTTCTTAGCTCAGGTGGAAATACCACACCCTCATGAGTAAACTGCATCCAATCACTAACTGATACGGGGTACACAGAATGAGACAACTCTGGTACCACTCATGCCCCAGAGCTCACAATGGGGCTTCTTGGTGGCGAGAATTCAGGTAAACCTACATCTTTGGTTAGCTTCTTCCCTGTTTGTTCTGCTTTCATCTCCTCAGAGAAAATTCCCTTCCCAAAGTCACTTCCCCAAAATCTCTATCTCAGGATCTGCTTCTGTGGTCCCTGAACGAAGATAAGTTGTTGCAAGGATAGAATGATGTGTGTGAAAACATCTTTCACCAAGTTGAACTTTTATGCAAATTTACTTAGGCAAACTTTTTGCACTAGATTGTTGATGACATTTTATGAGTTGCAGTTTATTTTAATATCACAAATTAAGGGAAGTACTACTCTACCCACACTAAGAGAATTTTTTAAAATATGTGACTAAAAATAATGCAAGCTTTGGTTAAAAATGCTCCCCTCTGAATCAGTTTAAAAATTATCATAGAATTATCCTTCTTTAGAAGGTTCAGACTTAACAGAACTGACTGTTGCAAATCTTTCTATGTTTTGCAAGTAAATTTGTGGGTTGGACAAAACACTTTATGGGAGAGGGAGTAAATACTTTGAAATTTGGACATACAGTTAATCAACTTCAGTCAAACTGCTGTTTAGTTGAATATACCACTGTGCCAAATCCTTATGGCATTAAGCCTGCCCTGCAATGACTCAAAAGTGAAAGTGTTAGTTGCTCAGTCGTCCAACTGTTTGCTACCCCATGGACTGTAGCCCACTGGGTTCCTCTGTTCATGGGATTCTCCAGGCAAGAATACTGTAGTGGGTAGCCATTCCCTCCCCCAGGGGGTCTTCTCCACCCAGGAATCAAACCCAGATTTCTCGCATTGCAGGGAGATTGATTTCCGTGTGAGCCACCAGGAAACAGTGACTCAAAACTAAATCCAGTTTCTATATGTCATTTGAACACTGTGAGGATACAAGTCAAAAATGTCTGTGTTTGAAATTGCATCTAGGATGTGTAGGATGTGCTTTGTCTACTATTTTGCACTGACTTCTGATAAGACCCCTACATTTTCAAGTTGAGGAAATGAAGGAACTTGTCTTGATCTCAAGGTAGGTTCCAGCTAGACTTTTCTGATTCCAAACTCCACACTCATTCCATGCATCATTACATCCTGCAACAATAGAATGGAAAATATCCTTTCTGAGAATCTGCAGCTAAGTGAAGTTTTCCTCTGATGCCTAACTTTTGGCAGAAGGGTAGGATTACTTTTCCTTTCTGTCTTTCTGCTTTGAATTTCATTCCTTTGAATTTCACTTCACTTTGAACTTCACTCCTTTGAATTTCCTTTGGAAATCTTTTTTCCCCTCCCCTGAATTGTTCTATATTCACAGCAAAATAGTAACAGTAATAGTATGCAACCATTGTTCTATTCCAAACCTCTGTATGTGTACGCTAAGTTGTTGAGTCAGGTACAGTCTTCACAACTCCATAGACTGTAGCCCTCCATACACCTCTGTCTATGGAATTTTCCAGGCAATAATACTGAAATGGGTTGTTATTTCCTATTCTAGGGAATCTTCCCAACCTAGGGACCAAACCCGCATCTCTTGTGTCTCCTCCATTTGTAGGAGGGTTCTTGACCAGTGCATCATCTGGGAAGACCTATTCCAAACCTGAGCACAATTATAACCATCCTCTCCTGCAAGTCTCATAATAGTGCTTTAAGTTGCTTGTTACAGTCCTTTACAAGGAAACTATCTCTTGGAGAGGTTAGGTTAATTATTGAGGTAACAGTTATCAAATGTTTCAGTGAGATTTGATCCTGTGCAATTTGACATCAGAGTCTCCCCTTCTAAGCTATTCACTAGCTATCATCTCCTTGGTTATTTCTGAAGTAGCTTAAAATAGCTTCATCTGTTACAGCCCTTACAAATCCCAGCATCTTTAAAGGTTTCCTTGAACTCTATCTCTTTATTTGTTTGAATGATGCTCACTATTTAATGGAACTCTTTTTCCCTTTCTTATCCACTTTTCTATACATCCTTTCTCATATTTTTAGCATCTAAGAAGTGTCATGTACTGTTCTTGAAGCTGAAACTAGGATCATGAGTAAGATATTTCTCTTGTGCCAAGGAGAGTAAACATCAGTTTCATTGTCCATTTATGTCAGGGTCTTGCTTTGATTTTGTCACTTGACAGACTAGAATAGGCTTAATTGGCAAAGATTTTCGTATCATATGAGATCAAAATAGGGCTTCTCTAGTGGCTCAGATAGTAAAGAATCTGCCTACAATCCAGTTCAATCCCTGGGTCCAGAAGATCCCCCGGAGAAGAAAATGGTAACCCACTCCAGTATTCTTGCCTGAAGAATTTCATGGACAGAGGAGCCTGGTGGGCTATAGTCCATGGGGTTGCAAAGAGTCAGACATGACTGAAGTGACTTAGCACGTGAGGTCATAAAAGTTTTTTTGATTTTATGTTACTTAATTAAAAAGAACTAGCAATTTTCACAAGTTGGCTACCTCAAAATTGTCATCATTAAAGAGAAAGAATCTAGCTTGAAATCAGGGTTTCTCTCCTACTGGCTTCTTCTAGAAACTGTGTTCAGAACATGTGATCCCAGTTGCCAATACCCACGGGGGCTGTTTCTTTGGGCTTTCCAGGTGTGCAGTGGTAAAGTATCTGCCCGCCAATGCAGGAGATTCAGGAGACGCAGGAGACACGGGTTCGATCCCTGGATATAGAAGATGCCCTGGAGAAGGAAATGGCAACCTATTCTAGTGTTTTTTCCTGGAAAATCCCATGGACACAGGAGCCTGATGGGCTACAGTCCATGAGGTCACAAAGAGTCAGACACAACTGAACGACTAAGCTCACACAGCTGTTTATCACTCTATTTTATTCATAATGTTATTTGTACTTAGAAAAACTTCATCGTGCTCCTATCTAAAGAGACAATGTTCAGTTATGTGTTCTACTATTAATAGTACTATTAATACTCTAAATTATGATTATTATATGTATAAAGTAATAATAATGTTATTAGTATCATTTGGACCTACTAAAAGCCAGACATTTTGACAGGCACTGGGTTGGGTTAATACAGGAGTGGGGAAGTGGGAGGTACAAACTGTTGGATATAAGATAGGCCTCAAGGATGTATTGTACAACACAGGGAATAGAGCCAATACTTTGTAATGACTATATATAGAGTGCAATCTTTAAAATTGTACAGTTTTTTTTAAGTTTTTCTCCTTGGAGAGTTAAAGTTTTAATTGAAAAGACAGATAATAAAATTGTGTGTGTGTCTAGCAATCAAAGAGGAATTGAAGATAGAGAGTGACAAGGACATTTTAAATAGGGTGATCAGGAAAGGCTCTATGAGCATATTTGATTGATACTTGAAGAAATTCAGCAATATGTGAACCGAGACCTTCCAGATGTTCAAGCTGGTATTAGAAAAGGCAGAGGAACCAGAGATCAAATTGCCAATATCTGCTGGATCATCGAAAAAGCAAGAGAGTTCCAGAAAAACATCTATTTCTGCTTTATTGACTACGCCAAAGCCTTCGACTGTGTGGATCACAATAAACTGTGGAAAATTCTGAAAGAGATGGGAATATCAAACCACCTGACCTGCCTCTTGAGAAAACCTCTATGCAGGTCAGGAAGCAACAGTTAGAACTGGACATGGAACAACAGACTGGTTACAAATAGGGAAAGGAGTATGTCAAGGCTGTATATTGTCACCCTGCTTATTTAACTTCTTTGCAGAGTACATCATAAGAAACGCTGGGGTGGATGAAGCACAAGCTGGAATCAAGATTACTGGGAGAAATATCAATAACCTCAGATATGCAGATGACACCACCCTTATGGCAGAGAGTGAACAGGAACTAAAAAGCCTCTTGATGAAAGTGAAAGAGGAGAGTGAAAAAGTTGGCTTAAAGCTTAACATTCAGAAAACTAAAATAATGGCATCTGGTCCCATCACCTCATGGCAAACAGATGGGGAGACAGTGGAAACAGTGTCAGACTTCATTTTTTTGGGCTCCAAAATCACTGCAGATGGTGACTGCAGCCATGAAATTAAGACGCTTACTCCTTGGAAGGAAAGTTATGACCAACCTAGATGGCATATTAAAAAGCAGAGACATTACTTTGCCAACAAAGGTCCGTCTGGTCAAGAATATGGTTTTT
This sequence comes from Dama dama, assembly GCF_033118175.1. Classification (NCBI taxonomy): domain Eukaryota; kingdom Metazoa; phylum Chordata; class Mammalia; order Artiodactyla; family Cervidae; genus Dama; species Dama dama. The sequence continues at coordinate 36,226,605 of NC_083684.1, forward strand.
CAAGTGGTCATGTATGGATGTGAGAGTTGGACTGTGAAGAAAGCTGAGTGCCAAAAAATTGATGCTTTTGAACTGTGGTGTTGTTGAAGACTCTTGAGAGTCCTTGGACTACAAGGAGATCTAACCAGTCCATCCTAAAGGAGATCAGTCCTGGGTGTTCATTGGAAGGACTGATGCTGAAACTGAAACTCCAGTACTTTGGCCACCTCATGCAAAAAGTTGACTCGTTGGAAAAGACCCTGATGCTGGGAGGGATTGGGGGTAGGAGGAGAAGAGGACGACAGAGGATGAGATGGCTGGATGGCATCACCGACTCGATGGGCATGAGTTTGAGTAAACTCCGGGAGTTTGTGATGGACAGGGAGGCCTGGCCTGCTGTGATTCATGGGATCGCAAAGAATCGGACATGACTGAGTGACTGAGCTGAACTGAACTGAACTGAACTGAAGAAATTCACTGTAGCTGGGCAAAGTCATGCTCTCCTCAAGGCATAGTCAAGCATCACCCTTTAGAAACCTCTCTGACATGGGTTGTAGGACAAAATCTGTGGTATCTCCTTTGCTCTCTCTGCCACTTCCTTGCTTTGCCCCATCTGGTGCCTGCTCATGCTCAGTCACTCAGTCATGTCTGATTCTTTGAGACCTTGTAGACTATAGCCCACCAGGCTCCTCTGTCCATGGGATTCTCCAGGCAATAATACTGGAACAGGTTGCCATGCCCTTCTCCAGGGGATCTTGCCAACCCAGGGATCAAACCCACATCTCCTGCACTGGCAGGTGGATTCTTTATACTGAGCCACCTGGGGAGTTGGTGCCTGCTGGGAAGACGGTATCATTTAGTTTCATCATCTTGATGGGGATTTATATAATGAGGAAAGGGGAAACTGCAATTGCCTTTTGCTTTTGTGTTCTGCTGACGAGGCAAGACATTCTGAGTTTGCCGCTGCCCGTGGATGAGTTTGGAAATTCTGCCCTGTTGCTCTTTAAAAGCTATTATAAGAAAAAAATAAAAAAGCTATTATAAGGAGTCACATCCCAAGTTGCAGCAGTCTTCTTCATGTTTTGCACAAACTTGATTTTATTTCCTTTCTTTCCATATCTTGAAAACAAACTTGATTCTTTTCCTCCAGTGTACTACTTTCATTTCACACAGTAGTTTTTCCCTCCTTGCCGAAATCGGGAAGGAAAACAGATGAGGAGTCAGATTCCATGTCTTAGCATGGTCTGCTTTCTGTTAGAGCCATCTCATCAAGTCTGTAAAAACAAGAGTCCAGGTCCACAGCCTTACTATTCATGGGAAACTGATAGCAGTTTCTCACCACCCCAGTTATTTTTGCAAAGTCGTAAGTGTCTGGCTTCACCTCTTTTCACTGTGACTATTTAATTCTTCCCCTAGTGGCAAAGCCTTCAGCACACTCAGAGGTCCTGAAACTTGGTCCTCAGGAAGCATCACATGTTTGCACAGTTGTCCATCCCACAAAAAAGCTTAACAATTCATTATCAGCATGGCCTCTGGGAGCTCTGCCCTCTCTCTGTGCCTCCCCACAGATCCTGTTCTAACCCACTGAACAAAATTACTTCCGGCTAACTCCCTCAGGAGCAAGAGCTTTTCTTTATTAATGGAGTTTTCTTGGGTGGTTGTTTTGTTTATTTCTAAAGCAACAGTCTGGAGGTGTTTGAGAACCATCCTTGACAGTAAGTTTTTTGCAGTGTTGTTAGCAATTCTTTTACAGCAGGATATGGTCTCACACAATTAAAGTAAAAGTACTGCTCTTTTTACAAGGATACTTTTCCAGAAATTAGGCAATAGTAGCCTAAATTTCGGAGAAGGCAATGGCACCCCACTCCAGTACTCTTGACTGGAGAATCCCAGGGATGGGGGAGCCTGGTGGGCTGCCGTCTGTGGGGTCTCACAGAGTCGGACACGACTGAAGTGACTTAGCAGCAGCCTAAATTTATGAACCTAACTTTACACATCATTCCACACTTTTCAGGGTGCCAGTTACTGTGCTAAGTATTTAAAAGCTGTACCTTGCATATGAGACTACTAGAAGTTAGGGGCTGCTGTGATCTCTGTTTGATAGATGAAATTTAAACAGGTTAAATGATTTTCCAAAATTGCAATGGCAATTTGCAACGGCAATCTGCAAACAGCAGAACAAGTGCTCTGTTGAATGAGCGAGTTAATCTCAGAGTATGACTTTTTGGTTTGTACCTGGTTATTAATTTGAAGCCAGTTTTTATGTAGAACATAGTACCTGATGTATCTATCCTGGTGTGGCTGAGTAGAAGAGAAAACTCATACTCTTTATGCTCACTGTGCATTTGTATACTCGTTAGGCACTGTGGACTCAGATCAAGTTGAAAGAAAAAAACATAGTCCTGTCCAGAAGGATCTTTAACAGTGCTGTGCAAAAAGTATTCATGGTTTCAAGTTAATTTATATTGAGGGATCCCTCTTGTACTCTGATGGTAGGAGGTAAATCCTTATATAAGAGAACAGCAGAAATCATCCCCAACCCCAAGCAGGAGAAAAATGATATTGTAGATGAGAGATGGTGCTCATGTGAAAACACGGAGACAACACCCAAAAATTAGAAATTAATTTTTCTTTAAAAGTAGGATGCTGCACAGTATTTTGAAGAAGGCAAACTCTGAGATATAGGATTAATAGTTCTAAAATGTCTAGTATAATGGGAGCATTTGAGGTGAGTATTGAGTAGATTCAAAAGCCAACCTTAAATGTTTCCTGCATATAATAAAAGTAGCTTCTAAATAAAAAAGAGAACCCTCAGTTCAAAATATATTATCTATTATTCATGTGCCACAGAGTTTTAGTGATAGAGTGAATGATTGAATTTTCAAAATACTAGAAAAATTAAATTTTTTCACTTAGTCTTCATGTTAATTTTCACCAATCATTTTTATGAAGGAATTTGAAATTTACATTAGAACCACAGTTAATATTATTTCTATTTTTTTCTAAACAGTTTTAAAAGTTTATGAAAAAACAAAATGCTTATTATTTTTATTGTATAGCATAGAGTTGTCAGTTTCAATCAGTTATAAAATCTTATACAAGAATTCGAATAAATTGATAAGCGACAGTGTAGGCTCATCCTTTTTGAGTAATGTAATTAAGATTCTAACTCCCAGAGTGGGCAATAGGAGTATATTTGCAATGACATTCATCCTTAATAATCTATATTTTTTTATGTCTACCATTCCTATTTGGGCTTCCCAAGTGGCGCAGTGGTACAGAATCTGCCTGCCAATTCAGGAGACACAAGAGATGCAGGTTCAATCCTGGGTCAGGAAGATACCCTGGAGTGGGAAATGGCAACCTCTTCTAGTATTCTTGCCTGGAAAATTCCATGGATAGAGAAGCCTGGAGGGCTACAATCTATGGTGTCACAAAGAGTCAGACAATGCTGAGAATACACATAGTCCCATATGGTCTATCTTATTTGTTTATAATATGAATTATGAAAAAAAATTATCCCTTGTGTCCATTCATCAGCTTAAAATAACAATGTTTACTTGGAATACAATTATAACTCATTTTACCAACATTCTTGTGCTGGAAACTCTTCATTATGGTGGATGTTGTTCAGTCACTCAGTCATGTTCAACTCCTTGTGACACCAAGGACTGCAGCACGCCAGACTTCCCTGTCCTTCACCATCTCCCAGAGTTTGCTCAAACTCATGTCCATTGAGTTGGTGATGCCATGCAACCATCTCGTCCTCTGTCATTCCCTCCTTCTGCTTTCAGTCTTCCCCAGCATCAGGGTCTTTTCCAAAGAGTTAGCTTTTTGCATCCAGTGGCCAAAGTATTGGAGCTTCATTATGGTTACCATGATGTATATAATTCTTCCCAGAAGCCATAGCATGAACAACAGCTGTCCCTAGTGTGTGAGAATGGAAACCACCTCTTTGAATTCAGAGATTTATTTATTAATATATAAAGCTTTCGTCACAACCCATTCTACCTTTGCTTTTGAAAATGCTCAGACCTCGAGATTCTTTTTCTGCATATTCCTTATGCTCACCACCATGTGGTGCTTTACAGATTTTGAAACTTCATTAACAATTTCCCTTATTCTACTTTGCATAAGCACGTATTCTAAACATTATTGTTCAGTTCAGTCGCTCAGTCGTGTCCAACTCTTTTCAATCCCATGAACCACAGAATACCAGGCCTCCCTGTCCATCACCAACTCCTGGAGTCTACCCAAACCCATGTCCATTGAGTCGGTGATGCCATCCAACCAGCTCATCCTCTGTCGTCCCCTTCTCCTCCTGCCCTCAGTCTTTCCCAGCATCAGGGTCTTTTCAAATGAGTCAGTTCTTTGCATGAGGTGGCCCAAGTATTGGAGTTTCAGCTTCAGCATCAGTCCTTCCAATGAACCCAGGACTGATCTCCTTTAGGATGGACTGGTTGGATCTCCTTGCAGTCCAAGGAACTCTCAAGAGTCTTCTCCAACACCACAGTTCAAAAGCATCAATTCTCCGGTGCTCAGCTTTCTTTATAGTCCAACTCTCGCATCCGTACATGACCCACTGGAAAAACATTATTGTAGCAAATAGCAAAAGTGTTAAAAATGCCTCAGTAAGTTCTAGTCAATGTCAGTTTTAAAAGTAAAGGCAATTATTTCTTGATTGATATATTTTTTTCTCCTGCCACTTTACTAAGAAATTTCCAGGGTAATTGGTTTAATATACTTGTTTTTTTAATATTTATTATTTATTTTGGCAATGCTGGGTCTTAGTTGTGGCTTACAGACTTCGTAGTTGTGGCATGCATGCAGGATCTAGTTACCTAACCAGGGATTGAACCTGGGCCCCCTGCATTGGGAGTGAAAAGTCTTAACCACTGGACCACCAGGGAAATCCCAACATGCTTGTTTTCAAATACATTTATCCATCAATCAGAAGGATCATGGATAACATTGTATATTATCCAATGGAAGAATTTTCCCTCTGTTTTCTAAACAGATATGTGCCAGAATCTGATGATACAGGCACACGCCAACCTTGAGTTGTTCTTTATATTTTCTGAGGGTCATTGCCTAATTTGACATTACATAGAACCTTTTTTAGTACTACTGAACATTTTTGCTTTCCCTTAGGCTGTACACAGTGCCATCTATTTAATAATATAACTTCTTAATCTTTACTTTTTGCTTACAATGATTTTAAGATGGAGCTTGTTAAATGACAAAACTCTTTGGATAAGTAAGAAGAAACCATTCTGGAATTGTTAAGTGGGTAGGTAAGGCTTTTATGACAATATTCTCCACATGAGGAGTCATGGTGCTAGTTATTTCTGCCATTTAGAAAGCTAGTTAGTAGAAAACTACAGTTTTGCTCTAATTAAACTAACAAGTGACACCTTAATACACAAACAAATGTCTGTGTTATGTTCTACTCTCTCATACTATTTTCCCATTTAAAAAAAAAAAAACAAACCTGTTGTCAGGTTTAAATTAGCTTTCTTGTTTGAAAGCAGCAGTCTTAATTTGCAATTGAAAACCATCCAATTGAACAATAGATTGCCTGGAATTAATGGTAATTGAACAATCTAAATTAAATGGGAGAAATTGTGGACAAGTGAAGGGGAAAATAAACATGGCACAATTTAAGCTTGGAAAGTCACACGTTAATGGGATCATGGAACAATGTTTCTTGGGATACCATTTGCCTTCATACACATCTATAAAAGCCTTTGTGGGACCCTACACTGACCTAAAACATGAGTACCTCAGCAGACATTGAAGCCACTCGAATTGAAGAAGCAATAAGTCCCTATATTTGCAATGGATTTACTTTCTCTTGGTTAATAGGGCATGGGGAAATATCCCTATGTTGACATCAACCACATAAATGTGACAAGAAAGGGGTATTTTCCACTGCATGTACTGTAATATATCTCTATCAAAGGGTCTACATCTCCTTGCTTACGCAGGATGCATTAGCCAAGACTCCAGAAAATAAGTACCACAGGACACTTACATTGATCTGTTGCCAGGAATAGAGAATTACAGAAATGTAATCTAGTTCTTGAATAATTATTGCTAGGTGTTGGAGAGCTAATTCAAAAAACTCGGCCTTCCACAAAGGGGTCTCTGACTGGGTAATATTAGGTATTCAAAGCAAAGTGAGCAACCTCTACCTAAAGAAACTGCTATGATCACTTGCAGTGTAAAATGGATCCCTTACCCAAAATTCAGTTCAGAGTTAGCAATGATGCCACAAATGTACCAAGGTTTAAAATGGCTTATTTTGTACAGCAGAAACTAACATAACATTGTAAAGTAGTTATACTCCAATTTATAAAAAAAAGTTTGATGATTAAATAAGGGTGTGTGTGTATGTTCAGTCATGTCTGATTCTTTGCGATGCCATAAACTGTAGCCCACCAGACTCTTCTGTCCGTGGGATTTCCCAGGCAAGAATACAGGAGTGGGTTGCCATTTCCTTCTACAAGGGATCTTTCCAACCCAGGAATCGAACCTGAGTCTCTTGTGTCTCCTGCATAGGCAGGCAGATTCTTTACCACTGTGACACCTTGTAAACCCAATTATATAATTGAGTCTGTCAGTTATGGGATGAGCAGATTGTCTTCTCTAGCAGGTCAGTAATGGCTTGAGAGAACAAAGACTGGCATGAGTTTTCCTGTGGCTAGGAGGTAAGGCTGGGGTTAGGGCCCTCTGGTATGGCCGGGGACTTTCATGGTTTGACCCTCCTGCTTATACTGAAGGAGCATCCAGGTTTCCTTAGCTTGTCCAGTTATGGGACACAAAGAAAAGAGGCTTACAAGCTTCCTGCAGTTAAAAATAGATTTTTTAGATGGAATCAGAACTCTTTATTACAGAGATTGAGTATTGAAGATAAGCAAAGTCTGCATAGATATGCATTCAGTTCTTCTCTTGATCCTTCAAATTGAGCTATCTGGTGATAGACAGCACTCTAGTCGATTCCTTATTTGCAATAAATCAAATGCTATTATTTATTCTAAGTAACAGTTCAGGTGATCTCCAGCTATCTTTGCTGCTCCTCAACCTGGATCAACTGTCTCATTTGCTTCTAACTCCCATATTTTCTCTGAATCCAGACTCTTGGCACAGTATCCACATTAGAAACATCTTACAGGAAGCGAAGTTTGGCAGCATCCCAGAATTGGTGCCTGCAGCTTAGACGTCTCCTATTCTTTCAGAATCCTCAGCTGTGCTGATCAATTCAACTTTAGTATCTCTACCCTCTTGCCATAACCTCTGCCTTAGATGAAGACTTCTCACTCTATCCAGGTGATACATGGGACTTCCTGGCCAGTGCAACTTTATCCTGAATTGCAGATGATGAATTTGAATACTGAGACTTCTTATGGTTTTGACTATGTCACCATCTCAGTCTTCTCTCTGCATGCTGTCACTTCAGTCATGCCTGATTCTGTGCAACCCTGTGCTGTAGTGTGCATCAATCGTCCCTCATTCATGTATACTCACAGGCGAGGCAGTCTTATGCATACATCACTATTTTATATTTATAGGACACTCCTCTCTGATAGGCCTAGGTGGCTGTCTCTCTTAAAAAAATATTGGATTATAGTTGATTTACACTGTTAGGTTAGTTTCAGGTATACGGCAAAGTGTTTCGGCTATACATTACATATATTCATTCTTTTTTGGATTCTTTTCTCATATAGGTTATCACAGAATATTGACTAGAGTTCCCTGTGCTTATAGTAGGTCCTTGTTGTTTATCTGTCTTATATAAAGTAGTGTGTGCATGTCAATACCAAGCTCCTGATTTATCCCTCTTTTCTCATACATGTGTTTGTGTGAGAGAGGAAGAAAGCTCTGATATGAAGAAGGACCTAATGAAATACATGGGGAATGAGACTTATGAAAAGTAATTCATTTGTGGTAATGAAAAGATGTCTTTCTTAGAGCTTATGGCAGAGCACTTTGAGATATTAAGTACATTGTTAGAGGGAACATAAACAAAATTAAAACACAGACATAAAACAGATTACAACAGTGGGCTAAATGGAATTAGAATAGAAAAAAGTATCTTAAAATTTGAGATGTGCTGTGCTGTGTATATCACATGATTCTAAGATAATTAGAATTTCATATTACGCTGGAGGTATCTGTTTTCTATAAAACTGTCTGAAATAGATCATCCAAACATTATGAACCATATATTTATTTTCCAGACTTGCCTATCTGTTAAACCCACAAGTAATGAAATTGAAAATCTACACATGAGAAAACCTTTTAATTATACAGAATAACACAAACACTAAACCAGAAAACAAATTTAAAAAACCTATTTAGAAATAATGTGTGTTACCTTTTCAAAGTGAACTCTGAGGCTGTGCGTTTTCCTGGTGGAATTCCTTTCCCAATGGTTTGGTATTAATGGTATTTTGCTTTTTCCTCTCTTATGCCTGATTTTCTTTGGATGGAAAAAATTATTTCCAAATACTCTCCTGTCTTTAGGATATTTATAATGCTGGCAGTTATCTACCCTGTATGAGGCAGGCACTTTAGAGTGGAAGTAATATGTCATTTGCCAGTTTTACTACTGATATCTGCTTTCTTTGAAAGAAACTTGGTGGTTATTTGTTGCAAATTGGCTACAGTAAATAGAAAATATAAAAAATGTATTTTGTGGAATAAAACAGGGCTTCCAACAGCATGAGAAAAATATATGCAATGGGCATTTTACATACAAGATAATTTTTGTGAATGTACATTAATAACATAACTCTTGCATACTTATTTTATTTTTAAATTATGAACATTGAACATGGACGTATTTTCCCCAAAATATTTATTTCACAGACACAATTCTGTATATCTGTTCCACTGCATTTAAAATACCCTAAAATTTTCTTTTCCCTTGAAACAAATCTAAAAAATATGTAATAAGTAAACCCATCACCTGAGAAACAGATAAATAGCTACAACTGTAAAACATATATATGTGTATATTTAACAGATGCACTTTAATGTACAATTTATAACAAAGAAATATGAAGATTGAAGAAAGGATGGGACTATGACAACTAAGAAACAGAGATCCTGAGACCTGGTTCAGACACAGATTTTTTTTAAAGTAAGTTTTAACACCTTGAAATATCTATTTAATAACATTGTGATTAAATACATGGGATCTAAGGCTGTGGGTGGGCCATGAAAGAAGAGTACTATATTTTTTAATGGAAATTGAGTCCCATGTTACAGAATAAAAGAAAAGTAGTGTTTAAGATGGAAGGGACTCACAAATATGTGATATTACTCTTTTAATGCATAATCGTCTCTTCACAAGATGTCTGCTTGTATTAAAAAAGAAGGAAAGATGAGCTTCAAGGCACACCTAGAACCACATGAAATAAATTTAGTTTAGTCAGCACAGGATAACCATCACTTGATTGATTGTTGTTTAGCCACTAATCCATGTCTAACTCTTCTGCAACCCCATGGACTGTAGCTCTCCAGGCTCCTCTGTCCTTGCATTTCCCAGGCAAGAATACTGGAGTGGGTTGCCATTTCCTTCTCCAGGGTAATCTTCTAACCCAGGAATCAAATCCACATCTCCTGCATTGGCAGGCAGATTCTTTACCTCTGAGCCACCAGGAAAGCCCCATAATGATCACTGGGAGAAGATAATAAAAATAAAAGCAAAACCTACGATAGCCCAGTTTTTTGACTAAAGAAAGTTTCCAGACTTCAGTACAGGGAGAACTCAAACAGAGGTCAGTGGCCTTGCTGAGTTGGGAAGACGGAGTCTGGAATTTAAAGAAGCCAAGTTAACTCAAAGCTGAGCAAGTACTAGAGAGAAACTCCACAGATTGCTCCAGGTATCTACAAAACGATCCCCTTGGATTCTAAAATAAGCACTTCTCTGCACATTCATCTGAGGAACTTGAGACTTGAGAGGGAAACGCCAGAAAAGAATAAAGAGAACAATCCAGATAGCTCACACATGGGCCAAAAGTTCATGTTTCTACCAGCCAGAGTAGAAGGACCTTTTAGTGTAGGAAGCAATGTGTATTGTCCTCAGAATAGTCCTAATTCAGAAGTGGAGTCATATTAGCTGCACTGGACAACCTTAACAAAATAAAAATAAAATTCAGAAGCATTAAACAGAATCCCAGTAACATTATGTATGCTTATGAACAGAGAGCAGCAATATTTAAAGAAATATGAGAAATATGGCAAACTTCAGAAAATAAATCTAAGAAACAGAAAAATATAACCAGGAGAAATAACAGTCAATAGAAACAGACATAACTGACAAAGATAGAGACAATTACAGACGAGTATATTAAAACACTTAATATTTTCCATATGTCAAAAGAGTTAGAGAAAAGCATGGGGAACTATTTAAGTAGAACTGATATAATGAAAAGCACAGTGTCTTAAATAAAATTTATATAGTATGAGATTAACATCACATTAGACACTGCAGAATGACAGTTTAGAGGACTTAAAGATGTAACAGTGGGTGCTATCAAAATGAAACAATGAGAGAAAAAAGGGGTCTCAGTGAGCTACAGAACAATCTGAAGTGGATGAATGTATATGTAGCTGGAGTTCCATGAGAAGAGGACATGGAGCAGAAAAAACATTTGAAGATATATCATGACCATGATTTTTCCAAATTTGTTAAAAATTGTTAACCTCCAGGCCCAAAATATTCAACAATCCCCAAGCAAGAGAAACATGAAGAAAACCATAATTGGGAATTCCGTGATGGTCCAGTGGTTAGGACTCCACACTTTCACTACTGAGGTCACAGGTTCAATCCCTGATTGAAGAACTAAGATCCTGCAAGCCACACAGCGTGGCCAAAAAATAAAAAGAAAGAAAGGAAAAAATGACAACAAAATACACCCTGTCAAATTGAATAATCCCCAAAACAGCAATAATAAAACATTTTCAAGTAATAATCTTAAAAGTATCCAGAAAGGAAAAAATAAATATAACATATAAAAGAAGATAAAGAAATGACAGCAGACTTGTCACTAGGAACAATAAAAGGCAGAACACAGTGGGATAGCATCTTTAACATAATTAGAGATGACGTTTGTAAACTTAGATTTCTATACCCTACAAAAATATCTGCAAAAGATAAGGTGAAATACTTTAACTTTTTTTTTTTCTCAGACATACAAAAGGTGAGAGAACTCACCACTATACCACTTGCATGACAAGAACCATTACAGGCAGTGTTGTCCTCAGGATTAAGACAAATGATACCAGATGGAAATTTAGACATATCATAATTAACCAAGTAACTGAATAAACAAATAGACTACATGTTCTCCTCAGGAGAGGAATTGGGTGGATGTTGTGAGGTGTTTGTGTAGCAGTAAATGTCCTGATAATAAGAGAAAGGTTTGAATTGTGAACAATATAAACATGTAATCAATAAACAAGATACACATTTTTTTTTTCTTCCATGGACAAGTTGCAATTTCTATATAAAGCAAGTATTTCTGAGTTCATATTTTCTTACTTATAGTTAATATCATAATTGTTGCCAAAAGGAACTCTGTACTGAGAGACAGATCAGCATGTTTATCCTCCTTAAAGCTTTCTTGCCTGTTCTTTCTGCTGATTTATGTCATGAAAAATAATCTATACCACTCAGCTTGTATAGTGGAAGTAGGGATCAATATAGAACTATAGGACAAAATATAAGTAATATAAATACTATAGGGAAAGGGCAGTGAGAGAAATTGTAGTATAAGCTAAATTCCTTACTTTTAACAGCAGAGCCTCACTATAATAAAATTATAGCTATATTAACTTATTTCTTTTGAAATATTTTTGCTTGTGTTCATATTAATTTATAAAGTCTATTTCATGCTTCCTGTTATGTCCTTTCTTTTTTGTCTCATTTTGCTAAAAACAAATAAAATTGTTTTAAATGAAATGATGTACCACTCTAATACACAGGAATACATAGAAACCTCTATCAATCTATTTATCCCTTCTCCTGTCTTCATATCTACATGCAAAAATATTTAGCTCAGTCTCATCAGTATTAACCATGGTTATTTCTGGATGTAGAAAGTTGTGAAAGTTGTGTTCATCTTCTTTTTTTTTTTTAATGTTACTATTGTTTAATTTTTCAAGATAATCAGCATACATCATTTTTATTTGAAAGTGGTTTATGGCTTAAAGTGTCATTTAAGACTTGTTCAAAGTTTCTGGGAATAAGCTAGGGCTTAAATTAAGAAAGATTTTATACTTTTATAGTTAAAAGAAAGAGATCAAATTATATCTAGAGAACACTGAAACCTATTGATGGAATTTATTTGATTTCAAACTTGTTAAGGAAAGCATGTTGAATAGAAAAAGTAAACACCTCAGTGCACAAATGTTGATTTTTTTAAAGTGAAAATTTAGAAATTAAATTATCTAACAATAAGATAATAAAGAAATAATGAAACATAATTGAATAGAATATAATCCAATCATAATATTAATTATATAAATCAATTTGAAAATGCTTAATATAATTTCTGTCAGCATCCAGTCCTACCTTATTGAAGACAGTATTTCTGACCATTGTTGGACTATATCCTGCTATCTGCTCCTTCAAGATACAGGTATCTATTCAAAATTGACATCAAAATGTGTGATAAAACCAACCAGGAAATGATTGATCAGATTCTAGGTAACTTAAAGTTCTTACAGTTAATTAATCAGAGACATGAGCAGCTAATAGTGTTAAAACTAAAGTAAGTATGCAAAAATCAGAATATGTGTGTGTGTGAGAGAGAGAGACAGAGAGAAAGACAGAGAGTTTTTTAACACCATTAGAACTACCTGTGAAATTAACCAACTCAGAGGTCCTCAACAGCCCTATTGTTTATTTACTTTTTTTTAAATTGTAGTGTAGTTGATTTGTAATATTTTGTTAATTTCTTCTGTACAGCAAAGTGACTCAGTTATACACATTTATGTACTCTTCTTTATATTCTTTTCTATTATGGTTCATCCCAGGATGTTGAATATAGTCCCCTGTGCTATACATTAGGATCTTGTTGTATATCCATTCTTTATGTAATGGTTTGTTTCTACGAACCCTGACCCCAGACTCCTAGTCCATCTCTCACCCATTCTTCCTTCCCCTTGGCAATGAAAAGTCTATTCTCTGTGTCTCAAACAGCCCTGTTGCAATAGATTAGTTGATCATAATCAGCTCATAATGTGTTGCATTTAACATTATTTTGCATGATATAATTTCACATTAATTAGAGCAAATAATTAAAGAACATTGTTGTCATTGTTGTCATTTTCATTTTTTTGAATTTTGCTGTGGTCACTTACCTGACAGAGAAGCAGAAAAGCTTTCAGCACCAGAATTTTAGCACTCAAGAGTAGTATGTTATGGTGAGCCTATGAGTGGCTTTGATTAGGAGGGTGGCTGATAAATTAACACTGAGAACTGATGATCTATCCAAAGTTTTTTTTTTCCCCTCTACTGAGGATAAAATTAATTCTCCTACAGGGACAGTGAATTTTTCAAGGACACATGACATAGCAAGTTACTTTCTGGTCTATTTTCCTTCCAGCTCTTTGAATTCTCTCTGCCTTGTGTCCATGTAACATTATTGGGATCTGATGCAGAACTTCAGGACAGTCATGGGAAATTCAAACCTCTAGCAGTGTCCTATGCAAGGGGCATGGGTCTGTTTCCATACCCTAATTATGGATACAACAAAATTGCTTTCAAAGAGGAACATCATTGCTCTCCTTTAATGTCTTCATTTATTCTTTACTTGCCCTTTGGAGCTTCCATTAACTTTTCCAGGGGCTGAAATAATGGGGGGAGAAAAGATGTGCAAATTTTCTCACATTAATGGTGTGTCATGTATACATTTCAACTACTTTTAAGTATAATATGTTTTGGAAGCAGAGATGTCATCTTCAGACACTAAGCAGTGGGAAGTTGTGAAACCTCTAAGTTAATATTATACTATCTATATTTTTCACAAATCACATAAAAAATTCTTAACATCTGATTAGTCTAAATATTTAATTAGGACTGAAAATATGATAGAGAAAAATAGTTAACACATGGAATTTTCTGACAGATAATCTGTTATCTACAGATTTTTTTATTGCTGTCCCTGAAGCTATTGGGATGATGAACCATTTACCAAATCTAAAGTCTATGTGGCTTCTTTGGAGCAGATGGCAAGAAAGTTTGTCAATTGAGACAATTCATGGTATCCCAGTGACATTTATTTTTAAAATATTCATTGTTTATGAGGCCACCACAACACTTTCAGATTTTTAAATAAGATGCAGAAATACTTCAATTTTAGTAGACTGTAAATGTGGCTTGCTATTTCAGGCACACAAATATAAAATCATAAGGGTTTAAAAAAGATAAACTAAGGTGATTTCTGTGGATTAGCATCTTGTCAGTTAGTAGCTGTTAAGTAAGTTAACCTGTCTGAGTTTCTGTTTACTCATTTCTACATGGATAGGATTTAGGTAAAATTTACGAAATATTTCCAATGTTTAAAAAAAATGTGTTATTGAAAAGAAACCTGTATATTTTTCTTATGTGTGGAAAGAAGAGCACTGTTTGATATAAATAAGAGGATCAGACAGAGAATGTACCTGGTTTCCATAAATGTGTTTATGAAACATACTTAACTGTGTTAGATAAAATGAGTCCTTTGTTGAGGTCAATGGCTTAATGTGGACCATTGTGTCAATAAGTTTCTGCTAAGAATGGTTTCATATAGAAAATGAGTTTTAACCTGCACCATAGAGGCCTTGAGTAATCTGATTAACTAACGGGTGAGAAAGTTCATTGTTGCTACTTACGGGAAGTCTAGTTATGACTGTTGGTAGAAAGATTTCCTTTGAGGAGTATGGCTATTAGAAAATAGTAGGAAGCCAGTGATATTTCCTTCAGAGAATGATACAAAGATGAGTTTATTTTTACATTTTTTGGCATGAAAACAGGAGATTAAATACCACTGTTGCATCTTTATTGTGTGCTACAAACTAAACTTGACGCATTACAAACTTATGTCATTTCATCTTTCAAAATACCCTTCATGTAATGACAATAACACAAATACTAATACTGAACAGTTTTTAGCCACTTCTTTCTGGGCACTATTTTAAAATTTATGCATTCAGTGCTCAGAACAGCTCTTTGCCATGCTTAGTCACTCAGTCATGGCTGACTCTTTTCAACACCATGGACTGTAGCCCACTAGGCTCTTCTGTCCATGGGGATTCTCCAGGCAAGAATACTAGAGTGGGTAGCCAATCTCTCCTCCAGGGGATCTTCCCAACCTAGGGATCAAACCCAGGTTTCCCGCATTGCAGGCAGATTCTTTACTATCTGAGCCACCAGAGAAGCCCAAGAATACTGGAGTGGGTAGCCAATCCCTTCTCCAGGGGCATCTTCACAACCCAGAGATTAGGGCTGGTCTCCTGCATTTGGGGCTGGGTCTCTTGCATTGCAGGCTGATTCTTAACCATCGAAGCCACCAGGGAAGTCCCAGAACAGTTCTGTAGGATAATCTAATTTAGAGATGAGAAACTGGCACATTATCCAAAAAAAAAAAAAAAAACTTAACCCAGAATATAAATCCTATAAGTGGTGGGAACGGAATTTGAGCCCAGAAGTTTACTTCCAGAGTGTGTGCTCTTAGCTACAGGCCATAATGCCTCTTAGGCAGTATTATTTCTCTTCTGTATTAGTTTATATTTGTGTTAACTTCTATACTGAAGTTCATAGAAGTTAAGTAATGTATCCCATCTCACAACTCAGAAGTGGAAGAGCTGAAATTTGAACTCAGAATGTCAACCATCAAGCCCATTTCCTTTCCTTTGTGAGCATTGAAAGATAATCTTCACAGCAAGCTTTTTAAGGATGTGCTAAAGAAGAAGGCCACTTCAGTGGTAGTATTGACCTTTACTTTTTTTTTAGAATTAATTTTTATTGGCCTATAGTTGTTTTATGATGATGTGTTAGTTTCTACTGTACAGCAAAGTGAATCAACTGTATGCATACATGTATTTCCTCTTTTTTGAATTCCTTCCAATTTGTCACCACAGAGCAGAGTAGAGTTCCCCATTCTATACAGTATATTCTCATCAGTTATCTGTTTTGTAAATATCATATACATCAATCCCAAACTCCCAACTCATCTCACACCCTTCTTTCCCCCTTGGTATCCGTACATCTGTTCTCTATGTCTGTGTCTCTATTTCTGCTTTGCAAATAATATAATCTAGATGCCACTTACTCAGCCAAAACAGGAACAAAATTAGGTCATTTATAGAGATGTGGATGGATGTAGAGACTGTCATACAGAGTGAAATAAGTCAAAAAGAGAAAAATATATATTGACCTACCTTTCTGGGCAACCTGTCTTTCTAAAGGTATGACATCACTGATACCTCAAATACTATATCTGACCATTGACTTATCACTCATATTCCAACAAACCAAGTCTTCTCATCCTTTACACCTCTTCTTTATAAAGCCCTACTTGCCTTCATTGTAATGCCCAACATTTTTTGTATATTTTTTCTAAACATGTCAGTTATTATCTTCTTAATCTTAAACACTTGCTGTTTACTGAAGGCCATTATCTAGCAGGATAATTGATCATATATGTATGAATCTTCTCATTTGCCATTATATTCTTATACCTTTTCTTTCTAATTTAATTCAACTATGAATAAAAGTCATATACTCTTTATCTATACTAAAATGAAAAATATTCTAAGTACTCTAGCTGGCAGAGTCAAAGGGTTTATTCAGTCTTTTGGATCTTTTTTTACCAAGGTCAGAGTGCTTGGTAAATCAGCCTCTTTCCTGGGGCTCACAAATACTGAGGATAGACAGGTTTCTCATTTTTAGTCATTAACATCCCTGAACAGGGCCATCTTATGTCACTTTTAGAAGAAGACTTCTTACCTCTTAGATGCCTTTGGTGGCATGTAAGTAAGGAAGAATCAGATTTGACTTATAACACGCATACACAATAATATACACCACCTAAAATAATTCATTTAAGAATATATAAAGTAGTCATATTTCTCCTGACAGTCTTTAACAGTCAAAAATCCATCTTCATTTTTTCCGAAAACAGTGATAAGTATTGAGGTATCAGGACCAGTTTATATTCTGAAGACAGAATCACGCACATCATGTGAGCTTTAACTTTTGCTTTATAGTGAACTTTGTATAGCTGGTAAGCCACTGTTTGAGTTCACAGTAAGCTATATGTGTGATTTCTTTAATCAATGATCAAAATCTAAAATGTGTGCGCACACACACACAAATATATTTCACATATTTGTTAGTTGAACCTACCAGGGTCAAAATCACCCCCAAGATACCCATTTTGACTACTGATTTCCTCAAGAATGCGTATGAAAACTAAGAATATGAATCTAAACACCCAGCTCTGTTCATTAGATTTTCTTTGTGTCACATTAGTTCTTTTGACATTTTTAATCAGCAGTATTAATAGATTTTTATATAATCAGAACTACTCCGAGTTTTTCTACAAAGACAAGGTGCTGCTGTCTGAAAAGGTGAGTCCTCTAGCTGTACTGTTTATTCTTCAAGAGAACAATGCTACTTTTTCCATTTAGACTGAGTTGACATGGGTTAGAAAGCATCATTCAACTTCCCCATAAGTTGCCCTAGAGAAGTAAAATTGGTGTGACAAGTGAAACCCTTTAGAGATATCTGAAAACATACATATCATGGAAATTGTTGTTTCCACATCTTGACATTGTATTATTTATAAGTGTAATGTATGTGTTTGTGTGAGTGTGAAGATAAAAGGGATTAGAGGACTAGTCAAGTCCTTTATTAATTTTCACATTTATAAAGAAATGATAAAGAAAATTAATTACATGTTTCTTTGAGATTCTATTCTTGGTCTCCCAGTGATAAAGTGCATTGGGGAAATAGAGGCAGTGTAATAAATACACTTTTGCCAAGACTTGCAGAAGAAACTAATGAAAGAAATATCTGGAGGAAAAGACCAAAGTCATGTAATTTTTGTAACCACAGGAGATCTTTTCATTAGCCTCCTCTTTGGTTCTTAATAGCTTTACAGATGCATCTGGGGACTGGTACTATGATTATCTCTGTAAAATTGCTCTGTCTCTTTACTGATACACAGAACTTCCACCTGAATGAAGAGAAAAATTTCTATCCAATGTGCTTTATGTTATGATAAAGTTATTGCTGAGATAATGTCATGTTAAAGTTAAAAAAGAGAGAGAGGGCTTTCCAGGTGGCACAGTGGTAAAGAACCCCCCTGTCAATGCAGGAGACTCTGCCAGGGTCAAGAGGATCCCCTCAAGTAGAAAATGGCAACAGGACTAAAAAGGCTAAATGTAAGGAAAACAAGATTTAGATACATTATAGTCAAAATGATGAAATCCAAGGTAAAGATAAATTTTAGGAGATGGTGTCTTTTCAACAAACCATGTAGGAAATATTGAATATTATAAATTAACTTCAACCTAAGTCTTATACCATATAGACACATTAATTCAAAATGGGTCATAAATATCAATGTAAAAATGTTAGCTATAGAACTGTCAGAACAAATTATAAGGGAAAATACTAATAACTTTTGTTGCTGTTCAGTTGCTCAGTCATGTCCAACAGCTTGAGTCCCAAAGGACTGCAGCACACAAGGCTTCACTGTCCTTCACCATCTCCCAGAGCTTGTTCAAACTCATGTCCATTGAGTCAGTGATGCCATCCAACCATCTCATCCTCTATTGTTCCCTTCTGCTCTTGCTTCAATCTTTCCCGGCATCAGAGTTTTTTCTAATGAGTTGGCTCTTCACATCAGGTGGCCAAAGTATTGGAGCTTCAGTTTCAGCACCAATTCTTCCAATGAATATTCAGGGTTGATTTCCGTTAGGATTGACTGGTTTGATCTCCTGGTGGTCCATGAGACTCTCAAGAGTCTTCTCCAACACCACAGTTCAAAAGCATCAGTTCTTTGGTGCTCAGCCTTCTTTATGGTCCAACTTTCATATCCATACATGACTACTGGAAAAACCATGGCTTTGACTATAAAGGCTTTTGTCAGCAAAGTAATGTCTCTGCTTTTAATTACTTTGGCAAAGGCTAACACTTCTTAAATATAGCAGTAAAACATGATCCATGCAGGAAAAATCATAGATAAACTGAACTTTGTAATAATTAAAAGCTTTTGCTATATGAATGACTCTGTTAAGAAAGTGAAGTAATAGATGGCTAACTAGGAGAAAGTATTTGTAAATCATGTTTCCAATAAAAGACTTGTTTCCAGGCTACATAACTCCTTCTGGGCTACATAACTCTCTACACTCAACAGAAAACAAAAAAAAAAAAAAACAAGCAAAGAAAAAACATTTAGAAAATGGAATAATGACTAGGACTAGTTAGACACTTCACCAAAGAAAACATGGAAATGGCAAATAAACACATGAAAAGATGCTCAATGTTTTTGGCCAGCAGGAATTTTCAAATTAAAACCAAGTGAGATATCACTATAGACTTACTAAAATATTAATGTTAAAAATACTGATAATGCTGAATGACGGTACATATGTAAAGACACTAGATCTCTCATTAACTGCTGGAGTGTATGCAAAATGGTATATCCAATCTGGACACCTGATGGGGAGTTTCTTAAAAATCTAAACAAGCACTGCATGTTTCAGCAATTTTACTCCTGAGTTAGACATCCTAGATCAGTTCAGTTCAGTTGCTCAGTCATGTCCGACTCTTTGTGACCCCATGAATCGCAGCACGCCAGGCCTCCCTGTCCATCACCAACTCCTGGAGTTGACTCAAACTCATGCCCATCGAGTCGGTGATGCCATCCATCCATCTCATCCTCTGTCGTCCCCTTTTCCTCCTGCCCCCAATCCCTCCCAGCATCAAGGTCTTTTCCAGTGAGTCAGCACTTCACATGAAATGGCCAAAGTACTGGAGTTTCAGCTTCATCATCAGTCCTTCCAATGAACACCCAGGACTGATATCCTTTAGGATGGACTGGTTGGCTCTCTTTACAGTCCAAGTCACTCTCAAGAGTATTCTCCAACACCATAGTTCAAAAGCATCAATTTTTCAGCACTCAGCTTTCTTCACAGTCCAACTCTCATATCCATACATGACCACTGGAAAAACCATAGCCTTGACCAGATGGACCTTTGTTGGCAAAGTAATGTCTCTGCTTTTTAATATACTATCTAGGTTGGTCATAACTTTCTTTCTAAGGAATAAGTGTCTTTTAATTTCATGGCTGCATGTCTTAAAAGACATCCTAGATAAATTGACTTAAATTCACACAGAAAACGACATGAATGTTCACAGAAGCTTTATTTGTAATAACCCAAACAGGGAGCAATCTAAATGTCCTTCAACAGTTAAATGTGTAAATAAACTCTGGTACATCTATATACAATGGACTACTAGTCAGCAATAAAAAAGAGCTAACTCTCAGTAAATTAAACAAATCAGATGGATCTCAAAGGCATCATTAGAAAAAGTCAACCCCCAAAAGTTATACACTGTATATTTTCTTTTACATGATGTTTTCTCTTTAGCAAAATTAAAGAAAAGAGAAGTTACACTTAAATATAAATACAGGTTTCCTGAGTCTGCTGGAAAAAAAAAAAAAAAAAACAATTTTGGTAGCTTAAAACAAAGAAAATATTTTCTATTACAGTAAGTTCTGGAGGCCAGAATATTGAAATCATAATGACTGAGCTGAAATCAAGATGTTCGCAGAGCATGTAGTGTCCATTGGGATAATTAAGGATACCTTCATCATCTCAAGATCTTTAATTTAACCACACCTGCAATACCTCCTTTGTCATATACTATTCACAAGTCACAGAGGTTAGGATGTGGATTTTTTCGGAAGGCCATTTGTCAGTCTATCAAAACATAACAAAAAAGAAAGTGTATGCAATAACTTAAGAAATCGAAGATCAGATTATATTCCATGTCAATCAACTTCCTGGTTTTGATAATGTATTATAATTATAGACGATTCTGCTTGACAATTTAAAAAGCTGGGAGATAGGCACATGGAAACTCTCTATACAGTTTTTCAGCTTTCTGTGAGTCTATAATTATTGCAAAACAAAATGTTAACCAAAAAAGAGAGCAAGGACAAGCATGCATTGTATGCAGGGCACATGATACAAGCAATGGTTAACGTGGGTCAGCAGATTCCACATGGAATTGCATCTTCAAAAGAGGAAGAGAAAAAATAAAACCTATAAACTCAATAGTCCTTATGTAGCTACACAGCCTTCAAGGGTGAAAGCAGAATAATGTTTTTAATGATGTTTTTGGATAGGAAAAAATCTAAGATAAATAACACTAGATTGCCATTGGACCTGCACTATATAGCAGGTGAGAGAGAATGGACCCAAGATGGAAATTCAGATTTCCAGGCAGGAAAAAGAGCATCAGAAATGTTAAATTTGTAGGTAAATGTCAAATATTACATGTTTCTATGCATTTTATTCTCTTAATCACTTGAATGATGTAGAGTTATATTAAGCAAGATTATCTCTTTACACTGTAAGATTTATAATATAGTTATGTGTAATGATATGACAGTAAGAGCATAAATGATGGATGGAATAGAATAAGTAGATTATACAAAAATATACAAGATATTTTACATTAATACAGTATAAAGCATTTTTTAATATGAAAAGGATACCTGTTGCAACTTGAAAGAAACATCTATAAAAATAAATCAACAAAGTAGAGTCAAATGGCCAACAGAGGAATTAAAAGGGAAAACTTAGAAACAGACACACACAATATTATATGGTAAATAGTCCATCAAAAAAGTCCACCAACAGATTGGATATTTTTAAACAAGTCTCAAGTATGTAACAATATGTTGTCTAAGAGACGTACACTTTATATATAAGTATAGAAAGCTTGAAAGTAAACAATTGGGAAAATATATGTATTTCATCCAGTAACCATAAGGAACCAGGGAAACCAGGGGATATTAATTTCATGGAAAATAGACTTCAAGACAGTGTGTTTACAAAGAGATAATGGGAACATATTAATGATAAATTAATTTTATCATTATCATTTATCATCCAGGTCAATTCACCAGGAAGACCTAACAGGCAAAAATATGTAGGGGAAGACTAAGAGATTTTAATAATACATGAAGAAAGGCTGACAGAACTCAGTGTTCAATACATAAATCTATAATTGAATGTGGAGATGTTAATATCCCTGTCTCAATAATTGGAAAACTATACAAAAACTTTTTGAAGATTGAACAATATAAACCATGTTTATCTAATCAAAATATCACCCAAATAATGCAAAATTTATATTCTTTTCAAGTGCAGTGGAATGATAACTAAATGATCCTATATCAGCATATACTGTAAGTCTCAGTAAATTTCAATATATTGTAATCTTACAGAGCATGATTTATGACCAAAAAAAATGGATTATATAAGTAAATCAGTAATAAAAAGATAAACAGGAAAATAGTTGGAAAGTGATGAAAATCCTTCTAAATAAATTACTGTACAAATAAGAAATAATAAAAAACATTAGGAACTATTTTGAACAGAATAATAATGAAAATAGAATGTATTTTCAGTTTGTAGAGTGCAGCTAAGGAATGAGTGCTTAAAGGGAAATTTAGAGCTATAAATGCTCACAATAGAAAATAAAAAATGTTTAAAATCAATGATCTAAGTTTCTATTTTATGAAGCTTATAAAAATGAGCAAATTAAACCTAAAGTAAGTAGAAGGAAGATAATTAATTACAAGAAGTGAAATTAATAGACAACAAATGGTAGAGAAAATTAACAATACTAAATGTTGGATATCTTCAATAATAAAGTTTATTAAGCTCATGGGAATAGCAATCAAGTAAAAATAAAAACTATATAGCCAGCATGTAAGGAGCTTGAAAGTTGCCACTCCATCCTAACAATAAGTAAAAAGCTGGACTAATGGGAAAAATCAAAAACTCTTCTTAGATCTATCAGAGAAGTGAGTTACAGAGCACCCTGCTGTCCCCACAACTGAAGAGAAAGACAGAATGATATATGGAAAGTCACAAGTTACCAGAGCAGAAACACATAAGCAGAAACTTGCATTGGGAATATCATGTCTGGATTTCAACAAAGAGTATAAGGTACACTAAGAGACAAAAAGCACAGTTTTCAAAAGCTGAACAAACATCAAGACAGAATCAGATATGTTTAGGAACATTGA
This sequence comes from Dama dama, assembly GCF_033118175.1. NCBI lineage: Eukaryota > Metazoa > Chordata > Mammalia > Artiodactyla > Cervidae > Dama > Dama dama. The sequence goes on from NC_083684.1 coordinate 36,249,914, forward strand.
AATTATCAAACTAGGAATGAAAAAAAAAAAAAAGCCAAACTATGATTTTTATGCTAATAACTCCAATGGTAAAAGTAGATAACAAACAAGAGCAATGGATTATGTAAACCAAGGGTGGTAATTCCAAGAGAAAACAAAATGAAATGGTAGAGTTCAAAAACACTATAACAGAATATGAAGAATGCCTTTGATAAACTTATTCTTATACTAGACACAGCAAAGGAAAGGATCTCTGAGCTTGAACATATGTAAATAGAAACTTCTAAGATGGAAAAAAAGAAAAAAGTAGAAAGACTAAAATAACACAGCAGCAGAATATCCAAGATCTGTAGGACAACTACATGAGGTGTGATATACGCAGAATGGGAGTACAAGAAAGGAAGAGAATCTATATTTCAAGTAATGATGACAGAGAATTTCCCCAAACTGATATCAGATACCAAAGCAAATATCCAGGAAGCTCAAAGGACATTAGGAAAGATAAATGGGAAAAAAAAAAAGAAGAAGAAAGAAAAGAAAGGAAGAAACTATGTATGTAGGTATATCATATTCAACCTTTAGAAAATAAAATATGAAGAAAATATTTTTAAATCCATCAGAGCAGGGGAAACACATAATCCATAGAGGAACAAAGATAAGAATTACGTCTAACTTCTCCTCAGAAACCATTTAAACAAAAGGAGTGAAGAGTGACTTTTTAAAGTAATGGAGAGAGACAGAGAAACAAAAACACCAGCATAGAATACTGTATCCTGCAAAATTTTCCTTCAAAAGTGAAGGAAATTAAGTCTGCCTCAAATAAAAATTATTGAAATGCATTGCCAGTGGATCTATCTAGAAAGCAATGTTAGAAGAAGTTCTTTATAGGGAAGGAAAATAATAAACTTGTGTCTATAGACCGAAAGGGACAGCACTCAGGAAGGATTAAGAGAACTAAAAGCATTTATTTTTTATTCTTAATGTGACAAATATCAACAACCTCAAATATGCAGATGATACCACCCTAGTGGCAGAAAGTGAAGAGGGACTAAGTCTGAGAAATATCAACAACCTCAGATATGCAGATTATACCACCCTAAGAGCAAAAATGTGAAGAGGAAAGAGCCTCTCCATGAAGGTGAAAGAGGATAGTGAAAGAGCTGGCTTAAAATTCAGAATTCAAAAAACTAAGATCCTGGCACATCACTTCATGGCAAATAGATGGGGGAAAATGGAGAGTGGCATATTTTATTTTCTTGAGCTCTAAAATCACTGCAGATGGTGACTGCAACCATGAAATTAAAAGATACTTGCTCCTTGGAAGAAAGCTATGACAGATCTAGATAGATTAAAAAACAGAGATGTCACTTTGCCAGCAAAGGTCTGTCTAGTGAAAGGTATGGTTTTCCCAGTAGTCATGTATGGATGTGAGAGCTGAACCACAAAAAGGCTGAGTGGAGAATTGATGCTTTCAAACTGTGGTGCTGGAGAAGACTTTTGAGATTCCTTTGGACAACAAGGAGATCCAACCAGTCAATCCTAAAGGAAATCAGTCCTGAATATTCATTGGAAGGACTGATGCTGCAGTTGAAGTTCCAGTACTCTGACCACCTGATGTGAAGAGCCAACTCACTGGGAAAGATGCTGATGCTGGGAAAGATTGAAAGCAGGAGAAGAGGGTGACAGAAAATGAAATGTTTGAATGGCATCACTGACTCAATGGACATGAGTTTGGGCAAGTTCCAGGAGTTAGTGAAGGACAGGGAAGCCTGGTATGCTGCATTCCGTAGGGTCCCAAAGAGTCAGTCACAACTTAGCAACTGAACAACAACACAATCTGACAAATATCAGTTTCTTTAAAAGAAATAGCAGCAAGTATATGTAATATAAATTACACATACTTATATCTATATCTTGCGTATATGCCTATATATAAGTGAAATGAATGACAGCAATGATACAGAAGGGAAAACAAAAATTATAGAATTATTTTGATAGTATAAAGTACTTACACTATACATGAAGTAGTATCATGTTATTTGAAAGTTATATGGACTTGAATTAATTGCAGTTAGACATAAATGTATATTGCAAACTCAAGGGCAACCAATTAGAACTAAAAAGGAAATATAACTGATATATAAGGAACTAAGAGAAAATGGAATCATATTAAATGCTCAATTAAGACAATAAAAGGCTGTAAAAGAGTGGAAGACAAAAATAAGAACAAAGAATAAGGACAAGAAGTAGAAACCAATAATAATTTTGGTAGATATTCCTTCAACTATTTCAGTAATCCCTTTGAATGCCAGTGGTCTAAATGCACAGACTAAAAGACAGAAATTGCAGGGCTTCCCTGGTGATCTAGTGGTTAAAACTTTGGCTTCCACTGCAGGAGATGTAGGTTCAATCCCTGGTCAGTGAGCTAAGATCCCATAAGGAGAACATAAAACAGAAAGAATACTGTAAAAAATTCAATAAAGACATTAAAAATGGTCCACAACAACAAAAAACATTTTTTTAAAATGAGAAATTGCAAAGCATATCAAAAACATGATACCACTAAATATTTTCAAGAAATCCACTTTAAATATAAATTCACATGTAAATTAAAAGTGTAAGTGGAGAAAATTATACCATCCTGACAGTAATCAGAAAAAGTCAGAGGTGGCTATGTCAATTTTAGACAGAACAGACTTCAAAGTAAGGAAAGAAATCATTTTCTTTCTTTTCTTTTTTTCTTTTCCTTTGGTATTCATGACTAGATTGTTTGCATTCTCCTGGTTCCTGATTTCATTTTAATTCTCTGATTTATGTCTAGAGCAGCCATACTGTATTAGGAAATAATCATGTTTATCAGTCATTCATTGTGAATATGTAGCATGTATGTGAAAAAATACATACACAGACAAGTACATACAGATGCAAACACATATGTGCATTGGCAACAACTGACAGAAGCTTGATCTCTCCAAGATCTTAAGCAGCTCCATTTTGAATGGATGAAGCTATTAATTTAGTTAGTTCAGTCGCTCAGTCATGTTTGACTCTTTGCAACCCCATGGACTGCAGCATGCCAGGCCTCCCTGTCCATCACCAACTCCCAGAGTTTACTGAAACTCATGTCCATCCAGTTGGTGATGCCATCCAACCATCTCATCCTCTGTCTTCCCCTTCTCCTTCTGCCCTCAATCTTTCCCAGCATCAGAGTCTCTTAAATAAGTCAGCTCTTTGCATCAGGTGGCCAAAGTATTGGAGTTTCAGCTTCAACATCAGTCCTTCCAATGAATAGTCAGGACTGATTTCCTTTAGGATGGACTGGTTGGATCTCCTTGGAATCCAAGTGACTCTCGAGTCTTCTCCAAGACCACAGTTCAAAAGCATCAGTTATTCGGTGCTCAGCTTTCTATATAGTCCAACTCTCACATCCATACATGACTACTGGAAAAACCATAGCCTTGACTAGACTATTAATAGATGGTACTATTTAAAAAAAAAATGGTAGAGAAGCAATCACTAATTTAATGTTGAAAAATTCTGTAACTTATTTTGTTCTGTCTTTTGCCTTTAAAAAACATCTCTTCTCTGCTTTGGGTATCATGTCAGTGGGTCTTGAAGCACTGGCTTGTGGTGAAACAATCTGGTAGTCTCATCCTTCCTTCTTTTCTCACTTGAACTTACAATCTGCCTTCTCAGTTCACAGGGCACTGAGTCGCAGAAAATCTTGGTGATTTATGTGAAGTCTTACCTCAACTGGTGCTCTCTCTGGTGTCATTCTGTGATGTTGATTTTTTTTTTTTCTTGCCATGTATCTTGTTATCAAGATACTTAATCTTTTTAAATAATTCTGGATCTTGACACTTATTTCCAGGAAGCTTCCATCTTGCTTCTTAACTGAAGAATTCTAAGTCAACTCTCAAGTTCCCTCCATTTTTGTTGTGGCCTGAATTCTCTATTTTTTAAAGACTTCTTTCCTTTATGACGTCATGCATTTCTCCTTCCCTGGTTACACTGATAATATGGCATTAAGTTCCATTCTGTTTTGCTATTGATGTTGTATATTCTGATGGTAGTGTTATTACTGTTCTTGGCTTTGATGTAGCATAAATGAGAAGTGTAAGTGTCCTCATACTGTCCTTTTTAACTGAAAAAATCAGTGCTAAGTGTGTGTTAGTTGCTTATTGTGTCCAATTCTTTGCAACACTGTGGACTATAGCCCATCATGCTCCACTGGCCATGGAATTCTCCAGGGAAGAATACTGGAGTGGGTTGCCATTTCCTTCTCCAGGGATTCTTCCCAACCTAGGGGTCGAACCTGGGTCTCCCACATTGCAAGCAGATTCTTTACCATCTGAACCATCAGGGAAGCCCACAAAATGCACTGCTGTAGTCTATTTTCAAAGCAACCTTAAGCAGCAGGTACATTTAATCTCGTTTTTCATTTGAGAAAACTGAGTTTCAGAGAGTCAAAGTGACATACTAAAGGCATATAATTAGGAAATGGCAGAGATGGGATTTGGTGCTCTGAGCTATCTAATCATGAAGCCATAAAAGCATATTATGCTAAATAATAAAGGATAGATAGATTACAACAATATACAAAAAGGGTTTTCTCTCTCTTTTTTGGGTAGGTATAATAATTGCAAAATCCTGAAGATAGGGATGTTCAGAGTTAGGAAAAGGAAATGATTGATTTTCACTCTTAAGGATAAACATTGACTTCAGTTCCCCTCTCATCACTACATATCTGTGCAATAACATTGATTTTCAGGATGCTTAAAGATTTGTGACAGTTTTAATTATTTTGAACACCAAAGTAGCTTGCGTGCTTTAAGCTCTTTTGATGGCACTTAAAATTCTTAATGACATCACATCTACCTTGTAATGAAAACTTGTTTGGCAGAATGAATCTCATTTGTCAGTGGTTTAATTTTTGCTTCTTGTTAAATTAGAAACAATATGCCATGATTTGGCAAGTAAATTATTCATTGTGAGCTTAAGAAAATATCACTTTAAAGGTTTTTTTTTTTTAAATTTTTCCTCTTCAAATATGTAGACATTCTTAGTTTTAGTAGACTTAATTTAAATCACATGTTAAACTGTTCAGATTTGAAATTAGAAACTTACATGAAATTATTGACTGTTGGATCCCACCCCCACCCAAAAAAAAAAAAAAAAAAAACAAATGCAAGGGCAAAGAAAAGTCCAAACAAGACAGTAGTAGGGGCAAAATCATGTTCAGAATCAAACCCCATACCCGCCAGAGACACTCAGAGGGCTCAAACGAAACCTTGTGTGCACCAGGACCCAGAGATCCCCACAGTGACTGAGCCAGACCTGCCTTTGAGTGTTTGAGTGTCTCCTGTGGAGGCACAGGTCAGCAGTGGCTTGCTGCGGGGACAGGGGCTCTGGCTGCAGCAGACCTGGGTCAAGCAACATGTGGCATAAGACCTCTTGGAGGAGGTCACCGTAAGCCCCACCATAGAGCTGCCAATCAGACAGCCCACAAGCTGAAGAATAATTATACCAAAGAAAGTCTCACACTGTTAAGAAAGTTATAGGACACACAACAGATTTCTCAACCTGGTGATCTTGCAAAAGGACTGAGAACCACCAGGGATTTTGACTTTGGAGGCCAGTGGAATTTTATTACAGAACTTCCACAGAACTGGGGAAACAGACTCTTGAAGGGCACAAACAACCATGTGCACACCAGGACCCAGGAGAAAGGAGCAGCGTCCCCACAAGAGACTGAGCCAGACTTGTGTGAGTGTCCAGAAGTCTCCAGCAGAGGCGTGTGTTGACAGTGTCCTGCTCAATGGTCAGGACGCTGAATACAGCAGTGTGTGCAAGAGTCATTTTGAAGGAAGTTGCCATTACCTTCATTACCCCTACCATAGTTTGGCCTCAGGCCAAACAACAGGGAGGGAACACAGCCCTGTTATCAACAGAAAATTGGATTAAATATTTACTAAGTATAGCCCTGCCCATCAGAGCAAGACCCAGTTTCCCCCACAGTTAGTCCCTGCCATCAGGAAACTTCCATATGTTCTTATCCTTATCCATCAGAGGTCAGACAGAATGAAAACCACATTCCCAGAAAACAAACCAACAGATCACATAGATCACAGCCTTTCTAACTCAATGAAACTATGAGCCATGCCCTGTAGAGCCCAAGACGGCTGGGTCATGGTGGAGATTTCTGACAAAATGTGGTCCACTGGAGAAGGTAATGGTAAACCACTTCGATGTTCTTCCCTTGAGAACCTGTCTCCTGTACAATGTCATGAACCTCTGTCCATGGTTCATCAGGCACTCTGTCTATCAGATCTAGTCCCTTAAATCTATTTCTCACTTCCACTGTATAATCATAAGGGATTTGATTTAGGTCATACCTGAATGGTCTAGTGGTTTCCCCTACTTTCTTCAATTTAAGTCTGAATTTGGCAATAAGGAGTTCATTATTTGAGCCACGGTTAGTTCCCAGTCTTGTTTTTGCTGTCTGTATAGAGCTTCTCCATTTTTGCTGCAAAGAATATAATCAATCTTATTTCAGTGTTGACCATCTGGTGATGTCCATATGTAGAGTCTTCTCTTGTGTTGTTGGAAGGGGGTGTTTGCTATGAACAGTGCGTTCTTTTGGCAAAACTCTTTTAGCCTGTGCCCTGCTTCATTCTGTACTCCAAGGGCAAATTTGCCTGTTACTCCAGGTGTTTCTTTACTTCCTACTTTTGCATTCCAGTCCCCTATAATGAAAAGAACATCTTTTTTGGGTGTTAGTTCTAAAAGGTCTTGTAGGTCTTCATAGAACCGTTCAGCTTCAGCTTCTTCAGCATTCCTGGTCAGGGCATAGACTTGGAATACCATGGTATTGAATGGTTTGCCTTGGAAAAGAACAGAGATCATTCTGTCATTTATGAGACTGCATCCAAGTACTGCATTTCAGACTCTTGTGGACTATGATGGCTACTCCATTTCTTCTAACAGATTCTTGCCCACAGTGGTAGATATAATGGTCATCTGAGCTAAATCCACCCATTCCAGTCCATTTTAGTTGCTGATTCCTAAAATGTCAACGTTTACTCCTGCCATCTCCTGTTTGACTACTTCCAATTTGCTTTGATTCATAGACTGAACATTCCAGGTTCCTATGCAATATTGCCCTTCACAGGATCGGACCTTGCTTCCATTACCAGTCACATTCACAACTGGGAGGTATGACCTAAATCAAATCCCTTACAGTGGAAGTTTACAGTGGAAGTGACAAATAGATTCAAAGGATTATATCTGATAGAGTGCCTGAAGAAATGTGGTTTGTGACATTGTATAGGAGGCAGTGATCAAGACCATCTCCAAGAAAAAGAAGGAGGCCTTACAAATAGCTGAGAAAAGAATGGAAGCTAAAGGCAAAGGAGAAAAGGAAAGATATACCATTCTGAATGCAGAGTATTAAAGAGTAGCAAGGAGAGAAAAGAAAACCTTCCTAAGCAAACAATGCAAAGAAATAGAGGGAAATGATAGAATGGGAAAGACTAGAGATCTCTTCAAGAAAATTAGAGATACCAAGGGAACATTTCATGCAAAGATGGGCACAATACAGGGGAGAAACAGTATGGACCTAATAGAAGCAGAAGATATTAAGAAGAGGTGGCAAGAATACACAGAAAAACTATACAAAAAAGATCTTCATAACCCAGATAACAATGATGGTATGATCACTCACTTAGAGCCAGACATCCTGGAATGAGAAGTCTTGTGGGCCTTAGATAACATCATTACAAACAAAGCTAGTGGAGGTGGTGGGATTCCAGTTTAGCTATTTAAAATCCTGAAAGGTGATGCTGTGAAAATGCTGCACTCAGTATGCAGCCAATTTGGAAGACTTAGCAGTGGCCACAGGACTGAAAAAGGTCAGTTTTCATTCCAATTACAAAGAAAAGCAATGCAAATAATGCTCAAACTATTGCACAATTGCACTCATCTCATACTCTTGCCTGGAAAATCCCATGGATGGAGGAGCCTGGTGGGCTGCAGTCCATGGGTCGCTAAGAGTCGGACATGACTCAGCGACTTCACTTTCACTTTTCACTTTCATGCATTGGAGAAGGAAATGGCAACCCACTCCAGTGTTCTTGCCTGGAAAATCCCAGGGATGGGGGAGCCTGGTGGGCTGCCATCTATGGGGTCGCACAGAGTCAGACACGACTGAAGTAACTTAGCAGCAGCAGCAGCAGCAGCAGCATATGCCAGCAAAGTAATGCTCAAAATTCTCCAAGCCAGGCTTCAACAATACATGAACTGTGAACTCCCAGATATTCAAGCTGGGTTTAGAAAAGGCAGAGGAACAAGAGATCAAATTGCTCACATCCGTTGGAATGTAGAAAAAGCAAGAGAGCTCCAGAAAAATATTTACTTCTGTTTTATTGACTATGCCAAATGCTTTGACTGTGTGGATCACAACAAACTGTGAAAAAATTCTTCAGGAGATGGGAATACCAGACCATCTTACCTGTCTGCTGAGGAATCTGTATGTAGGTCAAGAAGCAACAGCTAGAACTGGCCATGGAACAATGGACTGGTTCCAAATTGGGAAAGGAGTACGTCAATGCTGTATATTGTCATAAAACTTATTTTACTTATATGAAGAGTACATTGTGCAAAATGCCAGGCTGGATGAACCACCAGCTGAAATCAAGATTTCTGGGAGAAATATCAATAACCTCAGATATGCAGATGACACCACCCTAATGGCAGAAAGCAAAGAGGAACTAAAGAACCTTTTGATGAAAGTGAAAGAAGAGAGTGAAAAAGCTAGCTTAAAGCTCAACATTCAGAAAACTAAGATCATGGCATCTGGTCCCATCACTTCATAGCAAATAGATGGGGAAACAATGACAGACTTTATTTTTGGGGGCTTCAAAATCACTGCAGATGGTAATAGCAGTCATGAAATTAAAAGACACTTGCTCCTTGGACAAAAAGCTAATGACCAATCTAGATTGCATATTAAAAAGCAGAGACATTACTTTGCCGACAAATGTCATATAGTCAAATCTATGGTTTTTCCAGTAGTCATGTACAGATGTGCGAGTTGAACCATAAAGAAAGCTGAGCACTGAGGACTGATGCTTTTGAAGTGTGGTGTTGGAAAAGACAGTTGAGTCCCTTGGACTGCAAAGAAATCCAACCAGTCAATCCTAAAGGAAATCAGTTCTGAATATTCATTAGAAGGCCTGATGCTGAATGTGAAGTTCCAATATTTTGGCCACCTGATGCGAAGAACTGACTCATTGGAAAAGACCCTGATGCTGGGAAGGATTGAAGGAGGGAGGAGAAGGGGATGACAGAGGATGAGATGGTTGGATGGCATCACCAACTCAATGGACATGAGTTTGAGCAAGGTCCGGGAGTTGGGGATGGATGGGGATGCCTGGCGTGGTGCAGTCCATGGGGTAGCAAAGAATTGGACAAGACTGAGAGACTGAACTGAACTGATGAATTTATTTCCAATGCAGTGGTGTATTTTGTAATCTTAATGAATTACACATAATTGCGATAACTTAGCATTCTCTTTGTTATTTTTATGTTTATGGTGTTTGTAAAAGGATTTAAGTATTAGTTGTTACAATTTTTAAAAATCCTATTCTCTATTCTCAAGTTTCAAAGGAATTTTTCCTATAAGTAAATCTCATTGGAAGTTGAATGTGATATAGAAGTAAGTACTTAGTTTTAGAGCATAAGCTGTAAACTTTAAAATTATCCGAAGGGTTTAACTATATAGATATCATGTTTATATTTTGCATCACCCTTTTAACATTTTGTTGGAGTGAGTATAATAAACAGCTCCTCTTGACAATCAATAGTACAAACTTTATTAGACTCTAGTTCAGCATAGAAGTGTTTATTCTTTGACATCCAGACAAATCTGCCATGGGGTGAATTTTCCAGGATTAACTGTACTTCCTCTATTGTTGCATTATTGTACACTTTAGGAGTTACGTTGTATTCCCGAAAACTTGAGTTTGCATACACTGTACTATATGTAAATAATACCACCAGGAGTTATGCACCAGGCAGACCCATGTCCAGGCATACAAGTTTATGATCATCTAATGCCATATAAGTGAAGAGAAACTAAAAAACCTCTTGATGAAAGTGAAAGAGGAGAGTGAAAAAGTTGGCTTAAAGCTTAACATTCAGAAAACTAAGATCATGGCATCTGGTCCCATCACTTCGTGGAAAATAGGTGGGGAAATAGTGGAAACAGTGTCAGACTTTACTTTTTTTTTTGGGGGGGGGGAGCTTCAAAATCACTGCAGATGGTGATTGCAGCATGAAATTAAAAGACGCTTACTCCTTGGAAGGAAAGTTGTGACCAACCTGGATAGCATATTAAAAAGCAGAGACATTACTTTGCCAACAAAGGTCTGTCTAGTCAAGGCTATGGTTTTTCCAGTGGTCATATATGGATGTGAGAGTTGGACTATAAAGAAAGCTGAGCGCCAAAGAATTGATGCTTTTGAACTGTGGTGTTGGAGAAGACTCTTGAGAGTCCCTTGGACTACAAGGAGATTAACCAGTCCATCCTAAAGGAGATCAGTCCTGGGTGTTCATTGGAAGGACTGATACTGAACTGAAACTCCAATACTTTGGCCACCTCATGCAAAGAGTTGACTCATTGGAAAGGACCCTGATGCTGGGAGGGATTGGGGGCAGGAGGAGAAGGGGACAACAGAGGATGAGATGGCTGAATGGCATCACCGACTTGATGGACATGAGTTTTAGTAAAGTCTGGGAGTTCGTGATGGACAGGGAGGCCTGGCATGCTGCAATTCATGGGGTCGGAAACAGTCAGACATGACTGAGCGACTGAACTGAACTGAACTGAATGCCATATTTATACCAATGTGATACCAAATGTGTTACATATATAGACAGCATGAACTGAACTAATCAAAAACCATGGGAATCCCATATTCAGTATATGGGCAATCCCCATTTGTGATAGATTGCTGCATGATATCCACACAACCACCTCAACCAGAATATAAAATGCACAGAGTGAAAATACTTAATCTTGGACCATGGGTTCATAGTTCTTTGAGGGAACTATTATTCCCATGAAATTATATAAGCCATTCATTTATAAATTTGAATCTACAAAGCTTTTATTACTTTCTTCAATCTTATGTCTCAAAGTGATAAAAGAGCCCCACCTTAGGATAACAAAAGAAACAAAGACATAGAGATAGGCAGCAAAAATAAATCAAGTCAACTAGGAAATGGAATTTTAATCTCTTTTTCTTTCCTTTCTTTGGCTTAATGTTATGTGTGATGGAATAGCATGCCAAATATAAAGGAGCTCTTGGCTTTCTAGCCTTAATATCTACAACAGAAGAGTTACATACATGTGGACACTATTTCCATTACGTGTGTAAAGCGAGCCATGACTGCACATCAGGGTCCTGGCAGCAGAGTGGTGCGTTTTGCATTCACTGTCTTCTCAGCATGAAACAGAGTCTGGATCGGCATTGAACAGAGAAAGACCAGATTTCACCCAACTAAATAGCTGTGTCAAGTAGTTCCCGTTTTATAAACTTGCTGAGTCTTAATGTCCCTCTATGAAATTGACTTTGGTAACTACCCCATTTCTAGAATGTGTCCCAGGCAATACTACATCACTACACATTGTTAGGGGTGACATTGCTTGCCTCAGACTTTCATTTGGGTTAACTGTAGGTACAAATAGTGCCCTCAAGAGGTATTCACCAATAGAGCTATATCCAGGCATAAAAGTTTGTGATGGTTTCAATTAAAAAAAAAAAAAAATGGGCAGAAAACCTAGATAGAAATTTCTCCAAAAAGACATACGGATGGGCAACAAACACATAAAAAGATGCTCAACATCACTAATCATTCAGTTCAGTTCAGTTCAGTTCAGTCGCTCAGTCATGTCCGACTCTTTCCGACCCCATTAATCCCAGCACGCCAGGCCTCCCTGTCCATCACCAACTCCCAGAGTTTACTAAAACTCATGTCCATCAAGTTGGTGATGCCATCCAGCCATCTCATCCTCTTTTGTCCCCTTCTCCTCCTGCCCCCAATTGCTCCAAGCATCAGGGTCTTTTCCAATGAGTCAACTCTTCGCATGATGTGGCCAAAGTATTGGAGTTTCAGCTTCAGCATCAGTCCATCCAGTGAACACCCAGGACTGATCTCCTTTAGGATGGACTGGTTGGATCTCCTTGCAGTCCAAGGGACTCTCAAGAGTCTTCTCCAACACCACAGTTCAAAAGCATCAATTTTTCGGCGCTCAACTTTCTTCACAGCCCAACTCTCATATCCATACATGACCACTGGAAAAACCATAGCCTTGACTAGACAGACCTTTTGCAAATCAAAACTATAATGAAGTATTATCTCACACTGTCAGAATGGTCATTATAAAAAATTCCTACACACAGGAATGTGTGTAGAGAGAAAATGTGAAGTAAAGGAAACTCTTACAGTGTAGGTCAGAATGTAAATTGGTACAGCCACTATGGAGAACAGTATGGAGATTCCTTAAAAAAAAAAAAAAAAAAAAAACTAGAAATACGCCTACCATATGACCCAGAAATCCTACACGTGGGCATATATCCAGAGAAAGCCATAATTCAAAAATATACATACACTCCAGTGTTTATTTCAGTAGTGTTTACAATAGCCAGGATATGGAAGCAACTTAAATGTCTGTCAACAGAAGAATGGATAAAGATGTGGCACATATACAATGGAATATTAATATTACTCAGCCATAAAAAAGAACAATATTGTGCCATTTGCAGAGACATGGATGGTCCTAGAGACTGTCATACAGAGTGAAGTAAATCAGAAAGAGAAAAACAAATACCTTATATTAATGCATATATATGGAATCTAAAAAAATGGTATAGATGGTTTTATTTACAAATCAAAAATCGAAATACAGATATAGAGAACAAACATGGATACCAAGGGGGAACGGCAGGGTGGGATGAATTGGGAGATTGGGATTGGCATATATATACTACTATGTATAAACCCGATAATTAATGGGAATGGCAAAAAGGTTAATGATGGTCTAATATCATAATTATACCAGTATAATAACAAATAAGACTGGCTCTACAAAAAATTATATTCTGTAAAATTAAAACTATGCATATTTTTATTTGCTCCTATGTATATACTCCAAATTCCCTAATCTATGATTTTCTATTATTACTAAGAAATATCCAGTAAAAAATAAGAATAGAAAAATAAGAGCAGAAAAAAAACAAACAGCAACTTGGCAAATAGAATTTGAGTTTGAGTTAGATATGGGAAAGGTGAGGTTAAGAAAGATTTTCCATAAAGATAGAGCAATTAAAATGACAAAAGCAGATGATTATTTAGCAACAACTATGCCACAAGCTATGAGATACGTTCCCAAAAACTTTATAAGTAAACAATGCTAATATACTCACCACTAACAGAAATCTTCACTGAAGAAATAGAAATTAAGAAAGAAGCATAAGACATCACAGGTGAAAGGAATATCATTAACAAAGGTAGTTCAGTTCAGTCACTCAGTCTACTCAAACTCATGTCCATTGAATCGGTGATGCCATCCAATCAGCTCATCCTCTGTCGCCCCCTTCTCCTCCTGCCTTCAATCTTTCCCAGCATCAGGGTCTTTTCAAATGAGTCAGTTTTTCATATCAGGTGGCCAAAGTATTGGAGTTTCAACTTCAACATCAGTCCTTCCAATGAATATTCAGGACTGATTTCCTTTAGGATGGACTGGTTGATCTCCTTGTAGTCCAAGGGACTCTCAAGAGTCTTCTCCAAGACCACAGTTCAAAAGCATTAATTTTTCAGTGCTCAGGTTTCTTTATAGTCCAATTCTCACATCCATACATGACTACTGGAAAAACCATAGTCTTAACTAGATGGACCTTTGTTGGCAAAGTAAAGTCTCTGCTTTTTAATGTTCTGTCTAGGTCATAACTATGTCTTGGTCATAACTTTCCTGCCAAGGAGTAAGTGTCTTTTAATTTCATGGCAGCAGTCACCATCTGCAGTGATTTTGGAGCCCCCAAAAATAAAAAGCCAACCACTGTTTCCACTGTTTCCCCATCTATTTGCTATGAAGTGATGGGACCGGATGCCATGATCTTCGTTTTCTGAATGTTGAGTTTTAAACCAACTTTTTAACTCTCCTCTTTCACTTTCATCAAGAGGCTCTTTAGTTCTTCTTTGCTTTCTGCAATAAGGGTGCTGTCATCTGCATATCTGAGGTTATTAATATTTCTCCTGGAAATCTTGACTAGTTTGTGCTTCATCCAGCCTGACCCTTCGTTGATATACTCTGCATGTAAGTTAAATAAGCAGGGTGACAATATACAGCCTTGACATACTCCTTTTCCTATTTGAAACCAGTCTGTTGTTCCGTGTCCAGTTTTAATTGTTTCTTCCTGACCTGTATACCAATTTCTCAAGGGGCAGGTCAGGTGGTCTAGTATTACCATCTCTTTCAGAATTTTCCACAGTTTGTGGTGATCCACACAGTCAAAGACTTTGGCGTAGTCAATAAAGCAGCAATAGATGTTTTTCTGGTACTCTCGTGCTTTTTCCGTGATCCAACGAATGTTGGCAATTTGGTCTCTGGTTCCTCTGCCTTTTCTAAAACCAGCTTGGACATCTGGAAGTTCACGGTTCACATATTGTTGAAGCCTGGCTTGGAGAATTTTGAGCATTACCCAAAGAATAGTAAAGAGAGATAAGAAATCCTTCCTAAGCAAACAAAGCAAAGAAATAGAGGGAAACAATAGAATGGGAAAGACTAGAAATCTCTTCAAGAAAATTAGAGATACCAAGGGAGTATTTCATACAGAATGTGTCAATAAAGGAGAGAAATGGTATGGACCTAACAGAAGTAGAAGATATTAAGAAGAGGTGGCAAGAATACACAGAAGAACTATACAAAAAAGATCTTCACGACCTAGATAATCGCGATGGTGTGATCACTCACCTAGAGCCAGACATCCTGGAATGTGAAGTCAAGTGGGTCTTAGGAAGCATCACTACCAACAAAGCAGGTGGAGGTGGTGGAATTCCAGTTGAGCTATTTCAAATAATAAAAGATGATACTGTGAAAGTACTGCACTCAACATGCCAGCAAATTTGTAAAACGCAGCAGTGGCCACAGGACTGGAAAAGGTCGGTTTTCATTCCAATCCCAAAGAAAGACAATGCCAAAAAAATGCTCAAACTACCACACAATCGCACTCGTCTCACATGCTAGTAACATAATGCTCAGAATTAAGAAAGGTAAGGAAATATGATATAATTGACTGCATTTGGGACCCTCAACTAATTTAGTATATTTGGGAAAAACTTCCTGATATATCAGCTAGGGTGTTCCAACTCTAGGTTAGTGTAACAAGCAATTTATAAAATGAAAATCACAGTTTCTTGGGTTTCATAAATTGCTTTACAGTTGCTTATCCATTCTCTGCTTTGTCTATCCTCCAGTATCCTCATCATGAATACTTTCATGGATCAGCAACACAGGGACTCTTTGAAGTGATTGTTATATTTTTAGGGATTCTTCTAAGTAAAAACAACAACAACAACCATTCTCCAAACATCACAAAATCAATCTTCTTGAATTCCACTGACGCTCTCAGCTTTAGATTCTCAAAGATCCAATAACTTGTCCTTATGTAACACTTACAATATCTGCCTGCATACATGGGCACTTAGTCATGTCCCACTCTTTGTGACCCCAGGGACCCCAGAGCCAGCCAGGCTCCTCTGTGCATGGAATTTTCCAGGCAAGAATATTGGAGCAGGTTACCATTTCCTTCTTCAGGGGATCTTTTCAACACAGGGATTGAAACTGCATCTCAAAGAAACCTCTCTCAGGCCTCTATTTTGACATTTTTAAATTGGGAATGCAAAGATAATACAGTGATGTTTGGATAGTGAATTTTAGACTTAGGTATTTATTTTTTCCTTCTCTTGGAAAGCTTTACTCCAGGGTTCACTAATTGTACTTTCTACCCTTTATTAGTTTTTCTCTACCTATTATCAGTGTATTTCATACTGTCAAAACTCTTAACAGCAAATAATCTTTAGAATATTAATTCTTTAAATTGGACAAAATATATTAGAATCATTAACCATTTTCATAACTTGTTATCAACTCAGCTGTGTTAAGTTTAGAGGTCAGATTTCATGTTGAGCTATAAGAAAGGCTAATGGTGAAATTTATTTTTTGGTTTATTTTGGTTCAACCTCACTGTTAACATTTCACACAAATTGTAAATCGGGCCATACATAAACCACTTTCCAAAGGTTTCAGCCATATGGGTAGTTTGAAGACACCCCATAGAACTTATATTCCTAAGTATGGTTTGTATGATAGAATAGAACCAGTAGTATGGTGAGCCCAAAATGATGATGAACACTAGGTGCTTATAGTGGTGGAGAGACCTTGCAGAGAAATTGTTGGCCTTGTAGCAGTCTGCAACAGCAGAGGATAGTTGGCAGTCCAGAAAGCAAGCCTGAAAAACTTGACACCTCAAGGGGGCTAGATTAGATGTAGGAACATCTGGAGACTAAAAGAGAGTGGACAATCGGAAGGAAAATAGATAAAGTTGAAATTAGGAGATGAATCTGTTGAAAGAGGTAATCTCAAAATTATTGAACCTTTCCTAGGCTTCTATACAAGGGATTCTTAAAAGGCAGGACTGGTTCCATTATATAGGATAATCCGTGGGTAATTTTATATCGTATCCGGCTCATCCAGCACTACTTACTCCTAATAAAAGCATAATGAATTATTGGTGAATGCTCAAGTTCAAGTCAAAGAATAAGTAAAGAATGACAGTTTATTGTCAGTACAGCTTAAATGTTTTCTTTAAATTTTATTGGTAAAATACATCATGCGTGATGGGGTTTTCGAAAGCACTATATCATTTAGATTCAGCTTTTAAACAGTGTATATTTGATGTATCATAGAATCTAATAAAAATGCTAAACCAGGCTGTTAAATATTTATGTGCCATTTGTATATTATGTGGGGAGGGGACTTTAATTAGTTTGGTGTACAAGAGAGAATCTGCATTTCCACAAGGAGAAGAAATGTTAAGATGAATGTTTTAGCCATAACTTCCTATGTAGAATACTTGCAGAAACTATTCAAACAGTACTATAGAATTAAAAACAAGATGGACTAGGGGTAAATATATATATATAATGAAGATTACTCAATCAATGATACCATGTTATACTGTAATTAAAGCTGATGTGATGACATGTAAATTATAGAGAATTCTGTTTATCTGAGAGCACTTCAAAAACCCTATTTTACAGTCTCACTCATTCTGGGTTTTGGGGCACAGTCTTAAGATTTTAATTAACTCAGTACCTTGCAGTGCCTCAGGAGGCATGTCTGGGGAATTAGAAAGAACTTTAGAGTAAGAGGATTGGGCTTCAGAAAACCCAGCTTTCCCACATTTGAGATGTATGAACTGTGCAGCGTATTCTTTGAGCCATATTCATTTTGATTTATTCATTAATGACACTAATCGTTTTCATGGAGACTGTGTGAGAAGGTTAGAGAAGTTATGGCTTAATTAATAATTACAACTGTTGTCTCATAATGGATGTTCAGCCAATGTTCTTCTCCTTGCTCTGGTCTCAGTCATTACCCTATATACATATTTTTCCTCTGTTTGCATTTTCAATGAGTTTATTTCTTCCAAGTCTTCCTGATGCTATGATCATGATTTCCTCTCAGCCCTCAATGCCACAATTTAAAATCAGATACTTAGCAGAATCAGCTTTCTAATGAATCAGTCACTGACCACTCAAACTTTTCCAACTCATGGTTATATTAATTGTTCTAAAGTATTGATTCCAGATAAAGCTTTAATCACTCCCCTATCAAAGTCCTCATCAGTGCATTTCTGAACTTAGATTCCATGACTCCCAGCATCTGGTCTTTACTCTAAATGGTGGAGAGTAACTATGGAATAATGACACACACTGAGAGCATCACCTGCACACTATTTCCTTCTTTGTTTTTCCCAAATAGATAGCTCTCCTCTCATTCTTTGTGAGCCAGTTATTTTATTTTTCTATGACTCGATATCCTCGTCTATAACATTTGTATAATAAATATTTTCTAGCACAAAGTAATGCTCAATGCATATCTGTTGTCACTGTTAGAGATGTTATTAAACTCTGCACGTCCTTAGAACACTAATCCCCCAGGAATATTTCTATAACCGTGTCACTTCCCAATGATCTTGCTCCTTTGAACTCTATGACATTTGATGCTATTCATATTATTGTTAATTCACTTGAGTTTATTTAAGCCTTGACCTCCAAGTGAAAAATAATTATTTGAGGGCATGACCCATGAGTTGCAATTATTTTGGACCTCTAGTAGAATTGTGGGTAGAGTGAAGGAGAGAATGAAGAACTAGCTATTATAGGGACCTCACAATAAATACGTGTTTGTAACACAGGCTTAGTTATTTATTTTATTGCCATTATAATTAATTTTATAATAGTGTGTTTTATATTTTTCTACATTAAAATAATATAATTTACTGCAGAATCCCAAACCTTTCCCAGGGAAATCTATTTTCCATCTCAGCTTCAAAACTTAAGTTGTCTATAAGAAATGGAACTAGTAATTAGAAAAGTCATTAATTCACTCATTTAGAATTTAAATTAAATTCTAACACTTGTATCAAGTTTCACCACATCTATACAATAACTCAACTTCCCAGGTGGCTTAATGGTAAAGTATCCGCCTGCCAATGCAGGAGACACAGGAGACGCGAGTTCTATCCCTGGGTCGGGAAGGTCCCCTGGTGTAAGAAAGGGCAACCCATTCCAGTATTCTTGCCTGAGAAATCCTATGGACAGAGGAGCCTGGCAGGCTGCAGTCTATGAGGTTACAAAGAGTCAGACATGACTGAGCACACATGCACATATGTAATAACTCAGAAATGGCAACAGAGCAATGAGTGTTTCTCAATTAATATTTTTCTTTCTTGTTTTCTCTTTTTTCTAATCACACTATTCTGCAAAGCTTACTATGATTGTGTTCATCCATACTTCCCTCTATATTATGCTGTTTCATTGAACTCAGAAGTCAATAACTCACCATTAGTAAAATTTTAATTAATGATAAGTTAAACAAGGATAACTGAAATCACCAAGATGATAAATACTCTATGTGGAACTTGGTGTTAAAAACAGATGGGATTAATCACCAACACTGTGGCATGATACAGGTCTTTTTAATTCCCTATTATCAGGGGATTAAATCAGAAGTACAGAGTTCAAATTTTAATAAAGAATAAAGCTCACACTCAAAATAAGAATCCAAACTAATTGGGGAAAAAACCAACCAGCACAGTGCTGGGCTTGACATCAAATGGTAATATTTCTAAAAAAATACCAGTAATATTTGGTGAAGAAACTCACACAATACTTTAAAAATAGACAATAGAAAATAGGGGGGAAATGCAAAGTACTAGGAGTTTGGGGAACTCTCAAATGTGAAGATATGAGCAATACTAGGAAATATGACAAGAAATCCTCCATTATAGGGAGATGCACATTCCAGGAAAAAACTTCATATTCTCTTTGAAATCATCTGTTCTTTTCTGAGGGCTTATCCATTTGACATGGTGAAAAAGGAACTGGATTAATTATTTAAGAAAAAAATGAGAAGTTTCTTTTATTCTGAATCATTTCCAATCTATAATTTTTTGACAACAATATTGTCAGGCACATAGTAAGTGTTCAATAAAATTTACTTTATTTCTTCTAATGTCTAGTATTTTTCTACGGCATCTCTTTTTACTGCAGTTATTTATACTTTGAAATATTAAAACAAAAATCAAGTGGCATTAAGGGAAATGTGAGTCATTCTTAACCACATGACAGCAGTTTCCTATGGTTATATTTTTAAAAATTTCAAAGACTAAAGAACATGAGTACCATCTTATGATTGAACGAGAGACAAACGAAAGATTGACAATTTTCCAGCTTTATTTACTCTCTTTCATAATATGAGTTTAATACTTTCCATAATACTTAATTATGGCATACTCATTCATATTTGATGGCAGGAAATTATCCTTAAGTGTTACATTCACTAGTTGTGTGTGTGTGTGTGTGTGTGTGTGTGTGTGTGTGTTTAGGAGAAATGGAGGGTAATAGATGACAGATGAAGCATAGCGAGCCAAAAGACGGTTATGCACATTCATATAGTCATAGTGGATAATATATGATGTGCCAGGAACATAAATAACTTCTAATATGAGGACTGAGCATAGCAGAAAGGCAGTGGGCTATGAAACTATATGAGCAGGATAGAGTACATGCACATATATCCTTAGTGAAGCCAGGATTAGACTGGATATCATGCCTTGCTTATTTTTCAGAAAATATCAATAACTGACCACAGGGTTGGAACACAGTCAACTACATCATAAGGAAAATATTATGACCCATTTAAAATCCATGATGTTGTCTCTATTCACAACCATAGTTTACTCCCACTTTCTGGACACTGCCAAATTATCTTTGTTGTCTGACACAAAAGGAAGTATTTTTATAATAGAAATTTGAACATGGACTTTGGATCCAGATATGATTGCAGCATTTATTTGCTTTCAGATTTTAGGGAAGTTACTTAACTGCTAAATCTTATTGAACTCATTTGTAAAATGTCAATAACAGTACCTTTATAGGGTAGTGTTGAGGATAACATGGAATGATATCGGCAAAATATCAAGTCCTTCTTTTCTTCATCATGTGTGTATGTGTGTTTTGTATACACTAATGAATACTGCAATCATTGATTTACTTGTCCTTATGTCTTTACTCACAGCTTTTTGAAGAAAGAAAACAGCATTTTGTTCCCCTTAGTGCCTAGAGCAATGCCAGACTCATGGTGTATATTCAATTTGTGATGTGAATGCTACTGGCTTTGTGATAAAATTTTCCCAATATTCCCCTAAGTTAAATTTCTTTACTCATATTTCAGCATATTTGTCCCACATAGCTTTCATATACATAACTTTGGAAAAAGTAAAAAAAAAAATTTTTTGCTAAAGATACAAGATAAGTATAAAGATGCTATAGAGGGAGAAAGAGGAGGTAGGATTAATTGGGAGATTGGGACTGACATATGTATACTATTGATGCTATGTATAAAATAGATAACTAATGAGATAACTGCTGTGTAGCAAGGAACTCTACTCAGTGCTCTGTGGTGACCCAGATGGGAAGGGCATCCAAAGAAGAGGGGGATATGTGTCCTTATAGCTGATTCACTTTGCTGAGCAATAGGAACTAAAACAACATTGTATCAAAACATGTATATTATCTAGCGTGAAACAGATCACCAGCCCAGGTTGGATGCATGGGACAAGTGCTCGGAGCTGGTGCACTGGGAAGACCCAGAGGGATCGGGTGGAGAGGGAGGTGGGAGGGGTATCGGGATGGGGAATACATACAAATCCATGGCTGATTCATGTCAACGTATGGCAAAAACCACTACAATATTGTAAAGTAAGTAGCCTCCAACTAATAAAAATAAATGGAAAAAAATAAAAATTAAAAAAAAAGTTAAAAAAACAGCAACAATAACAAAAAAGATGTTGTGGAGGAGTGTAAAAGTGATTAAGGACAGAGTTTTTCATCCGCCCCATCTCTTGCAGCTTAGGGGCACCCTCAGTGAATAGAACAACTTTCTTTCCTCTGGCTGTGTGCTCTTCTCTGTTCTGCTGGTTATGAACCAATTTCCCTGCCTCATATTTACTCCCAACCAATTTCTACCCTTCTTAAGACTAAATAATTATCTCTTGGCCTTGGACTTGCAGGTGGTTTTAGCCAGTGGAGGCACCAACAGTAGATCTCAGACCAGAGAAGAGAGACATTAGGATATTTATTCTCCTGGCTCCTTTCCTCCTGGGTGCTGTGGCTTAGCAATGACCCTCTACCCAAAAGCAACAGCTCTCATCAGATAGATCTCTTTATCCTGCTGCCTCCCCAGGTTTCTTTAACTCCTTCCTCTCCTGACCCTACTTACAAATTAGTGGTAAAACAGCATACTCCCTAGTCTAGATAATCCAGTACTACAGCACTATCCTTTGTTCTTCTAAATTTACCCATACTTTATAGATATCTGCTTTATTAAACTTTCTTCAAATTACCTAGTTTGACTGTGGGATCTACTGTGTGACTTTAAGACAACTAAATCCCTCTAAACTTTTCAGCCTTCCAATAAGGTGAATTATGCAAGTGTGGTAAATATCTGTGGGTTTAAAATGATTGTTTAGGTAAAGTATCCATCATGGGAATTCAGTTTGGAATAAATTAGTTAGAAAGCATTTAACTTTCTGGCATATGGTACCAGCTCAGTAAATGTTAAAATACATTGCCGTGATCACTCAGTTACAAACATTGTTTCCTCCTCAGGTCCTATATTTTTATTTATCTCTTATTTCATTGTATTATATATCTCTTCAAAATGTGTCTACCTCAGTAGTTTTCAACCTCCCTGAAGGATCTGTTCAACTTTCATTCATCCTTCTATCACTACAGCTTATCACAGAGTGGAGCCAGACATTCATAAAATTTTTAGGAAGCCTGAATGAATTCACTAAAATTCCTTTGTCAAGACAATCAACACATACAGTTATTACATTTAACATAGCATCAAAAATCACTTAATTTATTGTCTGTGTTTCTACAGAAATAAGACACATATATCTTTTGAGAACAAGAGTATGGTTACAGTCAAGCATCTGGAAGTTTCCTGAAAAAAATGAAATGATTAGGGTAATTATGTCTTTAACTGGCTTATACAACATCTGCTGAAGTGAACTTGAACTATAGAGTAGGTAAAACGTCATAGACTGTTTCTTTATCAGTAACAAGACATCCTTCAAGTTTAAATATTTATAGTTTTTTTCTTGGCTAAATGCATTGCTTGTGACGTTGTATTTGAAAATGATTATCTTAATATTTCTTGCAGGTCACAATTTAATAATCTAAGAAATATTCAAAACTTATTCTGAACTTTAAATAGAATCACAGTGCATTACTAAGGTGTCTCCGGAAGAAATGCATAAAGGGAGATTCCCCAAACGCTTAAAAATGTAAATAAAGACCTTTGCTTTTTATAATATCACTTTTCAGTCAGCAGACCACATTTTTCTTTATTTCTTTTTTTTTTTTTTTTTAATTTCAACTGCTCTGAGTGTGGCCTGTTTAAGTCATTGCCTCAATAATTGTTCTTATTAATTGGGATAATGCAACTAAATTCTGTGTTACTATGAAGAATTAATAGAAAAGATAAATAAAAATAGCCAGCATAATTCCTATATATGGAAAGTACTTACTAAATATTATTTATCTTACCCATTTCTGTTGTTTGTCTCATAGTTTAATATAAATTTTAAATAAGCATAATCCAAGTTAATGGTAGGGACAAAGAAAATCAAAATAAGCACAAACAAACCAAAACTGAGATCAGATTACAGACAATTATGAATTCTGTGGATCAAAATTCAGGAGATGGATGATGGTGAGAGTTGTACAATGTGAATATACTTAATGCCACTGAACTGTACAGTTAAATATGGTAAAAATAGTATGTTTTATATTATGTAACTTTTACCACAATTTAAAACATTAAAATAGTAGAAAAGCAGATGATCAACTGAAAATAAAATTGTAACACATTCCTAAAAAAAATTTTGTCTATTTAAATACATAATATTGTTTGCTCTTTCTCGTAGAAGGGTTGACATCAAGCTTCTTAAGAAGGGCAATAGGTCAGAGGCAGAACCTGTTTCTTTCTATCTCAACATCAGTCATAATCTTCCTGAGTGACTATGACTGAATTACATCTGTAGTCTACAGTTTCCTCATTTACCCCACTTAGACTTGGAATTTATAATCATAACATTGTATGAATCTCTCCAATTTGAGTGGCTCCCTTGGCCTAACAATTGCTTCATTTTTGCCCCATTAAACAAACTATGTTTTGGAAAAAAATTAACCAAACATATCCCAGGCCATGTTAGGTAAGTGACTGACTTGGACTCAGAAACCTCTGTTTCTAGTAATCATTTTGTAATCAACTTCTTTTATGTTCTTAGGACTTTTGCTTGGTTTCTGTGAATTTAGATTTTCTTATCTGTAGCAGGAAAGTATATGAAAACAGGACTTTGGATCCCTATCCACAACTCTTTTTATTTTTCCTACAACAAACTATCATTTTATAATGTAGAATTTTCTCAGTTTAAAGTACATTATTTATAATATAAAAGAGAAATGATTTTCCTTAAAATTTCCATTAGTAGTCTGCAATTAAAAATACATATTTTTAATCTGTGCATGCTGTCATTAATATCAATGATATAAAGCCTGTGAGTTCTGACTCTTGGCCAGCTCAACTCTGTCTTTCAAAAACTCAATTCAATTTTGACTCTAAGACACAGGACAAGAGAAAGCCTGATTAGCTAGAAAAAATTCTAACAGATTCAATAACTCACAGAGGTCATTTCTGAATAAATGGGATATTTCTCCTCTTCTGTTCTCAGTCACAACCCAACCCAGATAATAAACATCCACAATGACAATGTGAAGCCATTTTTTAATATACACATACATTCAACTTTGAACATTTACTAAAATGGTGAACATGGAGGTTGAGATAAATTATATTTCTTTCTCAAATAACCAAACTAAACTGAGATATCATTTGTTACATAGTAGAGAAAATTAAAGACATTTCCCTCCTAGAAATTGAAACCTAACAGATAAAATGCCCATTAAAATCTCTATGGAGTTATAAAAATGAAATATATTTGCTCCTCTTAGGCAATTATAGAGCTACTGAACTAATGTGTTAATTATCACATATGGTTGTGAAGAGAATGTTCTATTATTTCTGAATAACCTTTACTTTTTAATGTCTTTTTTATAATCCTAATGCATACGATTGTCTCCTTTACATTATCCATGCAACATTTGGCTGAACACTAAACTGGTATGAAGTGTAGGTAAACAACTTATAGGGACCAGTGGAAAGCTGATATGACTTTATGTCAGTAATGTGGTCAAAAGTCCCTAGACCACAAAAAATAAGTGTTTAGAAATCCAAAATGTTAGGCGAATCCAGAAGTCAGGTGTTGTGGAAAATAAAGAAATTTGGGAGAATGTGATGGTAAAGGGAGCTTTACTTTATCCCAAGTGTGAAATGAGTTTCCTGAACCTCCCTCTTGCTAATTTCTAAAGCCTGTTTGGAATCACGAAAATGGCAAGTGACTTGGACCTTCCAGCTCTTAGGGAAAACAAATGAATCTAAATGCTTCACACTTAATGGTATTTGTAAAGGAAAAAAATAATAAAATTCATCAACAGGCCCTGGGCTGAGTCAGCAATTCTAATATTTCTATGTTCAACATGAAAGTCAGCCAGAACACAGCTTTAAATATTTTTTTAATGACACAGAATAAAAATAATAAATTAAAATTGATTCTTTCCTAGCATGACTGTTTATGATGTTTGTAAAAGTAATCAATGAGATGGTCTGTCTTCCCAGTAAAATTTACTGATTGGTTTATTCTTTGACAAAAGATGTGAACAGAACAATTTTGCAATTGCCTAAAAATAATGCTGGATTTATGGCCTGGTCAGAATATAAAAGAAATTTAATCATCCAGAACAGATGGAAGTGATGTAGTCAGCAAAGTCTCCTTTCCAACTACAAATGGACCAGCAAAAACTTATCTTTTGAGAGACATCGTGGTAAGCGATGGCAGACTTGAAAGCAAGGAAAGAGAGAGAGAGATAAAACAGGAGACAGCTGGAAGATGAGGAATTGATAGAAAAGGAAAGAGATGAGGTTGATAAGATTTAACTTCTCCAGAGTCAGTATCTGTAAGCCCTAAGAGCAACTTAAACATGAAGTCAGTTGCAAGCAGA
Organism: Dama dama; assembly: GCF_033118175.1. NCBI lineage: Eukaryota > Metazoa > Chordata > Mammalia > Artiodactyla > Cervidae > Dama > Dama dama. The sequence continues at coordinate 36,275,930 of NC_083684.1, forward strand.
GCTGGGGTTAGAGACTATTCATCTACAAAACACCTGGTTATGGACTGAATTGTGTCCCCCTAGAAATTCATATATTGAAGTCCTAATCCCTAGAACCTCAGGATGTGGCCTTGGAAGTAGAGTCATTGCAGAGATAGTTATTTACACTAAGATGAGGTCATTAGGGTAGATCATAATCCAGTATGACTGGTGTCCTTGTAAAATGAGTAAAGGTGCACAGAGACACACACATGGGGAAAATACCGCATGCCACAGATTAAAGCAGAGACTGGAGTGATGCGTCTAAGCTGAAGACTGCTAGCAAACAAGCTGCCAGAAGCTAGGCAAAAGGCACAGCCCTCAGAAGGCATGTGTCCTCTCAACACTTGGGTCTAGGATAATTTGAACTATGAAGAAATAAATTTCTGTCCTTTAACCCCCAGCTCCCCCTTGCCCCCGCTGGGTTTGTGGTACTTTGGTAAAGAAGCCCTAGAAAACTAAGACTCACTCAGAAGCCCCACTGTTGAATACTTAAAAAAGGAAGCTACCAATAAAAACGCCTAAAATATCCAAATCCCTCATTCTTTTTTAGGGGATTTTAGGGTCAACAAGCAATGTCTCTTCAGGTCAACTAAGAGCTCCTTATTCCACTGCATTCTGAGGGTACTGATATATATTCCACAGTGAATTCTATAGCTACTGACTTCAAGTGTCATAACTGTATTGCAGTTAGTTCTCCAGCATGCTCTCTTTATACACATATTAAGTTATTTGAAAACAGATTTTCTTCTTCTAGCAACTAGGAAATAGTAAAAAATGGAAATGCACTTAATCAAAAAAAAAAAAAAAAGCAAAGTAACCTAAAATGGTAGACTTTAGAACTAAACACTTTGGAATCTAAAATCTGGCTCTGTCACATTCAACACATACCTACTTGGCCTTAGTATAATTACAAAAATTAGACATTACAGATATAATATTTGCTACACTGCCAACATACAGAAGACAATCAATTAATATAGCAGTTGGTAAATGGTGAATGGCAAAATGTAGGAGAAGGGTTATATACAGAATGTACAGTCACAGTGATGTATCACATCTTGAGTTTTCTGACCATGGGCGAGGCTTCACTATCTTGTTTTTCACTCAATAAGTTGTGTCTGACTGTGCAACCCCATGGACTGCAGCACACCAGGCTTCCCTGTCATCCACTATCTCCTGGAGTTTGCTTAAATTCACTACCTTGAGCTTTGGTTTATTTATCTGGATAAGTATGATGATAATGTATAGCTTGGCAATTAAACAAAAGAAAAAGAGACCTTTGCTAAGTTGTATGAAATCAACAAGTTCTATCAAATCATCAAGTATTAATTATCTTTCCTTTAATACATGGAATAATTAGAAAATTGCAGGTAAGTACACAGGTTGCATACTATTCCCTTTTTTATACTGACTTTTTATAGATCATCTTTATACTGACTTGCTGAATTGTGCCTTCACCATGAGTCTTATTTTCTTAGATCTGAAGAGAGATTTTTAGACACTTTAGCTTTAAGCCCCAGATCCAGAATCAGGTAGTCCATGAACAGATATGTCTTGAATCAGCCTTCTTTATTATCAAACCAGATTTAGGTACTGGATGAATGCTGTCATTTCCTTGGTTATATAGTGTATGCTTAGTCACTCAGTCATGTCCGACTCTGTGCGACCTCATGGACAATACCTGCCATGCTCCTCTGTCCATGGGGATTCTCCAGGACAGAATACTGGAATTGGTTGCCATGCCCCCCTTCAGGGGATCTTCTCAAACCAGGGATCGAACTCAGGTCTCCTGCATTGCCGTTGGATTCTTTACCGTCTGAGCCACCAGGAAAGCCCTGGTTATATGGTAAGCCCAACTTGAATTCCAATCAACAAAACTGATGAATGGGGACCCATCCTAGTCCTCCTTGATATCTCTCTCATGTATGTTAGATAAGACTCACTTTATGCATCTAATAGATTTTTCTTAACAAAGAGTGTAAGCTACATTATAAGAATCCATGGTATTCCACAGAATCCAGACTTGTGTGTCACAAAATAAACCAGAGTCAGAGGTTCTGATACCATGAGGAACCCTTCTTCATTGTCCTTCATTGATTCCTGCAGAACTGCTTCATTCTTTTCTGGTCAGACTGGCATTCTTTGTTTCCTTGTCTCATAACGCACAATTTAGAGCCATATGTAGTTTCCAGTTTACATACTAAATATTCAACCACTTAAAGAGAGAAAATAGCCTCACCCAGGTTTGCCAAATTACTAATGAAAAAATTCTCACTATACCAGCTAGGATAATGTTCCTAATTTCAATCCAATTCACTGAGCATATTGGAGCTGAAATTCTGTTTTAATAAAAGCCACTAGTATCCCACTGAACTACATGAATGAGGATGGAAAAGTTGAAGATTTTCTGAAATAAGGTCCGAGAAGGCAATCGTAAAGATATCAGATATTCCTAGTCCCTTTCTATGTCAGGGACCCTGTGTTTAATCATAAAATATTTGGAGGAACAGTTTCCATAGCAACTCCTCATCATCATGAATTGAATTATTGATTTGTCCCACTTCTGGTCATTCTGTAACTTCCTTGTTGGTGAGGATCACTGAGAACCAGGGCTATTATCTGGTTGAATTCTGGCTGTCCAAAGGATACTTGACTTTGGCATGCATTTTCCTCCTAAAATCACTTTCTGAGTTCTGATGCTTGGAAGCAACTATTATGGCTTTTGACACATCAGTATATACCTTGGACCAGCATGATCAACGTGTATTGTTGCATTCATTTTCCTTTCACTATTCTCCTTCTCTGACATCTATTATCTATTTTTCCAGTCACAGCATGCACTACAGTCTGAGTTTATGATGATAGTAGAGAATACTTCACATTTTGACAGCACTCTCCTCCAAGTAGCCTTTAGAAACACTTTGTCTCCCTTGACACATTGTGTCAATATAGAGAGGAGACATGATTCTCCCATTTCTCGGAACACCAATATGCTGGAAAGGACTTTCCTGCTTGACAAACCCTATGGCAGAGACAAAATTGCATGCTGACTGATTGGCATGGCTATTAACCTTCTTGCTCAACTCCCATGCCAGCAGGAAAGACAAACAAGGCTTTACCAGGTCAGTAAATATTCCATATAGTATTAGATAAAAGTAGTTACATCTGTGAAAGATTTACATTTGTAGTCAACATAAATTAACTGTCCAAGGAAAATGAAAAATATAGATGTCAACATAATTTACTAGTGGACCACATTGCATAGCTTCAAAGTGCATTGAAGTAATTACCAGGAGAACTCTAGTGATGACAAGCAGTTTAGATTCACTGTGAGGATATTATTGCTTTTTATACAAATGAATGAAAGTGTAAATAGCTTCAGGAGGACACCCTTCTTTATTTGTATCAAACATAGGGCATCATAAGACAGGATGACAGAAACTTTAGGATGATTCTAATTTCACACACTTTATCAACTTGAAATTATGGAGGGAAGATACATGTGTTCTTCTGATAAAATCTGTTTTGCGAGTTAAATGAACATACATTTCTGAAAAGATAACGAACTCTAGGAAACAGCATCCTAAGTGAAATTTGCCTGAGCTGGTAAAGAATCTGCCTGCCAGTGCAGGAGACAGAGGAGAAGTGGGTTGGATCCCTAGGTTGGGAAGATCCCCTGGAGAAGGAAATGGCAACCCATTCCAGTATTCTTGCATGAGAAGTCTCATGTAGAGAGGAACCTTGCTGCTACAGTCCATGGTTCACAAAGAGTTGAACACAACTGAGCATGCTTGCAAGAAGAAATCAATTCAGTTCAGTTCATTTCAGTCACTAGGGCGTGTCTGACCCTTTGTGACCTGATGGACTGCAGCACGCCAGGCCTCCCTGTCTATCACCAACTCCTGGAGTTTACTCAAACTCATGTCCATTGACTCAGTGATGCCACCCAACCATCTCATGCTCTGTGTTCCCCTTCCCCTCCCACATTCAATCTTTCCCAGCATCGAGGTCTTTTCAAATGAGTCAGCTCTTTGCATCAGATGGCCAAAGTATTGGAGTTTCAGCTTCAACATCAGTCCTTCCAATGAATATACAGGACTGATTTCCTTTAGGGTGGACTGGTTGAATCTTCTTGCAGTCCAAGGGACTCTAAAGAGTCTTCTCCAACACCACAGTTCAAAAACATCAGTTCTTCGGTGCTCAGCTTTCTTTATAGTCCAACTCTCACATCCATACATGACTACTGGAAAAACCACAGCCTTGACTAGACGACCATTGTTGGCAAAGTAATGTCTCTGCTTTTTAATGTGCTGTCTAGGTTGTTCAAAACTTTCCTGTCAAGAAGTAAGTGTCTTTTAATTTCATGGCTGCAGTCACCATCTGCAGTGATTTTGGAGCCCAAAAGAATAAAGTCTGCCACTGTTTCCACTCTTTCCCCATCTCTTTGCCATGAAGTGATAGGACCAGATGCCATGATCTTAGTTTTCTGAATGTTGAGCCTTAAGCAACTTTTTCACTCTCTTCTTTCACTTTCATCAAGAAGCTCTTTAGTTCTTCTTCACTTCCTGCCATAAGGGTGGTGTCATCTGCATATCTGAGGTTATTGATATTTCTCCCGGCAATATTGATTCCAGTTTGTGCTTCATTCAGCCCAGTGTTTCTCATGATGTACTCTGCATAGAAGTTAAGTAAGCAGGGTGACAATATACAGCCTTGATGTACTCCTTTTCCTATTTGGAACCAGTCTGTTGTTCCATGTCCAGTTCTAACTGTTGCTTCCTGACCTGCATACAGATTTCTTAAGAGGCAGGTCAGGTGGTCTGGTACTCCCATGTCTTCAAGAATTTCCCACAGTTCTTTGTGATCCACACAGTCAAAGACTTTGGCATAGTCAGTAAAGCAGAAATAGATATTTTTCTGGAACTCTTATGCTTTTTTGATGATCCAGTGGATGTTGGCAATTTAATCTCTGGTTTCTCTGCCTTTTCCAAAATGGACTAGAATGGGTGAATTTAACTCAGATGAGCAAGAATCCCTTAGAAGATATGGAGTGGCCCATAGTCAACAAAAGAGTATGAAATGCAGTACGTGCATGCAGTCTCAAAAATGAAGAATGCTCTCTGTTCATTTTCAAGGTAAACCATTCAGTATCATGGTAATCCAAGTCTATGCCCTGACCAAGAATGCTGAAGAAGCTGAAGCTGAACGGTTCTATGAAGACTTAAAAGACCTTTTAGAACTAACACCCAAAATAGATGTCCTTTTCATGATAGGGGACTGAAGTGCAAAAGTCGGAAGTAAATAAACACCTGGAGTAACAGGCAAATTTGCCCTTGGAGTACGGAAGGAAGCAGGGCAAAAGCTAATAGAGTTTTGCTAAGAGAATGCACTGGTCATAGCAAACACCCTCTTCCAACAACACAAGAGAAGACTCTATACATGGACATCACCAGATGATCAATACCGAAATCAGATTGATTATATTCTTTGCAACAAAAATGGAGAAGCTCTATACAGTCAGCAGAAACAAGACTGGGAGCTGACTGTGGCTCAGATCATGAACTCCTTATTGCCAAGTTCAGGCTTAAATTGAAGAAAGTAGGGAAAACCACTAGACCTTTCAGGCAAGACCTAAATCAAATCCCTTACGATTATACAGTGGAAGTGAGAAATAGATTTAAGGGACTAGATCTGATAGACAGAGTGCCTAATGAACTATGGATGAAGGTTTGTGACATTGTACAGGAGACAGGGAGCAAGACCATCCCCAAGAAAAAGAAATGCAAAAAAGCAAAATGGCTGTCTGAGGAGGCCTTACAAATAGCTGTGGAAAGAAGAGAAGTGAAAAGCAAAGGAGAAAATGAAAGGTATAGCCATTTGAATGCAGAGTTCCAAAGAATAGCAAGGAGAGATAAGAAAGACTTCCTCGGTGATCACTGGAAAGAAATAGAGGAAAACAATAGAATGGGAAAATCTAGAGATCTCTTTAAGAAAATTAGAGATACCAAGGGAACATTTCATGCAAAGATGGGCTTAATAAAGGACAGAAATGGTATGGACCATTAAGAAGACATTAAGAAGAGGTGGCAAGGATACACAGAACTGTGCAAAAAAAAAAAAAAAAAAATTTCATGACCCAGACAATCACTATGGTGTGATCACTCACCTAGAGCCAGACAGCCTGGAATGTGAAGTCTAGTGGGCCTTAGGAAGCATCACTACAAACAAAGTTAGTGGAGGTGATGGAATTCCAGTTGAGCTCTTTCAAATCATAAAAGATGATGCTGTGAAAGAGCTGCACTCAATATGCCAGCAAGTTTGGAAAACTCAGCATTGGCCACAGGACTGGAAAATGTGAATTTTCACTCCAATCCCAAAGAAAGGCAAAAGAAGAAATATGTACATTAAAATATTGTCCCAATAAAAATACAGGAATTTAACAATTTAACATATGTTATTCTAACAACAGAATTTTAGCATTCAAATGAATCAAATGTATCCTTCTCATTTGCCCTTCTATTCTAGTAGCAGAACAGATGAACGGAGAAGTGAAGCTTACATTTTGAGAATACGGAGCAAATAGAAGACCTACTCAAAACTAAAATCTTAGTAATATGACTGTTACTAGAATATTCATTAATTTACCATTCTCCTTAAGAAGAATCATTCAAAATGTCTAGCACACTTCCTAACACATAAATGGTACTCAGTAAATATTTGTGGAATGGATTAATGAATGGTTGAATATTTATTATCTTCAATGGAAAAATCAAGTTTCAGAGAAATAGAAGAGTCCTCTTACCTAATCACTCTATAATACAGTAAGGAAATAGAACTCAATATATTTAGAGCTCTTATTTTAAGTCAGTTATTCCAGACACAATAAAAGTTTTCCTGGAGAATATTTTATTACTGCCACTTAAATGAACATCCACTGTAATTTTGGAATGTGAACTTATGAATACTTGGGTCTTTTTCAGTCTAAATGGTGCTTGCAAGACATGGACAACTTTTGGAATTTGACCTTTTCAGCCTACTTTGTTGAGTTGCTTGACTGACTTTGCATATTTTTCATCTTCTGAACTGTGAAGTTAAGCTGAAAGTAAATGTAGATATTCATCTTAATAAATATATGAAGTGAAGAGGACTATCACTAATCTTTTCTTTCTATTCCCAAAATCAAGAAAGATACCATTATGATTCAACGACTTTTATATCTTTGATAATGTTTTAGTAGTATATAATATCATTAGTTAAAAACTTCCATATGAAGTTGTAACATATGTATGTGTTTGTATATGTGTGTGCATAAATACAACTTAAAATGACAAATCATGATTGACCATTTCTATGTTTCATTTGCAGACCATTCCCTTTCCCAACAAAATAATTGGTTCTCATTGAATATCATCAGTTTCAACTAATAATGTCTACAATGTCAAAACACATGATGATTATTCAGCTAATTAACCAAGAGCTTCCCTAGTGGTTCAGAGGGTAAAGCATCTGCCTGCAATGTGGGGGACCTGGGTTTGATCCCTGGGTCGGAAAGATTCCCTGGAGAAGGAAATGGAAACCCACTCCAATACCCTTGCCCAGAAAATCCCATGGGTGGAGGAGGCCGGTAGGCTACAGTCCATGGGGTCGCAAAGAGACAGACACGACTGAGCGACTTCACTTTCACTTTTTCACTTTCTTTAATGAAGAATAGCAATTCCACTATTAGCTAAGAAAAAAAAAAAAAAGACTGATATTTGAAAGGGAAATTACGGACAATATCATATGACAGTTGTAACAGAGAATCAGTCATCCCAACATTTGGTCTACTGTTTTATTGCAACTATGTTTTTACATGGGACCAGAGCTGCTAAAAATAAGGACCCACTTTCAGCTAAATGATACTACATCAATAATTTTCAATAAGGGAGATTCAAGCAAAAATGTCCAGTAGCAGGTTTTTATAACTTTAGCTTAAAAGACAGTTACTACTCACCTTGGCCCATTTAATTATAATTGCCTTCCTCTTTTTTGGGTTGTGAACATCATGTGAACATGATGGCAAGATTTGGATCAGTTGTACTGAATTATGAGTTAATATTGGAAATAGCATTCAAGCAAATGGGAAGAATAAAGTCAGAAAGATCCTTGTTCCATGAGAAAACTCATGGAGAAGATTGCCCAGACAGTTTTTGAACTACCCTCCTCTGTACCCTACTTCGAGACTAGAATAAATTATCTATTGAATTTAAAATTTTGTTACATAATGATTCTCTAATAAACAAATTCAATTATTTATTATAAAGGTCATTTGTATCTAAGAAAAGTTTGTGTCTGTTACTACATTCAAGTGGGGGGATATACATATTCATAAATAGGAAGGAATGTGCTAAAATATTATTATTCTGGAAGACCTAAGAATTTTTCATTTTTATTTGGCACCTCAATTCTTCTTTTTTTTTTTTTTATTATTTTTTTTTTTCCAGTGGGTTTTGTCATACATTGATATGAATCAGCCATGGATTTACATGTATTCCCAATCCCGATCCCCCCTCCCACCTCCCTCTCCACCCGATTCCTCTGGGTCTTCCCAGTGCACCAGGCCGGAGCACTTGTCTCGTGCATCCCACCTGGGCTGGTGATCTGTTTCACCATAGATAGTATACATACTGTTCTTTTGAAATATCCCACCCTCACATTCTCCCACAAAGTTCAAAAGTCTGTTCTGTATTTCTGTGTCTCTTTTTCTGTTCTGCATATAGGGTTATCGTTTTCACCTTTCTAAATTCCATATACATGTGTCAGTATGCTGTAATGTTCTTTATCTTTCTGGCTTACTTCACTCTGTATAATGGGCTCCAGCTTCATCCATCTCATTAGGACTGGTTCAAATGAATTCTTTTTAATGGCTGAGTAATATTCCATGGTGTATATGTACCACAGCTTCCTTATCCATTCATCTGCTGATGGGCATCTAGGTTGCTTCCATGTCCTGGCTATTATAAACAGTGCTGCTTACCTTGCTAGAGTAATATGTGCATAGGGAATAATAACAGTATATTTTAGTCATTTTAAAGGACAGTTACAACAGAAGTGAGTACTTCTTTCCAGTGAACAATTGTAGAATAAGAATAATCCACTCACACACGCACACACACACACCACAATCCAAACTTTAGCATCTTACCATACAGATGTTAGAAATGATGGACACAAATAAGAAAAGATTTTGAAACACAGAGAAAAATAATTTGTCTCTAAAGTGTTGGGCTGTAGTGCTCTGTGTTCAATATCAGCCAGGAAGCCTCTGGACCCAATAACCCTGGTGGGGGAAGAGAAGAGAGAAAGAGATAGACAGAAAAGGAGGGATGGAGAGAGGAAGAAAATAATTACTTGTCCCTGTGTGTTTTTTTTATTTTCTCTTTCAATTCACTGATAGAAATAGTAGCCTCAGCTTAATTTAAGCAACACTCCTTTTCTTTTATAGGTGGAATTTCTGTTTTTTAGCCCCTATAATCATTGAGGAAGAAAAGAGTAAAAGAGAACGTGGGAGGTTTAAAGTCTTTTTATCTGTGATGAAGTTGGGGCCCAAGAAATATTGGTTGAATTGGAGGCATGGTTGAATGACTTCATAAATAAATGAACAACTGGGTAAGTGATATCAACAACTTTCTCTACTTTTTTTTTAAAATTGGACTCTGTGTGTGTATATGTACACACATATATACATATTTACACATGGTCTTTCCTGAAATAAAAAATATAAATATACATAAATATATAATTAAATTTATATATGGTAAAAAGTCACACTTTTGTGTGTAACTGTATGAATTTAATGTATGTTTAAATTTGTGTAACCATCACTACAAACAGGATACAGAATAATTCCACAACCCCCAAAATTTGTCTTGTACTGCTCCATGGCAATCAGTCAGAAACCTATTCTCCATCCCTGTAATTTTGTCTCTTCTAGAATGTGATATACTTAGAATAAGATAATATGTAAGAGTGGAAGTTGTTTCTTCCACTTCAATACAGTTCAGTTGCTCAGTCGTGTCCGACTCTTTACGACCACATGAATCACAGCACGCCAGGCCTCCCTGTCCATCACCAACTCCCGGAGTTTACTCAAACCCATGTCCATCGAGTCGGTGATACCATCCAGCCATCTCATCCTCTGTCATCCCCTTCCCTTCTTGCCCCCAATCCCTCCCAACATCAGGGTCTTTTCTAAGGAGTCAACTCTTCGCATGAGGTGGCCAAAGTACTGGAGTTTCAGCTTCAGCATCAGTCCTTCCAATGAACCCCCAGGACTGATCTCCTTATGATGGACTGGTTGGATCTCCTTGCAGTCCAAGGGACTGTCAAGAGTCTTCTCCAACACCACAGTTCAAAAGCATCAATTCTTTGACCCTCAGCTTTCTTCACAGTCCAACTCTCATATCCACTTAGAATAGCGCTTTTGAGATTCAGTTGTGTTATCTTTATCAGTAGTTTCTTTTTAAATGCTGGATAGCATTCCATTATACCAAAATTTATTTTTTATTTAAATATTAAAGAAAATTTAGGTTATGCCCACCTTTGGGTGACTATAGATAGTACTGCTAGAGCTATCCATATACAGATTTTTGTTTAAATATATAGGCATTTCTCCAGGATAAATGCATGAGTGGGATTGCTGGGTGCTATGGGAGGTGTGTGCTTCATTTAACTGCTGGGCTGTCTTCCAATGAAGCCTTTTCACATCAATAACAGGATCTTTTTTTCCTAGCAAAGGTTTTTAATTTTGATAAAGCTCAATTAATAATTTTTATTAATCATTGTTTTATTCTCATCAATAAGGATACTTTGCCTAACTAAAGTTCACAAAGGTTTTTCCAATGTTTTCTTTTTTAATAGGTTTATGTTTTACATTTAAATAAATCTAGGAGCCAGTTAAATTTTATCTATGGTATAAAATTTAAAGTCCTTTTTTTGAATTGCATTTACAATTTTTTCAAAAATTAATTGACTATATTTGTTTCCATTTCTGTACTATTTATTCTGTTCCATTGTTCAGTGTGTCTACTCCACATAACCTTGCTTAATGCAGTTTTTTTGTGAGTCTTAAAATCATGAAGTCTAAATCTTTTAAGTTTGTTGTTCTTTCTCAAAATCATTTTGGCTCTTCAAGTTCACGTCTCTTTCCCATAAATTTCAGAAACAGTTTTTTATAGTTATAAAATGTCTTCTGAGGTTTTCATGGAGCGTGCATTAAATCTAAAGATCAGATTGTGAATAATTGGCATCTAAGCTATGTTGACTCTTCCTATCCAAGAGCACTTTTTTTGAACTATGCAATAAAATATTAATATAAAACTGGTTCTTTGAAAAGTCAAAGTAAAATATCCCACAGGGATCCCTAATTTATGTGGTAGTTGTCATATGCATTTTATATACATAATTTGAAAAAAAATTAGGCAATGTAGTAATTTTTGCTTTCAATAGTCATACATAGGTTATTTATTTGACTTTTTTCTTATTTCTTGAGGTAAGCTTGTATTGCTATGAACCTTCCCCTTAGCACTGCTTTCACTGAGTCCCAAAGGTTTTGAGTTGTTGTGTTTTCATGTTCTTTCATTTCCATGCAGATTTTTCTTTCTTTTTTTTATTTCTTCTGTGATTTGTTGGTTATTCAGAAGCATGTTGTTTAGCCTCCATATGTTGGAATTTGTAATAGTTTTTTTTCCCTATAGCTGGCATCTAATCTTACTGCATTGTGATCAGAGAAGATGCTTGGAATGATTTCAATGTTTTTTTAATTGACCAAGGCTAGATTTATGGCCTAGGATGTGATCTATCCTGGAGAACGTTCTGTGTGCACTTCAGAAAAAGGTGAAATTCATTATTTTGGGGTGAAATGTCCTATAGATATCAATTAAGTCTAATTGGTCCATTGTATCATTTAAAGTATGGGTGTCCTTGCTAATTTTCTGTTTAGTTGATCTATCAAGAAAAAAGTCAAATAAATAACCTAATTCTACATTTAAAGCAACTAGAAAATAAAGACATGAAGAACCTCAGGGTTAGTAGAAGGAAAGAAATCATAAAAATTAGGGCAGAAATAAATGCAAAAGAAACAAAACAGACCATAGCAAAAATCAACAAAGCCAAAAGCTGATTATTTGAGAAGATAAATAAAATAGACAAACCATTAGCCAGACTCATCAAGAAAAAAAGAGAGAAGAATCAAATCAACAAAATTAGAAATGAAAATGGAGAAATCACAACAGACAACACAGAAATACAAAGGATCATAAGAGACTACTGTCAGCAACTATATGTCAATAAAATGGACAACTTGGAAGAAATGGACAAATTCTTAGAAAAGTATAACTTTCCAGTACTGAACCAGGAAGAAATAGAAAAATGTTAGCAGACCCATCACAAGCATGGAAATCGAAACTGTAATCAGAAATCTTCCAGCAAACAAAACCCCAGGGCCAGACAGCTTCACAGCTGAATTCTACCAAAAATTTAGAGAAGCGCTAATACCTATCCTAGTCAAACTTTTACAGAAAATTCCAGAGGAAGGTAAACTTCCAAACTCATTATATGAGGTCACCATCACCCTAATATCAAAACCAGACAAAGATGCCACACAAAAAAAGAAAAGTATATGCCAATATCACTGACGAACATAGATGCAAAAATCTGTAACAAAATCCTAGCAAACAGAATCCAACAGCATATTAAAAAGATCACACATCATGACCAAGTGGGTTTTATCCCAGGGATGCAAGTATTCTTTAATATCCACAAATCAATCAATGTGATATGCCACATCAACAAATTGAAAGATAAAAGCCATATGATTCTCTCAATAGAGGCAGAGAAAGCCTTTGACAAAATTCAACATCCATTTATGATTAAAAAAAAAAAAAACCCTCCAGAAAGCAGGAATAGAAGGAACATACCTCAACATAATAAAAGCTATATATGACAAACTCACAGCAAACATTATCCTCAATGGTGAAAAATTGAAAGCATTTCCCCTAAAGACAGGAACAAGACAAGGGGGCCCACTCTCACCACTACTATTCAACATAGTTATGGAAGTTTTAGCCACAGCAATCAGAGAAGAAAAAGAAATAAAAGGAATCCAGATCAGAAAAGAAGAAGTAAAACTCTCACTGTTTGCAGATAACATGATCCTCTACATAGAAAACCCTAAAGACTGCACCAGAAAATTACTAGAGCTAATCAATGAATATAGTAAAGTTGCAGGATATAAAATTAACACAGAGAAATCCCTTGCATTCCTATACACTAACAATGAGAAAACAGAAAGAGAAATTAGGAAACAATTCTATCCACCATTGCAACAAAAAGAATAAAATACTTAGGAATATATCTACCTAAAGAAACAAAAGACCTATACATAGAAAACTATAAAACACTAATGAAAGAAATCAAAGAGGACACAAACAGATGGAGAAATATACCATGTTTGTGGATTGGAAGAATCAATATAGTGAAAATGAGTATACTACCGAAAGCAATCTATAGATTCAATGCAATCCCTATCAAGCTACCAACGGTATTTTTCAGAACTAGAACAAATAATTTCATAATTTGTATGGAAATACAAAAAACCTTGAATAGCCAAAGAAATCTTGAGAAAGAAGAATGGAACTAGAGGAATCAACCTGCCTGAGTTCAGGCTATACTACAAAGCCACAGTCATGAAGACAGCATGGTACTGGCACAAAGATAGAAATATAGATCAATGGAACAAAATAGAAAATCCAGAGATAAATCCACACGCCTATGGACACCTTATCTTTGGTAAAGGAGGCAAGAATATACAATGGAGAAAAGACAGTCTCTTTAACAATGGTGCTGGGAAAACTGGTCAACCACTTGTAAAAGAATGAAACTAGAACACTTTATAACACCATACACAAAAATAAACTCAAAATCAATTAAAGATCTAAATGTAAGACCAGAAACTATAAAACTCCTAGAGGAAAACATAGGCAAAACACTCTCTGACATAAATCACAGCAGGATCCTATATGACCCACCACCCAGAGTAACAGAAATAAAAGCAAAAATAAACAAATGGGACCTAATTAAATTTAACAGCTTTTGCACAACAAAGGAAACTATAAGCAAGGTGAAAAGACAGCCTTCAGAATGGGAGAAAATAATAGCAAACGAAGCAACTGACAAAGAATTAATCTCAAAAATATACAAACAGCCCCTGCAGCTCAATTCCAGAAAAATAAACGACCCAATCAAAAAATGGGCCAAAGAACTAAACAGACATTTCTCCAATGAAGACATACAGATGGCTAACAAACACATGAAAAGATGCTCAACATCACTCATTATCAGAGAAATGCAAACCAAAACCACAATGGGGTACCATCTCACACAGGTCAGAATGGCTGCTCTCCAAAAGTCTACAAACAATAAATGTTGGAGAGGGTGTGGAGGAAAGGGAACCCTCTTACACTGTTGGTGGGAATGCAAACTAGTATAGCCATATGGAGAACAGTGTGGAGATTCCTTAAAAAACTGGAAATAGAACTGCCATATGACCCAGCAATCCCAATACTGGGCATACACACCAAGGAAACCAGAATTGAAAGAGATACATGTACCCCAATGTTCACCACAGCACTGTTTATAATAACTAGGACATGGAAGCAACCTAGATTTCCACAGCAGATGAATGGATAAGAAAGATGTGGTACATGTACACAATGGAATATTACTCAGTCATTAAAAAGAATTCATTTGAATCAGTTCTAATGAGGTGGATGAAACTGGAGCCTATTGTACAGAGTGAAGTAGGTCAGAAAGAAAAACACCAATACAGTATACTAATGCAAATATATGGAATTTAGAAAGATGATAATGATGACCCTACATGCGAGACAGCAGAAGAGACACAGATGTATAGAAGAGTCTTTTGGACTCTGTGGGAAAAGGCAAGGCTGGGATGATTTGAGAGAATAGCTTTGAAACATGTATATTATCATATGTGAAACACATCGCCAGTCCAGGTTGAATGCATGAGACAGGGTGCTCAGGGCTGGTGCACTAGGATGACCCTGAGGGATGGGATGCAGAGGGAGGTGGGAGGGGGGGTTCAGGATGGGGAACTCATGTACACCCGTGGCTGATTCATGTCAATGTATGGCAAAACCCACTATATATTGTGAAGTAATTAGCCTCCAATTAAAATAGATAATTTTTTTAAAATGTAAGAAGATTTTAAAATATTTTAAAATTATAAGAGGCAAAATGTATTCTATTACATTTGTATAGATAGTTGTCATTTTTGTTGCTCTTAATTCATCCTTAAGTTTCCAAATTTCCTCTTTTATAGCATCTTTTCGACTGAATGAGCAAGCTCCTTTGCATCCATGTCTGTGGTAACAAGTTGTCTTAATTTTTGTTCATCTGAGAATATATTTCACTTTCCTTTATAAAGATAGTTTTGCTGAACAGAGAATTCTAAGTTGACCTCTGTCTTTCCTCACAGAAATGCTGTTCCACTGTCTTGTTGGTGGTGGTTTAGTCACTAAGTCATGTCCGGCTCTTGCATCCCCATCGGCTGTAGCCTGCCAGGTTCTTCTGTTGCCACCATTGATTTTCATTAGAAATTTGGACCCACTTGAATCACTTTCTTCTATGTGCAATGTATTGTCTTTCTCTGTCTGCTTTTAATCATGTTCCCTTTATATATATTTTTGTTTGTTTTCAGGAGTTTGATTAAGATGTGTCTGGGCATGGTTTACTTCCATTTCATTGTGCTTGGGTTTTGCTGAGTTTCTGGAATCTCCAAGTTTATGGGTGTTACCACACTTGGGGAAATGAACTGAAAGTGTTAGTCATGCAGTCGTGTCTGACTCTTTGTGACCCCGTGTACTGTATCTCACCAGTCTCCTCTGTCCATGGACTTCTCCAGGCAAGAGTCCTGGAGTAGGTAGCCATTCCCATCTCCAGGAGATCTTCCTGACCCAGGGATCAAACCTAGGTCTCCGCATTGCAGACAGATTCTTTCCCATCTGAGACAACAGGGAACCACATTTTGGAGGTTTTCAACTATTGCCAATTCAAATATTTTGTCAGTACCTATTTCTAGAATCTTCCTATTGAGTCTGCAATGACAAACGTTACACCTTTTGAAACTGTCACACAGGTCCCTGAAATTTGGTTCATTCAGTTTTAATCTTTCTTCTCTGTGTTTAGACTATGATTTCTATAGATCTACCTTCAATTCCACTGGCCTCTGTGTATGTCATCTCTATTATTGAGTCTTTTTATTGATTTAAACATTTGCATTATTGTGTTTTTCAGTTCTAAAATTTCCACTGGTAAAGATTCTACTTCATGAAAAAATCTACTTTATTTCCATTCATTTGAAGACTGTATTCATGGTGCATAATTATGATGGATAATTTAAAGCTATTATGAGATGTTAGTTGCTCAGTCATGTCCGACTCTTTGTGACCCCGTGGACTGCAACATGCCAGGCTTCCCTGTCCATCACCAACCCCTGGAGCTTGCTTAAACTCATGTCAATTGAGTTGGTGATAGCATCCAACTATCTCACCCCCTGTCGTCCCCTTCTCCTCCTGCCTTCAATCTTTCCCAGCATCAGGGTCTTACCCAATGAGTCAGTATTTCGCATCAAGTGGCCAAAGTATTCGAGCTTCAGCTTCAGTCCTTCCAATGAATATTTAAGACTGATTTCCTTTAGGATTGACTGGTTTGATTTCCTCACAGTCCAAGGAACTCTCAAAAGTCTTCCCCAATACCGCAGCTCAAAAGTATCAATTCTTCAGTACTAGCTTTCTTTGTGGTCCATCTCTCACATCCATATGTGACTACTGGAAAAACCATAGCTTTGACTAGCTGAACCTTTCTCGGTAAAGTAATGTCTCTGTTTTTTAATATGCTGTCTAGGTTGATCATAGTTTTTCTTACAAGGGGCAAGCATCTTTTAATTTCATGGCTGCAGTCACCATCTGCAGTGATTTTCTAGCCCAAGCAAATAATTATGAGATTTAGGGTCCTGTACTCTTGCTGGAAAATCCCATGGGCGGAGGAGCCTGGTGGGCTTCAGTCCATGGGGATGCTAAGAGTCAGGCACGACTGAGCGACTTCACTTTCACTTTTCACTTTCATGCATTGGAGAAGGAAATGATAACCCACTCCAGTGTTCTTGCCTAGAGAATCCCAAGGACGGGCTGCCGTCTATGGGGTTGCACAGAGTCGGACACGACTGAGTGACTTAGCAGCAGCAGCAGCAGCAAAAGTCTTTTAAAGAAAAATTTTAAGCAACCAATCAAACGGGTTGGATTCAGACCACAAATACTGATTTACTTGCTTTGAATTGTTATTCCAATGACAGTTTACTTTTCAAGCCTTGGCTGACAAATCTTGGTTGGTCCAGTATGTGAAACATCCAAGTTTCACTCTGGGGCCTGGCAGTGATGTACACACTTGTTCAGTCTTCAAAATTTTTGTGTTTTTGATTCTGATCAGTTCTACTTACAGTAGTCATGGAAGAGCCCAAGATTTCTCTTTTGTCCACCTGTCTGCAATCTTCTTTTGCCCACTTGTCTGCAATCTTCTCCATATTCCTGAATTCTCAGTGGTTTCCTTCCTGCTTCTCTGGTTAAAAACCTGAGGATTTAGTATCCTCATTTGATTGCAAATTCCCATGACTGGGTCAGTATTGAAGGAAAACAGCAGGAGGAAAGAGTATGGAACTGTTTCTGCTGCCACCACCATCTCCCCCTCCTGCTGCCTCTGTTGTCTTCACCATAAGAAGGTGAAGGTTTAACTAGGGTTTGCCTAGGATGGTGCTTGATAAATCAAAAGAACGTCATTCTTCTACCTCCAGCAACATCTTACTCCTTTTTTGAGAAAAGTGTGAAAGTTTAGTCATTCAGTTGTGTGCCTGACTCTTTGTGATGCCACTGACTGTAGCACACCAGGCTCCTCTGTCCATGGGAGTCTCCAGGCAAACATAGTTGAGTGGGTAGCCATTCCCTTCTACAGGGGATCTTCCCAACCCAGGGTTCAAACCCAGGTCTCCTACATTGCAGGCAGATTCTATACCATCTGATCCACCAGGAAAGTGTTTTTTCTTATCATTTTCCTGTCTATATCCATTTGCAAATCTTGGAGCTGTGAGGGTCTAATCAAGGAGATACAGGAGAAAAAGAGAAAAGAGCATGATGTAACAACAAAAACAAGGAGTAAAACATAACATCAAAAAGAGAAAAAACAAGCTGGCAATTTATTACCCTATGGCCATTTTTTTGTTTTGATTTCCCTACTCTTAACTGCCTGCTCTCATTTATTCTACATCATCCTCTAGTAGCTGCTTCCTTGATTTTTACTAATAATCAGTGAACAAGAGTAGCTTAGTGTGTGTACTCCATCTTAACTGAAACAGAAAACTTCTTACAACAAGAATATATAAGAATCTCACAGTCCACTAGACTGTTATGAGTGGTGTAAGAGAGATACATTTAAGAGAGGTGAGAGAGGAAAACATTATTTTCAGCATCTGGGAAAGGATGCTCTGTATTCCTGATTTAGAGTTTCTGAGTTTGATTACTGAAACAAAGATGGAAAGTCATTTCCTAACAGACGGCATTTGAAACTTTCTTGATAGTAAAAGTTATAGAATGTACTAATTAAAAGGGAGAGAGAAAGAAAAAGAGACTCAGAGAGAGAGAGAGAGAGAGACAAGAGACTTATTCTATATGAAAGGTTTGAGGAGGTAGTCAAAAATATTTCTCCCATCAATTTTTTTCTTATAAGTATTATTTTCCTTGGGGTATCTTATACATACACACACACGTCTTATGTTCTTTTGTTCAAGCAGGTTTATATATATATTTACATATATGTATTTTGTTTAATCTATAGAACTATAGTAAAACAAAAAATGGAAAGTTTATTTTGGACAGTAACTAGGGAAGACTAAAAAGAGACTACAATATAAGAATTAAAGAATTAGAAAAAGAAATCATGAATGTACAGTTGAATCTAAAGTCATAATTAACAGCTTCAGCAGCTTGTTTAAGCAAGTTTTGACTCAGAAGATGGTGGATAATATGAGATGAGGGTTAGAAAGTGCTGCCTTAGTTAAATCAAGAGGAAGCAGTTTTGGTGCCAGTCTTATCAGAGAGGAAGTTATTGTATGTTCACTAAATATATGCAACTTTAAGAGTTGAAATATCTCAATACTCCATAATCGGGGACTGTTAGAAGACAAATGATCAGAAATAATGTAGGGATTAGAATTCTGTAAGCAAGAGATGAGCCTAATGAGAAAAGGCCATTACATTGATTAAAGCAGAGGATCTTTTTATCTTCAGTCCGGGTTGACCATTTTGACAAGAGTGTGAAGATCAATCCAATCGAAAGGGTCAGTACTGAAAAGAGGATAGACAGTTAGGATGGATGGCAACAGTCCTTGACAGAAGGGGAAGAACTGTAATCTAATGTACTTTTTGTGATTATGAAAGTTGGGCAAAGTTTTGTTAGATATTTAGGCATCCCTAGAGTGACAGACATGGTCCTTTATTGTTATTGATGGTTAAGCAGAGGGAGGAATTAAGTGTGAATTTCAGTTTACCAGTTTGTGAAATTAGCAGATAACACATGCTGAGACATAAGCTAGAGTCCACATCCAACCACCATCACCCCATCACCAAGAAAAGAAAAGAAAAGTAGGCAATGAAAGAACTAAAAGTGAGTAGTGGAATAAAAGAAGGGAACAATTGTGATTTTATTTATGGATATTTCAAGATATTTTGAGGCATAATTTTGTGATCTTCAGTAAGTAGATGGAATTGCAGAATGAGATCTCCTAGCGCAAAATCTGGGAGTTTAGTTCTAGAATCAGTAGTTGGTAGTTATAGAAGATTTACATCCTTGAAAGCTGCATTACGGTCATGGCTCTGAGATTAGGGCAGTTGTTATCCCAAATAGTAGTGGCAGCGTAATTCTCCATGAACCTGGCTTCCCTGGGGTACCAGGGTTAGATGACACTTAGGATGCTTTATGTGTAAGTGCTAGGGAGAGGTAGATAGCACTGGATGCTCTGGGTCTCATTGTGGTAATTATGATAAAAAACTTCATTTTGTTCATACTGCACAGAACATAAATTTCTCCCCAAAGGAAGGATTTCAAAGCATTTGGGATTATTCTGGTGCACTATTGTCAATTCATTTCTTGTCATACAACTAAGGGAACAAAGAGAATGATTTTGACATTTTTTTTCCTTTTGAAAAAAATAATGGTTCAAAAAATTTGAGGACTCTTTAAAAAGAAAGAAAAAAATGGGAAAAAATTGTCTTTAACTTTTTACCTGACTTTTCTACTTTCAACCATTTTAATGACAGTTTCTATCATTTCTGCACAAGACTGATTTTGAGCTCCTATCTTGGAAAATTATATATACCATTAAAATTTGAGCTGTGAAAGCACTCTGAGTTATTTCTCCCCAAAATGATGCCACTGCTCAAATTTGAATTCAATATTGCATGTAAACTAAGTCCCATTCAAATATAATATGGATTTTAAGCACAGAAAATTTTCATCACTGAATCAAGATTCTGCTTCTCTATTTTGGAAATAAAGATTGGATGGAGAAGAGAAAATTGTCTATGAATGAGCCTATTCTTCATAAACTTCTAATAAAAGGATGTATGATAAGGTTTTTTTTAATACCTGTACTAAATCTCATGTACAAATGTCTAGTCAATTACTGCTGTTGGAGGATTTTGTCAACAAAGTAGTTCAGTATGAAGTAATATAACAATTTCCATTACACACTGGGGGAAATGAGGAGTAATGTAAGATACAGTGTTGTTTTATTAACTCAGAAGCCTCATGGCTTTGGACTCTTCAGACTGAAGTGCTGAAAGGAAATGTAGAAACGATTTGGAGCTTAAGGATCTTGATGATAAGAAATCATTTTTGCAGGAAAACAAGGCAACTGATTATCTGTTGGTCAGAAAAAAGAAAGTGACTATGGTATTTCATACATTTATTTATTTTTTCTTGGAAGAAATGCAAAGCTACTATTGTTGTTGTTGTTCAGGTGATAAGTTCATATGTGACTTTTTGTGAACCCATGCAGCATACCAGCTTTTTGTGAACCCATGCAGCATACCAGGCTTCCCTGTCCTTCACCATCCCACAGAGTTTGCTCAAATTCCAGTCCATTGTGTCAGCAATGCCATCCAATCATCTCAACCTCTGCATCCCCTTCTCCTCCTGCCTTCAATCTTTTCCAGCATCAGGGTCTTTTTCAATGAGTCAGCCCTTCATATCAGGTGGCCAACATATTGAAGCTTCAGCTTCAGTCCTTGTAATGAATATTCAGGGTTGATTTCCTTTAGGATTGACTGTTTTGATATCCTTGTTGTTCAAGGGACTCTCAAGAGTCGTCCCCAGTACCACAGTTCAAAAGCATCAGTTCTTTGGTGCTATATACTAACATTTATAAATAATATATAGATACATTTGAAAATGGTATTATGCTATTTACTGGGGTGCCTATGAAGAAACCAATAGGACACTATAGAAATATGAACTAAAGACAAACATGCACACACACTCACACTCCTGCAATACAGGAAGAAAATCACTCTTTAGAATTCAAGAATCTTGGATTTGAATGATAAATCTGCTGTTGAATTTAGACAACACACTGCCTCTTTAGGCTTGGTTTCCTAATTTGAAAATGGAGCATGACAGAGCCCATCATATGATGTTGATGTGGACATACATTATATTTAATGTATTCACGAGAATGCCTGACACATAGTTAGCATCAATAAGTAGTGATTGCTTTGCTGCCACTGCTATTTTGTCTTGATTATTGTTATCTGAATAAAGCCTGCGTTAATGTTGGTTTTTGTTGTGTAATGCACATGAGCCCAATTAGTTAAATCCAATGAAAGGCATGTGTTGGACATCCAAGTTGTGCTAGTGACATATCACAGACTTGCACTGTAACCAGGTCACGGTGGGGGCAGCTACCAGTGGGATAGTTAAAAAAAGAAGATTTTTTAATGCTTTCATCTGATATAGGATTAGTTCCATGGAACAAGTGGGAACTGTGTTTCCCTTAGCTGTCTCTTACCCTTCCCTCCCGCCAAAATGAATAGTAGCCATTAGAATAGGAAGCTTCATGGATGGTTGTGCCAATGACTAAGATATTAAAAATATCATTCTAGATGTTAGCTTGAAAGAGATTTATAAGTAGAAATGGTTTTACAGAAGCATGGCACTCACTTTTATATATTACTGTGGGCGTGCCACTTTGCTCACATGGACCAAAGTAGGAATATTGGTTATTAATTCATCTTCTCCTTGAAAATCTCAGGGTGAATTCTTGCTAACTAAAGTATGAAACAGATCAGAGCTAAAATATTGCATTTTGCAGAAACAAAAAGGAAAAAAAATATTTTTAAGTTTATGGGATATGACCCTGTCCCAATGGCTGACAATTTCTCAGATATGGACTATTTTTGTTGGGGTAAAAGGAAGGAAATTTACAAAAAGGTGTCATGTCATTGCTTTGGGTGAGCTGATTTCTGAAAGCGATCTAAAGCATCTCATGACCTACTGCTTGTGCCACACACCCATCTTTGCTTCTCATCTCTCTTGATACATCCAATAAGAAATGAAAACTTACTACAGTATGATGGTAACAAACAGGATGTAGGTGGACAGTGTCTACATACTGCATTGTTGTTGTACATGTAATTATAGGAAGAACTAAGAAAGACAAAGGCATGGAAAAAGAGCACACCAGAAATTCTATATAATCTTATGATTATATTCCTATGCTATTCTATCCTGTGGTGCTTCTATCAAAAGACAAATTTTAGCCTACTTTGAAATTATTTTTCAATGTATTTGTCTCCACATCCTCAGAGAGTGATTCCAGTTGTGAGAAACATATTGATTTTCACTGAAATATACTAATATCTAGGTCTATACAAAAAAAAATCCTGTTTACCTAATGCAGAAAATTAGTATTCTGATTGTATCTTGGCAAATAATACTGAGAATGAAAACAGGGAGTCCAAGACCTATGTAGTGGCAAAATGGATTGGATCAACTCTTCTTTGCCCAAATGTTTCAATAGGTAAAGTAGGATTAAGACAAGTTTCTGAGACACAAAATAGGGGAACTGTTACACTGAAAAGAGAGTGAGAGAAAGAAAATAATTGCTTAAGAAAGATTTATTGTTAAAACAAAAAAGCAAAGGGTATTTCAGAAAGTTTCATCTAAATGTCTACATACACTATGAAAATTGTTTTATAAATATTTTGTGAAGAAATATGTTCATTTAGTGCATATAATATACTAATAGTTAAAGAAGTATACAAAATGGAATTAAATAAACCATGGTTCATTTGTATGGTCAAGTAGTCTGTAAACAATAAAATTCTGCTATTAAAATGTATTTAGCATTATAAGAAAATAATGTCAAACGATCAGAACACATAGAGATATAGATATAGATACTAAGACCCTAATAGTTCTTATTATCCAAACACACTGATTCATATATGCATATTCAACATAGAATTGAATGGCAAAAGAGGATTTTCTAAGTTCAGTAGTTCTTGTCTTCTGAATAGTGGGATCATGGAATTAGGGTTGTCTTTTTCATGTCATTCTTCATTTGTTTAATTTTTATCAATCAGCGTGTACTCCTTTATAATTAAAAAAAAATACATTTAAAGATTACTGGAAGCATCATGAGAGGTGTCAGCCACCAAAAACTTCAAAAATATGTGACATACTGTTAAGGGAAGCCTAATGCACAGAAAATAATCTGTCCAATTATAGAGTTATATTCCCACACTGAGCATTTTAGATAAGAATGATCTCATTTACTTTTTCTGGCCCATCAAGCAAATTTAACAGATATATGATGACTAAACAAATATCTGTGACTTTTCAAGAAAAAGTCCTATTTCAATAGTCTTTGTTTAACTGAACATAGGAATTTTTTTTTTTTTTTTTATTAGTTGGAGGCTAATTACTTCACAACATTTCAGTGGGTTTTGTCATATGGCTGATATGAATCAGCCATAGATTTACACATATTCCCCATCCCGATCCCCCCTCCCACCTCCCTCTCCACCCGATTCCTCTGGGTCTTCCCAGTGCACCAGGCCGGAGCACTTGTCTCATGCATCCCACCTGGGCTGGTGATCTGTTTCACCATAGATAGGATACATGCTGTTCTTTTGAAACATCCCACCCTCCCCTTCTCCTACAGAGTTCAAAAGTCTGTTCTGTATTTCTGTGTCTCTTTTTCTGTTTTGCATATAAGGTTATCGTTACCATCTTTCTAAATTCCATATATATGTGTTAGTATGCTGTAATGTTCTTTATCTTTCTGGCTTCCTTCACTCTGTATAAGGGGCTCCAGTTTCATCCATCTCATTAGGACTGATTCAAATGAATTCTTTTTAATGGCTGAGTAATATTCCATGGTGTATATGTACCACAACTTCCTTATCCATTCATCTACTGATGGGCATCTAGGTTGCTTCCATGTCCTGGCTATTATAAACAGTGCTGCGATGAACATTGGGGTGCACGTGTCTCTTTCAGATCTGGTTTCCTCAGTGTGTATGCCCAGAAGTGGGATTGCTGGGTCATATGGCAGTTCTATTTCCAGTTTTTTAAGAAATCTCCACACTGTTTTCCATAGCAGCTGTACTAGTTTGCATTCCCACCAACAGTGTAAGAGGGTTCCCTTTTCTCCACACCCTCTCCAGCATTTATTGCTTGTAGACTTTTGGATAGCAGCCATCCTGACTGGCGTGTAATGGTACCTCATTGTGGTTTTGATTTGCATTTCTCTGATAATGAGTGATGTTGAGCATCTTTTCATGTGTTTGTTAGCCATCTGTATGTCTTCTTTGGAGAAATGTCTGTTTAGTTGTTTGGCCCATTTTTTGATTGGGTAATTTATTTTTCTGGAATTGAGCTGCAGGAGTTGCTTGTATATTTTTGAGATTAATCCTTTGTCTGTTTCTTCATTTGCTATTATTTTCTCCCAATCTGAGGGCTGTCTTTTCACCTTACTTATAGTTTCCTTTGTAGTGCAAAAGCTTTTAAGTTTCATTAGGTCCCACTCTCACCACTACTATTCAACATAGTGTTGGAAGTTTTGGCCACAGCAATCAGAGCAGAAAAAGAAGTAAAAGGAATCCAGATAGGAAAAGAAGTGAAACTCTCACTGTTTGCAGATGACATGATCCTCTACATAGAAAACCCTAAAGACTCTACCAGAAAATTACTAGAGCTAATCAATGAATATAGTAAAGTTGCAGGATATAAAATTAACACACAGAAATCCCTTGCATTCCTATATACTAACAATGAAAAAACAGAAAGAGAAATTAAGGAAACAATACCATTCACCATTGCAACAAAAATAATAAAATACTTAGGAGTATATCTACCTAAAGAAACAAAAGATCTATACATAGAAAACTATAAAACACTGATGAAAGAAATCAAAGAGGACACAAACAGATGGAGAAACATACCGTGTTCATGGATTGGAAGAATCAATATTGTCAAAATGGCTATTCTACCCAAAGCAATCTATAGATTCAATGCAATCCCTATCAAGCTACCAACGGTATTTTTCACAGAACTAGACCAAAGAATTTCACAATTTGTATGGAAATACAAAAAACCTCGAATAGCCAAAGTAATCTTGAGAAAGAAGAATGGAACTGGAGGAATCAACCTGCCTGGCTTCAGACTCTACTACAAAGCCACAGTCATCAAGACAGTATGGTACTGGCACAAAGACAGAAATATAGATCAATGGAACAGAATAGAAAGCCCAGAGATAAATCCACGAACCTATGGACACCTTATCTTTGACAAAGGAGGCAAGGATATACAATGGAAAAAAGACAACCTCTTCAACAAGTGGTGCTGGGAAAACTGGTCAACCACTTGTAAAAGAATGAAACTAGAACACTTTCTAACACCATACACAAAAATAAACTCAAAATGGATTAAAGATCTAAATGTAAGACCAGAAACTATAAAACTCCTAGAGGAGAACATAGGCAAAACACTCTCCGACATAAATCACAGCAAGATCCTCTGTGACCCACCTCCCAGAACATTGGAAATAAAAGCAAAACTGAACATAGGAATTTTAATACAGTTCATCAACATTTAAATAAAAGTACTTTCTTTGATGTGCTTCCTAGATGGCTCTAGTGGTAAAGAACCTGCCTGCCAGTGCAGGAGATGTAAGAGATGAGGGTTCAACCCCTGGGACAGTAATATCCTCTGGAGGAGGGCATGACAGCCCATTTCAATATTCTTGCCTGGAGAATCTCATGGACAGAGGAGCCTGCTGGCCTATAGTCCATAGGGCCACAAAGAGTTGAACATGACTGAAATGACTTAGCAAGCATGCACTTTCTTTTATGGAGCTTCCCTGGTGACTCAGTGGTAAAGAATCCTCCTGCCAATACAGGAGATGCAAGTTTGATTGCTGGGTTGGGACGATCCCCTGGAGAAGGAGCTGCCGGCCCACTCCAGTACTCTTGCCCAGGAGATCCCACTGCCAGTGCAGCCTGGTGGGCTCCAGTCCCTGGGGTCGCAGAGGAGTCAGCACAACTTGGTGACTAAACAGCAGCTTTCTTTTATGGAAAAGAATAATTGCCATCCAGACAGATACACTTACCTTTACAAAAATGTGGTGGGAAAGATGGAGCAGATTATTCCAACTTCAAACTCAATGGTCTACTCATTTCCCTACAACACGTAATTATTAAGCATTTTCTGAGAATCTTTTGGGTACAAAGTCCTATATGGGACACCATTTACAAGCAAGAAAATGCTCTAGACTTTAGAACTTCTCATTACAAGAATTTGCACCTGAGGGTTGACTGCAAATTAGGTGCTTTAGGAAAGGATAAAGAAGAAAACTTGGAAAGTCAACCCATATATATATCCTAAGCCCTTTCAGAGAGTCTCACATAGAGGAAACTGCTAAATCTTCTGGGATGACATTAATGCCATCCCTGTTTCTTACAAGCATAAAGGTGGTTGTTGCATTTGGAAAAAAAAAAGATATTTATTCCACCCGATTTCTATACTGAATATAAGTCATTCCTTAAGACTGTGAAGTAAATTATGCACTTTCATTCATATAGCTCCCCTGATAAAACTAACATAGAATAGAATGAACCCCCGATCCAAGGATCACTCAACATGAGACGACAAGCCAGTGGCTAAGTATGTCTAAGTTTATCTGAACTCAGACTTTATGAAGATAGACGCTAATTCATCTGTGCCAAAGATAAACCTGTAACAGAA
The DNA here is from genome assembly GCF_033118175.1 of Dama dama. Taxonomy (NCBI): domain Eukaryota; kingdom Metazoa; phylum Chordata; class Mammalia; order Artiodactyla; family Cervidae; genus Dama; species Dama dama. The sequence continues at coordinate 36,303,362 of NC_083684.1, forward strand.
ACACAAACTGTGTCAGTCACAAAGTGCTTTTCTCAAAGGTCAGGTAAAAACTCCAGCACTCTCAAAAGTGTTTTAAAGTATTCTTTGCTGGAGAGAGTTGATTTAATTACCTGTAACCTGTCCTCTGGGGACAATTAAAATTTGATAGCACTCTGCACAGACATAGTTTCAGGAAAGGAAATGCTAAAGATACTTTCTGTAAAACTCCTAACACAAAAACACAAACTTTTATAGTCTCTCAATTTAATTCACATGGTAAGAAGAGCTAGATTTATTTCTTTGTTCTTGTTTGTTTGTTTAATAAATATCTCTCTTTTTTCTCTCCCCAGCAGTGCTACCAGGAATCCAAATGATTCAACAGCAAGAAATATTTCAAAGCTAAGAGTAAGAAGCGGCCATAAAGAATTGAGCTTAATTGTCTTCACAAATCTAATCTGGCTGTTCTCATAATGCCTTCTTTCCTGGGTGCCTATGCCTCAGATCTTTTGTGTCAAGCAAGGAACAATTAACACAGACTTAGGAGTACAGGTTATGCTTTGGAAATGATACTGTCACATTCTTGCAGGAGTTCAAAAAAAAACACAAGACTATATATCGGTAGTGATTTCAACAATAACCAGGTGTCATCTGATGTGATGAGCTCATTTGAAGGCTGATGTTTAGCTCTTGAGATTTTTATCACTTGAAATTGATGCCAAGATCATGACTCCAGGGAAAAAAGGAAGTGATCTTTTCACAATTTGGCTTTCAGAAATGGTTCAAATGACTGTTTTAATTAGCTTTTAAGGAAGGGTCTGAGATTAACTGGGAGAAAGTACATTGGGCAGATTTTCTCCATGGACTTTGATACTAGCACTTGCAAAAATGTATTCTTCAGAATACTAAGTCTTTGAAATGTTTGTAGTTGAAAACAGAAAAGATTATATGATCAACTGTATTTGGGGAAAGATGCATTTAAATAAAATCTTACCTTGCTTTATATTCATCATCATTTTTTCTAGCTAAGTAGGCATTATCACTATATAAAGAAAGGGATAAAATGGGCCATTCTCCAAAATTTAGTTGGTTCCATACCCTGTTTATTGCTAAACATTTATGGAGAAAGATTCTTCAAATTCAACTCTTGGTAAGGACATCTTTCTATTTTTTAATTTTATTTATTTTTGGCTGCACTGGGTCTTCGCTGCTGCACAGGCTTGCTCTAGTTGCTATAATTGGGGGCCGTTCTCTGTTGCTGTGTGTGGGCTTCTCATTGAGGTGCCCTTGAGCTTGACCAAGGAGCATGAGCTCTTGGGGAACATGAGCTCTAGTTGTGGCACTCAGGCTTGGCTGTCCCACAGTATGTGGAATTTTCCCACACCAGTGATCAATCCCATGTCCCCTGTATTAGCAGGCAGATTCTTAACCACTGGACCACTAGGAAGTCCAAGGACATCTTTCTAGTCCCAACATTTCCTATACCTTGTGATTGACTCGTGGTTGACATATAATACCATGGTTTTTTGGTTGGAAAAGAAGTGTGAACCACGTTACTTAGAATGTAGACTTCTCAGGATTTTGGCAGCCTAGTATTAAAGCATCTGTTTGACAGTAAATAATTTTTTGTGCATCTCCATGGTATCAGAAATTGTGGTAGATACTCTTCAAAATGTGAGAGGAATTCAATATAGCCATATGGTAAAGGAAAATGATACTCAGGGAGTTAAAGTAATTTGTGCAGCTAATTGTGACAAATCTGAAAATTAAACCTAATTCTGATGTGCCCTCCAAAATGGTTCAGTAGATAAAGAATTTGCCTGCAATGCAGGAGACACAGGAGACATGGCTTCGATCCCTGGGTCAGGAAGATCCCCTGGAGAAGGGACTGGCAACCCACTCCAATACTCTTGCCTGAAAAATCCCATGGACAGAGGAGCCAGGCAGGCCACAGTCCATGAGGTCGCAAAGAGTCGGACACAACTAAGCATACACACATGCACTGATGTGCTCTCCACCCATCACTGAAGATGAATATTGTTGGGTGTGTGTCTGCATGGTACTTAAGTTAAACATGTCTCAAACCAGAAGCCCACATAGATGACAACAGAGCAAAGCAAGTCAACCAGACCACCATCACTTTGCTGTCAATAGTAAAGACTCACCTATGGACTTCAGAACACAGCTAAAAAAAAGTATTTCCAGTCCATTTCTTACTTCACATTACTTATGATTTGATAAGATACTGAACTAGATTGTAGGATAGGCTTTTCATGCTTATCTACAAGAACCAGATACTGTCTCCCTAAGGTTCAATTTATAGTCCAGTAATTTGTATATTTAACTGACTTCCCAAGTAATGCTCTTGCAGGTGATCTTTGGACCACATTTTAAGCAGTTCTGATATGGACAATATGAAGACTGCAAGACTGCTAATCTAGAAAACAAAACTGGTTTCCAAGATAATCATTTTGCAACAAAAAGTCTCTATTGGATAAAGAGGTAAAAGTCAGAATTCACTAGATTTTCCCAATGCTCTTAAAAGGCACCATATCATATCCCCTTGTCTTTAAAAAGCTAGCTCCAATTAGAGGAGAAATAATCTGCTACCTATTGTTTCAAATTCAATAATTCATTCTTTAAAGTCTTTGACTATGTGCTTATTTTCAAATCAATATCCAATTCAGGCTACAAATATTTAGGGGATTAGTAAGAAATGGGCTCCATGAAGAGGACAAAAGGAAATTAAATGAATACTGATCCTGCATTCTAACATCTTAGATTGTTATTGGAAGTAGGAGGACAAGTCACATAAGAAAATAAAGTGTGGCAATTGTATTTTTATAGAACAAAAGTTGCATTTGTCTGGTTAAAGGTTTTTTATCACTCTTCTTCATGCTTTGAGAAGCAGAAGCATGCACACAAAATGTTAAATTTTTGCAGATATTCAAATGGAAGGGAACATTCTAAATGAGCAGAGCTCTGACAACCCAGAACTTTTGGATATTTGGGCTATTATATCAAACAGAACATAAAATAAAACAATTAAACATAAATAAATAAATAAATTGGTTTCTGAATCCCAGGGATCCATGTCCATGCATTGAAACTTAACAACTGTGGGCTTTTTAACCATAAGGATATTAGTTTCTTATTTATCCAGTGAACTCATACCCATGTTTTGATTGTTACATTCTCCCATCCCCATTTTTCCTAGCTCTTTTCTATTTATGTGAACAAACAAAAGAAATAGTAACAGAAAATCACTAGGGGAAAGTAGAATGTTTTTGAATAGACCAAGGCGGAGCCCTGGTTTAAGGATAAACTAGTCCTTTACAGCTCATGTCATACTGACAGTTCTCTTGTTCATCTTGCAGGGACACAGATAATATCACAGCATGCCATGGAGACAAAGAACAGCCCTCAGAAAGAGGTTGAGTTATTGATTTTTTTTTTAAGTCACATTTCTGTGAAAATGGAGAAGTTGGATTTCTAAGAGGAAAGGTGCTTTCAGTTTTATCCCTCCTTGATTTCCAAATACTAGGAAAGAACTCAGCCATGTGATATGTATTTCAAAGAAATTTTATGCAGACATGCAACCTAGTGGTAGCGATGGGACTAGAATCCACTTCTTATTTGAAGTCTGCTGTTCTTTATGATTTTGCTTGTTTGTTCTTAAGAGTACATTAAATGGAATTCCAATAAGTTGTGGGTAAAATGGTTTCTGTGGGGAAATAATTATTCTTCAATGTCACACCTTCATTTGGGGTAATCTCTGAGAGCTGCTGTGGAATAGAGCAGTACTTGACAAGACATTAGAAGGGGAAGTAGGAAGCAGAAGAGTACAATTTTCCAAGCTAGAACACCTTCCTTCCCTGCCAACCAGAATGGAAGCGATTATAGCTCCTTCAACAGGAAGTGCCCTGAATAATCACAAAGGGTTGGGCTGGGATCCCTGCTCACTCCACATGTCCTTCCCCTCTCCATAGCAATCTCAGAATGAACAACCTTTTAAAAGATTGGAACAATGCTCTTATCCAATCACTACTTGAAGACAAGCTAAACACTGCATGCTTTTTGTTCATGTCTATATATGGTAACCAGTTTCAATCAGGTAACTATATGATCAACAGAAAAAAAAAAAAAACAACACATTTCCTAAGCTCTTATCTAGAGATAATCATGACTGTGAGTATTTTTATATTTCCTCTAGGATTTATGACTAAATCATGAAGTAGGTAGGAAACGGCTACCCCCTCCCGTATTCTTGCCTGGAGAATCCAATGGACAGAGGAACCTGGTGGGATCCAGTCTATGGGGTTGCAAAGAGTCAGATAGGACTGAGTGACTCAGCATGTACAATCATACTTTATACCTATACACATACAAACACGCACACACATGCACAAATGTATACATGCATGTATACATAGAGCTAAGATTATTGTATACAGTTAATTAGGACAGGACCAGAATTCCAACTCAAATTTTTCTGCCTCCCATTTGTTTATGTCTTCTCTACACCATGATGTTTTCTCCTCAGAAACAGATTGTATATTGCTATTTCAAAATTACAGTATACCTGTATTCTCTGCTATATGGCATTTTATTTATTTATTTATTTATTTATTTTTTAGATGGCATTTTAAAGTACTACAATAATTACTTATTTATTTTGGCCATTGCTCATCTCTGACTCATGCTCAAAGATTTAGTTGTAACCTGAAAGTTTTGAGTGGGAAAATTAGAGTGAAATGAAAAAAGAATCATGATTTAAATATAGACTTGAACACTGGCTATGCTACAAAGTTATAATGTAAACATAGATTAATTACACAAAATCCCTTGGAGTCTCAATTTTCTTGTCTTGAAAATGAAAACTGAATTTATCTCTTACACAATTTTAATAATTAATATTAATGAGAACTGAAATCACCCAATATATATCAGGAATCATTCATCTAGCTTTTCATTTTCCATATTTCTACTTCTACTCCCCTAGAGTCACTTCACATTGTTAGTTTTGCACTAGTCTGTACAATTGTACAGTTTCCCATATGCAGATAATCATATGCATGAGGTATGAGATATCATGCAAGTCCTCTTCTTATCCTTCCTCCTTCATATTTGACTTGATAGAGCTAATTGTATTTTATTTGCAATTCTGTTGCAACTTCTGTTTTATTTTAAAAGTAAGCCGCTATGGAAAACAGTGTGGAGATTTCTTAAAAAACTGGAAATAGAACTGCCATATGACCCAGCAATCCCAATTCTGGGCATACACACTGAGGAAACCAGAGCTGAAAGAGACACGTGCACCCCAATGTTCATCGCAGCACTGTTTATAATAGCCAGGACATGGAAACAACCTAGATGCCCATCAGCAGATGAATGGATAAGGAAGCTGTGGTACATATACACCATGGAATATTACTCAGCCATTAAAAAGAATTCATTTGAACCAGTCCTAATGAGATGGATGAAGCTGGAGCCCCTTATACAGAGTGAAGTAAGCCAGAAAGATAAAGAACATTACAGCATACTAACACATATATATGGAATTTAGAAAGATGGTAACGACAACCCTATATGCAAAACAGAAAAAGAGGCACAGAAATACAGAACAGACTTTTGAACTCTGTGGGAGAAGGTGAGGGTGGGATATTTCAAAAGAACAGCATGTATACTATCTATGGTGAAACAGATCACCAGCCCAGGTGGGATGCATGAGACAAGTGCTCCAGCCTGGTGCACTGGGAGGACCCGGGGGAATCGGGTGGAGAGGGAGGTGGGAGGGGGGATCCGGATGGGGAATACGTGTAAATCCATGGCTGATCCATATCAATGTATGACAAAACCCACTGAAATGTTGTGAAGTGATTGGCCTCCAACTAATAAAAAAATAATAAATAAATAAATTAAAAAAAAAGAAAGAAAAATAAATAAATAAAAGTAAGCATGCTAACTTGAATTTATTAGACTAAATGTAGAAAATATTGGCTCCACTTTAGTCATTGCTATCACAAGATTGTGAATGACAGACCTTAGACACCAGAATCAATAATTTCCTTCTCTTATGTAATTTTCCTTCCATTAGCTCCCTCAGTGGGCATCAGAGGCCTGATAATAATTGTTAAATCAAATCCTTCACATAGGACAGAACAAGAGAAGAAACATTGAAAACAGACAAGGAGGAGGAAAGAAGTCTCCCCATTAGAAGTTCACTTATATTTTTATTGACAGAGAAGGAACCTGCTAACTGGATGAAAAGATGGGTGTTGTTCCAGGCAATTATAATTTTTAAGAAGTATTGTGGAGTCATAAGAGAAGATGGTGTGTTTGAGAAATAGTGCTCAGTGAAATTGGAACATATGTCAGGAAGAAAGGGATGGAGTTTGTGGCAGCATCTGGGCTAGATACAAAACAGATAATAAGAAGCTCAGATAGTCTGGAAACCATAGCTCACTAATGTTGGTTCATCTTTGGAATGCATGCATGCTCAGTCATTCAGTCATGTCTGACTCTTTGAGACCCCATGGACTGTAGGCCTCCAGGCTTCTGTGACCATGGGATTTTCCTCCAGGGGATCTTCCTAACCCAGGGATGGAACCTGCATCCGCTACATCTACATTGGCAGATCAATTTTTTTACCCACTGAACCACCTGGGAAGCCCCATCTTTGGAATAATCAGCAACATTTTGAAAAAAACACAGATTTCTAGCATTTACTTTTTGAATTTATGTTTTTGCAGATGCGAGCAAGGCCAAACACACATGCACACGTGTGTGTGTACACATGTAAACACATACATGTAAGTATATTTGTATGGATATGTATAGCACATGTAACACATGGGCTTCCCAGGTGGTGCCAGTGGTTAAGAACCTGCCTGCCAATGCAAGAGATGTAAGAGATGCAGGTTCAGTCCCTGGGTTGAAAAGATCCCCTGGCGGAGGGCATGGAAACCCATTCCAGTAATCTTGCCTGGAGATTCCCATGGACACGACCCTGGCAGGCTACAGTCCATAGGGTTGCAGATTTGGACACAACTGGAGCAACTTAGCACATATAACATATATATATATATTATATCAAATAATATATACAAATATATACACACACTTATCTTTAAGTGTGTTAGTCGCTCAGTCATGCCTGACTTTGTGACCCCATGGACTGTAGTCAACCAGGCTTCTCTGTCCATGGAATTCTCCAGGCAAGATTACTGCAGTGGGTTGCCATCCCCTTCTCCATGGGATCTTCCCAACCCAGGGATCAAACCTGGGTCTCCTGCATTGCAGGCATATTCTTTACTGACTGAGCCACCAGGGAAGTTCCCACCAGGAAGTTTCTTCAAGTACACAGGGATCACTATTATCAGCCAGGTTTCTGTACTGCTAATGTACATATTTAGAGAACCTCAAATAATTTTGTGTCAGAGGGAGAATTGGTGATCTAGTAGCACTGTGCATGATAGAGCGATATTTTAGGGATATCTACCAGGTGACAAAGGAGATTGTAAGAGAATAGTGACTTAAAACGCAAGTTCTGGAGTCCAAAGGCTGAGGATTTAACAGTAAGTATCATAGGGTGGAGATAATATATGAATGTATAACTTGTAAAGTATATGGCATAAGACTTGATATCTATTAAGTACTCAGAAGCTAGTGCATTCCTGAGGTATTCACAGTGGAGTTGGAGAAAGGAAATATTTTGAGATATTTAAGAGATATTTTGGTAGTAAATCAGTAGGAGTAAGTCATTAAAGTTGGAGAATGGCTAAACTTAGAAAATTTGGGCATTGAATGGTAGATTTGATTGTGTTCATGATGCATGTGAAGTTTTTGTAGAGATGGAGATGTATAGCAGGCAGAAGTGTGTACTGGAAAGTGTGGAGAAGCTGTATCACTGGAGCCATGTTCTTTAAAATCTGTGGATGATTATTTCCTTTACTCACTAGCTCCACCTTTCAGCCCACGTCTATCGTTTTGTATGACCCTCATAATTCTCCTTCAAATCACAAGCTGTCAATTTTGTATTTTTATCTGTTATCTGTCTACTGATTCTCAAAAGGCAAGTTGCCATGGTTGATGCTGTGTCTAGCTTGTTTGCCAATGTATTTTCAGCACCTGGGTAGTCCTTGATGCTTAGTATTTGTTGGGTGAATAAATGAATGGTCAGTGTGAAGCAATTTTAAACAAAAATCACAATGTTTAACTAGGTCATCTCCTCTTTTATAACCATAATGGTAAGAAGAAGAAAAAGTTATCAGCACATTCTTCCACCATCAAAATCTCAATAGTGTTAGAAATTGTGGTACTTTTATTCTATAATTATGCAACTCAAGTATCTAGACTTACAGTTCCATAATAATTTTGTCTTGTCTTTTAATAAAATGTGATGTATAAATCATCAGAGTGCTGATTATAAAACAAGTAGATTATATAAATATAACTTGTCTCATTGCTATTTCACACTATAAACTTAGTTGCAGTGCTACTAATAGTCAACTTCTGAAAATACAAAGACAACTCTAGAAACAATTTAAGGGATTAATTTTTAAAAACATATGAAATGAAACAAAAAGAACATAAATGTAATTTTCTTACTGTTAATTATTTAGGTCATAAAAGCAGATGTAAAACTCATATTGAGCAATGTATGTTTGTAAGTTCATACTCAGTTCTCTCAAATCAAATGATACAGCCCCATTTTATAGCTCTAGAAGTACTTTAGTCTATGGAACACTGAACTAATGACCAGATAAAGAATTTTCTGCTAGCTTTAACTTAGCTCTGAAAAGTCATATCAAGTGCAATAAAATTATATTACATTTTGGATTATTGATATTTGTGTTACTTCCTCTTTTTGAATCATTTCTCTTTTTATGTTTCAGCCAAGATGTGATATGAAAAAAAAAAAACAAAAAACACAGTTTCAGGCAACTATACTTGGCAAGTGCATCTAATGAGAATGCATCAGTGAGAAAAGAAATATTATCTTAAACAGCTTTGAACAAGATCTCAAGAGTGAGCAGGTACTTTAGTTAGTCCAACTACTTCATATTATTTAAATGTAAAGTTAAACCCAGGGCGTCCCTGATAACTCAGTTGGTAAAGAATCCTCCTGCAATGCAGGAGACCCTGGTTTGACTCCTGGGTCAGGAAGATGCGCTGGAGAAAGGATAGACTACCCACTCCAGTATTCTTAGGCTTCCCTTGTCGATCAGCTGGTAAAGAATAGCCTGCAATGCGGGAGCCCTGGGTTCAATCCCTGGGTTGGGAAGATCCCCAGCAGAAAGGAAAGGCTACCCACTCCAGTATTCTGGCCTGGAGAATTCTATGGACTGTATAGTCCATGGGGTCACAAAAAGTTGGACACAACTGAGTGACTTTCACTTTCACTTTCAAAGTTAAACCCAAGGAGTTGATATTTCCTCTACCAAATTATATGTTTAGTTAATCAAGGCTGATGCTAAGATTAGAACTCAAGTCATCAGATGAAAATGCTCCAGTTTATTATGATAGAGGAGCCTGGGGAATGGCCATACTAGGAGAGATTAATCTAATATTTTTCCTGTGTTTAATGGGCATTTCTTTAAGGAAGGGAACAAATTAAGTAGCAGTCTCACATATTCACACTTTGGTATTCATCTGCAGCCCAACAGGCCAGTACATTTCATACTTCAGGGAAATAAAAAATAGCTCCCTGTCAGGAGAGTGTTCTGGTACGTCCATATTATATATAATATATCCAACTGATTTCCCCATTCCTATGAAAGAAGGTATAATCATTCATCATTTATTTGTCAATCATTCACTCAATGTTTATTAAGAATATACTGTGTATAAGAAATTTTTAAGCAATTCACAGATGAAAATGTAAATAAAAAACAAAGCAGCTTTGGGCAAAGCAGAATCCATACTGAAGCTAGAGAAATTAAGTTAATTATCACATTGTCAATTATGTAAGTTTTAACTGTAAGTTTTTTTCTTAATTAATGTAGATTTAGATAGGAAGGACACATCTCCTCATACCCAAGAAAAATGTCCTACAATAGGTTTGCCCTACTGCCATGAGCAGCTAGATAATAAAACAAAATACAGTGAATACAAATGTTTAGATACTAAACAAAAGTCACAGAAATACTACAAGCCTAAACAAAAACTAAAATTTAGGTAAGTCTTATGATTTCTCAATTTATAGCTCAGAAACAATTTTCAGGTCACAAAGAAAAGGATGATACAGAGTTTAATGAGCTTATTGTGTAGAGAATGCAGAGATTAACAATTTGGGGGGTGGTGGTGGCTGAAACAACTAGAATTTTCAGGTGACAATACCAGAAAAGAGGGAATTACATAGGCAAAGGTCCAAGATTGGAAACTCTGGCTGAATACCAATCTCCATACCTGCATAAGATGAAACCACTCAAGGCCAAAGACAGAACCACTGGGAAGCAAAAGCCCGTATTTCACCAGAACTCACAGAAGTTTGGCAAGAGTTAGTGATCCTGGTAGCCAGAGTAGCCAGGGGACCCATGTCCCCCTAGAAAATGACGTATTTGTAAGATTCTTCAGAGTGATATCGCCATAGTAGTGGGGCAAAAAAAAAACGGAATAAAGGCTTTCTGGAACTGTCATAACAAAGCCCAGAGTGAGACTTGAAAGCCTCAAATTGATCTAAAATTATTTGACTGAAAGAAATATATAAAAATTCAAAATAATATAGCCATTTTGAAAAAAGCATTTTGGTAGTTTCTTATAAAATTAAAATACACTTTCCATATGACTCAGCAACCCCATATTTTAGGTCTTTACCCAAGAAATATAAATATATTAATATGTCACACAAACAAATATGGTTTTGTTTGTGACATGTATAAATGAATGCTCATAGAAGCATTATTCACAGTAGCCACAAATCACACACAATTCACATGCTCATCAATTAGTGAATGTATAAAAGATATACATTATTATTCATATAGTAGAATATTATTCAGCAATAAAATAATGAACCACTAAAGCATGCAACCACATGGATGGGTTTTAAATGTGGTATGCTAAAGGAAAAACTACATACAACATGGTTTCATTTATAAGAAATTCTAGAAATGAAAGAAAGCAGTTGAGTGTTTGGCAAGGGTAGAATGCTGGGGTAGGAAAGTGACTGAAAATTGGTATGAGGGATCCTTTGAGGTGCTGGAAATGTTTACCATCATGATTGTGATGAGGATTACATGGGTAAAAAATCATTCAACTCTATACTTACATTTGGTGACTTTTATTTTCTGCACATTATATATCAATAAAGCTAATTAAAGTAGATGAATTGTGTATACTTGGCACAGCTATATAATCTGAAGCCATTTTCTTTTCCTTTCATTTCAGAATATATAGGAGAGTTTTACTTTCTTGGGCTCCAAAATCACTGCAGATTGTGATTGTAGCTTGCTACTTGGAAGAAAAGCTATGACAAATCTAGACCATGTATTAAAAAGCAGAGACATCACTTTGCCAAAAAAGTTCTGTATAGTCAAAAGCTATGGCTTTTCCAGTAGTCATGTATGGATATGAGAGTTGGACCATAAAGAAGGCTGAGCACTGAAGAACTGATGCTTTTGAATTGTGGTGCTGGAGAAGACTCTTGAGCATCCCTTGGACTGCAAGGAGATCAAACCAGTCAATCCTAAAGGAAATAAGTCCTGAATATTCACTGGAAGGACTGACGCTGAAGCTGAAACTCCACTACTTTGACCACCTGATGGAAGAACATATTCATTGGAAGAGACCCTCATGTGGGGAAAGACTGAAGGCAAAAGGAAAAGGGGGAAGCAGAGGATGAGATGGTTGGATAGTATCACCAACTCAATTGACATGAATTTGAGCAAACTCCGGGAGATAGTAAAGGACAAGAAATCCTGGTGTACTGCAGTCCATGGGGTCGCAAAGAGTTGGACATGACTTAGCAGCTGAACAACAGCAATGACATAGAAGTCTTCCTTCTTTCAAACTAATGTCTACTCACTATGGAATAGACATACGTTTTATGTTTCAGAGCAGGCTTCTGCATTTCATATTCTGTAACAGTCTACTGGCTGGGATATTTCTTACAACTATTTTCAGAAACAAGGTAAGTGTTATTTTTCAAAAATGTAAATGATTACATCACTTTAAAACATGACCATGCAGTGGTTTACACATGAGTTAGATACAAAACCCCATGGTATATTGCCATAATTTCACTGTGAAGTCACTCACCAGTTTGGTCAAGAGAAAATAATATGAAGAATTTTAGCTAATATGTTATTACCAAGCATATATTTAGCTCGTATCAATAACTCATGTTAATTTATTATTAACATGATAATTTATAATTAACATGTTAATTTATTATTTATTTAATTACATTTATTTTTAAAAATACCATTCAGATGAATGGAACACATACCTGCTGAGTATATTTTTTTTCCAGAAGAGTATAAGGTTTAACATAACAGATAGAAAATATATTTGAGATGACAATTAAAAAAAAGAGATGAAAGTGAAAGAAAGTGAAGTCCCTAAGTTGTGTCCAACTCTGTGACCCCATGGACTGTAGCCTACCAGGCTCCGCTGTCCATGGAATTTTCCAGGCAAGAGTACTGGAGTGGGTTGCCATTTCCTTTTCTGGAGGATCTTCCAGACCTCCAAAAAACAAAAGAGATGGGGTTGAACAAATTTGAGAATCACTCAAGTAAAAGTTAATAGTGCATATAAGTTATTTGTAGAGAAATAATCAAGTCCAGATATGAATCTTAAGTTGTATCCTTGCTTCTGGCCAGAAATAGCCATTATGAAAAACCCCTATACTCTTGTTGCTAAGAAAAAAATAAAAGAATATTTCTTTTTAAAAATTTTGTGAACTCATTTGGCAATATTAAAGATGTCTAAACAAATCTCATCTGTTATACCTTTATAAACAAGGTATTAAAAATAGCAGTGTGAAATTTTATATATAAGCTACAATGGGTACTAAGATCTACTTCCAGTGTCTACCTCTGTAAACAATAAGGAGGTAATAACCTGACATTATTTATGTGTTCTCCCACTGCATAAAGATGGGAGGTCTAAACTAATTCTAGGGTACCTCTTAAGAATGAAAACTTATCCAAGAAATACAGCAGGCACTGTGCCCAGGGCCCATCTTACCTTTAGAGACCCATGGATATAGTTTAATTTATTTTAAAATGGAAAATATTTTAAATGAATAAATCTGGCTGGATTATAGTTGTCTTTATGCAACACACTCATATGAGAAGGAAATGGCAACCCACTCCTGTATTCTTGCCTGGAGAATCCCATGGACAGAGGAACCTGGCAGGCTACAGTCCGTGGGGTCGCAAGAGTTGGACATAACTTAGCAAACTCAACCACCACCATATGATTTTATTTATCATTGGATTCTATCCTGATGGTTCACATTTGAGCAAAGTTCATGGATTGGTGAATATTTGGACAAACAATCAGTGAGTGCTGTGTGACAGTCCTGAATCTTCTTAAAGGGTAGGCTGAGGGAATGCCTGCCCTCACGTGCATATTAGCCACTGAATAGCAAGCCAACATGAGAGAAGGATAGTGACAGGAACTGGCCTTGAGGTACCCAAACTGAGTTGCATGATCTGGGTTTTACATGCCAGAAGTTGACAATTCCTGACTTTTTCCTTGAACTAGACTGTATTAAAAAAAAAAGAAAGAAAGAAAATAAATGGCCATTATCAAACCACTCTTCTTGGTAGTGGAAAAGAATCTTACTCAGGCTGTTAATTATTATTTATCCCACCATGGTTTGTTTTGCTCTGAGTGCTGCATCATACAGTGTCCTTTATGTTCAGACACATTTAGTGGTTGTCCCACTGTGCAGTTCTTAGCTTCTCACCCCTTCAGCCTGCATGAAGCTGAGATACGATTTCTTCACTATTATGCATAATCAGAATTACAATTTGTTTGTCAATGATTAATTACTGCTTTTCCCAAGAGACAAAATGCTGAGTGTTTTCATATGCTAATATATGCCAAGCTGCCAGTACTAACTTAACTCTATTCCTAAAACTCACCTTAAGTGAAAGAATATCACTGTTTATTGCCAAAGTTGTCATTTGCCTGGAAATGAAATAAATATCTAAGAAGGATTTCAATGATAGACCTGCTTTTCAGCTGACAGATCACTCCTTGTTATCAAAAGGCAAATATATGTCAACGTGAGCATTACTTAAGACTCATGAGATAATTGCTTCAATTTGCCTGACAATCTGATAATGTCATTTGCACAATTGTGAATGGTGTCAACACTGAATGAATGTCCTCGAATGATATTAAAGGTGTGAAGCACAGTTGGAAAAAAAAGCCTCTTATTGAAGTATCTTCTGTCAGATGAAATCCTAGATAGTTATTCACTTATTTGGAAGTCTGTGCCCTTGACTTAAATTTATACTGGATTTATCACCAAATGAGAGAAGAGATCCAAGACTCCAGATAATCTAAGACCATGTGCAGGTTTTCAATCAGTGCTTTAATTTTAAAATCCTATTAATTGATATTTTCCAAAATGCCCATATAGTAAGTAGACAGGAACATGTAATAAGCTATGTGATGCTTGTGGGGAAAAGCTTATGTTTTGAAATCCGACTCTTCTCATCTTGAACCCCAGTTCTCCCACTGTTTCATAATGTTAGACATGTTTTATTTTGCTTTTTATAATGTTTATAATTATAGTTTTCTCATTCTCTTAAATGAATTTAATACTACCTATTGCTATGAGATTTTATGGAGATTCAATGTCTAATAAGTGAAAAGCAATGATTACTATGACTGGCTCAAGTTAAACAATTATTAATGCTATTACAGGTGCATTTTATCAAATTCTTAACTTTTCCAAGCCTCAATTAGTTCATCTATCAAATGGCTCCAATAATAAGTCAGAAATAATGCTAATTTCTTTAAAGTCGTATGATGGTCACACTGTTATATTTGTCACTCAGTTATGTTGACTGTGACGCCGTGGCCTATAGTCCGCCAGGCTTCCTGTCCATGGAATTTTCCAGGCAAGAATATTGAAGTGGGTAGCCTTTCCCTTGACGAGGGGATCTTCCCAATGCAGGGATAGAATGCTCATCTTCCACACTGCAGGCAGATTCTTTCCCATCTGAGCCACCAGGGAATCTCAATGGTCACATTAAAAACATACAAACACCTTAGTGTATTATATAGCACAAAGATGATTTTGGAAATTTTTAAAAATTTTTCTGTAATTAAAAATTAATATAGAAAATATTATATTTGTCTCATGTGAAGGCACTGACAGGCTTCAAATTAACTGCCGTGCCTTTCTCTTTTTATTATTCACCTGAGCTGGTGGTAGCAGCAGATTCTGCCTGGAGTAATTGTTCAGATCAGTGGTCTATGGCCAAGGACAGAAGAAATGAGACTTTTAATTAATACAGAGTGGAAACCAGAGAGATATAATAGTTGGGGCATCTGCTAGCCTATAAATCTCTGAACAGAAATGACCCTTTATTTGACTACTGTTCAATATTTCGAAATTATAGATGCAACATGAAGTTTATCTCAAATAATACAATCTTATTTAACTTGGAACACTAGCCTACAGTGTATTAATGCATATACAAATAAATTATTATCATAGAATAAAAAAAGAGAGGCTTCATATATTTTATAGAATTCATGCATTCATCACCTAGATGACTACTAAAATGGTAGCAGTTTACTTCTTTCTTTAAAAAAAAAAAAAACACCTAAGTATAAAAGAGTGAGAAGACATTTGCACATTTCGACACACATTTGAAAAATTTATAGCAGTTATATCACTGTTAATTTTCTAACAGAAGGTAGAGAATCAGAAGTTAAAAGTGTAGTGTTGTAAAAGAAAAAAAGGGAGATTCACTCATCTCATGGAATCTCAGGAATTACAGATATAATATGTGATGGTTGAAGGTTAAATGAGCCACAGTTAAGACTCCTATTCTACTCTGCCTCCCCATGTTGGTCTTGATTCAAAACACAAAGGAAGATTGGGAGAGGTATAATCATAAATAAAGGAAGTGCTTAAGTGCATTTCTATTCACTGTAGCATGAGATTCCTCTTACCTAGAATTTTCCCCTGCTATTTAGCTCTCAGGTTTCTGAATATAAGATTTATTGAGCCCATTTTGGAGATTTGGAAGGGTTTTTATTTTGCTTTCAAAAATTGAATACTTTCAGGGGAAAACATTTTAGTTTTCTTCCTTCATCCTTCAGTGAATTGTACCAGTTGACAAACACCAACCACCACTGAACCAGAGCTAATTAGAAAGCATTAAGTGATTTTTCAAGATAAATCATAATTTAAATATCACCATGTAATTAGACATTTGAGGAGGGTCTCCACTCTAAAGGTGGAACTCAAGACAAAGAAAAGAAATGAGAGGAAATGAACACAGTCTTTGAGAAGAAAATCAAAACTACACATCAATACCAATATAAAATGTTCTTATGGAAAGTAAAAGATATATTTCAACCAAGAAATAAGATGACGTTCTTTTAAAGAATGAATTGAGAGGATAGCATGGAAACATATACATTACCATATGCAAAAGAGATAGCCAGTGCGAATTTGCTGTATGGTGCAGGGAGTTCAAACTGGTGCTCTGTGACCACCTAAAGGGGTGGGATGGGGTGAGGTGGAGGGAGGCTCCAGAGGGAGCATATGTATGTGTTCCTATGGCTGCCTCATGTTGCTGCATGGTGGAAACCATCACAATATTTGTAAGGTAGTTATCCTCTGATTAAGAATAAATATTTTTTAAAAAGAGAAATGAGAAATAAGAAAGAGTTCTGGGAAATTAAAATTTAAGGAAAAAAACCTTTGCATGTGTTGGACTATGATGTCAGGAAAATCACTCAAAAAGTAGCAGAAAAATGACCCTGAAAGAACATTAAGGATCGGATATAGAGACATTCCCTGAAGTGCATTTTAAAATAGAAAATATTAGAAACAGTACAAATGGTTAAATACAGGATAGATTCACACACACACACACACACACACACACACATTTTGTATGGATAACAAATGCATTTAATGGCATGTGACAAGTCTCATACAGAAGAACTGAAAAATATAAAAAATATATGTTTCATTGGGTTTTGGAGTAAAAAAGTAACAAATCTTTGGCTTTTTAAAATCTAAATTGGAGATAATTATTATATCAAATTTACTTTGATAATCTTATCTGCAAAATAACAA
This sequence comes from Dama dama, assembly GCF_033118175.1. Lineage (NCBI taxonomy): Eukaryota > Metazoa > Chordata > Mammalia > Artiodactyla > Cervidae > Dama > Dama dama. The sequence continues at coordinate 36,320,622 of NC_083684.1, forward strand.
TTAAAACTACTTTTTCAGTTACAGGCCCTTCGTGCCCTTTGTTGCTATTGTTGTTCAGTCGGGAAGTCATGTCTGACTCTTCACCACCCCATGGACTGCAGCACCACAGGCTTTGTCTAAGAAGGTAATGCAAATATGCCATCTCTTTACCTGTAACATAACATATTGAGCACTTACTTTATGTCAGACATTGTGTCAAGCATTGAGAGTAGTTGTTGTTCAGTGGCTAAGTTATGTCTGACTCTGCAATCCCATGGACTACAGACTTCCGTGTCTTGCACTGTCTCTGGAGTTTGCTCAAATTCACGTCCAGTGATTTGGTGATGCTATATAAACATCTCATCCTTTGCTGCCCTCTTCTCCTATTGCCTTCCATCTTTTCCAGCATCAGGGTCTTTTCCAATGAGTTTTCTCTTTGTATCAGGTGGCCAAAGTATTGGAACTTCAGCTTCAACATCAGCCCTTAATATATAGGGTTGATTTCCTTTAGGATTGATTGGTTGATCTCCTTGCAGTCCAAAGGATTTTAAAGAGTCTTCTCTAGCACCACAGTTCAAAAGCATCCAATCTTCATCCCTCAGACTCCTTTATGGTCCAACTCTCACAACTGTACATGACTACTGGAGAAGCCAGAGGTTTGACTAGATAGATCTTTGCTAGCAAAGTGATATCTCTGCTTATAATCTAAAAGGAAAAATAGATAAGAAACAAGTAGAAAGCATAAGCACAAAAAGAAAATTACGGTTTGTAAAAGGTGTGTTTAAGGAAAATATAGGTTGATAAAAAAATATCAATGGTCAGGATAAAATATATTTTACCCAGTAAAAATACCTCTACCTGATAAAATATAATGATGGTCAGGAAAGTCCTCTAAAGAAAAGTTGACTTTTGACCTGAGAAACTAGATTGTGGAGCCATATTTTTTTAACTATTGAAAAAGGAAAAGGAACTATAGATATTAACCTCAGGAAATTCTCAATCTAGAAAGAAAAGAAGGTCAAAGCATAGCTAATAGGAAAGAGGCTTGTGATAATTTTGGAAGACTCGAGAGAAGAGGAAGGAAAGATTTGAATTGTGATCCTAAGCAATGAAGATTGATATGATGAATTTTATGTACTTTGAAGGTCATTATGCTTGTCTGGGGGCTTCCCTGGTGGCTCAGATGGTAAAGAATCTGTCTGCAATGTGGAGGACCTGGGTTTGATCCCTGGGTTGGGAAGATCCCCTGGAGAAGAACACAGCAATCCACTCCAGTATTCTTGCCTGCAGAATCCCCACGGACAAAGGAGCCTGGCGGGCTACAGGCCATCGGGTCACAAAAAGTCGGACATGACTGAACAACTTTCACTTTCACTTTTCATGGTTGTCTGGTGAAATGAAGATGATGTGAGGATGAAAGCAGGAAATGTTGAGAAGCTTTTGTGTGATCCGTGGAAATGGGATGACACATAAACTCTACCTGATCCTTCACAGGTTAATGGCTCCTCTCTATTCCCGGGATAAGTGCTTCATTAGAAGAGTCACAATGCCATATCCCAACAGAAATCTTCTGCTCTGTGTTCTGTTTTGCCAAGAGCAGAGAACATAGCCCACTTTGAAGGAGATTCCAGGTGACCAGGCTCACTACCTGAATACAAATCGCTCCCTGCTAATTTTGCACTGATTTTGGCAATGATGTTCATCAGCAAAGCTATAGGGATAGAGAGAAAACACTGAACACAGAGAACTTTGGTTTTATTTCCTCATCCAAGCCATCTTCCAATTGTATTGTTATTGTTGTCGTTATTGACTATAGAAAAGCAATTGCTGCCTATAAGAATCATCTATGATGCTTGTTGCAATAGAGCTTTAAAGGTCTCATTCTTAGACCTGCTGAAACAGATTTGGAGGGGCTAAAATTCTGGAAGCTACATTCTGATATACTCAACACACTGCTCCCTAGGCAGTTCATGTCATTGGAATATATGGAACCATTCTTTCAGGCCACATAAGTAGCCAAATCTCCTGACACAAAGCACTCATACACCTAATTTTTTTTTAAAGTTCCAACATAGAGAACTACTACCAAACAATGCCACATTAAAAGCAAAACAGAGTTTTAGACACTTCCCTCATGCTTTTGAATTCCATTCTATTCAGAATTAATTTAGATAACAATCGACAGTATAAAATAGATGAGATTTTCCTCATCCAAATCGTAATGCAAACCCTGAAGAACAGATGTAGTTTCTTTTGAAGCTTGCCTGTCTGATCCTTAAGTAAAATTCAGGAACTTACTTCAAGTAAATGTTTTATTAAAAAGGACACTTTGTGAAGAGGAACAAATGTACCACTCTTGAAGTCAACATAATCTAGGTCATGACACTCTAGAAATCAAATTATTTATTTTGTGTTTGATATACTGGGCCTTCTGCTTTTAGTCTAAGTAGTTAGAATTTGAATAGATATTCAACTGTTCAAGTACATAAACCATCACTTTAAAGCAGGCATTAAAGACTACAAAGAGATTAGTAATTCCTGGTCCCAGCCTGTAAGGGGAAGACAGTATAGAATAATGAAAAGGCCATTCGTACCTTGACATTCTCTGATTCTAAAATTCTAATACTGTTGCATGTCCTGGGAAAATCACATGCTCTATTTCAGTCATTTCAACATATAAAACGAAAGTGAAAGAGCACAAATGTTCTGTTAGTACATTCTATACACAAGCACTGAGCTTGGAGCTTTATCTATGATTCATCACTTAACCTGGGTAAAAATGCAATATGATAGTATTATTCTAACAATATTTCACACGTGGAAAATGAGTCTTAATATGGTTAAATTAGTTTGCCAAGGTTATGCAAAACAGAAAAAAAAATCCATTTTAGTCTAATTGCATGGCTTATGCTTTGCTCTGCTCTGTTAAATTATCTTCTAGAATGAGTTCTTTTTAATTTTCTTTTCTGTAGAATTAACTAAAAGCCTGTTTTATTAAATTCTAATGTCCCTCAAGGGTACAGAAAGGAAAGTCTCATGTGTCCTTTATGATTCCTGCTTTGGTGCAGACCCACAATATATTTACACTCTGGTCAGAGGAAAGATAGGATTTCCTTTACAGAGGTTGTAAATAATTCACTTTACTTAATGAAGAATCATGGAATGTCAACTATTAAGGTTAATTTATTCAGGAAAGAGTAAATAATTTTAATCCCTAATGGCAATTCAAATCCATCAGTAGAGACTCCCAGAGGCAATGTGTTGGGAAAGAATCTAGATTGTTGATGAGATTTAGCAGAAAGGATCCTAGGATCAATTAGCAAGTCCTAATATGAACTGAACTGAACTGAACTGAATATGGTTGAAGTAGATGGGTAGACTGACACTTATTATGATAATTTCCAGTTCTTTCCTTTACCACGGTTAAAAACAATATAATAGGTTAAAAAAGGAGTTGCTTATGCTAAGCCCCAGTCATCAAACGAAGACTTCAATTAATTAGTTTCAACTCTTCCAGAACTGAAATCTTAAACCTATCACCTCACCAGCATTAACTAGGCAATCTGACTTATAGACACCTGCTATACACTAGAATAAAATAACCTTGCAAGAACCAATGGGCATTTTTGCATACAAATTTCTTGTTCCCGCTCCCTTTTCCCTATAAAAGTCTTTCATTTATATAGTTTCTTAAAGCTCCTTTCTGCTACCTTCAATGCTGCTCAATTATGAATCATCAAATAAAGCCAAGGAGAGCTTTAAAATGTAGTCAGTTGAATTTTTTTATGCTAGTAGTATGTAACTTTGACAAAGTATATGTCTTTCATTCCTTATTCTAGCATAATTGCAATGGCACTAATATCTAATTCTCAGGGTTTTGAGAAGCATTAAAGCAGTTAAATATACAATACAAGTTATCTATCCCAATGCCCCACCTCTTTGCCACCATGTTATAAGGGTAAAGGCTTCAGCACAGTTTACAGGAGCTGGAGATATTATGTGCGTCATCTGGACTACCATCTGCCTTCACGAACGCAGGTGTCTCTTTTTGGAAAACATCTCTTCCGGAAAGCACTGGTTATATACTTGCCTTGAAGCACAACAATTCTGGAGTTAATCCTGTCTCTGTCATGTAGTACTCTGTGTGTTTGGGTATTTTATTTTTACCTCTGTGAGCCTCAGTTTCCTTTTCTACCAAAGGTGGTTTCTAGTAAAAGGCATATACTTTTCAGAGTTGTGAAGATCAAATCAGTTGAGGAATTTTCTATCTAGAATGTGCCAAATACCTAACTTAAAACAGACTATATAATAATGTTACTGTAATAACTGATTATAATAGTTTTTATGTTTGTTAGTATCTCTTTTGTTGTTGTTGTTCAGTTGCTAAGTTGTGTGCGACTCTTTGAGACCCTATTAACTGCAGCATGCCTGACTTCCCTGTCCTTCACTACCACCCTGAGTTTGCTCACACCCTGAGTTTGTCCATTGAGTCAGTGACTCCATCCAACCATCTCATCCTCTGTGGCATGCTTCTCTTCATGCCCTCAATCTTTCCCCACATCACAATCTTTTCCAATAAGTCGGCTCTTCACATTAGGGGCCAAAGTATTGGAGCTTCAGCTTCAGCATCAGTCCTTCAAGTGAATATTCAGGACTGATTTCCTTTAGGATTGATGGCTTGACCTCCTTGCTGGTGAAGGGACTCTCAAGAATCTTCTCCCACACCACAGTTTGAAAAAATCAATTCTTTGGTGCTCAGTCTTCTTTACGGTCCAACTCTCAAGTCTGTACATGACTACTGGAAAAGCCAAAGCTTTGACTAAATGGACCTTTTTTGGCCAAAGTCAGCTTTGGCCATCTGTTGGCCATCACTGGTCAAAGTGACATCTATGCTTTTTAATACGCTGTCTAGGTTCGTTATAGCTTTCCTTCCAAGGAGCAAGTAAGTGCCTTTTAATTACATGGTTGCAGTCACTGTCCAAGTGATTTTGGAGTCCAAGAAAATAAAGTCTGTCATTGTTTCCACTATTTCCCCATCTTTTCTTTGAAGTGATGGGACCTGGATACCATGATCTTTGTTTTTTGAATGTTGAGTTTTAAGCCAAACTTTTCATCGTCTTCTTTCACCCTCATCAAGAGGTTCTTTAGTTCCTCTTTGCTTTCTGCCATTTGAGTGGTTTACTCTGCATGTCTGAGGTTGTTGCTTTTCTCCTGGTGATCTTGATTTCAGCTTGTGATTCACCAAGGCCAGCATTTTACATGACGTACTCTGCATATATCCTTCCTTTTCTCCTTTGCTATTTCCAAAGAATAGCAAGGAGAGATAAGAAAGCCTTCCTCAGTGATCAGTGCAAATAAATAAAGGAAAACAATAGAATGGGAAAGACTAGAGATCTCTTCATGGCATCCCATTACGGTCCCATCACTTCATGGCAAATAGATGGGGAAACAGTGGAAACAGTGACAGACTTTATTTTTTTGGCCTCCAAAATCACTGCAGATTGTGACTGCAGCCATGAAATTAAAAGACACTTGCTCCTTGGAAGGAAAGTTATGACCAACCTAGACAGCATATTAAAAAGCAGAGACATTACTTTGTCAACAAAGGTCCATCTAGTCAAGGCTGTGGTTTTTCAAGTAGCCAAGCATGGATGTGAGAGTTGGACTATAAAGAAAGCTGAGTGCCAAATAATTGATGCTTTTGAACTGTGGTATTGGAGAAGACTCTTGAGAGTCCCTTGGACTGCAAGGAGATCCAACCAATCCATCCTAAAGGAAATCAGTCCTGAATATTCATTGGAAGGACTGATGTTGAACCTGAAACTCCAATACTTTGGCCACCTGATGGGAAGAACTGACTCATTTGAAAAGACCCTGGTGCTGGGAAAGGTTAAAGGTAGGATAAGAAGGTGATGACAGAGGATGAGATGGTTGGATGGCATCACCGAATCAATGGACATGAGTTTGAGTAAACTCCGGGAGTTGGTGATGGACTGGGAAGCCTGGTGTGCTGCAGTTCATGGGGTAACAGAGTCGGACACGACTGAGCGACTGAACTGAACTGAACTGAACTGAACTCTGCATATAAGTTAAATAAGCAACGTGAAAATATACAGCTTTGATATACTCCTTTCCCAAATTTGAACCAGTCTGTTGTTCCATGTAATGTTCTAAATGCTGCTTCTTGTCCTGCATACAGGACACCAGCTTTTGAATAAACCAGTTTTTGCATCCTTTTCTGTATAGTTCCATGATGTTTAATCACATTTATAGATTTTTATAAACATCATCATAGTCAAAATACAGAACTATTCTTTTATCTTGAAGAACCCTATGTTACCACTTTATAATCATTCTCTCTCTCCCTTTGCCTATCCTTGACACTCTCTCACTGGTTCACATTGTTACTGGGATTCTCCAGAGAAACAGATCCAATAGGAAATAGATAGATAAATATTAGGAATGAGGTATTGGCTTAAGTGATCATGACAGCTAAGTCCCTTGATTTGCCTTTTGCAAGCTGAAGACCCACAAAAGCTAGTGATATAATTCCAATCTGAGTGCAAAGGCCTGAGAACCAGATGTGAATAGCGTGAATCCCAGTCCAAGGCCAGGAGAATATCAATGTCCCTTCTCTAGCATACAGGCAGAAAACAAAAGGAGCAACAATTTCCTTTTTCTCCTATTTGTTCTCTTCAGCTCCTCAACTGACTGGGTGATTTTGAGCCAATTGGATAGGGCAATCTATTTTACTGATTCCACTGATTCAACTGTTATTTCCATCTGGGAATATTCTCACAGAGACACTCAGAAATAATGTTTAATCTGGATACCTCAGTCCTGTCAAGTTGACACATAAAATTAATTATCACACCAGCTCCGTAACTCTGACATTAGGTAGGACTGACTCAATGGACATGAGTTTGAGTAAACTCCAGGAGTTGGTGATGGACAGGGAGGCCTGGCGTGCTGTGATTCATGGAGTTGCAAGGAGTCAGACATGACTGAGCAATTGAACTGAACTGAACTGAATCTCTTGATAGGTAGTTAGATAGATAGGTTTGGAGATAAATAGATAGATACACACATGCATGCACATACAGAGACACACACACACATTCATTTGAGAATATTTATTTTTACTTGGCATAATATCTTTGAAGTTCATCCAAGTAATGTGTACTAGTAGGTTGTTGCTTTTAATTGCTTTTTAAGTACTTTCCCATATTTATATTAATTATGTCATTAAATAAATCCCACTTTCTATAATTATAGCATGTGTTTTAAAATCATGTAAAAATATTTACATTGCAATGACTTTGTTTTAAAATATCAACCTGCCACTTCTATTGACAAGGGCACTGTGTACACTTTAGCAAGTGGTGGAAATTTCTAAAACAAATTCCGATTGATCTCAGCAGCCAGCTAAAGGATGGGCTCCATCTTTATGCCTGTGATGTTTCAGTAGATGTGGTTTCTCAGTGCTTCCCAGAGTTGACATATATATTTGTGTCAAACACTTTGGAATGTCCTCACTATTTGTATGTTCCTGTTTTCTTTTCCCTTCCTGTTTCCAGAATAGTCTATCTTCTAAGTGGAATAAAGAGGAAGGAAAAGTCTCACCAAGCAGGTAATGAACTATTTTATGCTCTCTCTTTAATATGTTTCTCTAAAATATTACAATAAAGGGGACAATCCCCAGAAGTTCAGTTTGGACATACATGAAGGGAGGTATTGGAATATGAAATTCAATGTGTGCTACTCCAAAAACGCTGATATACTTGATATGTGTTGAGAAATTATGAAACTACTGAAAGAAAACAAGTAAACAAACAACAATAAAAACTCAGTGTTGGATCTGTTGACACAACTATGCAGGTTATACTTTTAAGTTAATGACTTTCAAACTTTAATTAATAAGTTATTTTGGAGTATCAAGTAATTATTTCCAAATCCCACTCCACCCACCTAGCCCTGTGAAAGCTTTTCACACCATATTATGTGGCTGGTATGTGGCTAGGAGGAATAACTGTAATTACTTATAAAAAAATTCAAGAGGAGATGAAGCCATTGTAAGAGGGAAGGAAAACACTGGAACTAGTAGAAGTTAAGAAACTAGTGCTTTCTGTTCTTCCCATGCGCCACCTCATAGGTTGCTTATGAGAGGTCTTTGAAGTACACATTATATTTCCTATAGTAAACTAGTAAAATCAGGATTAAAAATATTATATGATTTGCCTAAGAGCCTAAAGCTGGGTAGAGGTAAAACTAGGATTGGAACTTGAACTATCTGACTACCACCTTTGTACCTTTCCTTGCCCATCATCCACCATTTATGCATAGGTCTGTTGGCTAGAAGAGACAGACTTTTCTGGGTAAAATTCCCTGTATACAGTTCAAAAAAAATTTTTTTAATAAAAAAAGAAAGAAAACAACCATACCTGATTATCAAAAAAACAAGTTAAAAAACTTTATAAAATTATTGTTAATAGACAGCTAGAATTTTTGTTAAAGGTCTAAATTGGGACACTGGAGATTTAACTTCCTAAAAAATTATTCTCCAATAAAATGAACTAAAGACTCCTAGATTGAATGTAAGAACAGAGAACATTAATGGAAACACTGATAAAACCTGAACAAAGTTTATAGTTACTTAACAGTATTATTCCAATGTTATTTGTATAATTTTGATAGTTCTCATATGGTTATTTAAGATTTTTCACAATAGGAGAAACTGGGTGAAAGATATAAACTTTCTAGTATTCTTCAACTTTTCTGTAAGTTTTAAAATATTTAAAAAAATTTTTTTTAAATTTGCAGAGTAGTTTTTGTTAGAGGTATGGATGGGAAGAGTGGTTGGATTTGAAGGGAAAAGGCAAATGAGAAGATGTGCCTTAATAATGATGTGATGATAATAGTGATAATAGTGTGTAGATAATGTGATAATAATAGATGATGACATCACAAAGAGTTAGACATGGCTTAACAACTGAGCAACAACAACAAATACACATAATAAATAAAAGAAACACCAAATGTTAAGTATGGCATATAGCCCTCATTTGAACTCGGTGACAATGAATTTGAGCTTTCACAGATGTTGGCTATAGATGCTAGGACTTTCACCTGAAACAGCAACACAGAAGCAGAAGTGAGGAAAAAGAACATGGGCTTCTCTACTCACTCTTCATGAAGTAGGTTCATGAGTCTCCGTAGTAAATTAAAACTTCTGTATCACTGAACTATGCGCCCACTCCAAAGTCTATTACATGATCATTCACTCATTTAATTAATGTTGAGTGTCTACAATATGCCAGGCACTGCATGTACTGATACCAATAAGAGATGAAACAAAAAAGTAATCTTTTTTTTCTTCCTATTTGAAAGTACAGATCTAACAGAAGAAAGTAGCATAAACACTTTTTCCCAAATATCCAGCAGGTATCAATCATTTTTATTTGCTGTGGCAGGGTGAAAAGGGTGTCAGCTTTGAAATATTTTTTTAATAGTTTTTGCTACTTACAGCCTATTTTTAATTATTCCTCATGACCTTAACTTTGTTACCCTATAAACAGAGGATAAAAATAAGAAAACAATAAGAGAATTAATAAAGTACTAAATCTTAGGCATTCTAAGTAGAAGATATATTACATAGAAGGCCATTAGTGGGTGTTAGTTACCATTAACACATATTTCCTGGAATGAGACTCATTGAGCCCTGACCTGGGTATATATACATATTACTTAGCAGCCAGTCATACGTCATCTGTTGAGTGGGAATGGCAAATGTACCTATTTTACAGATTACTGATTGTCTATTAAGATAACTCATATATAGCATTTATCAAAATACCTGGAGCACCACATGTCCTGATTAAAGTTTAGCTAGTACTTTTATTTTGGGGTCAATACTTCTTATGCCAGACATAATTGAATTCATCCAAAAATTAGATATGTCAAACTCAGTTCAGGGATGAAAATAAGTTATCTGAAATACAAATCAATTTGCATTATGAAAATTATTAGATTGATAGTCTATACCTGACATGAAATTTTGGAGCACTGTTCATGAATCCCAATGCTTGAGTTAATAATGTAGTATTCTGCTTTATTTCATTGGCTTACAGATCTGAGCTGAGGTGTTTCTTGCCCCTTGTGTATCTACATATTCTTCCTAATGTTACTGGGACTCTTCACTCCTATCTGCTCTGTGGCATTCTCTTGTCACCTTTGTATCAGGGAAAAGAGAAGCGGTATCTGAAGAAATAGGTTTCTGCCACTGAGGACTCCAATCTGTCCTAAATCATTGCACACATCTCATCATCTTATATTGGAATCTGGCCGTGACTTTTAGAAGGTTCTCCCTATGTTGATGCATTTGTGGATTTACCTTTAGCAAAAGCTTCTTGCGGCTGGGGATCCATGACCAGATAATGGGATCCTTCGTCCTTGCTGATTTATGCAGTAACTTGTGAACTGTGTCATTGTGAAGCTTTCATTTCTTTGCCAAGAACCACTCAGACAGAAATGACTCAAGCTATTTGAAGGAAACTTTAGGAAGTGATCTTATAAGACAAGGGAAAAAGACATTATTCACTAGTCTTTATTCAAGCCTCTTCATAAATAAATCTAATTGAAAATGTCAAAGGTGTTTTTTATATGGGTCAATTCCTTTCCCTTGAATTTACTTTTCTTAAGATAACAGCAAGTGTTTTTATTATTCAGAAGCAATGTTGAAGAATGTCTGTTAAAGAATAAGATTCAGAGTTAGGCAAACCTAGTCTTAAATCAAAATTCTATCCCAGTTAATAAATACCGATTATTTGAAATTTATTTATCCTAGCACATACTTGTTTTTGCTTTTTTTTTTTTTAACCTAAATATGGGAATTCTAATATATTTTTATGAGGGTACCGGGAATATTAAATGAAAGCGTGTTTTAAAATATCTTGCCTAGAACTTAGGACACATTCCACAAACAGTGAGTGAATTCCTTTTGGATGAATTTTATGTATTTCCAGGGAAAGGCCATTCTAAGTATTAATTTGTTATGTCTTCTGTATGAGTAACATACTCTTGCACATTTTTGTATGGGTAATCTACCTTTATTTTTTTTGTCCCAGGAGGGCATACACCTTCAGTGTCCAAATAAACACAACTGAGGCTTCCCAGGTGGTGCCAGGATAAAGAATCTGCCTGCCACTGCAGGAGATGCGGGAGACACAAGAGACATGGGTTCGATCCCCGAGTTAGGAAGAGCCCCTGGAGGAGGAACTGGCAACCCAGTCCAGTATTCTTGCCCAGGAAGTTCCACGAGCGGAGGAGCCTGGTGGGCCACAGGAAAAAGTGGGGCACAGCTGAGCAGCTGGGCGCACAGTAAGTGCAGCGGAGTTAGTGCCACTTGAACTTAGCTTTTGACGAATGGGATGAAGCCAGCTCAAACATTCTTTCTCTCTCCTTAACTTAAATGTAGCTTCTCAGAAGGACTTCCCTCAATCTTGGCTCTCCTTTATTTTCTGCTTTATTATTCTTTTTGAGTAAGCACAAATACAGCATTTGGGAATCCCCTCTCCTCTCCTCTTCTCTCCTCTCCATCTTTTCCCCCTTCTCTCTCTCTTTCTCTCAGCTTTTACTTCTTTTAGGTGGTGGTTTAATTGCTAAGTCATGTCCAATTCTTGCAACCCCGTGGACTGTAGCTTGCCAGGTTCCTCTGTCCATGGGATTTTACAGGCAAGAATACTGGAGTGGGTTGTCATGTCCTTCTCCAGGGGATCTTCCCTTACTTCTTTTTATTGACTTTATTTTCTATTAGGCAAGCACCCATGAGAGGGAAGAGCTCCCTCAGAAACTTCTTGCCAACTGATCCTGAGAGATGGGAATGTCCTCCTTAAGAACATAGTACAGTCTATCTTGTTAAATGTTCTAACTCTTTGGAAAGACGAGTTTGGATCCGGATCATCAGTGGCAGGTGAGCAAGACACAGCTTTCCCAGTGGCTCAAATGATAAAGCATCTGCCTGCAGTGAGGGAGACCTGGGTTTGATCCCTGGGTTGGGAAGGTCCCCTGGAGAAGGAACTGGCAACCCACTCCAGTACCCTTGCCTAGAAAATCCAATGGACAGAGGAACATGGTAGGCTACAGTCAATGAGGTCACAAAGAATCAGACATGACCAAAAGACTTCACAGTGATACACAGTCTTACCAGAAAACAGGATGGAAAGAAATTCCCTAAAGGAAACATGATTGTCTTTAATCATTTTTTAAATAAGATTTACTACCTGAGAGATACCGTGGGGTCTGATTTTATGATCTCTGTCATCATAGGAAAATTTATTACCCATCTTATTGACATGGGACAAGAAAAAGAAGCTACTGATTCCTAGGCAATAGCTAACTAATAATCATTTGCACCCTCATCAAATAAGGCTGGACTCCTCTAGATTGTAGCAAACACAGTCAGGATTATTTTTATTTTTGTCTTAACACATCTAACTGTCTGTAGATGGAGTCCCTAATTCTTCCCTAATTATTTCTGGTTGTGGAATACAAAGCATTAGAAGTTGGAGTTGCTCAGGTGCAATAATCTTCTGAAATGGAACTGTGAATTTTATGTAATCCCAGACATCACACGCATGGTCAGGATTTCTGCATAACCTTGCATTCTGGGGGAGTGTGAGTATGCAGCTGAAAACACCTCCAGAAAATGTACATTCTGTGCATTGGCTATGGATTTAGTCAGGAAAACTGTCAGTCAGACCATCAGCATGCAGCCTCTGAGACGGCGTGTCAGGCCGCTGTGTAATTGGTCATCTCTTTAATCAGATAGTTAGCTAGTCAACTGGCCATCCATGAAGGTAGTCAACCAATCAGCTAGCAAGTAAGTTAGTCAGTCTTCCAGGCAGCTAGTCAACCAGTCATTAAACCTTTGAGACAGGCAGTGATTGAGCCAGTTAGGCACCCATTCCTTTTGCCAATCAATCAGCCATCCTATCAGCCAGTCAGTCCTCAAATCTAGAAATAAAGGACGATTGACCAATATTTTTTTTTCCCCTGTGGTTCACTGCTTATCATCTCAATATTTTACTCAATCATGAGCAAATTGAATCACTCCATTATAGATTTTTCAACTACACAGGATATTTAAGACAGCACAATGTTGTAATTTCTGATGATCAGGACAGACACTGTAATGAAAATGTTAATAGAGTCAATAGGTTTGTAGAAGCCATCTCACCATACTTAAAAGAATGCTCGCTTTAGGAATATATACTTATTTTGAGAATAAAGGAGGAATAACTACAAAATTATTGTCATCTAGCTGCTATATCATGTCCTATTCTTTTGCAATCCCCTGGACTATAGCCCACCAGGCTCCTCTTGTCCATGGGACTCCCTAGGCAAGAATACTGGAGTGGGTTGCTGTGCCCTCTTCCAGGGGATTTTCCCCACCCAGGGACTGAACTTGTATCTTCTGCTCTGGCAAATGGGTTCTTTACAGCTGAGCCACCAGACAAGCCCTAACTACAAAATTCTCATATTTTTAATTCTGTAATTAACAACATGCCTCTCAGATATTCCATATATGTAGTATTTCTTAACTTGAAAATAAAACAGATTTACCTTTCAGATACTGTAAAGTTTAGAATTTCAGATTATCCAGATATATCTTACTTGCTTGTTTCAAACGAATCCACTTGCCTCTATAGATGAAAAAAGTAGATTCAATGTTTGTTTATTCTTAAATTCATTCATTCTACAGTCATTTATGCCCTATATAGTAGACAATGTTTAAAAAGCTCAAGGTTTAAAAGCAAGCAAGAAGAAAAAGATCTCTGCTCTGAGGGAATTAATAGACTTTAACAGTGGTGCAAACTCTTAACTCAATAAGGGGTTCTAATCCTGACAAAAGTGTGAATCTTTCTGTGATCACCCAGGGATATTTCCAGAGGAGGAGACAATGCTGATCTGAGTTCAGAGGAGTAGGAGTTGTTTGCCTGTCCATTAGGAGTGGAGACAGAAATAGCCCATCAGCAGATGAATGGATAAGGAAGCTGTGGTACATATACACCATGGAATATTACTCAGCCATTAAAAAGAATTCATTTGAACCAGTCCTAATGAGATGGATGAAGCTGGAGCCCTTTATACAGAGTGAAGTAAGCCAGAAAGACAAAGAACATTACAGCATACTAACACATATATATGGAATTTAGAAAGATGGTAACGATAACCCTATATGCAAAACAGAAAAAGAGACACAGAAATACAGAACAGACTTTTGAACTCTGTGGGAGAAGGCGAGGGTGGGATGTTTCGAGAGGAATCGGGTGGAGAGGGAGGTGGGAGCGGGGATTGGGATGGGGAAGACGTGTAAATCCATGGCTGATTCATATCAATGTATGACAAAACCCACTTAAAAAAAAAAGAAATAGCAAGCCCTCTGCGGAAAGTGCCGTGTTCTTTCAGGGAAGTACTAAATGTCCTGTTTTCATGGATCAATCTACATGATAGTGGAAAGCATCACTCAGGAAATGAAGCTTCAGAAGTCAGTGAGCTGACATCATACCTGTTATGTTCTTGTGTGAATTTCATCCTGGAAGTAGCAGAGTAACCCTGGAAAGACAAGAGTCTGAGAGCAGGGCTTCCCTACTGTCCAAGGTCCATGTACTGACAATTTTTACTTGGCTGCTTTTATGTTTTTGGACAGTGTTTTTCAAAATTTTTCTGTTGTTGTTCATATATTTCCAAATGAACTTTGGAAACCTCAACCTCTCACAAATGTTTAAACTGATGCAAAACATTTAACCTTCAGTGTAAGCAGTTGTGGGACATCCTTGGTGGTCCAGTGGCTAAGAATCTATTCTCCCAGTGCAGGGGACCCGGGTTCAATCCCTGATCTGGAAACTGGATTCCACATACCACAGTTAAGAGTTCACATGCCACAACTGATCCTGAGTGCCCCTGAGGGAGGAAAGGAACAGGCCAAGCTGACTGCATCTTGAAAAAGAAGGAAACTCCATCTTGCACTCTCAGTGAGCTTTGGACCACATGCCGGGTAGCTATGGGGATAACATACCTACAGCCGAACTGGCCTCCCGGACTGATAAACACCAGATTCCATAACAAGAGTTCCCGTTGCCAAAAAGAATGTGATCACCCCCTACGTAGTCAGTCACCTTTGTCATCTTTTTGGCACCAGGGGTGTAGACCCTTCTGATTATGAATCGTAGCTGTAACCTGATTGCATCTCCCTTTAACACTTTCCAGGCTAGGTTTAAGGAATTTGGGGATGTGCACTTGAGCAGTACACTTAAGGTATATAAGGTTTTCACAAAAGTCGGTCGGGGTCCTTGGCTAAGAGGAGAATCTGCCTTGGGCCCACTGGTGTAATAAACTGCACTCCACTATCTGCATTGTCCTTCTGAGTGAGTTTGTTTCCCAGAACACGTGGCTATAACACCCCAGCTAAGACCATGAACAGCCAAATAAATATTCTTAAAAATAGTTTAAAAAAGAGAAGTGTAGGCAGTTGCAAATGTTACCATCCCTTGCATATTTTAATGCTGAATTTTTTTAATGTAGATTAATCTTTAAAATATATTCAACAATATGAAAATCTTATGGCAAGTTGATAACCACTTTTTTGGGGGGTCCTGAACTCAATTCCAGGAAAGCTGAGCAGTGAAGAACTGATGCTTTTGAACTGTGGTGTTGGAGAAGACTCTTGAGAGTCCCCTTGGACTGCAAGGACATCCAACCAGTCCATCCTAAAGGAAATCAGTCCTGAATATTCATTGGAAGGACTAATGCTGAAGCTGAAACGCCAGTACTTTGGCCACCTGATGTGAAGAACTGACTCACTAGAAAAGACCCTGATGCTGGAAAAGATTGAAGCCAGGAGGAGAAGGGGACAACAGAAGATGAGACGGTTTGATGGCATCACCGACTTAGTGCACACGAGTTTGAGCAAACTCCAGGAGTTTGGACAGAGAAGTGATGGACAGGGAAGCCTGGTGTACTGCAGTCCATGGGGTTGCAGAGTCGGACAGCGACTAAGTGACTGAACTGAACTGGACTCAGGTCCAGTGTGTGGAAAGAGGAGTTTCCATAGGACCAATAAACAGTTCTCAGACACCAGTTGGGTGTCCTGGAAGTGAGCACAACTGTGACACTATCTTCCCAGAGATGGTGTCAGATTCAGTAGGTAAAAGGCTCAGTCCCACAAGTTGTCCTTCTTCGCCTTACTCTCTCCCCTAGCTTACTTCAGTTCCCAGTCAAAAGCCCAGATAGTCACCTATGTTTCTGATTCACCTGCTAAAAATAACAGGTTCCCTTGATGTCTTCTGCAGGTTTGATTAATATGCTTGAGCAACTTACAGAACTCAGACAAACATTTTACTTCCTAGCTTATTGGTTTATTATAAAACGACATAGCTCAGGAACAGCCAGATAGAAGAAGTGCATAGGACCAGGTATGGTGAAAGGGTGAGGAGATTCCTTGTTCTCTGAATATACCACTCTCCCTGAATGTCTACTGGAAGCTCTCCGAACCCCATCTTTTGGGATTTTTATAGAAACATTATTACATATGCATGATTGATTAAATGATCAATCTGATCTGATTGGCAACTGATTCAGCTTCCAACTGCTTTTCCCCTCCTTGGAGGTCAGGGGATAAACTGAAAGTTTCAGGTTCTAATCACACAGCTGGTTCCCCTGGCAACCAGCACCCATCCTTATGTAAGGTCCAAAAGTCACCTCATGAATATAACACAAGCCACTTTTATTAAATTCCAAGTGATTGGGAGATCTGCGCCAGAAACAGGGATGAAGACCAAGTATATATTTCTTATTAAAAATCACGATATCACACCACCATCAATCATTTTATAAATTCACAAGAAAGCTTATTTTATCTTTTTCTACTTGAAAGCACTTCTTTTTGCTATCTTTTAAAAAGTTTATCCTGATGTAACTGTTTATCCTGGAAGGTATTTTATTTTCACCATAGGATACAGCTTTATAATAAAATGCATTTACAAATATTTTTTTATATTATAGCATCCTACAGCTAAAAGGGGCTTCCCAGGTGGCCCTAGTGGTAAAGAATCCACCTAACAATGCGGATGCCAGATTCACAGGTTTGATCCCTGGGTTGGGAAGATCCCCTGGAGGAGGGCATGGCGACCCACTCCAGTAGGCTGAAGAATCCCACCATGACCTGAGGAATCCCATGGATACAGGAGCCTGGCAGGCGATGGTCCATATGGTCACAAAGAGTTGGGCATGACTGAAGTGACTTAGCACGCTCACACAGCTAAAAGGCTCTAAGAATTTGAACTCAGTTGGATTAATATTGGGCTTCCCAGGTGGTGCTAGTGCTAAAGGACTTGCCTGCCAATGCAGGAGATGCAAGAGATGTGGGTTCAGTCCGGATGGGGAAGACCCCTGGAGGAGGGCATGGCAATCCACTCTAGTATTTTTGCCTGGAGAATCCAGTGGACAGAGGAGCCTGCCGGGCTACAAGTCCATAGCGTTGTAAAAAGTCAGATATGACTGAGCATGCATGAATTATTATTATATTGCAATTAATATAAAAATACTGGTATAAATTTTTCTCAAATATATAAAAATATTTTTGCTAAATTGGATTCTTTATATGAAAGGAACTTTTTTATCAAGTAAATCATATATTCATGGAAGAATATTTATTCTTGGTAGAAAGGGACAGAGACCAGCACCAGTTAAATCTATTTTTTTTTATTTTTTTAAAACAGAAATAATACCTGAGAAAACATGTACACAGATGAGAGGAAGGGAATGAAAGTTTTGCCACATAAAATCACTCAATTTGGCAAGTCCCTTTCAAGTTGTAACCAAAAAATGTTCAATGATCTCTCAGTATGTATACTACTGTATACCTATAATTTTATTGGGGAAAAAGGAACTGAAAACCATCTGATTTGCAAGCAAGTTTATTTTCTAGTTAATGGAGTCATCACTTTTCTCAGTGTCTAGAAAGTGCATCAAAAATTTTTACAGCCTTAACAAATTGTTATTAACTTAACCTGTCTTTCATCCATTTAGAAGCACCTTGTTTAACCTGACCTAACCTGAAAGAGTTGAAAGATATGTAATATCATTAATTTATAGCATCTTTTCCAATATCACATGAATATCAATATACATAAAAGTTACCTTTGTATTGAAGTATAACTTACATGTAGTAAGTTGCACTAATGTTTGGTTCATGATCCAATGGGGTTTTACTTTATCTAGATAAAGTCATATGTCTATATAAACTTTATATGAAGTCAGTATCCTTCTGGCCTCTTTTGCATGAGTGCACACTCAGTCACTCAGTCATGACTGACTCTGCAACTTCATGGACTATAGCCTGCCAGGCTCCCCTGTCCATGGGATCCCCAGGCAAGAATATTAGAGTGGGTTGCCATTTCCTCCTCCAAGGGATCTTCCTGACCCAGGGATCAAACCCACATCTCCTGCATTGGCAGGCAGATTCTTCACCACTGAGCCATCTGGGAAATCCTCTGGCCTCTTTTAGCGTTCTCTAAAGATAATACTGAAGTGCAAGGGAGGAAAGTGTTTTCAGTCAATTGTGCTGGGTCAGTTGGACAATCAAAGGGGAAATAAAAAGTATTAATGCATCATAGTGCTTGCCACAATTGGAGGAGTCGTTGACAGGATATGAGCTCTGGTGAAACTGCTCTTTGGGCTCAGGCAGTCAGAGGCTTCATACACCCTGCCTTTGAAATGTATTAGTTCGACCCATGGTTTCCACAGCTGTGGCCAGTTTAACAGTAGGGCGTGGTGTGTTATTGAGACAGTGATGTGTTATTGAGACCATCTGCACTGAATACCTGCCTGAACCCTGTTAAAGCGGCCATGTAAGCTTTTAAGATTCTGCTGGCTGGGCGCAGAGACCTACTCCTCTCAAGGTAGGAGGACAAGGATGAGTCTCCCATGTAAGTTCCTTTGCTTTTTATAAACAAATATTGAATTCCAGATATTAATTGTAGAATTATATATGAGAAAGAATAATGAAGCTTTCAGAGTATACATAAGAGAACATCATTACTTCTTTGGAAGAGGATAAGGATTTTCTGAACAGGACAGTAAAAGTGTTAAGTGTTGAAGAAAAAAGGTGTCTGCATCACATTATACGAAAATTGAGAGCTTCAGTGCATTCAAAGGCTCTATTAAGAGAGATGTCACTGGAAAGAAAAGCCCCAAGAGGCAACTTTACTGTTAGGCAAAGTAACTGCAGGGCTTTAATGGGTTTGCAACCCAAGGAAACCCAGTCAGGCCAGGTATTTTGGGGCAAATGAGCTGTAGACGATAAGGGTAAAAACTACAAACAAGGTGAGAAAGCCATTCAGTCCTGATTGATTGGTGGGGAGCCGTAACAGTTGTTCATTTTTAAATTTATTTTTGGCTCACTGGGTCTCTGTTGCTGTGCTTGGCCTTCTCATTGTGGTACTTCTCGTTGTGCGTCATGGGTTCTAGGGCACACGGGCTTCAGGAGTCGCGGTTATGGGCTTAGTTGTCCCTCGGCAGGTGGGCTCTTCCCAGACCAGGGATAAACCTGTGTCGCCTGCAATGGCAGGTAGATTCTTAACCACTGGACCACCAGGAAGCCCAGTGACAGTTACTGTTGTTCAGACTCTGCAAATGTCCAGATGTTGCTGGATTAAAGTCATAGGACTCTGTTGTGGGGCCCCAGCCTGACCGTCTTTCTTGCCGCCGTCAGGGGCAGTGTAGGAAGGGTTCTTTTTCCCTTCAGGTTTGAGGCGCTGAATAACGAAACCTAAACTAAGATCAACACAGCACAAACTTTATTCAGTAGCTAAAGAATGGAGAAGTGGGGACTATTTTCGCAGATCAACATCTTGCCCCTGTGGCAAGAGGGATTTAATTTTAAAATGTAAGAACAAAGGGAGAAGGCTTGAGGCTATGATAACCCACTCCAGTATTCTTGCCTGGAAAATTCCATTGACAAAGGAGTCTGGTGGGCTTCAGTCCATGGGGTCTCAAAGAGTTGGACACAACCAAGTGACTGAGCAATAATGGGTAGGCATACGCACTTGTCTTTGGGGAAGGGACAGGGCTTTTTCTAGGGAGTAGGGTGCCATCCACTTTCAATGTTTTGGTCCTTAGTATCTAGTAGCAGCAGCTGGTAGGTGTGACATCTACTATAGTATAAACATACAATGAGACTCCGGGTCGGTTGGAGGTCAGATCCATTGCCATCTTGATGCCAGCTGGTTTTTGTTGTTTGTTGCTTCCTTTCTTACCTCTGTACCCTTTAAATTAAAGATTTGTGTTAACTCTAGCTAAAGGTGGGGTTTGGAGGGCTGTGAGCAAAGACCTGAAGCAGCTCTGACAAGAAAACTGTAGGCAGGTATTTCTGCAAAGTAAGACTACCAGATAGTCATTTGTTTTCCTCAGTCTGTTTTCCCCCCATTGCTCTGCAGACTATTATCAGTCATTGTGTTTCTCATGCTAACCCTGGCCTCTTTTCTGTACTTCCATTGTCAGAGTGACCAAACAATTTGATAGAATGAGGGACAATGGTCACATTACAGATTTCACATTCAGATGCATAAAATAGTTCTGATGAATCCCTAAGGAAATAATGAACAACCCAATAGAAAAATCGGTATAATACTTGACGGCATTTCACACAAGTGGAGATTCAAAGGGCTAATGAGCCCAAGAAAGGTGATCAGCCTCTTTAGGAAAAACTTATGGAAATCACAATGTGGTACACCTGCCAACTACCTGAAAGGCCAGAGGAGGGAGGCAGACAATACCAAATGTTGGCAATGATGGCGGGGGGGGGGGGGGGGGGTGGCGCATTAAGGGTGTTCTTGATTTTAACAGTTGGTTAAACTGATAATATGTTGAAGTTAATCATATTTTATGAGCCAAAAATACTGCACTTAGTTATCTACTCAACAGCAGTTCAGTATCATTTATTGGTAAGACTTTGCTTTCCACTTTGTACTAAATTGGTGACTTTGTTGCAAATCAGGTGATCCTGATGGTGTATTCCTAAACAGGTACCATGCTTATTTTGCAGAGATGGGCCGGGTGCCCCATCTGCGTACTAAGCACTGTGGGGAGGGGTAGGGCAAGTGGACCCCAGGCTAGTGGCAGAGATGGGGGTCCCAGTGTCTGGAGCTAAGCTACTCCCAGGAGCGAAGAGAAACCACAGAAAGATGAGCATGCTGGAGTGGAGCAGGCGTCTACCTTTGCCACCCATGCTTTCTGAATTACTGTGCTGCTAGGAAAGGTCTTAAAATCAGGTACTGGAAGCCCTTGAATTTGTTCTTCATGATTATTTTGGCTGTTCTTAGAGTGTTTTCCAATATAGCTGAATTTGGGGAGAATTGGAATTTTTTAAATGTTAATTTAGTTCATTTATATTTTATTTTATTTATTTATTATTTTTGACTGCATTGGGTGGGTCTTCCGTTGATGCCAGTGGGCTTTTTCTAGTTGCCCTGTGTGGGCTGCTCATTGCTGTGACTTCTATTTTCCTACCGTGGGGTCAGCAGTTGTAGCACCTACAGGCTTAGTTCCCTGAGGCATGTGGAATCTTCCCATTCCAGGGATGGATCCAGCATCCGCTGCACTGGCAGGCAGATTCTTAACCACTGGTTCACTAGGGAAGTGCAAGAATTGAAATATTTAGTAGTTTTGAGTCGTTCAAAGGAATTAGGGACATTTTAGGGTTTGTTGTATTTTTTAAAATATCACAATTCTGGCTGCTGTTTCCTACAACTTTGCTAATAAGTTTGAAGTGTAGGTTACTTTATACATTCCTTCTAGCTCCCTGTGAAGTTTATGAATACAAAACTAATTAATGACCATAGAAAACTGGAGCTTAATCCTTCCGTTTTTCCTTCTGGGTGTTCATGTTTGCTTGTTTTTTTGTTCTTCCTTTCATCTCCATTCAGTGTGCGTATCTAAATTCCTTACGTGTTCTGGTACTAATTTCATCCAAAATCATAGTGACCCAAGACTGGCCATTAGCATTCTTTCCAGTGCTAAGATATAACCCATATTTGTGTTTACAATAGAGAGCTATAAATTGCATTGAAATACCACTCAGTTAGAGTCATTCTCCAAGATTGTAAAGAGATGGATGGCCTCCAGGGGAGGGTTGTCACAAAAAGGAAAATCAAGCCAGCTGAATAATACTGTAAGTCTGTCTCAAAAGCTAGCTCAGCCAAGCAGGGATATGAAAGGTGGCAGCCTTTGAGGAGATGGCTGACAGATTTCATTTGTTGTGGATCAGATCTTGCCTGGTGTCACATGTCATATTTTCCCACCACCCTTTTGGTGTTCAACAGGCACCCTCTCCAGGTGCTGTCAGGGGAATATGCAGAGGCTGCCAGTTAAACGGCAGGCGTGGCTAAGTCAAGTGTATAAAGAAAAACAGCCTTGTTCTCCCCTCTTGCCTGCTGAAAGGTTCAAACAGAATACCTAATTGAGTTACTAATCATATGGGAAGAAAGTGAAACTGGAATAAATAAGTTTGACCCCCTTCTTCCTTCCTTTTTTCCTCTCTTTCTCATCCTTCCTTTCTCTTTCTTTTCCTCTGCTCTTCCCAGCCTCCTTCTCTGTCTTTCTTCTCTTTCTCTTCTCTCCTTTCCTTTTCCTTAATTCTTCTTTAACCCTTCCTATTTTCAGCGTTATTTGCCTTCCCTAGCCCAGCCCACTTACCCGATTTCTATTTCTCCCTTCACCTTGTAATTAAAGTCTTATAATAATATTTTTGTAATTATTTTCTGTTTTCTTTTGATAGTCTGAGATGAATTCTTCCAAAGATTGTCTAAAGCTCATGCTTGCTTCATCAATTATCTTTTTAAAAATGTTAATTTGTTCATTTGGCTGCACTGGGTCTTAGTTGCAGCATGTGGGATCTTGTTCCCTGACCAGTTATCTAACCCAGGCCTCCTGCATTAGGAGCTCATAGTCTCAGCCACTGACCACCAGGGAAGTCCCTCATCAATTATCTTCAAGAAGAGTCCCCTTGACCTCTTCAACCTTACTTCTCTTGATTTCCTTCTTTTTTTATATCCTGCGTGTGTGTGTGCATGCTGTCCCTCAAGGCACTGTGCTCAGCACCAAGAACTGGAAGATGGGCAAGTATTCACCTCTGACCAAGACATCAACTTGTTCCTTCAATCACGTCTTAGTTTAACAATTGAGGGTTCCTATCTGTGTGTTAAGAAGGAAGGCAAAGCCTTCCATGATAAAGATCATTCAGAGTTGACTCAGATTTAATCATAGTACTCAGAGCTTTACAATTTACATATGAATATATATATATATATAGATAGATAGATAGATAGATTGATATGCATGTTAAATAAGCATGATTTTCTCTTGCAAGGAAGCAGAAGAACTTGAAGTTTTCTTCGGTCTGAGATTCTAATACCTGGCTCTATGTGTATGAGTTCATGATTCTCGGTCAGCTCCAATCCTGATCCTACCCTATTCTCTTTTCTATTCCCAACTCAGACATTGACAGTGTACTTTAATTTCCCAAAATTATTTCAACAAACATGTTGGAGTCTAATAACCAAAAATTAATATGATGATACTGTAAAAGGGAACCAGGCATCTTAACCAGTTTTCCTCAGCACTGTGACACTGAATATACTGTGTGTGTGTGAGCATGCATGCTAAGTCGCTTCAGTCATGTCCAACTTTTTGCAGCTCTATGGACTGTAGCCCACCAGGCTCCACTGTCCATGGGATTCTCCAAGCAAGCATATTGGAGTGGGTTGCCATGTCTTCCTCTAGGGGATCTTTTCTACCCAGGGATTGAACCCAAGTCTCTTATATCTCCTACACTGTCCGGTGTGTTCTTTTACCAGTAGGGCCACCCGAGAACCCTCAGTATACTGTGTATTGTGTTCAGCTGTTTTTTTTTTTTTCTCTCTTACAGACACACATATGCACAGTATATATTATATAAGTCATACAATAAGTCTGGAGAAATTTTTTGAATAAATGAATAAATCATCTTGCAATAATTATTTTTCAGTGTACTATATTTTGAATGATATTTTGAACAATATAGAATGGACAATTTCAAATTATAAGTGTAGGTTTTAAACATTATAGTTATTTGAGAAAGTTATAGAAACCTTTTGAATAATAGGTTTTCATCTATATTTGTACTAATAATATGCACCACACATGCCTGAAAGTTTGAGGATCAAAAGCAACCTTTGAAAAAGTACTTGTAAGCAATAAAAGTACTATCATCATTTATGTCATTAACATTGATGTTATAAATATTTGGGAAAATGGCATTAGAATAAGGTTAATTTCACAATGATTAATTTTAATAAGAAGGGAATAAAGCTCAACAGACACGTATGCATACGTGTGTGTATCTATATGTGTGTTTGTATATATTTGTAAATTACAAGTAGTCTCTGTATAATTAGAAGTATTCAATATGGAATATTTATGCAAAATATAAAACTTAAAAGCATTTTTTTCATGGCTAGGATATGATTATTCCCTACTTAAAATTTAGTACTAAGTTGATCCTGATGCTTTTTTCATAGATGCTGGCAGAAGACATGAAACTGCTTGGTCAAAGACAAAGAACTTCACCACATCACATCAAAGATACAGTGAGTCACATGAGTATCCACATGTTTGTATCAATTCTGCTTGCCCTGAAAATCTCAAGCAGGACATCTAGACAGATATCTGCATACACAGAGGGTTGTAACACAGAAAAGGAACACTGAACTTAAGAAACCAACCATTTTATAGCAAGCAGGAAACAAGTAGACCTTTGTCCCTGAGGGAAATGTAACCTCACCCCTCAGTTGCTTGCTGTAAACACAATCCTGAGAAATGGCTCAGGTAATGTGTTCAGGCATGAACTGTGGCACCAGCAGCCCATGTATAAATGAGTGATGCAGGGAGAAATAAATAAATTTCACCAGTTCTTCTGAAACTATCACAACATTGTTAATCGGCTATACCCAATACAACATAGAAAGTTAAAAAAATTGAATTTCCTTATTAAGAAAAGTAAAAGTTGGCTGTACATAATCTGGTATTTACCATAATCCTGGACTTTGCTCTAAAATTTTAAACGCAGACTTAATATAAAAATGACTTTGTTCCAGCCAAGTGAGATTGAGTCCACTAGCATTTACTTAATGCCTACTGTGTGTCTTTCTCTACCTTGGGTGCTTTGTTAGCTAAGCAACCATCAGTGCAAAAGAAAGCATTCCAATAAAAAGGCTTTCAATAATAGCTATTTCAAACAGCCGACTATCTGAGAATAGGCCAGGCAAAAATGAAGCTATTGTCTAGTAGTGATCAATTTCAAGCAGTTTCAAAATGCCTCTGGTGATATCATTCTTACCATCTCATAATGTTTTGCAAGTTGTTAGGAAGAGAACATTAAATCACCCGGTCAGTAGAGCTATTCTCTTCCCTATAACTCATATAAATCCACTGTGTACAGGAAATCATCATTTAATCACTCCAATGCCATTCTCATAGATAAAGCTCTGCCTCTTTCTTTAGAATTATGTTACAGATGTTGCAGAATCTGTTTATTCACACAAAGGAAAATGTCAAAAAAAAATGTACAGCTTCTATCCTGATGGAAGGTTTATGCATGTCTGTGCACACACAAATACACACCCATACAGATTGACCTCTTTCCATCTCTCTCACCCTTCTAACAATCATCCTGTTAGCAATATCTCTCAACTGCAGTTACCAACAAATTATTCTACGGTTTGCACTCTGATGTACTCCATTCTCTTATACACTATTACAGTCTCGGGTAGAGTGATCTTTGAAATGTAAATTCAGCAATTTTTCTCCATGGTAAAGCCATCCAATAGTTTATCCTATTTTTGTTGGGTTAAAGCAAAAACTCCTTATTATTTACAATCCCCCAGATTTTCTCGATTAGGAGTCTGAAAACTGTGGCCCATGAGCTAAATAAATTTGCAATGTTATTTGTAAATAAAATTTTACTGGTATATAGTCATACATTCCTATCTATTGTCTATGGCTGATTTTGCACTACTGTTAGAGTAGCTGCAACAGGATGGTAAGGCTTGAAAAGTTTTTTAAATAACTTTTAAGTATATTTATTATTTACATAATAATTTATTATGTGTATATATTTATTACATATTAAACATATTCTTTTAAAAATTCTTATTTATTTTTGGCTATGCTGCGTCTTTGTTACTGGGTGTGGGCTTTCTTTGGCTGTGGCAAGTAGAGTCTACTTTCAGGTTGTAGTGTGTGGGCTTCTTATTGCTGTGGCTTCTCCTGTTGGGGGGCATTAGGTCTGGGGTGAGCAGACTTCAGTAGTTGTGGCATGTGATCTCAGGAGTTGTGGCTTACAGGCTCTAGAGTATAGGCACAGTACTTGTGGTACACAGGCTTAGTTGCCCTGAGGCATGTGGGATCTTCCCAGACCTGGGATTGAACCCGTGACTCCTGCATTGGCAGGCAGGTTCTTAACCACTGAACCACCAGGGAAGTCCTGTATTTTTTTTTTAATTGAAGCATAGTTGGTTTATAATACTGTGTTAGTTTTAAGTGTACAGCAAGTGGTTCTTCTCCATTATAGTTTATTATAAGATATTGAATATATTTCTCTGTTCCAAACAAAAAAAAATCCCTGTTGTTTATTTTCTATATGGTTATATGCATCTGTTAATCCCATACTCCCAATGTATTCCTCTTCCTCCTTCCTCTTTGGTAACCATAAGTTTGTTTCTATGTCTGTGAGCCTGTTTCTGTTTTGTGAATAAGTTCCTTTGCACTATTTTTTAGATTTCACAAATATGTGATATCACATATTTGTCTTTCTCTGACTGACTTCACTTAGTATGATAGTCTCTAGGTCCATCCATATTGCTGCAAATGGCATTATTTCATTCTTTTTTATGGCTGAGTAATACTCCAATGTATGTATTCTGGATCTTCATTATCCATTCATCTGTTGATGGTCTCTTAGGTTGCTTCCATATCTTGGCAATTGTCAGTAGTGCTGCAAAGAATGTTGGAGTGCATGTATCTTTTCAAATACAATAGAGCTGTTGTATTTACCAGTTATATGTTTTATGGATCATATAATAACAATTTTTAGTATTTTTTTAAAGCAGCTTCCAACTGTTCTACATAGTGACTGCACTAATTTACATTCCCACCAACCATGTAAGGAAATTTCCTTTTCTCAACACCCTCTCCAGCATTTATTATTTGTAGACTTTTTGATAATGACCATTCTAAACACTGTGAAGTAATATCTCATTATAGCTCTGAATACATTTCTCTAATAATTAGCAATGTTGAGCATCTTTTCTTGTGCCTATCGGCCATCTGTGTCTTCTTTGTAAATGTGTCTGTTTAGAATTTCTGTCCATTTTTTTATTAGGTTGCTTGTTTCTTGCTATTGAGTTATATGAGCTATTTGTGTATTTTGGAAATTAAACACTTCATGGTTGCATCATTTTCACACTTTATCCTAGTCTATAGGTTGTCATTTTGCATTGGTTTTGGTTTTATTGCACAGAAGTTATAAGTTTGGTCCAAACTGTTTGTTTTTGCTTTTATTTCTACCAAATTTGTATTCTATTACTGCATAACTAACTACAACAAAATTATCACTTTAAAACAACAAAAATGTATAACCTGCTATTCCCAAACCCCACACCATGGTACCCCATGAACATCTGCAACAGTGTTCAATGAATCATGAAACATAAACTCTAAAGTGAAAGTGAAGTCGCTCAGTCGAGTCGGACTCTTGGCGAACCCATGGACTATGGACTGCCAGGATCCTCCGTCCATGGGATTTTCCAGGCAAGAATACTGGAGTGGGTTTCCATTTCCTTCTCCAGGAGATCTTCCCGACTCAGGGATTGAAGAAAGTCAATTAAATATTGATTTTAATATTAATTAAAGGTTTCCAAGAAAGTCTAATTAAATATTTAATGCAAAGTGTTTGAAAATCAAGGAAGGTAATATTGCCAATGCGTCGTTTTTGTTTTTTTTTTTTTTTTTTTGCTTGTTTGTTTTGTTTTGTTCAAATAGTTCTATTACTACAGTCAAATAGGTATGATTTAAAATGTTGATTGCTAAAAGGAAAACAACCAGCTAATAAGGACTGGAAAAGGCCAGTTTTCATTCCAATCCCAAAGCAATGCAATGCCAAAGAATGCTCAAACTACAACAGAATTGCATTCATCTCACAGGCTAGCAAAGTAATGCTCAAAATTCTCCAAGCCAGGCTTCAACAGTACGTGAACCATGAACTTCCAGATATTCAAGCTGGATTTAGAAAAGGCAGAAGAACCAGAGATCAAATTGCCAACATCTGTTGTATCATCAAAAAAGCAACAGAGTTCCAGAAAAATATCTACTTCTGCTTTATTGCCTATGCCAAAGCCTTTGACTGTGTGGATCACAATAAACTGTGGAAAATTCTTAGAGATGGGGATACCAGACCACCTCACCTGTGTCCAGAGAAATCTGTATGCAGTTCAAGAAGCAAAAGTTAGAGCTGGACATGGAACAGCAGACTGGTTCCAAATTGGGAAGGGAGTACATCAAGGTTATGTATTGTCACCCTCCTTATTTAACTTATACGCAGAGTACATCATGAGAAACACTGGGCTGGATGAAGCACAAGCTAGAATCAAGATTGCCAGGAGAAATATCAATAACCTCAGATATGCAGATGACACCACCTTTATGGCAGAAAGTGAAGAGGAACTAAAAAGCCTCTTGATGAAAGTAAAAGAGGAGAGTGAAAAAGTTGGCTTAAAGCTCAACATTCAGAAAACTAAGATCATGGCATCTGGTCCCATCACTTCATGGGAGATAGATGGGGAGACAGTGGAAACGGTGGCTGACTTTTTTGGGCTCCAAAATCACTGCAGATGGTGATTGCAGCCATGAAATTAAAAGACGCTCGCTCCTTGGGAGGAAAGTTATGACCAACCTAGACAGCATATTAAAAAGCAGAGACATTACTTTGCTAACAAAGGTCCATCTAGTCAAAGCAATCATTTTTCAGGTAGTCATGTATGGATGTGAGAATTGGACGATAAAGAAAGCTGAGTGCCGAAGAATTGATGCTTTTGAACTGTGGTGTTGGAGAAGACTCTTGAGAGTGACTTGGACTGCAAAGAAATCCAACCAGTCAATCCTAAGAGAAATCAGTCCTGAATATTCATTGGAGGGATTGATGTTGAAGCTGCAACTCCAATACTTTGGCCACCTGATTCGAATAACTGACGTATTTGAAAAGACCCTCATGCTGGGAAAGATTGAAGGCAGGAGGAGAAGGGGAAGACAGAGGATGAGATGGTTGGATGGCATCACTGACTCAATGGACATGAGTTTGAGTAAACTCTGGGGGTTGGTGATGGGCAGGGAGGGCTGGCGTGCTGCAGTCCATGGGGTTGCAAAGTGTTGGACATGACTGAGCGACTGAACTGAACTGAAATAATGGATAGAAGAGTTGAATGTATATTTAGCCAAAGAATGTATTATAAAAGCAAAATAAGGAGATAAAAATGATTTTCAAAATCAATAGTAATTAGGGAATTACAAATTAAAACCACAATGAGCTATGAGTATATAATTTAGTAGTATAGCTAGACCTAAAGATCAGAATTACCAAAAATTACAGAGCAGGGGTTGCCTGGAGTATGGAGTAGTTGTAAAAATTGAGTGAAAAGGGGTAATGAGGAACTTTCTGTTATAATGAAAGTGTTCTAAGTCTTGATTGTGGTACTTATTTCAGGACTACACACACTTGTTAGAATCCATCCAGCTATACATTTAAATTGTACACTTTAACTATGGAATTTGCTTGGAAATTATAACTGAAGAAAGATGTTTAAAATGTTTATGCTGTGTTATCTCCCCAATCTTCCTATAGAATTTTTATTTAAAAAATGTTTAGTTTCCAAAGAATCCTTTAAATAATGCTACATGCATCTACATATACATACTCACACACATACATACATGCCCAAGGAAACAGGTAGTTGTGAAAAGCTAGGCTGATAATAAGACTGATAGATTCTAGGCTAGCCTCAGATCCAGGGGAATTCAAATCCACATCCAAGGTAAGGTACAGGGTAAACAAAGTAAAGTCAAATATAGAGAGGAGAATTGAGCAAACACCTGACTGGTAAAAAGAGATCTCTGTGGTTGTGTGTGTGTGTATGTTTGAAAGAAGAATGCTTCAGTACATGATTTTATACTCTTGATCCTTCAGTCAGACAACTACTATTTGAGTGAATTTGTATGGAATTTTCCCCTTCCAAATAAATACACTTGATTAAAATGGAATGGAATAGAGAAGGAGGTTTTGAATGCTGAATTTTAAATGGTGACAAAAACCATATGTATGAATATGCATGTATGCATGAGAGTACCATGTGTTAGGATCTGGATATAATTTGGTGAATCTTGAGTGTTCATTAAGCCATAATTTTTTGTTGTGCTAGTGTGAATCTGGGCTGTTCTGAGTGCATTTTTATATTCTCCTACAATTAATTCTCATAATAATTTTTAGATGAGGATGTTGGTATTTCCAGCAAGTTATGTGAAACTTACCTCCGTCTTGTATTTAGAACCAGTATTGGAATAAGAGCTGGGGATGGACATAAAAATAACAGCTTAGTAAACAATAATTGCAGAATGTACAAAAGGTTTTTTACTAACCCTTTATAAAACATGTCACCATCTCAAGTATATACTTAGAAACAGCTCACTAGAGAGAAATTTGGCATCTCAAATAAATCAGGGTCCCAAAACATGTCTTGCACAGCAGAAAACCAAGAGGACTTGTTCTTAATCCCAAATCTTTCGGTTAGCACGACAGAACCAAGATACATGAACCAAGTAAAGTAAGCCATCCACAGTGAGATCATTGAATCTCTCTCTTCTCCCCTCAACACAATTAAAGACTCTGAATTTTCCCATTTTACAAATGGGAAATCTGTGCATTGATGCAGATGGTATACAGAGTTACATAGCATACAATTTTGAGGTGTACATTTGAATACCAGCTGATTTATATAAGGATTATACACATAACAATTATGTGGTTTTCTTTATTTAATGTGGAGACTTCAGTTTCAAAAGATAGGGTTTGATTATCTAGGCCTGCAGTGCTAAGGTATTCGAATTCCATACTGAAATTATAGAAAGCAATGTACAATACATTTTGGGAGGTACAGCAAATGACACATTTGTTTTTTAGAAGGAAAAAAAAGTCACAATAATGTTATATACTCAAATCCAAACTGCGCTCAGTCTTTATATTTTCAATATCTAACTTTTCCTGTGGTTATGTATTATACATTCCTTCTTCCTTCTGTGGGCATATTACATTTTTTCCTGTGGTGTTTTCACCTTCTCTTGCCTCTCAGGCACATTTGGAAAATAAGGTGATAAATTGTGTGACTGGAATAAGTGAATTTGTGAAGAAAAAGAGAATTTTTTTACCAATTCTTTTCAATGTTCTATGAGATTCAGAGTTAACACTGTGTGGATTCTGGGTGTAAATGGGACAGAGGCAAAGAAATTGACCTCTGAAATGAAAAAAGCATGTGGTATTGTAGTAACTTAAGAGGTAGAGATAAGTATATATGTATACACATTTTTCCAGTTCTGAATCCCAGTCAGATTCCTCAACTCCGCCAATGCGTCCTTCACTGAAAAATAAATGTCATGTTGAATCCTTCTCCAACATCTTGTTTCCCTAAGGGGATTAATTTCATATTAACTTCATCTTGATTGAGTATAGATACCCAATCCAAAAAAAAAAAAAAAAAAGAGAGAGAAACCACATCTAGCAAGGTTAGCTATTAGCTAGACCAATTCCTTCATTATTCAGATGGTAAAACTGAGTCCTCTTTCTGAATAGACACTAAACTGGGGGCCCAGTCTGGGGCTCAGTTACTCCAGTTTAGGAAGAATCCTGCAGACTCAGTTCAGCAAAAATCCCCTACTCTTTGTCTGACCACCCACTCACCCTGGCCTGCTCTCAGGTAAAATCCTTTTAGGGCAAAGAATCACTCTAGCCTCTCCCTGGTGGCTTAGATGGTAAAGAAATCTGCCTGGAATGCAGGAGACCCAGGTTCGATTGCTGAGTGGGGAAGACCAGGGAGGAAGATCTCCTGCAGAAGGGAATGGCTACCCACTTCAGTGGTTTTGCCTGGAGAATTCCATGGGCAGAGGAACCTGGCAGGCTACAGTCCATGGGGTTGTAAAGAGCCAGACACAACTGAGCAACTAAATACTTCCACTTAGTAGCTTTCCATCCATCAGGCCCCTCCTTACCCCGACTATGAAACCCCTGCCCTTGACTATAAATCCCTATTTTTCCTTATTGTGTCCAGAATTACACTCATGTCTACCAAAAAACTTCATTGCAGTAGCCCCTCCCTTGAATATAGTCTTTGCCATTGTCTTTAATAAACATCATGAATAACTTTTCTAAGCATGAGATATTCTTATTGATATGGGCATATCATTGATTCTAGACCTTCTATGCCAACTGAGATGGATTATATATGCATTATTATTATATATAAAATATATTACCATTATATATATGCATATATAATTATTACATTCTCTGTGGTCTACATTCTCTGTGAATGTAGTAAAATGTGAGTAAATGTAGTAAATGGTGAGGGTTTTACATCTATATGATATTTACATGTGTATGTATGTGCCTATATGTACACATACATATATATGCACACATGTGTGCTTTTCTATAAGTCATGCATTATTTCTTACAAGATGTTTTCCATTTAAAACTGGATTTTTCGATTTATGTATGTGAGTATATGCAAATAAAATGGATTAATTTTGTATTCAAGTCCAATATGTGTAAATATAACATGAAGCTTCAAAATATGACTGTTTAGTAGTCAAATGTATACATCACAGTTACATATAGATTCTACTAGTGACAGAAACTTCAGTTGCCTACAACTTCTATCGCAGTCTGCCAAAGATGGGAATGTGGGTGCTGAAAGAAAGAGAAGGCAGCACAACCACCTCCAGCTGTTTATAGAGGGGATGAGAGAACTGTCTCCTGGTACTGAGAAATAACCAGGTTGAAATCCTACCCTGCATCATTTGTAGAAACAGCTCCCTTGGAATAGCCTCCCTGAGGAAACCTTAGGATCATTTGTGACAATATCTTGCACAGATGACACATCTAGTGCTGTGATTTTTTACTCCGGGGAATATGCTTATTAATGACCATTGCTTTTTGAAATGACTGTTGGTTTACAATCTAAGCAGCACCAGGGGTGTTTCCTATTCCCTCACTTCCTCAAGCGTTAGTCAGCTTTCTACTCTATGGAAGTGACAATGTAAAGTGATCTCCCTTTGTTTTGTAAAATTTTAATTTGTTCATTGTATTTTTGTCATACACTTGTCATACATTTACATCCCTTATGTGACTTTCCTGTTCATTTAGTGTACGTGTTTTTCTTGATTTCCTGTCACTTTCTTGTTTTGCATCCAAACCTTATAAAAATTCAAGTTATTATTTACCCTAAGTTTTAAATTTTGCCAATAACTTTTCCCAACTTGATTCATATCTATATTCATTTTTTTGAGTGAAAATTTTTAAATTTGATACTATTTAACTGAGCAAGTTTTCCCTATGTAGTTTGTTTTCTTTTTTTTCCAGGGCTAACATAATCCTCTCTCACATTGACTAATGGTATTTCCACTCTTCCCCTTATAATTCTAAATTTTGTGTTTAAATACATAAACCCTTCAAGGTTTATTTTTGTACATTGTGAGATATTTATATTATTATTGTCCATATAATGTGAACTTTCTCAGTGTATCCATAAATTAATAGTTCTTTCCTAAATAAGTTTTGATCTCCCATATGGAACAACAGACTGGTTCCAAATTGGGAAAGGATGACATTGAGGCCATATATTGTCACCCTGCTTATTTAACGTATGTGCAGAGTACATCTTGTGAAATGCTGGGCTGGATGATGCTTTTGAACTGTGGTTTTGAAGACTCTTGAGAGTCTTTTGGACTGCAAGGAGATCAAATCAGTAAATTCTAAAAGAAATCAGTCCTGAATATTCGTTGGAAGACTGATGCTGAAGCTGAAACTCCAATACTTTGGCCACCTGACGCCAAGAACTGAGTCCTGATGCTGGGAAAGATTGAAGGTAGGAAGAGAAGGGGACAACGGAGGATGAGATGGTTGGATGGCATCACCGACTTAATGGACATGAGTTTGAGCAAGCTCCAGGAGTTGGTGTTGGACAGGGAAGCCTGATGTGCTGCAGTCCATGGGGTTGCTGAAGAGTCGGACATGACTGAGCGACTGAACTGAAATGATCTATCATAAACTAAGTTCTCACACATAGAAAATTCTGTGTTCCGTGTTCCATTTTATTTTTTGTCTATTTTAGCCTAATTATTTTTAATCACACCTTTAGAGAGTGTTTTCAATCAGGTAGAGCACATTTTCTATGTTTGCTCAAAATTTTCATGATTGTCTTGAGCTTCCAGGATTTTTCCCTACATAATTTTTTTAAATGCAGCTGAAATTTCATTAGACTTCCAAATATGTATAAATTTATTTGAGAGTGAATTGGCACCTTTATAATGTATCAGGAATTCCCTGGTGGCTCAGGCAGTAAAGAATCCAGCTGTAATATGGGAGACCTGGGTTTGATCCCTGGGTTGGGAAGATCTCCTGGAGAAGGGCATGGCAACCCACTCCTGTATTCTTGCCTAGAGAACCTCCAAGGACAGAGGGGCCTGGCAGGCTATAGTCCATGGAGTAGCAAAGAGTCAGACATGACTGAGTGACTAAGCACACATAATATATTAAGTGATCGTGTTCATCAACACATTTTATCTCTTTTTTCACTAAAATGGTTTTTTACTTGTCTTGCTATTCAACCCTTCCCATCATCTCAATCATATAAGCTTATCAGCAGTCTATATAAGTGTCTCAATAATACTTATTATAACCTCTCCAAATTATATTCCCTAAATAGTGCATACCCCACTCCTAGAATTCATGAATGATGTGACATAAACATAATGAGTTCAAAGAATAATGTTATATTCATTCATTAAGTTCCTTAAGACTAGAGTTTGTTACACCTTTTCCTTCAACTAACTGTGAATTTAGAAGAGGCATTGTACATCTGTATCTCCATTTTCTTCCCAGTATAGATTAATAAGACATGTGATGGTTTACTGTAAGATTCTGATTGAAATGTCTAGCTGTCTAGAGTGCATTAGACTCACCAACCCTTAGTAATAAATAATCATAATAAAATATACTATACTTAGTATTCTGCTTACTTATTACTTAGTAAACACATTAAATTCTTCATGTTCATGAACACTGACATGAATGTAATAGTAATCATTTTATGTTATCTGTGATGCCATTATAACTTCTGATTGCTTTAAATGGGTACCCACTAATTCTAGAGGATGATACATTTATAATAGTGTTTTTTTAAAGAGTTTTTAAAGGCCAGATCTATGATCAGTATTTAAATGAAAAATATTGATCAAAGTAAACAAGCACGCTATGTGTTAGATGCAAATATTACCCCTATTTATACATGGTTAAAATTTGCTCCACTAATTTTCCTTCAGTTCAGTTCAGTCGCTCAGTCATGTCTGGCTCTTTGTGAGCAGCACACCAGATCTTGCTGTCCATCACCAACTCCTAGGGTTCACCCAAACCCATGTCCATTGAGTCAGTGATGCCATCCAACCATCTCGTGCTCTGCCGTCCCCTTCTCCTCCTGCCCTTAATCTTTCCGAGCATCAGGGTCTTTTCAAATGAGTTGGCTCTTCACATCAGGTGGCCAAGGTATTAGAGTTTCAGCTTCAGCATCAGTCCTTCCAAAGAATATTCAGGACTGATTTCCTTTAGGATAGACTGGTTGGATCTCCTTACAGTCCAAGGGACTCTCAAGAGTATTCTCCAACCCCACAGTTCAAAAGCATCAATTCTTTGGTGTTCAGCTTTCTTCATAGTTCCACTCTCACATCCATACATGACCACTGGAAAAACCATAGCCTTGACTAGACGGATCTTTGTTGACAAAGTAATGTCTCTACTTTTCAATATGCTGTCTAAGTTGGTCATAACTTTCCTTCCAAGGAATAAGCGTCTTTTAATTTCATGGCTGCAGTCACCATCTGCAGTGATTTTGGAACCCTGAAAAATAAATTCAATGACTGTTCCCCCATCTATTTGCCATGAAGTGATGGGACCTGATGCCATAATCTTAGTTTTCTGAATGTTGAGTTTTAAGTCAACTTTTTAACTCTCTTCTTTCACCTTCATCAAGAGGCTCTTTAGTTCTTCTTCACTTTGTGCCATAAGGGTGGTGTCATCTGCATATCTGAGGCTATTGATAATTCTCCCAGCAATCTTGATTGCAGCCTGTGCTTCCTCCAGCCCAGTGTTTCTCATGATGTACTCAACATATAAGTTAAATAAGCAGGGTGACAATATCCAGCCTTGATGTGCTCCTTTTCCTATTTGGAACCAGTCTGTTGTTCCATGTCCAGTTCTAAATGTTGCTTCCTGACCTGCATACAGGTTTCTCAAGAGGCAGGTCAGGTGGCCTGGTATTCCCATCTCTTGAAGAATTTTCCACAGTTTCTTGTGATCCACACAGTCAAAGGCTTTGGCATAGTCAATAAAGCAGAAATAGATGTTTTTCTGGAACTCTCTTGCTTTTTCGATGATCCAGAGGATGTTGGCAATTTGATCTCTGGTTCTTCTGCCTTTTCTAAAACCAGCTTGAACATCTGGAAGTTCATGGTTCATGTATTGCTGAAGAGTGACTTGGAGAATTTTAAGCATTACTTTATGAGCATGTGAGATGAGTGCAATTGTGTGGTAGTTTGAGCATTCTTTGCCATTGCCTTTCTTAGGGATTGGAATGAAAACTGGCCTTTTCCAGTCCTGTGGTCACTGCTGAGTTTTCCAAATTTGCTGTCATATTGAGTGCAGCACTTTCACAGTATCATCTTTCAGAATTTGGAATAGCTCAACTGGAATTCCATCACCTCCACTAGCTTTGTTTGTAGTGATGCTTCCTAGGGCCCATTTGACTTCACATTCCAGGATGTCTGGCTCTAGGTGAGTGATCACACCATCATGATTATCTGGGTCATGAAGATCTTTTTTGTACAGTCTTCTGTGTATTCTTGCCACCTCTTCTTAATATCTTCTGCTTCTGTTAGGTCCCTACCATTCCTGTCCTTTAGTGAGCCCATCTTTGCATGAAATGTCCCCTTGGTATCTCTAATTTTCTTGAAAAGATCTCTAGTCTTTCCTATTCTGTTGTTTTCCTCTATATCTTTGCATTGATCACTGAGGAAGGCTTTCTTATCTCTTCTGGCTATTCTTCATTCAAATGGGTATATCTTTCCTTTTCTCCTTTGCTTTTCACTTCCCTTCTTTTCACAGCTATTTGTAAGGCCCCTTCCGACACCCATTTTACTTTTTTGCATTTCTTTTTCTTGGGGATGGTCTTGATTCCTGTCTCCTGTACCATGTCATGAACCTCAGTCCATAGTTCATCAGGCACTCTGTCTATCAGATCTAGTCCCTTAAATCTATTTCTCACTTCCACTGTATAGTCATAAGGGATTTGATATAGGTCATACCTGAATGGTCTAGTGGTTTTCTCCATTTTCTTCAATTTCAGTCTGAATTTGGCAATAAGGAGTTCATGATCTGAGCCACAGTCAGCTCCCGGTCTTGTTTTTACTGACTGTATAGAGCTTCTCCATCTTTGGCTGCAAAGAATATAATCATTCTGATTTTGGTGTCGACCATCTGGTGATGTCCATGTGTAGAGTCTTCTCTTGTGTTGTGGAAAAGGGTGTTTGCTATGACCAGTGCATTCTCTTGGCAAAACTCTATTAACCTTTGCCCTGCTTCATTCCATACTCCAAGGTCAAGTTTGCCTGTTACTCCAGGTGCTTCTTGACTTCCTACTTTTGCATTCCAGTCCCCTATAATGAAAAGGACATCTTTTTTGGGTGTTAGTTCTAGAAGGTCTTGTAGGTCTTCATATAACTGTTCAGCTTCTTCATTGTTACTGGTCGGGGCATAGACTTGGATTATCATGATATTGAATGGTTTGCCTTGGAAATGAAGAGAGATCATTCTGTCATTTTTCAGATTGCATCCAAGTACTGCATTTCAGACTTTTTTGTTGACTGTAATGGCTACTCCATTTCTGCTAAGGGATTCCTGCCCAAGGTAGTATATATAATGGTCATCTGATTTAAATTCACCCATTCCAGTCCATCTTAGTTCACTGATTCCTAAAATGTTGGTGTTCACTCTTGTCACTTCCAATTTGCCTTGATTCATGAACCTAACATTCCAGGTTCTTATGCAATATTGCTCTTTACAGCATTGAACCTTGCTTCTATCACCAGTCACATCCACAACTGGGTATTGTTTTTGCTTTGGCTCCATCCCTTCATTCTTTCTGTAGTTATTTCTCCACTGATCTCCAGTAGCATATTGGGCACCTACCGACCTGGGGAGTTCATCTTTCAGTGTCCTATCTTTTTGCCTTTTCATACTGTTCATGGGGTTCTAAAGCCCAGAATACTGAAGAGGTTTGCCATTCCCTTCTCCAGTGGACCACATTCTGTCAGACCTCTCCACCATGTCCCGCATGTCTTGGATGGCCCCACACAGCATGGCTTAGTTTCACTGAGTTAGACAAGGCTGTGGTCTGTGTGATCCATTGGCTAGTTGTCTGTGATTGTGGTTTCAGTGTCTGCCGTCTGATGCCCTCTCTCAGCGCCAACTGTCTCACTTCGGTTTCTCTTACCTTGGACGTGGGGTATCTCTTCATGCCTGTCTAGCAACGCACGGCCGCTTCTCCTTACCTTGGACGTGCGGTAGCTCCTCCCGGCTGCTGCCCCTGACCTTGGACATGGGGTAGCTCTTTTCGGCTGTACTTCCTTTAATGTGACCAATTTCACATAGATTCATCTGAGATATAAACTGAGGTCTGCTGAAATCCAGAACTTCTGTGCTTAAATACTAGGCAGACCTATTAAACAAGATTAGACAAGAGCATGTTCTTTCTGCTCTCATTATTGTGGAATGAAAGGACGTTTACACAAACTTTTCAACAATTAGTGGGGAAAAAAAGGGACATTTGTGGTTTGCTCTCAGGAAGCAGAACATAATAAAGAATAATTTTCTGTTGTCTGAAGGTCCTATTTACTTGAAGATTTTTCTCTCATTTTTTCTGAGAATCTTAGCTAGCCATTACAATTCTCTTCAGCAACTAAAGGGGAAAACAGGCTATCGAATGGAATTTGTTTATGGAAAAGCATTCTACAGGGCTGTCAACTCAGGCGCATGAATTGAAGAACTTAGTGTGTGAGTGGGAATTTAATGTTAACACCCTGGGACCCATTGCCCAGCTGTGGGTTTTGTCAGGCAAACATATGCAGCCACTGGGAAAATGCATGTACTTTAGCAAGAACTTTTTAGTCTCAGTTTGAAACTTTCATAGGTCTAAAAGTGTCGTATTGCCTTCGCCTATGTTATGTGGATGACAGGCATAATTCTCTTGTACTCACTGCAGCCCTCATTCATGATTTGTGTTACATTTGATCATAAACTTTCTGACATACTTTTATTAGATTGAATATAAATTACTCACTGAAGATTACACTCACATTGCAAAATGGTAAATATATTTTGGTCAAGATGCCCATTTTTCCTTTTTGCTTTCTGTTCTAGTGTTTAGTATATTATTTTCTCCTGCCTGTTCAGAATCATTTTGCCAAAGAAGCTTATATTATGCCACGTAACTATATGTCCTTGGAAGGCAGAGACCGGATTGGGATGGTGTATGCACAGTGACCAGGGAGAGGTTAATAAGAGCCAAGGAGGAGAAGTGGGAAGCAAGTCAGCCTTGGGTGAAGGTGACATTAAAGTTTTGTTTGGGCTCAGCCAGTAAGTAGATGGGTTATGCTTTGGCAGTCACTTTCTCTCTGCACGTTAGTCAACAGAGACACTAATGGAGGTCAGATTTCCCTACAAAATTTCAACAAAAAGTGCTTGCAGATCCTGTACCTCTGATATCCTCCCCAAGACTGTCTGTGTGTTCCCAGCAGTCTTATGTTCTCATTACCAAAGGTCTCTCATTTCCTAACTTGATTGAACTCTTAAGGACTGGCTTTATATCTTGAGGCTCTCCTCTATTGCTATCTTGTTGTTGATCTAAAGGTGGAATCCGTGCCCTTGCCATGATTTCCACAGTCAACAGAAGAAGCAGTAACAACAAAGAAGACATCAACAACAAAGCAAATGCAAATGTATTTTTTGCATTGCTCAAGTGTGGATTATGAAGATTTCTTCTGGGGGATTCCCTAGTGGTCCAGTGGTTAGGACTCGGTGTTTTCACTGCTAGGGCTTGGATTCAGTCCCTGGTCAGGGAACTGATATCCCACCAGCCATTTGGGATGGCCAAAAAAGCATTCTGGAGAAGATACAATCACATCCTCAAAACCCAATAAAACACACACACACAAATAAGATAAAATATTCTAATATGTTAGTATTATCATACTAGTGTTATCATAGTATTTCTGATTTTAGAAATCCATAGGAAACAGATGGCCCCAATTATCAGGTTACCTGTCCATGTAATTGTCTTTTTTCCCCTAATTTCTCCACCCACATCAATTACCTTCCCTACGTGTTCCTGCCTCACCCCTCGTCTGTACATTTCTCTATTTCTGTTCATCTTTCCTTTTTTACCCAGTAGCATGACTTACTTTTAAGTAAGCACACAATTTATTCATTTGTCTATTATGTGTATTTTCAGTCTTCACCCACATTGCTAGTAGAATTTAAGCCAAAAACAGAACATGATTTCTGTCTTT
The DNA here is from genome assembly GCF_033118175.1 of Dama dama. NCBI lineage: Eukaryota > Metazoa > Chordata > Mammalia > Artiodactyla > Cervidae > Dama > Dama dama. Next base: position 36,361,632 of record NC_083684.1, read on the forward strand.
ATTTTTCACTGATGGATCCAAGCACCTGGGACAGTTCTTTGCTGACAGTAGTCACTCAGTAAGTGTTTTCTTAATGAGTGAAGCTATATATCACTGCTGGGAAACTCTAAATTCCTCTCCTCTTTCAGGACACATGGCTGTGTGTGCTCAGTCACGTCCGACTCTTTGTGACCCCATGGACTGCAACCTTCCAGGCTCCTCTGTCCATGGAGTTTCCCAAGCAAGAATACTGGAATGTGTTGCCACTTCCCATGCCAGGGGATCTTCTCAGCCCAGGGATCAAACCCGCATCTCTTCAAACCCACATCTCTTGCATCTCCTGCATAGGCAGGTGGATTCTTTATCACTAGCATCACCTGGGAAGCCTAAAAGTCATCACTCAATAAATGTTTGGTCAATGAATGAAGACACAGATCATTGTTGGGAAACTAAATTCCTCTCCTCTTTCAGGACACATCACTATATACCATTAAAATTGAAAGTCTTTGTTTTTTTTTAATTTCGTCTTTGTAAACTAAAAAAATTTTTTTTTAATTTTTCTTTTTCTTAACTGAAAGCACTTTTCTTAAAATGCAGTTTTGCCTTAGATAACTTTGTCTGTTTTTAAATTTTTTTTGGAGGGGGCATTTTTTCGTTTTTGGTTAGTACATGTGTAGGATCTACCTTGGTCTATGATTTTCTTTTCAGGAGGCAGACAATAATTTTATGTGCGGTTAGTTTTTATTTACACATGAGCACAGTTTCTGTCAGAGGCTTTTCCTTAGATGAGTGTCCACCTCCTAAACAACGTACTTAAAAGAGTCAGTTTTACTGTTCTGGCCTTATTTTGTTTCTTCAGTCTCACATGAGGTAACAAAACTCTTAAAGTGAAGAGCAAATGTTTGAGACACAGTACGTAGAAAACTACAGTTACTGATCACCTGTGCTGGAAAACTGGCTTCCAGTAAGAACTTCTCCCTTCCATGCCCAGTGTCCAGTCCATCCTACCTTTTACACCACCAGCACATTTCAAAGACCACTCTCCACCGCCTTCATACATATGTGGGCATTCTCTTCTCTTGCATTTGTATATTCTTTAGTTTCAAGGGCTCTGTAAGTACAGTGCTTAAGATATACTGCTTAGTGAAATGTCAGATAATGTTTTTCCTCATATATGGGATCTAAAAGATAAATGAACAAATATAACAAAACAGAAACAGACTGATGGATATAGAGAACAAGTTAGTGGGCACCAGATGGGGACAGGGCTCACAGGAGGGGCAAGATAGGTGGCAGAGATTAAGAGGTTCAAACTGCTGATGTAAAATAATTGTTATAAGCATGTAATCACAGGGAATATAGCCAGTATTTTCTTATAGGGACTTTAGAAAATTTATTAAAAAAAAAAACAACCCCCTATGTTCTATACCTGAAACTCATATAATATTGAATTTAAAAACATGGTTTTTAAAATTATAGAAACCTAAGTTCAAATTCTGTTTCTGAAAACTTGTTTTCAATTCTGTATCAAAGTGACTATAAATGGGGCAGGTGACCTGTCTGCTTATACATAATATAAGGCTAATGGCACTGCTTATATCATGGGAGTTTAGTGAGATGTTTGCATGAAACGATGCATGTAACCTTCTTAGCAAATCACCTGATGCAGCAAAATCTCATTAAATAGAAGCTATAATTTTTATGGATATGAAATATTCCTATTTGAATGCTTATTTGCATACCAAATAGTATGAAATTTCATTTGAATTTTACCAGTCATTTCAAACAAGTTTATCTCCTTGCAGTATATGTGTGTGCATGCATACTTAGATATGATATAAACATTATCAAATTAGTTAATAACCTGTTCTTAAAAATCACAATATGCAGAAATCAGAAAGCTACAGTCTTGGTCATCTTTTACAAAATTTAAAGTCCTAGATATAACCTCCTTGAGGAAAAAAAAATGAAAGTGATTTGGCTAATTCTTAGATGAAATCAGTGGTACTTCATGTGGCTTGGCACTGAAAATAAACGCCAGGATGTAGGTAATCATGACGAGTATTTCTGGCTCTCTGGAAACCTGGAGACCTGAAGCTGCATTTTGGTGATGCTCCTCATTGATGTATATGTGCCTTTTGTGTGCTGGGTTCTCTCTAACTCCTATCCTTTTTTCATCAGGTCTATTTATTGGTCTACCTCACAACCTCAGGCTGTTTCTAGCTCTCAGTGTATACTGTAGTCATCAGTGGCATAAATTCTGATGTCAGATGATCTGGGTCCTAGTCATCCGTAAGCCCCCTGTTGTATATATATTACAGCACATTACTTATTTCTCTTTTTGCCTTAGTTTCTTCATTTACAAACTGAAAATACCTTTCAGGATTTGTGCTAAAGAAAAAAAATTAGTATACACAGAGCTCTTTGAAGACCAGCCTTACAGAGAATGATGAATAATATAAAATATTATTAATAGTATTATGTATTTTAATATCTGGCATGGCAAAGCTTTACTTTAGCAATGTCACACTGTTTAATAAAACAAGTATTCTATTTTTTTTTTTTTGTACATGCAATGTATACTATTTATTAAAGTTGTTTCTAAATCCCATTAACCCCACTGTGATTATAATTGGAATTATATTAAATCCATTTATCAATTTGTGAAGAATCAAAATTTTATTGGTATTAATTACCCCTGAATCTAGCAAGGACTATAGTATGTATCTCAATTATTAAAAATTTTAAGGCCCCTAAACAAATGTAATATGTACTTTATGTGTGCTCTACATATTGCTTGTTATTTTTAATCCACATTTTACTTTTGTAGATGAAATGTTTGCTATGGTTTCTAATCAGCTCTTGTGAATATATAGGAAACATGCTTTATCGATATAGTCATGGTAGCTTAGTTGCTAAGTGGTGTCCAACTATTTGCAATCCCATGGGCTGGAGTGGGTTGCCATTTCCTTCTCCGGAGGATCTTCCCAACCCAGGAATCGAACCTGAGTCTCCTAATTTGCAGGCAGATTCTTTACCAACTGAGTATCTTTATGCATATTCCCTAAACTGTCGGAATTTCATTTTCTTGATCAGTTTCACGTTGTTTAAGTTGCATGTTGTGAAAAGTTTATCACACAACTACAAATATTGATGTTTGACCTCTTTCTCTGCTTAATCCCTTGAGAAGGGAATGGCTGCCCACACCAATATTCTTGCCTGGAGAATTCCAGGGACAGAGGACTGGTGGGCTATACAGTCCATAGGGTCAGAAAGAGTTGGACAAGACTGAGTGACTCACACTTTCACTTTTCATCTTTGTATTTTACATCCTTTTCACATAATTTACAGTGTTAGGATAATGTAAGTTAAATTATATATTAGCCATCTTTCATCTTAACCTGATTCAAGTATGATTATAGTAAGGTTTCTTTTCTCCTCCATTAGGTGAAATATAGAATTTCATCACTCAGTATGGCTGAGAAATAATCTATTCCTAATTCTTTTTTTAAGGGGAGAAAATAAAAGATCACAAAGTGTAGCAAATCGTCTAAAGCTACCCAGTCAGCTAGAGGTGTAAGTCTATCATAGCCCGTTTTTCTTTAGTTGAGACAGTCCTATCTGGTGTATCTTATTCTGAATTAATCAAATAAATAATTAAGGGTTTCCTCTCACCTTTCCCATTGTGATTAAGTTACTATTTCAGTAAACCAAAGTTTAGAATGGTTAGTTCTACTAACGGTTGCTGAAACAGCAGCAGGGGAGCTTGTATCACTTTCTGATCTGGGAGGAGATATTCTTGGGTGTTCCTCAGTTTCTGGAGTTCAGTTCAGTCGCTCACTCATGTCTGATTCTTTGCAATCCCATGGACTGCAGCACACCAGGCTTCCGTGTCATTCACCAACTCCTGGAGCTTATTCTTACTCACGTCCATCGAGTTGGCGATGTTATCCAGCCATCTCATCCTCCTTTGTCCCCTTCTCCTCTTGCCTTCAATCTTTCCCAGCATCAGGGTCTTTTCCAAAGAGTCAGTTCTTCGCATCAGGTGGCCAAAATGTTGGAGTTTCAGCTTCATTATCAGTCCTTCCAATGAATATTCAGGACTAATTTTCTTTAGGATTGACTGGTTTGATCCCCTTGCAGCCCAAGGGACTCTCAAGAGTCTTCTCCAACACCACGGTTCAAAAGCATCAATTCTTTGGTACTCAACTTTCTTTGTGGTCCAACTCTCACATCCATACATAACTACTGGAAAAACCATAGCTTTGACTAGATGAACCTTTGTCAGTAAAGTAATGTCTCTTCTTCTTAATATGCTGTCCTGGTTTGTCATAGTTTTTCTTCCGAGGAGCAAGCTTTTTTAAAATGTCATGGCTTCAGTCACCATCTGCAGTGATTTTGGAGTGCAAGAAAATAAAGTCTGTCACTCTTTCCATTGTTTCCCCATCTATTTTCCATGAAGTGATAGGACCAGATGACATGATCTTCATTTTTTGACTGTTGAGTTTCAAGCCAGCTTTTTCACTCTCCTCTTTTACTTTCTTTCTTTTTTTTTTTTTTAAAGAACATTAGCATTTAATCAGGTTATGGGCACACAATCTCAGTTTAGAAAAAACATATTAAAGTAAATATTATGAAATCTTTCCTAAAACAATAACCAGTGCCAGGGAAGCACCTGCTACACCTTCAGTCCTCCTGGTTGTCAGAGTGTAAAGTATAGTCTTAACTGAGTGGGTCGATGTATACATACAACAAAATAACTATGAATCAGGTTAAATGTTGACACTTCAGTTACAGGTGAGATTCGTATATGCTTAGATTTGGACAGATTCCAGAATGCCCAATCTTTTTCTTTTTTTTTTCTTCTTCTTCTTTTTTTTTTTATTAGTTGGAGGCTAATTACTTCACAACATTTCAGTGGGTTTTGTCATACATTGATATGAATCAGCCATAGATTTACACGTATTCCCCATCCCGATCCCCCCTCCCACCTCCCTCTCCACCCGATTCCTCTGGGTCTTCCCAGTGCACCAGGCCCGAGCACTTGTCTCATGCATCCCACCTGGGCTGGCGATCTGTTTCACCATAGATAGTATACATGCTGTTCTTTTGAAACATCCCACCCTCACCTTCTCCCACAGAGTTCAAAAGTCTGTTCTGTATTTCTGTGTCTCTTTTTCTGTTTTGCATATAGGGTTATCGTTACCATCTTTCTAAATTCCATATATAAGCTCTTTAGTGCCTCCTTGCTCTCTGCTGTAAGGGTGATGTCATCTGCAAAACTGAGGTTATTGATATTTCTTCCAGCAGTCTTGATTCCAACTTGTGCTTCATCCAGCCCAGCATTTTGCATGAGGTACTCTGCATATAAGTTAAAAAAGTAAGGTGACAATAAAGAGCTTTGTGGTACTCCTTTCCCTATTTTAAACTTGTCCGTTGTTCCATGTCCGGTTCTAACTGTCATTTCTTGACCTGCGTATAGATTTCTCAGGAGGCAGGTAAGGTGGTCTGGTATGCTCATCTCTTTAAAAATTTTTCACAGTTTGTTTTGATCCACACTTTCAAAGGCTTCAGCTAGTCAATGAAGCAGAAGTAAGTGTCTTTTTTTTCTGGAATTCTCTTACTTTTTCTACGATTCAATGGATGTTGGCAATTTGATCTCTGGTTCCTTTACCTTTTCTAAATCCAACTTGAACTTCTAGAAGTTCTTGGATTTACATACTGTTGAATCCTAGCCTGGAGAATTTTGAGCATTACTTTGCTAGTGTGTGAGATAAGTACAATTGTGCAGTAGTTTGAACACTCTTTGGCATTGCCTTTCTTTGGGATTGGAATGAAAACTGACCTTTTCCAGTCCTGTTGCCCCTGCTGAGTTTTCCAAATTTGCTAGCTTATTGAGTACAGAACTTTCACAGCATCATCTTTTAGGATATGAAATGGCTCAACTGTAATTCCATCACATCCACTAGCTTTGTTCATAGTAATGCTTCCTACAGCCCACTTGACTTTGCACTCCAGGATGTCTGGCTCTAGGTGAATGATCACACCATCATGCTTATCTGAGTCATTATAATCTCTTTTGTATAGTTCTTCTATGTATTCTTGCCACCTCTTTTTAATATCTTCTGCTTTTTTTAGGTCCCTGATGTTTCTGTCCTTTATTGAGCCCATCCTTGCATGAAATGTTCCCTTGATATGCCTAATTTTCTTGAAGAAATCTCTAGTGTTTGCCATTCTATTGTTTTCCTCTATTTGTTTGCATTGATCACTTAGGGAGGCTTCTAGTCTCTCTTTGCTATTCTTGGATTTTCCTAACTTATAAAAAAAATGAATTTTATACATTTATTGTCACAAAGCAGCTAATAATTAAAGAGAGCTTAGGAATTCTCATAGTCTGTTTTCAAATGACTAGAATTCAAGATCTAAGCATCTTAAATTTCCTTTCTCCCTGAGAGATGAAACAAGGGTGGTTTCCTATAAAATCCAAGTTGCTAGATCCTGTGCAAAGAGACAGATTGTTTTATATTGCAGTTATTTGCTATCCGTTGACTTCAGTTAGGTTCATTGTTATACAACACAATACAGGCACACTGTTTTCATAAAGAATGTATATTATGGCATTGGGCCATCTCTGCAGACTAGTCCCACGGTCTTCTCTGTTATGATTCTAGCTGGGTGGTTTGTGCCTAGTTTGAGGCTCAGAATCTGAAAGATCCATTCTGAAGTTTCACTCCTGGGTGCATGGTCCTCCTAACGCTCCTCCTTACAACCTGGGAAAATACCAACCTTTGATTCCAGAGCCCTAAGACATGAAATAGGCATTTAAGGGTTATTATTACAGGTACAAGAATGGGTAGGGTTCTTGTACAAGGTAGGATGCAAGAATGGCAAACAACTTAAAGTGCTATGGAGTCTTAGTTACAGGGGCATCTATGTAGTTAGCAGATTTTCTGAGTGAGGAGTGGAGTTCCTACATACTCTCTATAGAAAAAAGAAATTCAGTGAACTAATGGAGGGCTGAGAGCTGATTCTGTCTTCCTGTGCTTAATTGAAGGCAGACTCAGGAACAGTGACTTGAAATGTATATCTCCCACTGGAAAAGGAAACAAGGCGTTTGCAGATTCCCTTTTCCCAGAGGGTAGTGTGGTTTACTTTGAGCATTCTAGCCTTTTCTATAATGGAGGGACTATGATGATTGAAGACACTATTTAGAAGGTTTGGAGAGACAGAAGGCATGCCTGTTCTTGAGATGGGATGGTAGTTATAAGGCGCAGGGGGTGGGGGATGCCTTTTGCAGATGGTATCTCTGCAAAGCAAGTCAATGCTCTTAGGTGTCATGAATCCTGAGCAGGCAAGTGTGACATACTTCAATGCTTGGTATAGACTGTTTTGTGAGAATCATGTTCTTAAATTCAAGTTATTCACTCTTTAAAAAATAGGAAGATTCAGATTGTCATTGTTTTTTAAAAAATATTTATTAGAGTATGGTTGCTTTAGCATGTTGTGTTTCAGATGCACAACAAAGTGATTCAGTTATACATGCATGTTCATTGTTCGTTAGATTCCTTTCTCACACAGGTTATCACAGAATATCGAGTTCCCTGCACTATACAGTAGATCTTTGTTGGTGATCTACCTTATGTATTCTAGGGTGTCTGTGTGTTCTTTCCAAGCTCCTGATATATTCTTCCCCCACCCCCCAGACTGTCAGTGTTAATGTACATATTTCATGAAATAATGCTTTTATAATACAGTCCTTAAGAATCTGAAGATACACTCACACACACACACATATATCTGAATCACTTTGCTGAAACCCAACACTGTCAATACACTGTATTTCAATAAAACAAGTATATCAGAAGAAGCCACAGCTGTAGATGAGGCACTAGGAGGTGAGGTAGGGTTGATGTGTCATCTGTTAGGCCTGTGGGCTTACAGTTTCATGAATAAAGAATCGTCTTCCATACATGTGGCTATCTCATGCAGGTGGCAGTATATTTCTTTAGATATATCCAATGATTAGCTCTTTGATACTAGACATTATAATTAGCCACTTCAACATTGTTCTACAGAGAACGGGATGATATAGGATTGAACAATTTAGGCAATCTCTCTTTTTTTTAAGAATAGCTCTTGCTAAATAACAACATTCTTTCAACTCACTACTTTTTCACATGATTTTTCAGCTTTGTGATGTGGTATATACATTTCTGAACTCTGAGAGAGTAGGATGCTCTGTGAGATTGATACACTCGCTCCAGCAATGAACTTGAAGGTGTTGCAAGTATCTGTGAGATAAAGGGTTCCAGACAGAATGATGTTCAAGTCTTTATGGCGCATGTGCTTTCTGTCTTTATCAAGTTAAAAATGCTTGCACTTAGCAGTCATTTGCATATTATATAGACATTTCCCCTGATATTTTTAATCTTTGACACCTTGTATCATTATTAAACCAATCACCATAACAGCTACTTCAAAAATGATACATTATATCCCTTGAGTTTATCAATCATAGAACAATCTCAGTCCATCATCACATGAATTATTACAAAACTCTTTGATATGTGTACCAAAAAGGGAAGAGTAGTCTCTTGTCTTTGAACTTTTTAAGACAATTGCATTAGAGCTGAACTGTAAAGCACTCTCATGTCAATTATAAAGACATTATTCAGTGGCTGTGCTCAATCCATCTGACTTACAGTTAACCCCACAACTTTCACTATTAACTTTACTTTCCACTTCTTTTAATATTTGACACTTACATATCCTAAAAGATTGGTAGGATCTTTGAAATAGAATTAGAAATCAAGTAGTACAGGGTTTGCCAGAGTGGAGGATGTGAAACAAGGGTATAAATCAGGATGAATTTTAGTGGAACACAAGATGGTTTTAGATGACATGCTGGCAAGGCAATAATTAACCTTGAGTCTTACAGTGAGAAAGTTATTCCCATCTCAGCCTTCTTTCATTCCCTCTGGATACATCAAGAAGAATGAATCAGAATGTTGCTAATGTGTCTTTAACACACCTTCAACACTTGCCATTATAGCCGAGACTGGACCTTAATCTCAAAGCCTGGAAGTAGAGCAGGATAAAGGTGTATATTTGTTATTTGAAAAATTTTGTAATCTTATATTTAAGGTAAGTGAATATGGTGATTTTCCATTTTTAATTGATTATGATAAAAACTTTCCTTTTAAATATATTTATAATTGAAATAGCAATTTGATTTAAAAATATCAACAAATAGTAAAGATAATGTGTGAAAAGTGTCCAAGTCACAACACTGATTTTACAGTTAGTTGGAGGACAGAGGTTTGGTGTTTTTCAGTGTTGTTTTTGTTTTTTGGCTGTGCTGGGTCTTAGTTGTATTGCTCAGACTTCTCTAGTTGTGGTGTGCAGGCTTTAGAGCACAAGGGGTCAGTAGTTAAGATGGGCGGACTTAGTTGTGCTTTGTGGGATCTTAGTTCTCTGACCAGGGATCGAACCCAGGCCGCCTCATTGGAAACACATCCATTGGGCCACCAAGGAAGTCCCGAGAACTGAATTTTTGAGTAAACAAAGTTGTTATGGACTGAATTGTGTCCTCTCCAAATTTATTTGGTGAAGCCCTAGCCCTCAGTTCCTAAGAATATGGTGACTGTATTTGGAAATATTAATAGGACCTTTAAAGAGGCAGTTATGGTTAAATGAGATGGTTTAAGTGAGGATTGGGGGGCCCCTAGTCCAGTCTTGCTAGGGTTCTTCTAAGAAGAGTGAACATCATAGTGTGGACACACAGATGAAAATTCATGTAAGGACAGAGTGAGAAGGTGGCCATCTTAAAGCCAAGGAGGGAGGTTCAGAAAAACTAAACCTACTAACACCTGATTTCAAGTTTTTAGCAGCCAGATAAAAGAAATACCTGTTTTTAAGCCACATAGTGGGTGGTATTTTTGTTATGGCAGCCTGAGCTGGCCTATAGAGTGGTCAAAAATTTAATCAGAGCAGGAGAGTCACAATTTGAACTGATGCTTCCTTACTGCTTTCTAATCCCTCCTTAAGAGTTATTGGTGTATTCTTCATTTATAGAAGCCAGAGTGTCTTGGGACTTAAGACACAAATGTAAATAAGGCAGTCTGTGGCCTCAACTACTTTTGAATGATACTAGTATTGAAAAGAATAATTATGTACAGTCCAAATAAATAGTCCTAATGGGAATACAACTGCCTCTATCAACATCTTCTTGATTGTGGATGCAAATTATAGTTTCTCAGTAATTATAGACCAGTGATGCTCAACTAGAAGTGATTTTGTTCCCTTAGGAATATTAGGAGACATTTTTTGCTGTCATGACTTGCAGGTGTGGACAGTTGTGCTAATAGCGTCTCATAGGCTGAAGTCATAGAAACTGTTAAATAACTTGTGATGCACAGAACTACCTCCAGGACAAATAATCATTTGGTCCAGAATTTCAGTAGTGGTGAGGTTGAGAAACTGTGATGTAGAGAGAACAGAATGATGGAGAACAACTCGACCCCAAGTTTGTATGAATTTAAAAACCATTCTCTGTGCCATGCAATAAAATATCAATACAGAATTGGAGATGTTGAAAACATGGTCCCTTGGTTAAAATGTGCTCAGGTTTCTTGTTTTATAACCTTTTTCTTTGTTTATAAGAGAAATGGGGATGAGATGATACATGTGTAAGACAGGTGTAGCCTGATATACTTTATTATTTCAATTATGTTAGACATCATAGACTGCCAGCTTCTAGAGAACTAGGACTTATTTATCAGTTTGTCTCAAGTCTTTGGTATGAAGATAGAATAAATTATTCAATTAATCAGTGAGTTAATACATGAAGTAATGCTCAGGTTAAGCTTCCTCACTTATTTCCTCTGTGAAATCAAGATTTAACATCTGCATGATGGAGATGGTAGAAGAGAAGCCCAGAATCTGATATAGGTAGAGACAAATTATACAGTATAAAACTATCATACATTTTCTTGATTTTCAGTAATTTTCAGTTACATTGAGGTGGTGCCTTGGAACACTTGCTTTTGTGAATAAAGACACATATAAATTTTGGTTAGGTTTTGCACACTTAATTCGTGACTTAGTTTGTTGGAGAAAATATCATTGAACTGGTGGTCATGTCCTTTTCTTTCATCTATTTTCCTCTCTCTAACAGATGGTTGGTTTGTGATCCCACTGGGTGCTCCAGTGCTGCTCATTAAAAATTTCTTGTTTTATAGGCCATGTGCCTTCATACCTCCCTTGTCTCTTAATTAAAAGAGACAATATTCCTTAATATTTGGATACATTCCTTAGGACTTTCCAGCCAATAATGCCACTGAAAGACTTCCACTTATTGGTACTACTAGAAAAAAAAATAAGAAATAAGTGTATCTAAGACTTTTTCAGATGTATAATGCAAATCATCCTGAATTCAACAGACTATTTAGTTTATTATTGTTCTTAATAATTTATTTTAAGGACTTTAAAAATTATTTATTGACTGCACTGTGTCTTAGTTGCAGCACACAGGATCTTTAGTTGTGGCTTTTGAGATCTAGTTCTCTGAACAAGGATCAAACCCTGGTCCCCTGGATTCAGGGAGTGTGGAATCTTAGCCACACTTAATGAATAATTTAAATATAGTATACCTAGCAATATCTAGAAATAGAATTATTTCTGTATTTCTCAGTTCAGTTCAGTCACTCAGTTGTGTCCAACTCTGCGACCCCATGAACCAATAATGCCAGGCCTCCCTGTCCATCACCAACTCCCAGGGTCCACCCAAACCTATGTTCACTGAGTCAGTGATGCCATCCAACCATCTTATCCTCTGTCATCCCCTTCACCTCCTGCCCTCAACCTTTCCCAGCATCAGGGTCTTTTCAAATGAGTCAGCTTTCGCATCAGGTGACCAAAGTATTGGAGTTTCAGCTTCAACATCAGTCCTTCCAATGAACACCCAGGACTGATCTCCTTAAGGATGGACTGGTTGGATCTCCTTGCAGTCCAAGGGACTCTCAAGAGTCTTCTCCAACACCACCGTTAAAAGCATCAATTCTTTGGTGCTCAGCTTTCTTTATAGTTCAACTCTCATATCCATACATGACCACTAGAAATACCATAGCCTTGACTACAAGGACCTTTGTTGACAAAGTAATGTCTCTGCTTTTTAATATGCTGTCTAGGTTGGTCATAACTTCCCTTCCAGGGAATAAGCGTCTTTTAATTTCATGGCTGCAGTCACCATCTGCAGTGATTTTGGAGCCCTGAAAAATAAAGTCAGCCATTTGCACTGTTTCCCCATCTATTTGCCATGAAGTGATGGGACCGGATGCCATGATCTTAGTTTTCTGAATGTTGAGCTTTAAGCCAACTTTTCCACTCTCCTCTTTCACTTTCATCAAGAGGCTCTTTAGTTCTTCTTCACTTCTTGCCATAAGGGTGGTGTCATCTGCATATCTGAGGTTATTGATAATTCTCCCAGCAATCTTGATTGCAGCCTGTGCTTCCTTCAGCCCAGTGTTTCTCCTGATGTACTCAGCAAATAAGTTAAATAAGCAGGGTGACAATATCCAGCCTTGATGTGCTCCTTTTCCTATTTGGAACCAGTCTGTTGTTCCATGTCCAGTTCTAAATGTTGCTTCCTGACCTGCATACAGGTTTCTCAAGAGGCAGGTCAGGTGGCCTGGTATTCCCATCTCTTGAAGAATTTTCCGCAGTTTCTTGTGATCCACACAGTCAAAGGCTTTGGCATAGTCAATAAAGCAGAAATAGATGTTTTTCTGGAACTCTCTTGCTTTTTTGATGATCCAGCGGATGTTGGCAATTTGATCTCTGGTTCCTCTGCCTTTTCTAAAACCAGCTTGAACATCTGGAAGTTCATGGTTCATGTATTGCTGAAGAGTGGCTTGGAGAATTTTAAGCATTACCTTATGAGCATGTGAGATGAGTGCAATTGTGCAATAGTTTGAGCATCCTTTGGGATTGCCTTTCTTAGGGATTGGAATGAAAACTGGCCTTTTCCAGTCCTGTGGTCACTGCTGAGTTTTCCAAATTTGCTGTCATATTGAGTACAGCACTTTCACAGCATCATCTTTCAGGATTTGAAATAGCTCAACTGGAATTCCATCACCTCCACTAGCTTTGTTCGTGGTGATGCTTCCTAAGGTCCACTTCAGTTCACATTCCAGGATGTCTGGCTCTAAGTGAGTGATCACACCATCATGATTATCTGGGTCATGAAGATCTTTTTTGTACAGTCTTCTGTGTATTCTTGCCACCTCTTCTTAATATCTTCTGCTTCTGTTAGGACCCTACCATTTCTGTCCTTTATTGAGTCCATCTTTGCATATACATATGTGATTTTTAATAAATAGAGATATATTAAATATTTTCAAAAATGTGAGTTCACTTTTTTGGATACTTATTACTTGCCTGGTACTGCTGAGCATGTTATATAAAATATTTCACTTCATTTCCATAACTCTGTATGAAGCATGATTATTTTCCACTTTACAAATGAGAAAACTAAGCTCAGAATTGAATACCTTATATACAGTTACACAGATTTTAAGATATAAAATTTAGATTTAAATTGAGAAAATAATAGGCTTTTCTTGAACTCAGGAAAAGCAACCAATATGTATTAACATACCTAGGTCAGTATCATTTAGACCATTAAAAAGATAACAAAAGGAAATTCTGAAGCATATAGGCACGAATGTTAAAACATTATATCAGAATTGTAAAGTGATCCCATATCCTTAGATATCACAGCTGTATTTTCAGAGATACTGTTTTCTGTTTGTATGCTGGTGATGTTATGTTACTGTTTCCTACTCTCTATGTGGCAATTAAAAAATATTAAGCAGATAAACTGTGCATCCATCCTCAGCAGTTTAGTCACTAAGTTGTTTCCGACTCTTTTGAGACCCCATAGACTGTAGCCCACTAGGCTCCTCTGTCCATGGGATTTTCCAGTCAAGAATAATGGAGTGGGTTACCATTTCCTTCTCTAGTGGATCTTCCTGACTCAGAGACAAAACCTGCATCTGCTGCATTGGCAGGTGGATTCTTTACCACTGAGCCACCTCAGTCTTCAATTAGAAGCTTATTAAAGGATAAAGAGTTAATAGAGAATTGAGTGCATGGTACAGAATTATTGAAACCCTGAGTTCAAATCCTGAAACATCATTTATGATTTTTGTGTTTTACAAGAGTGACCTTCAGTTTTCTCATATTTGAAAACTACCAAATATTGCTAATTTGTATTTAGGGTTAATGGGTGGTTATTTGTTATATTTAAAAGCAAAGAAATCAGACAACAACGAATGTAGTGTCTGACACATACAGCAAGTGCTCTCTAAAAATTATTGGCCTTTCCGTCATCTCATACATCTAACTTTCGGTTACTTCATAGTCACCTCATTTAAATCCTGCATATATGTTTGGCAAGATGAATTGTCTCTTAATGCAGAAATGCTGCCGGCATGAAGGTAACAAGTCTAAAGATACAATCATGCCGAAACTAGAAATCACCTCTACTCCAACAGGAGTTGTTCAGCTGCTACTTCTGTATGGATTTTGGACAGATTTCCCTTGTCCTGAGGGAGACACATAGCATTTAAAAGCCTCACCAACACTTGCTGGCTATATATCTTCCTTTTGCTTTTTAAATTTATGTATAGAACTATACCCATAAAACAGGTTAATGCTTTTCAAATCCACCATAACACTCGCTGTATATTTCTTGAAGCAGTTACCTTGGGATATCAATGAATTTAAGAGATGGATTTAAATAAATTGGTTAACTGTTGTTGCCAGAGGTGTTAGAATTTATTCTTTGCCTTGATAAGTGAGAAGTTCTGTGGCATGAGACATGGCAATAACTTTGATGTTTCACTTCAGGAAACATGATAGACCAGAAAGAATATAGTCTTGAGAGTCAAGCCCTGGGTTCTTATCCTAACATAGTTGACTGAGTGATGAGGGCAAAGGATAAAAGTGGACTTGCACATACTGGCAAAAATCACCAGCTTTGCAATCAGGATGCTTAGGTAAAAATGCAGCTTGAATCTTTCATTATTCTATGACCTTGAACAGATATCTTGATATATCTGAGTCCAGTTTCCCTGTCTACAAAATGAGGATAGTGGTAATATCTTCTCCATTTTGTGTGTGTGTGTGTGTGTGTTTGTGAAAACATAGGCAATACTAGATATAAAAAACTCAGGAAAGTGCTTGGAACAATGGACTCACTCTATAAGTAAGAGTTCATATTGTTGTTGTTATTATTATATTTGAACTCTATTTTCTTTCATAAGATATGAGAGAACTGGAATATTGACCTCTAATAGCATTTTCAACTGTCACATACTATGATTTTTTGTTTTTTTTTCTTTCAGTTCAGTTCAGTCACTGAGTCAAGTCCAAGTCTTTATGACCCCATGGACTGCAGCAGGCCAGGCTTCCCTGTCCACCACCAATTCCTGGAGCTTGCTCAAACCCATGTCCATCGAGTTGGTGATGCCATCCAACCATCTCATCCTCTCTTGTCCCCTTCTCCTCTCCCTTCAGTTTTTCTCAGCATCAGTGTCTTTTCTAATGAGTCAGTTCTTTGCATCAGGTGGTCAGAGTATTGGAGCTTCAGCCTCAGCATCAGTCTTTCAAATGAATATTCAGAACTGATTTCCTTTAGGATTGACTGGTTGGATCTCCTTGCAATCCAAGTGACTCTCACGAGTCTTCTCCAATACCACAGTTTAAAAACATTGATTCTTCAGCACTCAGCTTTCTTTGTGGACCAACTCTCATCCATACATGGTTACTGGAGAAACCATAGCTTTGACTAGATGGACCATTTTTGCCAAGTAATATCTCTGCTTTTCAATATGCTCTCTAGATTGGACATAGCTTTTCTTCCAAGGAGCAAGTGTCTTTTAATGCCATGGCTACAGTCACCATCTGTATTGATTTTGGAGCCCATGGAAATAAAGTCTGTCACTGTTTCCAATGTTTCAACCATCTATTCGCCATGAAGTGATAGGACCAGATGCCATAATCTTAGTTTTTTGAATGTTGAGTTTTAAGCAAGTTTTTTTTTTCATTCTCCTCTTTTACTTTTATCAAGAGGCTCTTTTAGAGCCTCTTCACTTTCTGCCATAAGGGTGGTGTTATCTGCGTATCTGAGGTTATTGATATTTCTCCCAGAAATCTTGATTCCAGCTTGTGCTTCATCCAGCCCAGCATTTCACATGAGTTACTCTGCATATAAGTTAAATAAACAGGGTAACAATATACAACCTTGCTGTACTCTTTTCCCAATTTGAAATGAGTCCTTTGTTCCATGTCCAGTTCTAACTGTTGCTTCTTGACCTGCATACAGATTTCTTAGGAGGCAGGTAACGTGGTCAGTATTCCTGTAAGAATTTTCCACAGTTTGTTGTGATCCACACAGTCAAAGGCTTTAGTGTAGTCAAAGAGGCAGAAGTAGAGGTTTTTCCGGAACTCTCTTGCTTTTTCTATGATCCAGCGGATGTTAGGAATTTGACTTCTGGTTCCTCTAACTTTTCTAAATCCAACTTGAACATCTGGAAGTTCGTGGTTCATGTACTGTTGAAGCCTGGATTGGAGTATTTTCAGCATGACTTTGCTTCCCTCTGAGATGAATGCAATGTGTGCTAGTTTAAACATTCTTTGGCATTGCCTTTCTTTGGGATTGGAATGAAAACTGACCTTTTTCAGTCCTGTGGCCACTGCTAAGTTTTCCAAATTTGCTAGCTTATTGAGTGCAGCACTTTCTCAGCATCATCTTTTAGGATTTGAATTAGCTCAGCTGAAATTCCATCATCTCCACTAGCTTTATTCGTAGTGATGCTTCCTTTGTGGATTTCTTAAAAATCCATTTTTAGATCAGATCATTGAAAGTACATAAGAATTTGTCTTGTTTACTACTGATTTTTATCACTGAAAAGAGCATCTGGTGATATGTACAATAAATATTAGGTTTCCCATGTGGTGCAGTGGTAAAGAATCTATCTGCCTGTGCAGGAGACATGAGTTTGATTCCTGGGTTGGAAAGATCCCTTGGAATAGGAAATGGCAACCCATTCCGGTATTCTTGCTTGGAAAATGCTATAGACAAAGGAACCTGGCTGGTTACAGTCCATAATGAGGTTCTAAAGAGTCGAGCACAACTGAATGAGTGGGCACACACCCACAATAAACATTAGTTGAATGTGTACAAATTCATGGGCACCAGATAGACCTAATCAAATCAGCATCTCTGTGACTGATACTTAGCGAATTGCTTCCTAATCAACTGCCTCAGGCTATGTAGATGTAGTAATCTGTGGTCTACTCTGTGAAAGGTATAGTTTTAGGGGAGCTAAAGTGACCATATAATGTATTGTCAAATAGGGGACACTTTTAGGTGTAAGCAGGGACTTTGATAAGTATGACTACAAAGCAGGCATAAATCTAGACTTGATTTATTGTGGGGGGATGTGGACACCCTGAAAGTGACAGTGTGTCAGTAAGCCAAGAGGAATGATGATGCACAGCTCTTGACTGTCTCAGCAAGTCATCTGTATGCAAGATCTCTAGAAGTTTATTTTCTTGGGCTGAGTTTTGTGGAAGCCAGTTGAGCTGGCAAACTTATAAGACTGACTGGACCCAGAGTCAGGAATTTATGTAACTATTATATTCTTATTTAGGAAAGATGTTGAATCAGAAGCAGCAAGTAATATAGGGGAATTCAATCAGTGATGCCAATTTGAACACATATGAAAAATACACATTTTAAAGGTATGTTTAAAGATCAAGGGGTACAAAACCCAAGAACAACCTATAATAGATCAGCACTTCCAAAATCCTACCTAGTATTTCAGGGGATTCAATCTCCTTATTGGCACTTGATCTGAGAAAGTGAATGCCTCCCCCCAGTTAGAACCCTTTGCTGTCTTTTTTGAAACGGTTTCTCTCTTGATTCCATGTTCCTCCCAACTCCAAAACACTGAAGTATGAACAGGCTACTTACAAACTGTTTTCTTTCATCCTTTTTCATGATCCAGTCTCATTCAAAAAGAGGATTATCTAGGTATGGACATCAGTTCTAATACTGTATTAGTTATCCATACTAGTGGGAAATTGATGCAGTTGGGGAGTAACAGGAAACTGTTTATGGAAAGCATCAGAAGTGAAGCCAATCCTGGCATCAGGTTTGAAGTCAGATCGTGTTTACTTGGGATGCCAAAGGAAAGGCAAAGGAAGTAGGCACATGCAAGCATAAAAGTACAACATCAAGTTAGCATTCAGGAGACACTCCTGAATGAGCTGGCCAGATTCCCTGGCTGGTAGAAGTTGTTTACATCATATGTACACAGATTTGTTTGTGTTTGTGTGTGTGTCTGTGTGTGTAATTAGTTTCCGGCATTGTTTCTTACCAGGTATAAGTGTGTTTCTCTCTTTCTGCTCTCAACACTATATTTCCTAATGAGCCAAATGAGCACACTGAGAAAGCTTTTTCATGGTCATAAGGCTGAAAAGAAAAGAAAAAAAAAAAGTGAAAAGTCCACTGCATAAGGCAAGGCAATGGATGATACCCAGACAAGACAGGGATGATTATTGGCCACTTCAGGCACCTGGGTGATCAGTGTTTTCAAACAGAACCATCATTCCACTGCAGAGTCTCTCTGTGTCTAGCAGCTACAAATAGATCCAAGAGTTGCCAGGGTTTCTGTCTTCTAATCTCATTATACAGACCACTAAAATGAGCAAAGGAATAAGTCCCCAAAGCTTTCATGTAGTTAATGGCAGCAGGGGGAAGCCTGCCTTTGATACATACCTGTTCAGCATACCTAACTCACCGTGTGCCTTTCTTTAAAAAGCAATTTAATGGGGGTGTCTTTCTTTCAAAAGCAATACTGCAGCAATGTTACTGACCACTTCAGTGTGTGTGTGAGTGAGTGAATGTGTGTGCACATGTGTGTAAAAGAGAGAAACAGAATTGAAAACAGTTCCATTTTTAGGACAAATACTGTTGTGTTTGCAAAGTCCGTGTTAGTTGCTCAATCGTGTCTGACTCTCAGTGACCCCATAGTCTGTCCATGGAATTCTCCAGGCAAGAATACTGGAGTGGGTTGCCATTACCTTCTCCAGGGGATCTTCCCAGTGCAGGGATTAAGCCCGGGTCTCCTGCATTGCAGGCAAATTCTTTACAGTCTGGGCTCCCAGGGAAGCCTAATAGGCAAACTAGTGTGCCCTATGCCTAGGTTGTGAAGGAATTTACTAGAGAAGATGGCACTAAAATTATTTAGAAGAGGTCTGCACCAGAAAATAAAAACTATGAAATTTTATTGTGTTTCTGTACTCAAAGTGATGTAATAAAATTACTTTGCAAACAGGGAGGCTGTGTTGGTATCCATCTATATTTTTGAGGTTCAGGACAGTGTGTCTTTAGAATTTTACTTTGAAAAATTACTGTTGTGTTTTCATTCATGGATTCCTTGGTTAAACTTTCATGGTAGTAGAATGTTTGTGCAGTGATGTGTATGTTTTAGAGTACTTGAATCATTACGTGGGGCTTTGATTAATGCATTGAAAACTGAGAAACTCAAAAACAGACGGCTTCTGTTTCTCTCAGTACTTCTGAGCATTTGCTGGAAGTCAAATACCATTAATGAATCGAGTGGGTGCTTCTTGGCACTTTATTATTCAACAGTCATCTTAATTGTGAATAATTCCTAAGAGCACTGGAGTGAAATATGAAAGGGATGGATGTTAAAAAAAATCAAGTTTTCATCACAAAGCTGAATCTCAGAAACATTTAGCAAAGATCCAGTGTAATGAAAGACAAAATTTTAATTTTAAAATTAGATAAAATTTATTGGATATTCATACCAAATGGGAAACTTTGCAAAAAATGTCACTAGCAATTTGGGGTAAGAATATGTAGGCTTTTTAGGGTCAGAGGCTTTTGTAATAGACTCAAAGATTAGCACACCAGAGACCTAAAGAGAAAGACAATGATAACGATGATAATTGTGACAGCACTTCCTGTACTCCAGAAGCTGTCCAAATATTCTCTGTATAACATTTGATACCATCAACCACCCTAGGAGGCAGATCCTATGGTTGATATGTCCATTTCACTGATGAGAAAACTAAAGTACAAAAAAGGATTTACAATTTGCCCAAGGCATCACGACTTTTGAATGAGAACTTGGCAGAAATTGGATTCAGACATACATAGTCTGATTCCAGAGCATGTCTTTAAATCATGCTTTGCTTCCTTTGGTAAATATAAATGTAGGGATAAATAGGTGAAAAATAGTTGACAATATAATAGTAGCTAACATATTTCTAGTCGGTATGTATGCCAGGCACTGTACTAAAGACTGTGCCAACACTAACACATTCAATCCTTAAAACATACCTGGGAGGTAAATATCAGACTGCTGCCTGCCAACCCGTTACACAGATGAGGTAACTGAGGTGTAGAGGTTAAATAACTTGTCAACAGTCGGTAAATCTGAGAGACATTTGTCTGTCCCACAACTCCATCTTTGAAGCCAGTATTTGTAATTCTATACTTCTGTGAATGAATCTTCGACATGTGTCGCAGAGACCACACATCCAGTTCTCTTAAGAGGCCAAACTATACGGGCTGTACCCTATCCAGAGTGAAAGTAGGGGATTGTCAAAGTCACTTCAGGACAACAAGCGTAAGCTGGATCTTTCTAGATTGTCTTCACTTGGACTAGTGACAGAGCGCTGGACCCATAAGCTGTGTTTAAGAAAAAACTCAGTTAAAATCTGTAAGAGGCCATCCAATCTTGTATTAATTTTTCTATTTAGACCTCTCGTGACAAAGAGGGCAGTGGTGCTGGTTTGAGCTGCTGTAACAAAATACAATAGGCTGGGTGGCTTATAAACCACAGAGAAGTATATCCCACAGTCCTTGATGCTGGAGTCTAAGATCTGAGTGCCAGTGTGATTTGGTTCTGGTGAGATCCCTCTTCTGGCTTGTGGACGGTTGACTTCTCATTGTATCTTCATATGGTGGAAAGAATGCTAGAGAAATGTCTGAGGTTCCTTTTCTAAAGGTCACTAATACCATCCATGAGGGCTCCACACTCTTGACCCAATTACCTCCCAAAGGCCCTATATTGAAGGGATTGGGGGAGTAGGATATTGACATTTTTAATTGTGTGGGGACTCAAACATTCGGTCTATTGTAGGTGGTATGATTACTTCTGTGTGTCTTTCCAGATCCACAAATTCTTCTCCAAGAAGCCCTCCTTAAACTCCCTTCTCCTGTTAGTCTCATACATTCTTTGCTTCCCTCTGTTGTAACTCTAATCAAATAGTATCCTCTTATTTGGTTATTGTTTGTCTTCTCTGTTCCTCTATGAGGCTGGAGAGGACTTGAAATGTCTATTTTTGTATCCTCTTGACCCAGTGCAGTGCATGACACATGGCAGGCACTCAATGCATATTTAAATGTGGCAAGTTTTCTTGGTGACAGAAGTATTGTCATGTATTAGCCAGTTTTTCTTGTATATTCATCAACATTGCATCAAAATTTGGGATCATCATTGCTTGGAACAGATTTTCTGATTAAGGAGTAAAATTATCACATATTAAATTATTCAGTGGAGAAGGAAATGGCAACCTACTCCAGTATTCTTGTCTGGAAAATCCCATGGATAGAGGAGACTGGTGGGCTACAGTCCATGGGGTCACAATGGGTTGGACATGACATTGTGACTGAACACACAAATTATCCAAATACTCATTCAGTCACTCGTAGTAATAGCTCACAGTCTTTCAGGCAGTAAAGGATAGCACTGATGATTGAGCTCACATTTCATTAAAACTGCAATTCAGTTTCAGAATGTGGTGGTGAATCCATCCCAAACTATCTCAGCTTTGGAAAAAGTTTCTAATCTCATGGGTGAGAACAGAATGATCTGATTGGTTGGGCTACTGAGGCGACATTAAAGGGACACTCCAGAGTTTGAGATCAGGTTCTATACTGGAGTAAGTCTGCAGCCTCCCTGGGTACCTGTTTCCAAAACTCACTTGCATTTGGCTGTATAAGTTCTGGTCTATTTGTGAACAATTAGTGACATTACATTTTCTCATAACCTGTATTAGACCCCACTCAAGCATGTAATCAGCATTGCTTAAAGCAGAGTGTGGGGAGACTGTGTGCTGTTCCAGTGCTACTTTTGGGGTGGGAGGGTCACCCAGCTTCCTCCACGGCCTTAGTATTTACGTGGTGCTTCTTAATAATTCTGATAAGACTTTTTGATTTTTGTTGCATGAATAAAAAAGAAACTTTGTATCTTTCTAGATAAAGACTCTTAAAAAAAAGTTGTCTTTCCTAGGGGAGGTGGGTCCCACCAGGCTATAAAGTAGTAATTTCTCTTAAAGTATTCACAGACACGAACATTTAAGCAAATTAGGCTATTATCTCAACTTCCAAATTAGAGACAAACATTCCTTTCAAGTCAATAGAAAGTTCTGTTTGAGATAATATGGTTGCCTCAGTATTATTATTTCTTTTGGGTGTGTTTTATAACTGTATCCAGTAGTCACAGCATTTGTATTTTATGCCAAATATCCATTGCATAACCAATCAGTTTGAGCATTTAGGTTAGTTTTCTATCCTACTTCTTTTTGTTTTTACTTCTACTTTTATTTTTGTTTAGGAGCATATTCTTCTAGAGAGCTTTCTTGCCTTCATCCCCACACCTCCGCCCCTGCCAACCAAATCCATTCTATGCTTTAAAATTCTAGAAAATTAAATTTGTGCAAGTTAGAAGATAAACAAATGGCTTAAAAACATTACAATCAAGTATGATAATGGCAAAGTGTTATACTTTTAATAAATGATTAGGAACGGCTGTAATGCAAAGATTTATTTCACAGAACAAAAGCACTTAGGTAGGAGTTTATATTACTGCTATGCTTCAGTGGTGATAACATTGGGACTTCAACCTGCATAGCTACAATGATTAATTAACGGTCTTGTTCGGGATGAGTGAGCACCATTATTGTTCTTAAATAGGAAAAGGCAGATAACCATTACTGATTATTTCACAATTCCCAGTCTTACTTGTTAAAGACTAAAGAATGCTAAAGTAGGTTGTACGATTTCCAAGTTGCTATGAGCAGCAGAAAATAATAGAATTTCTATACCATGCATATAAGATTAGTGAAAAGGTCCAAGTTAGCAGTCAGAATTGTCTCTGAAGGTCTAAATTTAAATTTTATTCATATCAGTAATATTTTAACACCTTTATGGAGAAGTAGTTTAGGTTGCTAGTATATGCTTCAAGCTGTGTTTCTCTACCAAAACTACCTTCCATCAAAATAAGTACAGTTAAGATCAAAAACAACAGTCAATGTAATGAAAGTATTTTCCATAAGCATGGCTTTGTTTACTTATTTTTATTTTGTTTTGTTGCTTTCTGGGGCATTAATGAGTTATATCAGGTATTGTGTTCTTAAATCATAACACCACACTGATTCTTCTGATGAAAATTAATTTGGGCAAGTTCTGTAAAAGTGAAAGTCGCTCAGTCTTGTCCAACTCTTTGTGACCCCATGGACTATACAATCCATGGAATTCTCCAGGCCAGAATACTGGAGTGGGTAGCCTTTCCCTTCTCCAGGGGATCTTCCCAACCCAGGGATCGAACCCAGGTCTCCCACATTGCTGGTGGATTCTTTACCAGCTGAGCCACAGAGGAAGTACATGTTCTATGAGTTAGATACAATTTCTTTTTGAATCCTTGAAATGCTTCTACCAAATCTCTTCTGGAAATTCTACCACCATTTTAAAATTGGAGGAGTAAACACTTTTCAGCTTATTTCTGAAGGAATTTCAGCATATTTCTTTGGGATTCTATGACTGGTAGGATATAGAAGTTTAATGCTGTTGATGGACCCTGGAAAACTTCTGAGATGCCCTGACTCTAGAGCAAGATAGGAATATTTCTTTTGCTTTTGACCACCAGATAGAAACCCTGAATATTCATTGGAAGGACTGATGCTGAAGCTCCAATATTTTGGCCACCTGGAGAGTGGCCAAAGAGCTGACTCATTAGAAAAGAGCCTGATGTTGGGACAGATTGAAGGCAAGAAGAGAAGGGGGTGACAGAGGATGAAATGGTTGGATGGCATCATTGACTCAGTGGACATGAGTTTGCGCAAACTCGGAGGGATGGTGAGGGACAGGGAAGCTGCAGTCCATGCAGTCACAAAGAGTCAGACACAACTGAGAGACTGGGCAGCAGCAACAACCAGACCGTGAGGAGCATCACAGGGTCTATGACTGACTAAGGTCATAGACTGCATAAAGTCAGTTATGCTGACTAAAGTCAGCGAAAGTGATGGCTTGGTAGCTGCCGTAACACTCACTGAAAAGATTCCAAAGAGAAGAATTTGGTGGCTTTTATTTATATTTTTAAGAAAACATTTAATTTTTTCCAGTATTTAGCTCTCTTCATTATATTTCTTGCTATTTTGGAAGAACAGATTTACACATTGTTATGTTTTCTTAATGCCTGTAAAACTATTGAACCATTTTGCAGATGAGGGAATGGACAGCAAGAGGAATTAATTCTCTAATGTTTCACAGCCAGTAATGAAAAAAAGTAAAAAAACAAGACTGAAGCATAGGCCACCGTCTTAAAGCCTAAGACAAAGAACGGGCTTTCCTTCTATAATATATAATATTTCCAGGGAGGGGATGTTACTCTTTATTTATTCAAAAGTCATGCCCTATCTAGTTCCAAAAAGTGTGAGAAACTATTTGTAAACTATGAATATTAGGGATATGGGTTGTAAAATAGTCAAACATTAAAACTATTTAATTCAAGGAATTTTTAGAGGAATAGTTCATTCAAGTACATTTCAAGTAAAGAGGTAGATCTGTACACACTCTATTGTACATATCAAAGAAATGCAGGTCTTCTGATGAGCTGAGCATGTGATCTTGTTGATGTACTGGATTTGTGTGTATATCTTACTGTTTCTATACATATTCATGAATAGAAGTTTTTGTTTTTAATCTTAGTTTTTATTTTGGCCATTCTGCATGACATGTGGGATCTTAATTCCCCCACCAGGGATTGAACCCATGTTCCCTGCACTGGAAGGTGGAGTTTTAACCACAGGACTCCAAGGGAAATCCCTAGAAGTTTTGTTTGTTTGTTTTGTCTTTAATGTTTCACAACATTAGTTACTTATAGCATAGTTACTTACAGCATAAGTAGTTACTTATAGTTACTTATAGCATGATTAGTCAAATGCACCAGGGCTAGGGGTCCAAAAGATTTCAAGGTACTTAGATTTTAGTCCATATTCTATATTATTTGAATCTTTAAAAATACAGGTTCTTAAAAAAAAAAATACAGGTTCTTGTTCCTGATGCGATTATCTCCCGCTTTATACCCTTCCCTGCTTCCCCTGATTAAGTACTTAGATTTTAGTATATTTTCCATATCTTCAAAGACAAAACTTTCTATAAACCCAAAGCCCTGCAATTGGAGTGCTCTAGCTAGCACATGGCATAAGCTGAAGAAAAAAATCTTTGAGAAGTTTGACCTTCCTCTGCCTTGTCCGACTCCTGGGCAATGCTTTCCTAATGAGATTATGGGTATTACCAGTGATACCCAAATCTGGCTATGCTTCAGAGTCATCTGTATAGGCTTTTGGGAGCCACTGATGGCTGTGAGAAGTGCTTTAGTAATTTAATTTTCTGGCTGGAAGGACATTTTTGAACTGAAGTGTATTTTTTTTTTTTTTTTGGCTACATCTTAAAAATCATTGACTTTTAGTTATCTGAAGAATTTCAGATTATCCCCTTCAATCACTTAATTTGACAAATATTAAAAGTGAGGTTCAGAGCAGTTAAGCGAATTTTCCAAGGTCACAGAGCAGGTTATTGGAAATCATTGTTACATGTATCAGGACATTCTCCTGCCTTGTTAGCTACAATCTAATGAGTAAAATTTAATCTCCTTGTGATCCTCAGGTCTTCTGGTAGGCCTGTAATCATTATGAACATTAGTGATTAGCATATAGGAAAGCAAGATGAAAAATGGGTTAATGAGTGGAATTTTTTCATATTTTAATATTTAAGAGAATGGTTTATTACTTTCCCCCAGAACCACTCCTCTAGCCATTTTACCCTTTTCTCCTAAAAAACAAAACAAAACAAAACAAACAAACAAAAAAACCATATAGAACAGAACCTTTCTTATAACAAAGTTTGTAACAGGTCAGTTTCTGGAAATTCAAACTTCTGTTGCTTTTTAATTGAACTTAGAGTTTCATTTTTAACAAGAACCTAGACATGGACTTCCGTGGTGGTCCACTGCCAATAAAGGGGATGTGGATTCAATCCCTGCTTGGGAACCAGGATTCTACATGCTATGTGGTATGGCCAAAAGATTTTTTTAAAATGGAAAAGAAAAAACCTATAGAAATCTGTCTAGTCCCTTTATCCATTTTGTCCTTCAGATCAAATTATATAATCTTTTTACAGATAACTAGTTTTTTCCACAACTGCGCCTATTTCAGGGGGCAGAGGTGATCAGGTCTCTAAACAAGTTCATTGGATCTGACATCTCACTCATTAACTTGTGGTTTCTGCAAGTCTACAAAACTGTCATGATTGTGAAGAATGAATGTCTGTGGGAAGGTACCTATCTTACTCCAATGTAATTTTTCCAGACAATACTGAGAAAGAAAGGGCAAAGCATATTTATATATAAACAGTTTTCAAAAGATGTTGAAACTATCAACTACATGCAGAAGTTAATATATAGGTGTATGTTACATACCTATCTACAGATACATGCTGCTAATTGCAAAAGAAAAATTCTAAGTTTTTAAAAATACAGAAAATTAATACTACTTTTTTTGTAAGAAGGAAGATTTTTTTTTAAAAAAGTAGCCTCAAGTTTTGCTGAACTTACAGTAGTTTCTGTGATGGAACTTTTAAATTATTTGTAAAATAATAAACTATGGTTTCTCTTTTCCATTATTGAATTAAAATGGATATATTTGTCCATAGATACCTTGGAAGAGCTCATCTGCTAAATCTCAGGGTTATGAGATGTTAGACTGATAGCCTTGTACCAAATGAAATAAATAGATGTTAGGAACCTATATTCATCAATGCAATTTTTCCTTCCTCTAAAATTCCCACTTCTCTTTAGGCTTTGATTTGGGGTGACATGCATGCTGTGACTGTTACAGCTATTACATATGAACATTTGCCTTGTTCACGGCCCTATGTCATGTGCTACGTGAGAAACCAGGGGCCACAAAAAAGGTCCCAGTCCCTGGGGCCATCTGAGAATTATTTGGGTCAAACTGACAATGGAAATTAACACACATTTTTTTTTTTCTTCCTCTATTATACCATATACCTTCTCCTTTCCTATTCTGTCTTCTTGGCTTATTAAGAGGAGTTGCTTATATAAGGCACTGTTTAAAGACAGTTTTAACTCAGAAAACTAATCCACAGATAAACCATAGATTTTTTAAAATTATATTTATTTCTTTGCCTGTGCTAGGTCTTAGTTGTGGCTTGTGGGATCTAGTTCCCTGACCAGGAAGCGAACCCAGGACCCCTGCATTGAGAGCAGAGAGTCTGAGCCTCTGGGTCGCCAGGGAAGCCCCTGTCCCATAGAATTTAACAGCATTTGCACACTCTGAATTTTTGCCCATCAGCAATTAACAGACAGAGCTAGTTTGAGTGTTTCAGAGGTGACATACTTGATCTGATATTACCCACACTTTACAAATAGCCCTTTCAGTCTGTCAAGTTAGAGTCTTAGAATCAAACGTTATAGCTTTCACATAAAGGACAGTTTAAGAGTAAATTTAGAGACATATACTACCACAGAAAATGTGGTATTTCAGCTGTCTTTTAGAATTGGACATATAGGGAGTTTGTTCCAGTTATCAGTGTAGAAAGTCACTTTAAAGAAATTCCAATAGTAAGCGGACAAGAGAGACTCCACAGAGAGTTGATTACCCAAGAGTCAAGTAACTAGAAAAATCCACCGGCAAGTAATGGCCTTGGTCTGTTTTTCTCCTACTCATCCATTTATAAATCACCCATTCTAATCAGTGGAGAACATTGAGCGACTGTGCCCAGTGTAGAGTGGTGATGGGACAAGCAGGTCTGTGGGATGAATAATCAGTGATGTTACTGAGACCCACAGGGCATGACATTGATGGAGTGGCTGGATCTCAAGGGACCAATGGCTGTGATGTCTCCGTGGTTTCAGGAGGCTCTGGCTGGGGTGTCTATTGCTTGTTGATATGCTTTAGTATGTAAAGGCACTTACCGTGTTAATTCATACGTAAATACACTCTAGCTTTTATTCTTTAATCCAAAGAACAGAAAGGGGAGCAAGAGAAGCAAGACAACTTCTTTAAAAAAAAATATAAGACTCTGGATTGCATCATTGGATTATGATGGTCTTTTAGAGTAAGAGACTCTAGGAATAGTATTGCTCAGGAGTGAGTCTGCTCCTAGTTACACCAGGTAAATAATCTGAATAAGAGGAAACCATGTGTCCTCCCACCACCCACCATGAACGATTTCTTCTCTAACTCATTCTTTCATGTGCCTTGACTGGTACATACTCAGTATTTTTCCTTAAGACTCTAATCTCTTGTTGAACTTCAGAATTTTTCTAGATTCAGGAAGTCACATTTTCCCCTTTCCCCAAACTCAAAATCCTTCTTTGATTTTTTGCTTTCTGTTTATTGACAGTACTTTTTTTTAATTTCTGTGTAAATTTCCATGTATATTTAAGCCTCCTGAGCAGTACTCTTTAAGCCCCAGTGACTATAACAGTGTATTCACTATAGAAGATGCTGACTACATATATATTGAATAGATGAAGGATTGCAAACTGACCATGTCACACATTCAACACTTACCTGGTGGGCACTTTCTTTGTTCCAGGCATTGTTGTAATTGCTGCAGATGTGGAAAGAGATGAGAAGCTTAAAGAAAGTTAATAGAGACATTAGCTTGGCTTCAGAATACCACATGGAGAATCCACACTAGCTCTACATACAGTCCTTGTAGGTAGATCTCTTTACCCATGTTCTTTTCCCCTTTCCTTCATGACCTTATGCTAAGATTACATAGCTTTTAAATATTTTAGAACCATAGAAAGATCTAAAATGAAGGCATTGATCTCTGCCTATTGGCACCTGCAGATTGAACCTACTCTGCCCCTAAAACGTGGAGTAAATTTTCTAGAATTAGCTACTTATTAGTGTTGGTTCTGGGATTTTTTTTTTAACATTTTGCACCCAGCTACTCATAAGCTTAGGCTCCTGCCCTTCCTATTGATTCTTTTTTTTCTGAAACCGAAGTTTGAATTTCCAATTCCATGAGTTTGCATCAATGATGAGGTATCTCCTGCTTTTCTTCAGCCACCAAACTTACTGAAGCTATAAGTGATGTTAGCCTTGCTGTACTGGAAAGTTCAATGTCCCTCTGAGCTCTGTGACTTCCTTCACTTCTTTCAAGGGTATTCCCTGCCCTCTGATTCAAGGACACAACCCAAGTCCTGTTTGTGAAACTGAAACATGAAATTTGTCATGGACTAGCACAGGTATTTCATCACTCGCCTCCTTGATTCTGATTGAAAGGCAATCAGACAGTCTCTAATGCAGAGGCTGAAGGCATGAGCTTTGAAACTATCTCTGCAGCTGGTTATGTGATCTTGAGTAAATCTCTTTGCGTTGCCGAGTCTTGATGTTCAGATCTCTAAAATGGGAAGTAGTTGGCATACTGGTAGTCACAGCGGTAGTTTTGTTAGAATTAAATGAAATACACATCACACGGGTACACCAGGTGCATGTGTGCTGCAGTTATTATTATTTTTACATTTTTAAGACCTAAATATATGCACTCATCTACCTCCTGTGTGTCCAGTAACTTCATCCTCATTCTTGAAAAACAAAAACAATCCATATAATCTGTTAGTTTCATTGAACTGAATCTAAGTCTTGCCTTAGTTCCCCATCAAGGCAGCATTCATTAAGCGTCTGGTACATATTCCTATCATATCACATGGTCTCCCACTGTGCCCAGTGCACATTTCTTTCTATTGCATGTCTCTTGTAGCAATAGGTGAGAAATAGTTATGTCCACAGGAAAACTTTTTATGGTCATTCTTTTCTGCAATAGTAATAACTTATGGAAGCAAGAGTCATTCCCTTTATCTCTTTAGCACAGTTTATTCAATGTAGTTTTGAGCTCACAGTAGCTGCTGAATAAGTCTGTATTGATCAGTGAATGAATTGCTACCTTTTTCCTAGATCATGCATTAACAGTTTGAGACTCTGGCTTGGAATTTTAAAGATAAAACAGACTATAGACAGCATGACTTATAAGCTCTTAAAAAGGGGTCAGTATATCTAGGCTCTATTTTTCAAGTTCTGTTCCTTGTATCATGAAAATACGGGCAAGACTCTTACATTCTTCAGATTTCAAACAACTACCATAAAAAAAATTGTATTATGTGAGGTTAGGGTTAGTGAATAGTTTACAGTATATTCAGACAGTTATCCCTCTTCATGTCTGTGTTGGGAATGAATTCTGATCCCAGATGTAGCTAACCCAGGAAGAGTACCACGCAAAAACACTGCTGCCTATCCAGAGAGTGAGAGAACAGCGCAGTCTGCATATGCTATATCCTTTTCAGCCCTGGCTGTTTCTATTTCAGTAACGCTGTGTTTCCAGTGTTACAATGTTTCTTTTAAAAAATGATTCCAGTTGAACTCAGAAGGATCATATAGCTTATACAAAGTTATGTATAGCATGTGTAAGTGTGGAGTTCCATATGTATCAAGTTCAACATGGAATATTTGCAGGTAGAAACAGCTTTTTCCTAGCATGGATCAGTTATCTCTTTCATTCTGTATGCCATCAACAAAAAGAGCATAAACATAATTAGAAATTCTATTAAGAATATCTTAAAACAGATTCCTTAATTTGAAAACAAAGATAATGAGGGGAGAGTAGGAAGGAGAGGTTACCAGAATTGGCCGGGTGGAAGCATTTTCAAATACAACTTCTGCAAATCAACAAGAGGCAGAGTCACAGATGTAGAGACAGCTCCTCAGAGGTCAGAACACTTTCTTCTGCCTTGGGTTTGGATATTGTGACAACTTAGTTGTGAACCAGCAGCACCATCTAGAGGTACACAGCAATCCTGCACACAAAATAATGGAGCCCAGCTATTTAAATAGAGCAATGGCCAAGCCATTACTTCATTCCCCCCCGACCCCCAAGATATGTATATATAATGCCTTACAAAATGCCTGTAAACAAATTTCTTCCCATTCCCATCAAGAGATGACTGCAGTGTTCATTATTGGGAACATTCAAGGCTTCACTTCAGAAGCTGAAACTTCCCTCCACAACTTCTCTATTGAGAGGAAAGTCACTGACTGTCAAATCAGTTAATTCATTTCACACATTTACTGGATACCTGCCATGCCTCGGGCTTTGTGCTAGGCACTAGGGAAACACAGACACGAATACATTACTGGCTGCCCCTCTATACACCTAGCCACACATCCACACTTAACCACATGGATAAATCTTCTGTCTTATCCTTTTAAGCAGTTTTTGAGTAATAGGAGTGGGAATCTTTCAAAGCATTCATTCAATTTAAAAAATATATGTTCTGTATAAAACCACCAAGAACTTTTACAATGAAATCATAAATTCAAATAAATTTAGAGAGATGAGGGTTCCCTATGGTCTTAGAGTGAAAGTGAAAATCGCTCAGTTGTGTCCGACTCTTTTCGACTCCATGGACTATAGCCTGCCAGGCTTCTCCTTCTGTGGCATTGACCAGACAATTTGCATTCCCTTCTCCAGGGGATTTTCCTAACCCAAGGATTGAACCTGGGTCTCCTGCATTGCAGGCTATCAAATTCTGGTGTATGGGAGAATTCCCTAGTACACTTTTAATTATAATCCAGGGTTGTAGACATCGAGCCCCAGATATTCTCATACTGTCAACATGTGGTATGGCCCAGAATGATTAATTAGATTTGAATGTTTATCTGGTATTTAAATCAGGCTTTCAGAGAGAAACGCTCTAACTTTGACACACAGGGGAGCTGATTCCAGGATCATCAGTCAGAAGTGTCTTTTTAAAATTGTTTCCACATTTGTTTAACCTACCTCTGTTTATTGTTTAGACTAGATAACACCTAAGGACCACACTACTAGAGTCTGGTAGTGCCAAGTGATTAATTTACCATTCCCATCTTGTCTTTCTCTTTGTTTTTTTATTTGGCTGCTTTGGGTCTTTTGTTGCAGCACATGGGCTCCGTAGTTGTGATGCATGGGCCTAGTTGCCTCGTGGCATGTGGGGTCCTAGTTCCCCCACTAGGGATCAAACCCACATCCCTGGCGTTGCGAGGTGAGTTCTCAACCACGGGACCACCAGGGAAGACCCAATCCATTCTCTGTATGTCAAATGCATTAACTTTGTAACAACTTGGCCATGGCTACATATTAAAATAATTTTAAGAATCATTCTATTAAAATATAGACCTTTAAGTTTGCTTGATGCTTGGAAGAGAAGCTATGACAAACCTAGACAGCATATTAAAAATCAGAGGCATTACTTTGCTGACAAAGGTCTGTATAGTCAAAGCTATGGTTTTTCCAGTAGTCATGTATGGATATGAGAGTTGGCCCATAAAGAAGGCTGAGCACCAAAGAACTGATGCTTTTGAACTGTGGTGTTGGAGAAGACTCTTGAGAGTCCCTTAGACTGCAAGGAAATCAAGCCAGTCAATCCTAAAGGAAATCAATACTGAATATTCATCAGAAGGACTGATCCTGTAGCTCCAATACTTTGGCCACCTGATGCGAAGAGCCAACTCATCAGAAAAGACACTGATGCTGGGAAAGATAGAAGGCAAAAGGAGAAGGGGACAACAGGGGATGAGATGGTTGGATGGCATCACCAGCTGAATGGACATGAGTTTGAACAAGCTCAGGGATATGGTGAGGGACAGGGAAGCCTGAAGTGCTGGAGTCCCTGAGGTTGCAAAGAGTCAGACACAAGTGGGTGACTGAACAACATATTAGAATAATTTTAAGAATCATTCTGTTAAAATATAGGCTTTTAAGTTTACTTGTATCCACATTTTGATCTAGGTTTTATTTATATAGAAACATAACATCTGAGAATATTTGTGTAGTGAGCCCCTTGTTAGATTTAACTGGAAATCCATTATATTAGCAAACTCACAGCTGTGAGGCTGTGTGGGTGCAAGGAAGCTGAAAATTAGAAACTTGAGTGGATTTCAATACCTAATTCCACACCAAACATAGGCAAATTAGAGCTGGGGAAAAAAAAAATCCTTCTAAGTTGAAGGCAATTTAGCTTTCACTCTTTCTCATTTTGGCAGCCCCTGTTTTGAAAGATGCCCAAATGTAAATCTGTGGGATTTAAAGAACTAAGCTTTTTGAAAGAAACTTGTAAAATGCCTGTGATAATAAATATCTTTCATGTATCTCCTCTTCTTTGCACTTCCTTTTATTCCCATGGGAAAACGTCCCATTATATCTCATTTGAACCATTAAACTAGCCTAGTAGTGAATTACCCTGATGACATTCTCAAATCGCCAAACATTCCAAATTTAATGTCTACAGCTCCACTGTGGAGAGCTTTTTACATGTCAATATGATTGTGTCCCAGGTGGCTCAAGTAGTAAAAGAATCTACCTGCCAATGAAGGAGAGGTAGGAGACGTGGGTCCAATACCTGGGGTGGAAAGATCGGCCCCAGGAGGAGGAAATGGCAACCCATTCCAGTATTCTTGCCTGGAGAGTTCCATGGATAGAGGAGCCTGGTGGGCTGCACTCCATGGGGTTGCAAACAGCTGGACATGACCAAGCATGCACCTGCATGTCTGTGACCATATTATTATAATTATGATTATCACTTATATAAAATCTTTCCATAGCACAGCACTGACTTCAAAACAGACTCCAAATTGGCAGCACTCATTCGTCATTTGACCTCATGTTTCTCACCTCAAACTTTTCAAAAGTGCTGAATTCGTTACCTCCTATAAACCCTTGACACCTCTATGACTTTGCACATTGTACTTCCTGGATTGTGGTCTGTGATTGTTGCCAGGATAATCAGCTCAGCCATCACCTGCCCTCTGGAAAAGCTTTCTCAACTGCTCAGGCTGTGTTAGATGGCCCTTCTCTTGGGTTTTTTAGAAACCTATAGATTCTACCATGAGA
Organism: Dama dama; assembly: GCF_033118175.1. Classification (NCBI taxonomy): domain Eukaryota; kingdom Metazoa; phylum Chordata; class Mammalia; order Artiodactyla; family Cervidae; genus Dama; species Dama dama. Next base: position 36,395,953 of record NC_083684.1, read on the forward strand.
GATGCATAGCATATAAGAAACAAGATGAGGTGCTTAATTCTAATAGTCTTAAAAACCACAGGGTTTATAAGTCTTACCTGTAATTATCATTAAAATGTGAGCTCATCCAAAGCAGAGAATATCCATAATTCTATATTCTGTAATTTTGATCTCAGTGCATATATGTTTAACACATTCATGAATGCTCCTATTTATCTCCGTTTACCATGTACCTCAGTTTCCATCCTGAAACGATTGAGATGATTTTCTATAGGGTCACATTTGTTAATCAAATAATGTCATCTGTGACTCTTAACTATAGTTATTCTTAAAACATCAAGTTCCAGAAATATTAATACAAGCCTGGGGGGAGGGGGAAGTCTCAGGGAAGTTCTGGAATTGTAATGGATGGAAGATACTTTACTTTCAGAGAAATATTAGAAAACTCTTGTAGAATTAGCACATTGTTCATTAGTCATTTCTTAAGTTTTGAAACAAATATAATTTTTATCTTTATTGGTATAATTTGGAACTGCAAAGAAATCAGTATCTTGCTGGTGTCAAGTTTCACTTGTTAGAATATTTGATCACTCTGGGTTAACAAAACTAGTCATAATATTGATATTGTTATTTTCATATGTTTTGTGAGAGAGCTGCCATTTCATCAGTTAAATAAGCCCTGGCTCAAATGCAGGTCAGTAAAGCAGGCAAGCCGTCTTTATACTGAAAGATGAATCCTATCAATCAAAACCAATATGAACCTATGATGTAAAACTTGAACTTCCCAGTGTCTCCCCTCTTATGGATTTGGAGAGAACACAGTGGTGATAATCCCTTCACTCACTTTCTTTCACGATAAAAGACTCAAATTTGACAACATGGTATATTTTATATTCTTGAGATTCCATTTGGCTGTGAATTTGAAACTAATGTTAATTGAAATTTTCTAATATTTCTCCCTGACTTCCCATACTTTGGTCCTAAATACACTGTCAGATTTCTCAGAATTTATCCTCTTTTATTTTGTCCTCACCTTTTCCACCTTACCCCTCTCTCTGAAATGTACCTTCTATCCATTGATCCTCCTGATCAATGATTACTGTGTTTATAGAAAAACAATTTGATAATATATATGAAGACATTAAAAATGTTCAAATGCTTCTCATTTTTAATTCTCAGGAATCTATTCTTTTATAATATGAGGTAAAAGTGTTCATTGGTCAGTGTTGTCCGACTCTGCGACCCCATAGACTATAGCCTGCCATGCTCCCCTGTCCATTGAATTTCCCAGGAAAAGAATACTGGAGTGGGTTGCCATTCCCTTCTCCATGGGATCTTCCCAACCCAGGGATCAAACCCAGGGTTTCCTGCACTGCAGGCAGATTCTTTACCATCTGAGCCACAAAGGAAGCCCCAAATAATATGGAAACAGGAAAATCTTTGAATAACAGAGACTTGAATGACAGCTTAAGTTATAAAACAGTTTATAAATTGGAAACAATGAAACAGTAATGGTGAATTAAACAATTATCAATTCTCAGAGTAGAAAGCTATAAAGTTACTAGAATCTTGTCTATAAAAAGTTTGTCATAAAATTGCCAAAGTAAACTGGAGAAAAGGAGACAAGGTGTAGGAGTATCTTAATTTAACAAGAATAGAATATAGCACACAAATATAATAGAGTAGAATAGATACCAGCAACTTGTAAAATAGTGCTGAAGAATATGACAATGCTTACCTACCCACATTTTCTATAATGAACATTTGTTATCCTTCTAATGACTGAAAGGAAACAAAGTAAGCATGACTAAGAAACCAACATACAGAGTGATAAGGCTTTAGACATTTTGCTGTTGTAGGATCACAACATTCAAGTTAACATCATATTTGGATGTTGTGTCCTAGAACTTAGAAGGATTTTAAGATCTATTGATCAACTGATCTGTCTACCTACCTATTTATATGTATTAACACCTATTTTCAAGTATCCTCCACATACCTGTTTTGAACCATTCATTAGCCATTGTTTTTGCCAAACTTTGCCATTTGTTAAGATGTCTTTATAATACTTGTTTCATCTCACAGAGCTGGAAGTTTATCAGATGAAAAGGGGGTCAACACATCAGGAATTATAAAAGGGGTTATAAAGAAGATAGGGTTAAGAAAAAAAAGTGAACACAGATAAAAGTTCCTGGCATAGAAGAAATTTTTCATCAATCAATGAAAATTATATCCCCTTGCTAGTTGGGCCCAGTGTATATTTAGGATCCAGGGCATTTTTCATAACCAGGCAGGGAGCAGGCATTAAATAACAATAGCAATTTAAGTATATTCCAGATCCTGATTCTTGGGAGATACTGTTCTATTTCCTTTATTTTATTTTATGTGCCCTTCCTATGGTAACCTGATGTCATGGATACATGAATGGAATTAGTTGAGGATGTTTCCTTCCAAGTTTGGCATGATAGTACTATCTCACGAGGTATCTTTCAGAATCTCACAAAATAAGAAAAGAGATGTACATCAATAAAAATGAAAAATGGAATGATACAGGTACTTTGTTAGTGTAGATTCTGAGAACTTGAAGTAATATTATATTCATCTTTTATTTTCATCCTCATAGAAATCTTAAAAGGAAAACATGGAGGATTTAAATGCACATTTTAACAATTTGAAAACTGTTCCGAATTGGTTTACTGAAGGCTCACCTATCAGTCATGGTGGCTGCAGTGCTCTGTTAGTAGAAGTAATAATTGTATAGTAATAATCATAGCAGTAGTGTGATGATAACCAGAGGAGAGTGCTTAATATTTGCTAAGCCCTGTTAGCAACTTAAGCTACATGTGGTTATTATTCCCATGGTGCCAGTGACTAAGCAAAAGCACAAGGAGTTTGAATGAAATATGCAAAGCTACCTAGATTTATTTATAGCAGGATTCAAAGCCAGGCATTTTGATCCTAGAACCTCTGATATCTTACCTCTCCAGAAATGATGGGCTTAGAATAAAACTTCAGTCTAAGACACAGTAGAATGTCACAGTGAAATAAAACTGCAGGAAAGATAGCTTAATGGATACAAGTGTGCACTCTGGAGTCAGACTACACAGGTTTGTAATCAAGGGGCTACTTATGTGTGACTTTGGACCAATGGGACTATTTTTTGCAACTGTAGTTTCCTCATCTGTAAAATAGTGACAATTGTATAAGGATGATGTGAAGACTGGGTGATATAATCCACATTAATAGCTGACATAAATGATGGGTGTGTTTCAGCAAATATTATCATGATGAGCTTAACACATGCAATTAACCTGAGGCTAGAGGCAATATGGTTATTTATTTTCCACACTTTCTTCTTCTTCTCTCTCTTTTTTTTAAACAGGTGACTCTTTTTAAAAAATTTTATTTCACTCTGGCTGTGCTGGGTCTTTGCTGCTGCACAGTCTTTTCTCTAGTCATGGAAAGTAGGGGCTACTCTCTGGTTGCAGTGCGCAGGCTTCTCATTATGGTGGCTTCTTTCGTTGCAGAGCACAGGCTCCAGGCCATGCAGGCTTCAGTAGTGTGCTTCGTGGGCTCTGGGGCACAGGCTCTATAGTTGTAGCACATGGGCTTAGTTGCTCCGTAGCATGTGGGGTCTTTCTGGATCAGAGATTGAACCCAGGTCTCCTGCGTTGGCAGGCAGATTCTTTACCACTGAGCCACCAGAAAAGCCCCTTATTCTCCATTCTTAACAAAGCATATAGACATGGTTAAGTATAAAATAAATGGATGTGAAAATGTCTACAGTTGGAAAAGATACTGCTATGGAAATGGCTGTAGAGCTTACTGTCAAAGTTCAGTTAAGTCCATATGTAGAGGCATATAGACAACCCAGTGATGGCTTCTGGAGGGGAGCAGTCACCTAAGTCTTGAGTGTGTAGGGAGAAGTCTAACAGGCATGGAGTGCTGTGGCATTGTCCTGTGGCATTCTGTGTCACACCTATCATAGCAGTTATTCCACTTGACTGCAACTGCCTTCTTTTCCTCTCCCTCACTAGACGCTATGTGTAGTTACTGGCTTGCATATTGACTGGAAGCAAGCCGACATTTTTAATAATTTACCAAATAGATGGAAGACACACTTGCCAGTGGACTAGTACAGCTTAGATTGAGAAGCACTACTGAGACCTTTCTATGTCTTGCATTAGGACTGTCTTGCATTAGGAGTCATGGTGGCAGGTGGAAAGCCTGCCCAACATGGCACCTGGTACTCATTAGAGACTTTCCAGAGAAGGTGACTCTTAGTTGAATTTTTTTAAGTATGTATTTGGCTGTGCCAGGGCTTTACTGTGGCATGTGGGATCTAGTTCATTGATCAGGGATCAAACCTGGGCATTCCACACTCCGAACAAGTGTGGAGTCTTAGCCATTGGACAAAGCCCCTCAGTTGATTTTTGAAAGGAGAAGAGAGGTTTGGAAGATATTGCAGGCAGGACATATGAAGATGGCATTGGAGTAGGTGGACATGGAGTACATCTCTCTCCACAGATACACAAGGAATACACCCTCAGACACAGAAGTGCATGCAGAACACCAGCTGAGAGCAGACAGGAGTACCTGAACACTGGAAAAGAATATATAGAACCATGCAAAACTCAGTAGGATGAAGGAACTAGGGGGAGAAACAGGAGTGTTAGTAGGACTGGACCTGCCTTCTGCAAGTGTGGGAACTGAAGCAGGAGTCCGATCCCCACATTGTAATTGTCTGAGTCAGAGGAGAAACATTTAAGGCTGAGAGTTAAACATCTGATCTGTGGCAACCAAAAAGGCATGAGAATCAGACAGTCCTTGCTGCAGCTATACATATCCCAGACAGGAATGCTGGTCCCCTGGAAGGCGCAGCGGTTGGGAGCTGGAGTTTGGGGAGCTGGAGTTTGGGGAGTGTGGGTGAGAGCTGCTGTTGACTGTGGAGAGACGGATTGAGGGGATGTGAAGGAGAAGATTGTTGTGGGAAATGCCTGTGGAGGAAAGCCAGGAAGCCATGGAAACAAGGCAATACTGCTGAGTCATGTGTAGGGGGTGGACCCATCACCATAGCCTCTCTCTCCCCACACACCAGCATCAGCCGTTGAACAGTAGAGAGGCAGCCCATCAAACGCCTGATGCACTGAACTATAGAGTAGGACCCCACCCAGGGCTCCCCTTTAAGTGCCTAATGCCCCCGATCTACAGACTAGGACTCCAGCCAGGGGGCCCCCTCTATGTGCCTGACATGCCAAACTACAGAGAAGGACCCCAGGCAAGGGGACCCTCTATGTGCCTGAACAGGTGGAGATACGGAGAAAGACTGGCCTTCTGATCGCCAGCTACAAGAGGCTCGAATAAAGGCTCTGTTAAGGCCATAACTCCTGCTGCGGAGGCAGTCCATGTCCCTGCACAGTTGATGCCACCAGGGTCCCTGCAAGCCAAGCAGCTGTGCCACCTTCACCTCAACACTCACTGGGGCAGACTTGCCACAGGAAAAAAAGTCTTGTGTCTATGCATGCAGGGTCACTTCGGTCGTGTCTGACTCTTTGCGACCCTGTAGACTGGACTGCCAAGCTTCTCTGTCAGAGAAGGGGCTCTCCAGGCAAGAATACTGGAGCGTTTTGGTCAATCCTGGTTGCCACACCCTTCTAGAGCACTATATTTCCTGCTGCCGTAGCTGCCAACCCCCCTGAGTGCCTGGTGCTGCCAGAACCCCTGTGGCCCAAGCAGCTGCACCACCTCCACCCCTGGCCCTCACAGGGGCAGACCCAAGTCCTCCAGGGCAGCCTCAGGAGCAAACCCCAGTGGACGACCCACATGCAGAGGTGGAAATAAAGCCACAATTGAAACCCAGGGCAGTGTGGCTAAGGAAGAAGACCCAAAACCTTCCCAGCAGCTGTATGAGCTGCAGATTAGATCCACATGATGAACTAAGCAAACTCTGTGTCTATGGAATATATAAAAGGCCATTGAGAGATTTGACAAAAGAAAATGCACTAGTTCTGACAGCTGTATACATTGGAGGCAAGAACACACGGAAATAGGACCAGATTAGGATCTGAGCTGCCCCCACAGCAGGTCCAGAGATCAGCACAGTGTTGGAGGACATCCTAGGGAGATAAGATAGACTGTGACTTCCAGGGAGGGAAAGGATTCTGACAGCAGTGACTCAACAAAAACATTCATTATTCTTATTTTTTGACCTGTTCTGTAGATTCTTTTGGATTTTTTTTTTTTTTTTTTCATTTTCTTTCCGCCTCTCCCCCTCCCCCATTGTAGCTGTCGATTTTATTGGCACTAAGAAACCCAATTAAACTTTTGAGCTTTTTTTTTTCCCCTCAGTCACATTTTTTATTGTTGTTATATACCTCTGTCTCTACATTGGGTTTTTGCAGTTCTGTGGAGTTTTCCTTTTTTTTTTTTTTTTAATTTTTAATTTTTCAAACCTATTATTATTTTTTCTACATTTGTTCCTTTGTTTTCTTTTTCTACTGTTCTTTTCCCCTTGCAGTTAATCTTTAACATATGTAAATCTTCTTTATCTAATGCTAATTAACTTTGCATATCTATTCTTTCTTTCTTTCTCTACTTTCCTCTCAACTTATTTGTTAGTTTTATTTTCATTGCTTTATTTCCCAATTGGCACCTCACTTTAGTATTGTTTTCCAGTTTGTGCTTTAGTTAGTTGTGTTCTGGAAGATATAATTTTTGGTTCCCTTCGTTCACTGGATCAATTTATTGTACTTTATTTTTGTTAGACTGTTTTAATTTTGCTTATGGGTGTATATGTGTATGTGTATATTCAGTCATACTTTTTATTTTTGTTATAAACCCCTGCCTTTACATTGGGCTTTTGCAATTCTGTGGTGGTTTCCTTTTTTTTTTTTTTTTCTTTTTTCTTTCTTCTTCCATGTTTTTTCTTTTTTTTCATTTTCTCTTTTTTATAATTTTAATTTTAAACTTTTTAATCCTATTATATTTTTTCTACATGAATTCCTTTGTTTGCCTTTCCTACTGTTCTTTTCCCCTTGCAGTTAATCTTTGATGTATATAAATCTTCTTCATCTACCTCTATTTAACTTTGCATATCTATTTTCTTTCTTTTCTTTCCTCTCAACATACTTCTTTTGTTTTCATTGCTTTATTCCCCACTTGGCACCTTGCTTTGGTTTTGTTTCGAGTTTGTGCTTTAGTTAGTTTTGCTCTTAACTGTTAAATATAATTTTTGATTTACTTTGTTCACCAGGTCAATCTACTGTACTTTATTTTTGTTGGACTGTTTTCACTTTGCTCATGGGTATATATGTATATGTGTATATTCCATTATTTTAATTATTATTTGCCTGATTTTGTAACTGCCATTTGTCTGGGGTTCATCTTTGGTTTCTCATTTTTGGTTATTTGTTTTAATCTCACTTAATGCCATAAAAAACCACTTGTGGAATCTTCATTCCTGACCAGACATCAAGCACTGAGCCTTTGGAGTGGGAGCACTGACTCCAAGACCCTTATCTACCAGAGAACTAACCCTAGGGAGTATCAAATAGTTAAAACTCACACAAAGGAAACCACTTGAATACAAGACCCAGCATCACCCAACCACCAGTAGCACCCTATACAGGACCTCTCATCTAAACAACAAACAAAACAAAAATACACACCAAAACATCAGCAAACAGGATTACCAACTTACTCAGCCTTGCCCATCAGAGGAAAAACAAACAAAACTCAGCACAGATCTCACCCTACAAACCACTGAAACAACCTGAGGAAGGCAGAAACCAAAAGGAAGAAAGAATTCAAACTTCTTCAAGGAAAGAATTCAACTTTCCTTGAAATCTGGGAAAAGGAGACCTCAAACACAATAAATTAAAAAATAATAGTAATGAAAAGGCAAAGAAATACTACACAAATGAAGGAACAAATTAGAAACATAGAAGTCCAAATAAATGAGGAGGAAATAGGCAAACTACCTGAAAAAGAATTCAGAATAATGATAATAAAGATGATCAGAAACCTTGGGAAAAAAAATAGAGAAAATGGAAAAATCAATTAACAAAGACCAAGAAAAATTAAAGAATAAGCATAGAGACCAACTACACAATTACTGAAATTAAAAATACTCTAGAAGGAATCAATAGCAGAATATCTGAAGTAGAAGAACAAATCCATGAGGTGAAAGATAAAATGGTGGCAATAACTTCTGAAGAGCAAAATAAAGAAAAAAAGAATGAAAAGAACTGAGGACCGTCTCAAAGACATCTGGGACCATATTAAACACACCAACATTTGAATTATAGGGGTCCCAGAAGAAGAAGAGAAAAAGAAAGGGTATGAGAAAGTTTTTGAAGAGATTATAGTTTAAAATTTCCCCAACATGGAAAAGAAAACAGCCAATCAAGTCCAAGAGGCACAAAGAGTGCCATATAGGATAAACCCAAAGAGAAACATGCCAAGTCACATACTAATTAAACTAACAAGGACTACACACAAAGAAAGAATATTAAAATCAGCAAGGGAGAAGCAACAAGTAACATACAAGGGAAACCCCATACACTTAACAACTGATCTTTCAGCAGAAACTCTGCAGGCCAGAAGGGAATGGCAGGATATATTTAAAGTACTGAAAGGAAAAAACCTACTACCAAGATTACTGTACCTGGCAAGGATCTCCTTCAAAACTGATGGAGAAATTAAAAGTTTTTCAGACAAGTAAAAGTTAAGAGAATTCAGTACCACCAAACCAGCTTTACAACAAATGTTAAATGGACTTATATAGTCAAGAAATAACAGAGAAGGAAAAAGATCTATAAAATCAACCCCAAATAATTAAGAAAATGGCAATAGGCAATATATATATATATATATATATATATATATAGTTAGCTTATTTTTTTCCCCAATAGTTACTTTAAATGTAAATGGATTAAATGCTCCAACCAAAAGACACAGACTGGCTGAAGGGATACAAAAACAATATGCATATATATGGTGTCTGTAAGAAACCCACTTCAGACCTCAAGACACATATAGACTGAAATTGAGAGGATGGAAAAATATATTCCATGCAAATGGGAAGCAAAAGAAAACTGGAGTAGCAATCCTCATATCAGACAAAATAGACCTTAAAATAAAGAAGATTACAAGAGATAAGGAAGGACACTACAAATGACCAGGGTATCAATCTCAGAGGAAGACATAACAAAGGTAAAATTCTATGCACCCAACATAGATGCACCTCTATACATAAGAGAAACACAGACATAAAAGGAGAAATTGACAGTAACACAATAATAGTAGGAGACTTTAACACTCCACTCATACCAATGGATAGATCATCAAAACAGAAAATTAAGAAGGAAACACAATTCTTAAATGATACATTAGTTGAGATGTATCTCATTGACATCTTCAGGACATTCCATCAAAATGCAAAAGAATACACCTTCTCAAATGCACATGGAACATTTTCCAGGATAGACCACATCTTGCATCACAAATCAAACCTCAGTAAATTTAGGAAAATTGAAATCATGTCAAGCATCTTCTCTGACCACAATGCTATGAGACTAGATATCAATTAAAAGAAAAAAAAAATGTGAGAAACACAAACACATGGAGATTAAACAACACATTTCTAAATACAGAACAGGTTAATGAAGAAATCAAATGGGAAATCAAAAATATTCTAGAAACAAATGACAATGAAAACACGGCAACTCAAAACCTATGGGGTGCAGCAAAAGCAATTCTAAGAAGGAAGTTTATAGCAATACAATCCTACCTCAAGAAACAAGAAAAACATCAAATAGGCAACCTAACTTTGCACCTAAAACAATTGGAAAAAGAAGAACAAAAAACCCCAAAAAATTAGTAGAAGGAAAGAAATCATTGAGATCCAAGCAGAAATTTAAAAGAAGTGAAAGAAGCAATAGTAAAGATTAATAAAACAAAAATCTGGTTCTTTGAGAAGGTAAACATAATTGACCAGCTTTTAGCCAGACTCATCAAGAAAAAAAGAGAGAAAAATCAAATCAACAAAATTAGAAATGAAAAAGAAGTTACAACAGACAATGCAGAAATACAAAGGATTATAGAAGACTATTATGAACAACTATATGGCAATAAAATCGATAACTTCAAAGAAATGGACAGATTCTTAGAAAGTTCAGTCTTCCAAGATTGAACCAGGAAGAAATAGAAATTTTGAACAACCCAATTACAAGCAATGAAATTGAAGCTGTGATCAAAAATCTCCCCAAAAAACAAAAACCAGGACCAGATGGCTTCACAGGAGAATTCTATCAAGCATTTAGAGAAGAGTGAATGCCTATCCTTCTAAACTCTCCCAAAAAACTGCAGAGGAAGGAACACTTCCAAACTCATCCTATGAGGCCACCATAACCCTGATACCTAAACCAGACAAATACAGCAGAAAAAAAGAAAACTTCAGGCCAATATCACTGATGAACATAGATGCAAAAATCCTCAACAAAGTTTTAGCAAACAGAATTCAGCAACACATCAAAAAGCTCATACACCATGATCAAGTTGGATTCATTCCAGACATGCAAGGATTCTTTAACATACACATATCAATCAATGTGATACACCATATTAACAAATTGAGAGATAAAAACCATATGATAATTGCAATAGATGCAGAAAAAGACTTTGATAAAATTCAGCACTCATTTATGATTAAAACTCTTCAAATAATGGGTGTAGAAGGAATCTACCTCAAAGGTCATATATGATAAGCCTACAGCAAACTTTATTCTCAATGGTGAAAAACTGAAAGTATTCCACCTAAGATCAGGAATAAGACAAGGGTGTCCACTTTCACCACTGTTATTCAACATAGTTCTGGAAGTCCTAGCTACAGCAATCAGAGAAGAAAATGAAATAACTGAATCCAGATCAGAAAAGAAGTAAAGCTCTCACTGTTTGCAGATGACATGATACTGTACATAGAAAACCCTAAAGATAGTATCAGAAAATGTTAAGAGCTAATAAGTGATTTTAGCAAAGTTGAAGGATACAAAATCAATACACAAAAGTTATTTGCATTTCTATATACTAACAATGAAAAATCAGAAATAGAAATTTATGAAACAATCCCATTCTCCATTGCAACAAAAAGAATTAAATATCTAGGAATAAACTTACCTAAGGAGACAAAAGAACTCTACACAGAAAATTATGAGACACTATGAAAGATATCAAAGATGACATAAACAGATGGAGAGATATTCCATGTTCCTGTGTAGGAAGAATCAATATTGTGAAAATGGCAGTACTACCAAATGCAATCTACAGATTCAATGTGATCTCTATCAAATTACCAATGGCATTTTTCACAGATCTAGAACAAAAAGTTTCACAATTCATATGGAAACACAAAAGACCCCGAATAGCCAAAGCAGTCTTGATAAAGAAGAATGGAGCTGAAGGAATCGACCTTCCTGACTTCAGATTATACTATAAAGCTACTGTCATCAAGACAGTATGGTACTGGCACAAAAACAGAAATATAGAACAATGGAACAAGATAGAAAGCCCAGAAATAACCCCATGCACCTATGGGTACCTTATTTTAGACCAAGGCAAGACAATGGGGCAAAGACGGCCTCTTCAGTAAATAGTACTGGGAAAACAGGACAGCTACTTGTAAAAGAATGAAATTAGAACACTTCCTAACACCATCCACAAAGATATGCTCAAAATGCATTAAAGACCTAAATGTAAGACCAGAAACTATAAAACTCTTAGAGGAAAACATAGGCAGAACACTCAATGACATAAATCAAAGCAAGACCCTCTATGAGTAATGGAAATAAAAATAAAAGTAAACAAGTGGGACCTGATTAAAATGAAAAGCTTTTGCACAGTAAAGGAAACTATAAGCAAGGTGAAAAGACAACCCTCAGAATGGAAGAAAATAATAGCAAATGAAACAACTGACAAATTAATTTCCAAAATATACAAGCAGCTTATGCAACTCAATACCAGAAAAACAAACAACCCAATCAAAAAGTGGGGAAAAAAACCTAAACAAACATTTCTCCAAAGAAGACACACAGATGGCTAACAAACACATGAAAAGATGTTCAACATTGCTCATTATTAGAGAAATGCAAATCACAACTACAATGAGATATCACCTCACACAGTTCAGAATGGCCCTCATCAAAAAGTCTACAAACAATAAATGCTGGAGAGGGTGTGGAGAATAGGGAACACTCCTGCATTGTTGGTGGGAATGTAAATTGATACAGCAACAATGGAAGACAGTATGGAGTTTCCTTAAAAACAAAGAATAAAACCACCATGTTTGTGTGTGTTAGTTGCTTAGTCATGTCTGACTCTTTGGAACCCCATAGCCTGCAGCCCACCAGGCCCCTCCATCCATGGGATTCTCCAGGCAAGGACACTGGAGTGAGTTGCCATTTCCTTCTCCAACAGGAACTATGGAAAGAAAGAAATTGAAGTCACTCAGTTGTGTCTGACTCTTTGTGATCCCATGGACTGTAGCCTACCAGGCTCCTCCATTCATGGAATTTTCCAGGCAAGAATACTGGAGTGGGTTACCATTTCCTCCTCCACCATATGACCCAGCAATCTCACTCCTAGGAATATACCCTGAGGAAACCAAAATTGAAAAAGACACATGTATCCCATTGTTCATTGCTGCACTATTTACAATAGCTAGAACATGGAAGCAACCTCGATGTCCTTTGACAGATGAATGGATAAATAAGTTGTGGTATATATACACAATGGAATATTACTCAGCCATAAAAAGGAATGCACTTGAGTCAGTTCTAATGAGGTGGATGAACCTAGAACCTATTATACAGAGTGAACTAAGCCAGAAAGTGAAAGATAAATATTGTATTCTAATGCATATATATGAAATCTAGAAAAATGGTACTGAAGAATTTATTTACAGGGCAAGAATGGAGAAACAGACATAGAGAATAGACTTATGGACATGAGGAGAGGGTGAGATGTATGGAAAGAGGAACATGGAAACTTACACTACCATATGTAAAATAGATAGCCAATGAGAAATTACTGTATGGCTCAGGAAACACAAACAGAGGCTCTGTATAAATCTAGAGGGGTGGGATGGGGAGGGAGATGGGAGGGAGTTTCAAAAGGAAGGAGATATATATATATACATGCTGCTGCTGCTAAGTCACTTCAGTCGTGTCCGACTCTGTGTGACCCCACAGACGGCAGCCCACCAGGCTCCCGCGTCCCTGGGATTCTCCAGGCAAGAATCCTGGAGTGGGTTGCCATTTCCTTTTCCAATGCATGAAAGTGAAAAATGAAAGTGAAGTCGCTCAGTCGTGTCTGACTCTTAGCAACCCCATGGACTGCAGCCTACCAGGCTTCTCTGTCCGTGGGATTTTCCAGGCAAGAGTACTGGAGTGGGGTGCCATTGCCTTCTCCATATATACACATAGCTATGGCTGATTGATTTGAGGTTTGACAGAAAACAGCAAAATTCTGTAGAGCAATTATCCTTCAATAAAAAATAGACTAAAAAATATATTGCAGGCGGAAAGGCAAAAATGGAACTTCGTCAAGAATGGATAATCTGGAGTTTGCTACCAGCATGTGTGTGTGTGACTTTAGTATGGAGTCCACACTGGAAAAGTACCCTGAGATAGGGCATGCAGCTGAGGAATAATGTAGGCACAGGACAGACCACAAAGAACCAAAGATGCTCTGTACCAATGAGAAAAGGCATAACTCCTACTGCTAAAACAGTTTGCTCAACAATTATACCCACCCTCACAAATCTTTATACAAGAGAGATGGGCAGGAAAATTTTCTTTAAACAAAAAAAAAAAAAAAAAAAGGGGGATTTACCAGGTGATTCTGACTTAAGGATCATGTTTGAAAAGTACTGCCTTATGAGGCTTTTAAAAAAGCAGTTGTTAATATTAGCTGGTTTTACTCCCTTTGGATATTCCAAAGCTGTGCCTCTCCCATATACATACCCATAATTAATCCTTTTGTAAATCTTGTAAAATTTGTGACTTTTAACAATGTTTTCTGAATGCTGTACACTGGGTTCCTTTTACAATATCCTCTCTATTTATATAATTCCTCAGTACAGGAAGTTCTTTTTCTTACCAAGTTTCCCATAAGGAAAAGCTTGACTCATTCTTACCCGCCTCTCACAGCCCTTTGACTTATCTAAGCTTTTAAGTCTCAATCGAAACTGGGCTCAAATGCTATCTCTGCAAATAGCCTGACCTTGCCAATCACTCTTCCTCCTTTTGGATAACATGTGACCCTTCTCACACCTCCTCACCTGCTGCCTTTGACAATCTCACTGGGGGTTTCCCTCGGACTTTGTTCCTCAACCCGGAAAGTTCCTGGTTCTGTACTTTTTCCATTTCCCAGGGTGACAAGCACTCTGTGCTACCTGACTACATTAAGAATGAAATGATCTCCACTTGAAGGAGAGACACATGATGGCATGACATTCAAATGAATACAGGTGGTGGAGGTGAGGCTTCAAAGATACAGTCCAGTCTGCAGACTTCCTTGACAATGTAGGTTATTCAATCAGAACAAGTTTAAAAGCCCATGTTTCTATTCTGGCAGCAGTAATTGTTTTTAACAGGCATATTAATGTGTGTCCCTTATTTAAGCAATTAGTATTTTGATTTTGGGGGCATATGGAAAAAGTTTATCTATACTTTTTCAAGGGATATTATATATGTATAGATGCTTAGGCTAGGAAAGAAATTGAAAAGGGAAGAGACAATACTGAGTAATACTTATCTCTGTAAAATGTGATATCATGATTCACTGGAAAATAAACTCCATATAACAGGGACATCACCTGTTTTGTTCACTGCATTAGCTCAGCTTCCTGGATCAGCTGCCAGAGAGTGGTCTTTAATGAGTATATGGTGAATAAATGAAAAAAAAAATGAAAAGTCACATTAAAATGTCTGGTTCATATGAGGTCCTCAAATGGCAGCCATGGCTTTTACTATAACTAAAACTCCTTTAATACTAAAATACTAACACTTACTATAATAATTACTACTGCTTTTTTTGCTTGAAAATAAATGAAAAGTAGTTCACAATAGCGTGAATGCATTGTACTGAATAAAAACAGAAGGGATGTATGTGAGAGTTATCAGACACATTAGATAAAATTACAAAGGGTAATTTATTTTACATTGTAAGCACTGGGAAGAAAATTTCTATGTATGTATGTCTTAAACATGGGAGTGGTGCAAAAAAATGTATACATAAGAAAGAGGACTCCAGCAGTGTCATGAAAGAAGTATAGTGAGTGTGGAAGAAAGAAGGAAAAGTAGAGAAAGAATGAAATAAGTTACAGGTAATGAACTGAACCAAAGAAAATTTTACTTTGGATTTAAATATCTAATGTTTATAAAGGTAATAATAGAAAGCATTATTAATTACAGTATTTGCATTTTCAGTGGTAGGATGTAAGCAGAAAAGGAATAAGACATATCTTAAATCGAAGCTCTATCTTTATGCTAATTCTGTGGCTTGTTGCCAGTTCTAGGCAGGGACCAAGCTGAATCTAGGAAGTCAAGACTTTTGGGTAGGAAAATCTATCAGAGTGTCTTTCAGCAAAATGGTCCTCACTTTGTAAATAAGGTAAAAATTCCATCTGAATTCCACATACAGAGAAATTATGTTATTTTTTCTCTAGTAGTAGGTTGCTGTTGAACATTCAGATTTGTTAATTAAAAATCTTAGCATCTGAACCAATTTTGGAGAAGGACCCCTTGTCCAAAAGTTCATGCCAGTTATGGAACCAGTTGTACAAGATCCGGAGAAGCAGAAATACATCATGACTCCTTGAATGTCTTTAGAGCCAGAGAACTGACAGTGTCACAGAGCTGCCCATCATTTTATTGACGCTGTCTGAGTATAAAAATGACTCTACTGAGCTGAAATATGTCTCCTTAGATATGCAGCTCATTGTTTCCATCTCCTTCCTCCCATAAAAGACCCACTTTCTCTTAACCCTCTTTCTCAAAGGAAGTAAGCATGCCCAATTCTTTCCACAATATTTAAATGGCATGATTTCTAGAGCCTTTGCCAAATGTTCTTGTCCTTCTCTGTTTGTGTTCCAGGTTGCTAACATGCTAGTAAAAAATGAAATGTCAGTGCCTGAAAAGTTACACTCTTGCCCCTCTGTAATCCCTTTACTTCATGGCAATCAAGTTATTCTTGAAGCATAAATCTTATGAGGATACCCTCTTACTAAAACTCCCAATAGCCATGTAACATGTTATAGGAAAAGATCAGAATCTTTCACCAGCTCTAAAAGGATCTGCATGCTCTTGGCACACTTCACTTTTCTCTTTAGCTCTATTATGTACATTTATCCCAGTGTTTGGTACATCATGGTCACACTGGTATCTCTGTGCTTCATATGCAAGCTCTTTTCCAACCCAGCACCTGTACACCCACTATTCTTTCTCCTTCTCCTTCTTTTCTTGTCTTCTCTTTTCTTGGTGTAAATTCTCTTACTTCCTTTAAGCCTTATCTTGACAGCCACCTCCCTGTTATATCAATGGACATGCACTCTTATATTGTTTTACAGTACCTCCTATTAATCTTTAGTACATTTAAGGTACTATAAAAAGTACTCTTAGTACTTAACTACTTTGGTGTCATTTTTTGCTTAATATCCCATTCACCTGCTGAGCTGTAAGCTTTGTAAGAAATATGTGTATTGTGTTCCCTTTGTATCTTCAGCAAGAAACACAACTCCAGACACATGGTAGAAATTCATGAATGTTTATCAAATATGTCAAAGTTGTTTGTTTTTTTTTTTCCCCCTCACAGAAGAATAGCCAAATCATACTTGCATGATGCATGGGCAGAATTGCATAATGCTTAAGACTTCAGGCTGAGGGTGAAATTCTGTTAACCACCCAACAGCTGTGTGATATGGGGGAGAAGCTACTCAGACTTAACATTTTCAGTCTCCTCTTATATACACTTGGGTTAATAATCACATCTCCCTCCTAAGCATAGTATGGCAGTGAGAAGAATCAGTAATACATGTGAATATCTGAGCACAACTCCCACCACAGAGTAAGCTCTGGTTAGCTATGGTTATTTGTCTTCCAAGAGTCCTATATGGGTTGATAAATACTGAGAGTTTGCTAATAGTTGTTGGATGAATGAATTCCAGTCATAATATATGGAGGCTCAGGGAAAAGTCTGAACTGGAGTCAAGATAGTGTATGTCACTTCTGTTCCCACCAGGGAGTGTCTTTGTGGCACCACACAATAGCACTAATGAATGAAAAATTTTGAGCCTCAGTTTCTTTAAATATAACAACAAACAATTTACAGCAGAATCTCTCTACCCTCTCATTTCAATACTGAAATGTTATGGATCAAATGTGCTTTGTAGAAAGACCTTATATCTGTAATACTATTTGAGACACATTTGGAGTATCTACTAGTCTCACAGTTGCCCTCAGGCTCTGTTTATGCAAGCAAATTGAAGAGGAGACACAGGGCTATTATAGAGCCGAATCTGGGAAAAGGGGACTCATTTGACCTGAACTGTCTCCATCAATACCCTTCCCATGGTGATGGCTCAACTCCTCATTTGACAATGTAGACAGAGCCCTGAGGAAGGTTTGAGGGCAAATACAGATTGAGATAGTGAAACTTGCAAAATACATGCTCACTGCAAACTGTTTGATGATAGGGGATTGTATGCTGGCTAAGAGCGTAGTGTTTTGATGGAATGCAGCTTAATTTGCTTAATTCTACTTAACTGGCAATATCTGCCAGTGGTTTTGATTATACAATCAAAATGGAAGTTTTCAAGAAAAGCACCAAATTTATGTGTAGAGATTGTGGAAATGTAAAGTGCCTCTGAGTTCCAAGTGTTTTCTGTGTCATATTGCATACAAATGGGAAATGATTTTAGGAGTTAACAAACCATAGCAATGGAATTGGGATTAGCGGACCGATTTTTGAAGTATGGTCTTCCATAGACACGTTTTTCATGAGTCACCAATCTATTGTAATATTTCCCGCATCTCTTGAAACTCTCAAGACCTCTTGGTCTCCATATAAATCTTCAGATATACTGTCCTCCTTACCTCCTTACAGGAATTTACATTGGCTGCTCTATCTGCTTAGATCATTTTCCTATCCTTCCCCTTTTTTGGGGAAGAGGATTTGGTCTAATTCTGTTTAACTTTTAGATTTTAAATTCTCATTCCTCAAAATGGACTTTCTTTGACCTATTCCAGCAACTCTCTTCTTATCTCATTTCAACTTGTAATTAATTTCAAAAAAGGGCTTAGTACAGTTAAAATGTATAATTAGCTATGTACTCATATCTTTCATTTTTTTCTCCTTTCGTTTGACTGAAAAGACTGTGAACACAAGAATTATTTCTGCTTTGCTCAGAGCTGAATGCCCAACAAAGATCAGAGTAGGCAGTCATATCTCTGGTTCCTGAAGTACTGAGTGATATGGTACATGCAAGGCCCTGAGAGGTAATCAGTAAAAACATTCTTTGAAAGTTGACTTGGGAAAGGCACTCCTATGAACTCAGTTTTGTGCCCTCTGTCTGAAGAAACTATTGAATAGGATGATTCCCCTTGTTCCGTCTTAGGCAAAGTCTTCTGATTTGTGCAGGACAATTTTTGGTCTGAAACAGGTTACCTTCCTTCATTATTGCCCATTTTCAACCTATTCATGTCTGTAATTCAGTAACAACACAATCTTCTCATATCATGTTCTTTTGAATCCTAAAAATGCATAACAGTGCATTTAGAAGACATTCTAAACAGAATCCCTGAATTTAATTCTGTCCCCAGGTCACTCTTCAGATCAGTAAACAACTGGGCATCTTCAGTCCTTAAGTAAAATGTGTTTCTGTTGTATGTAGAATGGGATGTGATATCAAAGACACTGTTTCTTGGTCTGAATTTCCCAAGTTTCAGATTGTTTTGTAACTGGAGCAATCATGGGGGAGGGAAAAGGAGCATGTGTGGGGAGTTTTTGCTGATGGTGACAGAGCCTTAGGAAGCGTCAGAGGTAAAGGACCTATTGTTAGTGAGAGGTTGCTGGTGGCAGTGCTGTGTCTCTGGGGAGGAGGTTGAGCTTGAATCTTTTCATGGGCAGTGTTTGAATTCAGTACACTGCGGGGTGGATGGGAGTGGGGTGCTGTCTAACTTCCGCACACCTGTTCTCTTTGTGAGATTAAAATGTTTGCTTGGCCTGTCACT
This sequence comes from Dama dama, assembly GCF_033118175.1. Taxonomy (NCBI): domain Eukaryota; kingdom Metazoa; phylum Chordata; class Mammalia; order Artiodactyla; family Cervidae; genus Dama; species Dama dama. The sequence continues at coordinate 36,415,218 of NC_083684.1, forward strand.
TTCACGTTTATTTAATCAGGGCATACTCAGATATCATAGAAAAGGTGGGTAAATCACACCCTAAACTAATGTGACAGCAAAGGCAAATTATGCTTACCTGAATATCCAAAGCTTTTTTTTGATGAGGCACGTTACATGAAAAAAAATGTAAATTTGTTTATTCTTTAGAGATATCAAAATGGCAGTTTATGCAAATTAAGTGAATGAGATCCCCAAATACAAAACCATATAATTTTATGATTCTAACTATAATTTTATCAGAAGAAGAGATCCCTTCAACAAAAACCCTTTAGTTAATTTAGGTGTAATAAGAAACATAAAAATATACTGATTTTTCAGTGTAAATTCAATCCTAATGTTTACATTATGGAATATTTGCTGCTGTAACAAATGAAGAAACAGACTGAGTTAGTATTAATAGCAATTCTTTCACTATTGCTTTTTCTGGAATTCAAGAACTAAACAGGAGAAAGAGATGCCCCAGAAGGCACCTGGATTTCAAATTTATTTATAGAGGCATTAGTTTAATAAATAAGAACATTTTTATCTTGCCTTACGGGGTTGTCTTGAAACTCTCCTGATGGAAGCAAAGAAAAAAAAGAGTTGAGAGGTTTACTAATAAATGAAGAAAAGACTTCATTTGGAAAAGACTTGTGCCTGTTACTCCATTTCAGTGTCCAACAAGCTCAATTGGGACTTAAATGCAAGTCTTTGTGAATCCATTAGAGCAACAGAATGCCAATGAAAAATAAGAGAGATAGTCATTGCACATGGACCTGAGAGGCACAAAAAATATGATGGTGACTGTTGTGCTAATGTTTGCCAGAGGTGTCCTACGAGCCTGAGCAAAGTCAGTTTCATTGAAATTTGCTCCTTAATTGACACAAAATGCAAGTCCCTGGAATGAGATCTGGCTGCTACCTAAAGGGCTGTGGCTGCTTTATCTTAATGTTTTATTGATGGAATTCTGCCGTGCCCATCACTGGGACAGCAACAGGAGACTCATTAGTGAAACTTGCTCTCAGTTCCAAAGATCCTTTACCTGTCCTCTTTGCTGGTTTAAAAAGCAGTAAAGAGAAAGACAGTGATTTGCGCAGTGGCTAAAGGGTTATTTTCTACAGGATGTCATGAACTGCTTTTGGCATTCCATTTTTGTAACTAGTATTTTATTTCATTTTCTACTTTTACCTGTGGTTCCCCAAGAAGGAGCTCTTCTACAAATTGAATCTCTCTCCCGTGACAGGTTTTTGTTGTTGTTGTGCCCCTCTTAAGTTGTGGCCAGTGTACACTCTGACTCAAATGCTGAAGACTTTGTTAACTTTCTGAATAAGCTACTTTGTCAGATTAGGGTAGTATTCAAAAATGCAAAAATTAGGGTTTTACTAATATCATGAATTTATATGTCCTACATATTCAGTAGGTATGTTCTTTAAATTTGTGGGGTAATTGTCATCCCATAAACATAGATGATTTAAAAAAAAACATAGATAATTTTTGAGAAGGATAATTAATCACCGAACTACATGTTCATTTATCTCTCTACTTTTATAGGATTCTCCCTATAAACACAGTCCAAAATTGAAAAAAAAAAAAAACAAAAACCTACCTTTCATCAGGTAATTCCCAAAATTTTACTTCTGAAAATGTCATGTTCTAACACTGTACATAGACACCAAATATTTTAAAATGACAACAAGCACAATATTCAAACAATATTGAGAGCTATAAAACCATACATATCTGTGGATTAATAGAATTTAGGAAAAGAGGATTTAGAAAAAAAACTTGAAAGAAGCATATTAGCAAAGATTTTTATCCTCTTTTTACTAAGAATATTATCTCAGAACTGATTGTAATAGTTCTCCATGTATTACCTGATGGCTCAGTGGGTAAAGAATCTGCGTGCAATGCAGGAGACACAGGAGATGCAGCTTCCATCTCTGGGCTATGAAGATCCCCTAGAGAAAAATGGCAACCACTCAGGTATTCTTGCCAGGGAAATCCCATGGATAGAAGAACCTGGTGGGCTACAGTCCATGGGGTCACAAAGAGTCAGACATGACTAAGCAACTGAGCACACACATATATATCACTTTAATAATAAAATTAATTTGATTTTCATTGGTTGGCCTAAGATTCAGGCACCCTCATTTAATAATGATGAAATATTAATGAAACTGAAAGAGTGTCTCTAGAGATACTTGTAGGCATCTGGAATAGAGAGATCACATCCTAATCCCAAGTATATGTAAATATATTATTTATATGGCAAAAGAAACTTTTCAGATGAGGGTAAGGTTACAGGTCTTGAAATAGGGAGCTTTATCCGAATCACATGAGTTCTCAAAACTGAAAAATAATGGAAGAAGAGAGATGTGATGTAAGAAATACTAGACTGACTCTTGGTGGTTTTGAAGATATAGGATGGGGTCATTAGCCAATGAAAGGAATGAATAAACCCTCATCTTATAAACAGCAAGTAAAACAGGGACCTCATTCCTGAAACTCCAAGGAGCTGAATTATGCTAACAACCCATCAAGCCTTTGTGATGGGAATATAATTTGCTGACACTTCAATTTTAGCCTAATGAAATTTGTTTCAGATTTCAGACTTACAGAACTGTAAGATAATATATTTGTGTTGTCTTAAGCTTGTAAATTTTGGGGAATCTCTTATGCAGCAATAGATAACTAATACAGTATGTTATAGAGTCATTTGTCTTTTGCAGAGTATCCTTTACAGAGAGTTTTCTGAATACCCATTGAAAAAGAACTTTAATAAGGTTCTATAGTGAAACTATAGTCATCAAATATTCTCCTACATATGAATTAGTCAGACAGGGTTTGACGCAGAGTCTTGAGGATGGGGTTAGAATTTTCATTCTTTTCTTGGTGTTCCATGCAGTGGATGGAATAACTATAACTATTAAAATAATATTTTTAGATAAAGAAACAGGATTACAAAGAAAGTTAACCATGTTGAAATAAAATTGTCAAAGTGTTTTAGTCATGGTGTAGAAATGTGAGAGCTTCCTCATTAATATATTAAGTAATTTCTTAAGTGCTATGATTTTTAAGTAGCATTATTATAAACAATATTTCAAGGTGTCTGAAACTCAGTAATAAGATCAGACATTTGTGGCGGCAATGAATGACAGTGCGTTAAAGACTCTGCTTTGTTTCCTTCATCAAACATAAAAAATACTAAATTAGGTGTGTGTTTTCCCCTCAGAATTCACAGACCTCCTAAAGTCTATCATACACCCATGGATAAGAATTCCTTCTCTGTTTGTGGACTCATTCAACTCCAGATCAACTGGTGAAAAGTCATCTCTTAGAGATTATCAAAGAACAGGTATATTTTAAAGACTATCAGTTATTTATCTCTGAGTAACATGAACCTATCACATTTTTATGAGCAAGTGGAATAAGTTTTCCTCAACTCTTATCAGAACAGTAAATTCTTGATAGATTCAACTAAATGGCACCTTCTTGTTTCACCTTTTGTTTATGATGGCTAAATTGAATTTTGCAAACTTTAATGATCTCATTTTCTTTCAATATCTCATATTAGTCACATGGAAAAGTACCCTAAAATCAGCAACAACAAAATAGGTACTGTGTACTATGAAAAATTTGGCTTAAAACTCAACATTCAGAAAACTAAGATCATGGCATCTGGTCCCATCACTTCATGGTAAATAGATGGAGAAACAATGGAAATAGTGACAGACTATTTTTGGGGGCTCCAAAATCCCCTGCAGATGGTGGCTGCAGCCATGAAATTAAAAGACGCCTTCTCCTTGGAAGAAAAGTTATGACCAACCTAGACAGCATATTAAAAAGCAGAGACATTACTTTGCCAACAAAGATCCATCTAGTCAAAGCTATGGTTTTTCCAGTAGTCATGTATGGGTGTGAGAGTTGGACTATAAAGAAAGCTGAGTGCTGAAGAACTGATGCTTTTGAACTGTGGTGTTGGAGAAGACTCTTGAGAGTCCCTTGGACTGCAAGGAGATCCAACCAGTCCATCCTAAAGGAGATCAGTCCTGAATATTCATTGGAAGGACTGATGCTGAAGCTGAAACTCCAATACTTTGGCCACCTGATGTGAAGAATTGACTCATTGGAAAAGACCCTGATGCTAGGAAAGATTGAAGGTGGGAGGAGAAGGGGATGACAGAGGATGAGATGGTTGGATGGCATCACTGACTCGATGGACATGAGTTTAAGTAAGCTCCGGGAGCTGGTGATAGACAGGGAAGCCTGGCATGCTGCAGTCCAAGGGGTCACAGAGTCGGACACAACTAAGTGACTGAACTGAACTGAACTGTGGCACAGATACGATAATTGCGTTCAAGATGCTCAAATTCAAGTGAAATTAGGCATGTAAAGAAGTAATTGATAATATAGCAGCTAAACCACATGTATACTTTATCAGGTCTGTGAGAGAGCGATAGGGTTGGATGGATGGGGAAGCCAAAATCAGTTAAGTATGATTAGGCACTTGGCCACTTGATGTGAAGAGCCGACTCATGAGACAAGGCCCTGATGTTGGGAAAGATTGAGGGCAGGATGATAAGGGGTGACATAGGATGAGATGGTTGGATGGCATCACCAACTCTATGGACCTTAGTTTGAGCAAACTTTGGGAGATAGTGAAGGACAGAGAAGCCTGGCGTACTACAGTCCGTGGGACTGCAAAGAGTCAGACATGACTTAGCAACTGAACAACAAGAAGGCATGTATTCAGAGAACAGGTGATAACTGAGCTGGTTCTTGAAGACTAGATGCCCTCTAGATGAAGATTTTTTCAGCTTCATAGTGACCTTTTGGCCTGAGTAAACCTTTGTCATGATAGACGGTCTTGGGGATTATACAATGTTTAGTAATATTCTTGGTCTTTAACTACTAGATGCCAGTACTCACCTCCCTCTACCCAAGGCATGACAAAGAAAAATGTCTCCAAAGGGTTCCAAATGGCCCTGGGGAGCAAAATCATTCCTGAGTTGAAAATAAGTGCTCTAAGACCATGGTACTCAGAGTGTCCTACAAGTCTCAACAATATTACCATCACCTGGAAACTTGTTATAAATACACAGTCTAAGACCCTGCACCAGATAAATTGAATCAAAACCTTCATTTTATCAAGATTCTTCAATGATTTGAATGCACATTGATTTTGAGAAGCATTCTGTTGTCAGAAAGCCCTCCTAGAATTAGAAAAAAGATGCACATTGGCAGGGGGACATGACAGAGAAATTCACTACAGCAAGGATAGGACACAAGCATGGAGAATCAAACAAGAGCCAGGAGACAGCATCCCTTGACAAGCTCATAAAAGCAACCAGATACACTCTGGGGAAAAAAGAGTCAGTGAATGGTTTTAAACAGAGAAAGAATCTGAACAGATTTGCCTTTAAAATACAATGTGTGTGTGTAGCTCTACTGTCACTTTAATTGAATGACTACGATAAGGAATTGGTGATTTGTGAAATTTTTTCATGTCATACCTTAAATTAGCAACAGTTAAGTTTCTGGTTAATCTAAAAAGATGATCTTTCCCTCTGATCAAAGCAGCTCTATGACAGTACAAGCTATTGCCAGGGGAAAATGCAAAGGAACATTCAATATTTCTTTAAGAAGGAAGTCATGTATAATGTCTGGAGAGATATCAGGTTGAGATTAAATCTTTATATCATATTGAGGTGGGCTTCCTGCTGTTCTAGAAATTAATTTGAGTTAATCATGATCTTCCCACCCTTTGTCATCCTTTTCTCCATAGCTGAATTAATCCATAACACAGCAGCCTTATAAACTGGGAGGCCTGATTTTTGAGTTTGGCCCAAGGATAGGAAGTCAAAAGCTGGCAGAAGACGGATGCTTTGCCGAAGTGACAAATTTCTTTTCCTGAAGAAATTTGCTGACTGCAGTGTTCCAATTGGAGCAGCTTATCTGCCCCTCCAGATGTTGAAATAATGACAGATGCTCAGAGAAAGCTTGACAGGAGGAAGAAAAGAGCCTGCTGAAGAGTCCAACCTGTTTGTATGCGGGAAAATAAAAGTAACACTTACTGAGATCCCTACTCTGGTAAGGTGTGTATATACATCTTTTTTAGCCAAAAGATAGTGTCGCTGTATGCAAATCCACTGTAGGAAATTAGAGGATTTTGTGTTGTTGGAGATGTGGATGGTACAGAATTTGTATTAATTAATAAATCACTATATCACTTTACGAAATATGAAACGACCTCTGGGTAGCCGTGTTGAATGACAGGACACCAGTTTATAATGACTGGATGTGTATGACTACATTTTTTACAGCTGTGGCAGATGATTGAGTTTCTTATTGTGCATAAAATTGCCAGCATTTAGTATTGAAGATGTATTCTAAAGTCATTAACTGGTTACTAGGTATCTAAATGAAGTATAATTTAATATGTAGTAAACAAGTACAAGAAACATCTTTTTTAACAAGTTGAAATTTGGGGCAACTGCACAATAATTTAAAAAAATATTGATCTTTGTGATAGATTAAAGCATGGATAAGTAATAGAGTAAGTAAAAAGATGAATGATTAAGAGTTTGACTTATTTAAAATGCACTTAGGTATATAGTGTTTGAAATGTCAATGATAATTTATGTGTGTGTTCTCACATATGTGTGTGTGTGTAGAAGAAAAAACCAAAATTGTACTGTTTTCTGTGTATCTTTTTCTGTATTGTTATATCTTTGGCTTTTTCCTCTCTGATTTTTTTTTTCAAGAGGTCATCAACCTCCTGTGAGAGAAACTTGTTCTCACCAGAGGAAAACCACCCAGTTGTAAAATATGGTTTGCAAGATGAGAGAAACATTTCTCCAAACATTTCACCTTTCCTAAGAGATTTCTTTGTATCTTACTTGGACTGCTGAAAGAAGATTTTTACAGTATCCTTTGCAGTAACTTTTCATTCATGGCTGAAAAGCACTTAATATGAAATTCTTTCTGCATTGAATTGAAATGTAAATCTCCATTGTGGACCCTGCACTAAACTCCCCAAGTAAATCACTATATGACTGAACCTGAAAACTATATTCCAGGTAGATTAATTAGCATACCAAAGAGGGGACATGGGGAATTCAGAAAGAGACAAGAACTAGAGAGTAGTCAGGGTATAATCAGACTTGGTTTGAAACAGCAAATTCCATTGCTTCCTGATAATGTTTTGGAATGTGACACCTCTCAGGTTTCCCTCAGTACCTCTAAATAATCCACGGAGGAGAGAGCACATTTATATTACATTTGTTTACACATAGAAACAAGCTACAGTCCCAGAACTCTTTGAAGGTATAACAAGGGCTGCTTCACAGATAATATTTTTTCTCAAATCCTTAACTTGGTGTTTAGGGAAAAATACAAATCATTTGAGTCTTCTGAAATTCCACATAAAGTGAGTAACAGAAATGGATAATTTTTTTCCTAATTTCCTGATAAGTAAACCAGACAGTATGCTTATGTATTCCCTTTGCTATCTATTATCTATATTGTTGGAGAAGAGATAAGATATGGGCTATACAAACTTAATGCTCTTAAATACTACAGTTCCTTCAGGAATATTTGTGTGGCAGGATCTGTATTCCAGAATGATTTGGCCAATTAATAAATCACATTTCCAATCTGTGAAACTTATAATAGTATACTTGTTTCCATACAGTTAGATACCTCTTGGTCAAAATGTATATATTGTTTTTGCAGTTAAAAAAGAAAAACTTATAATTCATTCTTAACCATTTTAAAGTGTATGGTATTGTTAAATATATGCACATTGTTGGCAATAAGTCTCTAAAACATTTTTCATTGTGCAAAACTGAAACTCCACATTCACTGAACATCAATTCCCCATTTCTCCCTCTCTCAGCCCTTGACAATCACCATTCCACTTTCTGTTTCAAAGAGTTTGGCTGTTTGAGATATCTTATATAAGTAGAATCATGCAGTATTTGTCATTTTGTGACTGACTTATTTCACTTAGCATAATATCCTCACAGTTAATGAATGTTGTATTCTATAACAGGATTTTCTTTTAAAGGCTGAATAATATTCCATTGTATGTAAATATAATGAATTTTATTGATTCATTTGTTGGTGGATATTTAGGTTGCTTTCATCTTTCAGCTATTTTGAATAATATTACATTGAGTATGGATGTGCATATATTTATATCTTTAAGATCCTGTTTTGAATTATTTTGGATATATGCCCAAAAGTGGAATTGCTAGCATGTGTGATAATTCTCTTTTTAATTTTTAAGAAACCACATACTGTTTTCCACAGCAGATGCACCTTTTAACATTTTCACCAACAGTGTACAGGGGCTCCCTTTTCTCTTGTATCCTGCAAACATTTATTATTTTCTGAATGTTCATTTGTTTTTGTTTTTTTTTTTTTTTTTTGGTTCATTTGTTTTTAATAGTGATCAACCTAATGGGTGTGAGATGACATATCATTGTGGTTTTGGTTTGCATTTCCCCATTGTTTAGTGGTGTTGAACATCTTTTCATATGTGTGTTGTCCATTTGTGTATCTTCTTTGGAGAAATGTCTGTTAATGTCCTTTGTTCATTTTTGAATTAGGTTATTTTGGTTGTTATTGACTTGTAGGGTTTTTTTTGTTTTTTTTTTAAACATATTCTGGGTATTAATCCCTTAACAGATATATAGTTTGCAAATATTTCATTCTATTACATAGGTTGCCCTTTTGAATATTTATTTATTTCTTTGGTTGTGCTGGCTCTTAGTTGTGGCATTCTGAATCTTCGATTTTCATTGTGGCATGTGGGATCTTCAGTCGTGGCTCACGGGGATCTAGTTCCCAGATCAGGGATTGAACCCAGGGCCCCTGCATTGGAAACTCAGAGTTTTAGCCACTGGACCACTGGGAAAGTCCCAAGGTTGCCTTAGTTCTTAGGTTTTTTTAGAATTTTGTACATTTTGAAGCATTATCATAATTTTTATCTTGAACTTTTATGTATTCCTCAATGAAATTGCAATTTTGATGGTGTTTCATTAGACTGAATAAAAATATTCCTTCTACCACTTCTACCTATACCTGTAAGTATATACATTCTCTCTTCTGTTCTCCCCAGTACTTTCTAATCTGTATTGCATTCCCATTTGAATTTTTCACTTTTTCATGAATTAAAATTTATGGTAAGACAGATGATGATATTAATTAAAATATATAATTGTATTTAGGGAATAGTATGAAACTATCCAGTTTTCTTTTGTATCAATTAGAAATACCATGGGGCCCAATATAGTTTTGAAGGCTCAAATTGCATTGTAAGATTGAATACCTTACTTATCATATTATCTAATCTGAAATTCCGGTCACATGGATGATAGGATTGTATGCTTCTTCAGAAAGCAGTAACAATCTGAAATTTTGGAATATTTTGTGTTGATGGACCAAGGATAGGATATTTAGAATATAACATCTCAGGAATTCCAGGTCTTGTGAAAATTTCTAAAAGTAGTAACAGAAAATAAATCCAAAGAACAACTTCAATTCAATAACAGCTATAGCGATGCATGATAATCTACTGTCTCAGTAACTATCATACATGTTTAATTTGTAATATGGCTTTTAATCTGTGGGTTTCCCAGGTGGCTCTGTGGTAAAGAATCTGCCTGCCAATGCAGGAGACAGGGTTCAATCTCTGGGTCTGGAAGATCCCCCTAAGAAGGAAATGGCAACCCACTCCACTGTTCTTCCCTGGAAAATTCCATGGACAGAGGAGCCTGGTGAGTATAGTCCAATGAAGTCACAAAGAGTCAGACACCACTGAGCAACTAAAGTGAAAGTATAGTGAAAGTGAAAGTCACTCAGTTGTGTCGGACTCTGCAACACAACAGACTTAGTCCATGGAATTCTCGAGGCCAGAATACTGGAGTGGGTAGCCTTTCCCTTCTCCAGGGGATTCTTCCCAACCCAGGGATCAAACTCAGGTCTACCCACATTGCAGGCGGATTCTTTACCAGCTGAGCTACAAGGGAAGCCCAAGAAGACTGGAGTGGGTAGCCTATCCCTTCTCCAGCAGATCTTCCCGACCCAGGAATTGAACCAGGGTCTCCTGCATTACAAGCAGATTCTTTACCAACTGAGCTATGAGGGAAGCCCCAACAACAATTATTACTCTTGCAAGTGAGAGTTCAGTTGCAATGGAATATGCCCATGGCTACAAATATGGTAAGAGAAAGTGAGCTAGTTTGAAACCCGTAAGTTTGGCAGATCTTGTGTTTTACTACCCACAACATTACCTCCTCCTGAGCTTACCTGTTTTAATTGCCTGAATGTATTATTTGATCCACATATCAGTGTATAAATGAAAATTATTAATTGTCAAAAAATCTGAGATTAAGGATATTTATATTAACATGACCTTGGAAATTGATGGCTTATGTCTATTTTGCAAATATTTAATATCTAGGAGCAGACCATGCCTATTGGTTGGAAAATAGGATTTTCATCAGAAACTTGGTTTAGAATAACTTGTTTCTTTTATAATGAGGTGAATGGCCAGATTCTCCAAATTGTGTTTCATGAGACCTAATTAAAATCAGGTGAGAGGGCAAGCATGCGTCACCATGTTGTTCTTAATAAAATAAAATCAAACGGGATTAATTAGAGTGATAGGCTTCCTTAGATTCCTTGGAGATTGCAGAATACTATGACTAATTTTCCTGAATATCCAAGAAAATATAAAACTTGAAGCTTATCTTTTGTCACGAAATGTTCCAAGTATAGAAGTAAACAAAATCTGAATTATTTACTTTTCTCTGGTACTCATTACCTATGGGATCTCAGAATAGTTACACTGGCTGGGATTCTCTATTTACAAAGCACCACACTGGAGTGTGAAATAGGTTTGTAGCCAGAGTTCTGTGTGGCAGTTATGGCCCTAGGCCTTGGAGGGCTCCCTCATGTCAGAGTGCTGCAGGGGAGCAAATTCTGCCACCCCAAAATGTTTCCTTTCCATGTGGATCATTTTGAGCTAGAAACTGTCAGGCTCACAAAACTCAAGATGAAACTTTGACCTTCCCTCTAACAGCCTAAAGAATGTAATTAAAGGATCTGTTTCAGGCAGGGAGCCATCACCATAGACAGCTATAGTATAGTTAGTTAGGTGTGCCGACAGGGGTGAACCCAGCAGAGTCTGCTTGTTAAAATCCATCTCTGTGTCCCACTGTCTCTGCAGGGCCCAACAAACATGTGTTTACCAAACATTTGCTTTTTCATCTCCATCTCCATGAGAATTGCCTTCTTCCTCTTTGAAGACCCAAACCACTGCCCCATCTTTCTCTTTAGTCTTTTTTATGAAGGTGAGGCTTTTTGCCATTTTGGCAAGTTACCTAGTTCTCCAGGGTCTCTCCCATATATATATACATGTTATTAAAACTTTGTCTGATTTTCTGCTGTTGACCTGTATCCTCACAGTTGAATTCTTAGATCAGCCAGAAGAACCTTGAAGAGTAGAAGAAAATTTCTTCCTCCTTGACTATGATTACAGCTAGTTGGAGAGGAAAGATATATAAATAGAGAGGTTAATTATAAACACTCCGAGGAACTTGGTTTTAGGGGGACTTGGTTTCATAAATGTCTGGGAAATAGCTAGGGTCAAACTGTATAGTTTAGCTAAGTGGCAGTTGCTCTGAACTTAATATGAAAAGTCACACACACACACACAAAATCACTCACAGGTTATACACTGATAATTGTCTCCCTAGTGAACAGAACCAGCTAGGATGAGGTCAGGACATTTATTGTCCAGTGTCAGAGTCTGATTTCATATCCAGAGAGGCCACACATGTTGTAGGAACTTGAAATAGTGATGCTGCCTCACTTTGTCTCAATTTCTTCATTTTTAAATGCAAAGCATTGGTGCAAGTGAATATTATTCAGCAGTGAAAAGGAAACAAACTACCCACATATGCTACAGCATGGACAAACCTCAAGTTACTGTGCCAAGTCAAAGAAGCCAGCACAAGGGATAACATGTTGTGTGATTCTGCTTGTCTGAGGGCCCATAATAGGGAGATTTGTAGAGACAGGAAGTGAAGAGTTGTTACCTAGGGTTGGGAATGGGAACAAAGATTGTCTTCAAATATGTATAAGGAATATCTGGGATGAATGAAAGCTTCTAAAACTGATTTGTTATGATGATTGCACAAATCTTTAAATTTACTAAAATTATTTAACAATTAAAATGGGTGGATCTTATGATGTAAATTGAAACTCAATGAAACTACTATCAAAAAATAGAAAATTTGATCACCTGGGGATAAATTCCTGAAGGCCTTTCTAGCTCTGAAGTCCTCTGATTCTATGATTCCAAGTATGATTTTCTTGAATTTCACTTTTCTGTATTTTTTTCTTTAATGTTTAAATGAAATTGAGCTGTCTCTATTTAAGGATCTGCCCTCAACAAAGATGTTTCTATCTCTTGCTCTGAAAAATGTGCAAAATGTTTGTGTGGTATTTTTTTATTGTCATTCTACTGAGGTATAAAAATGCTCATCGTCCTTATCTTACTATATGTCATACAGTTTATTCCAATCAAATAAGCTTCCACTGAACAGAAAAATTAGAGATAAATTTTAGACCCTACTGAATCTTTCTTGTCCTCTAAGTGATATAATTCCTAAGATTTTGACACATTTATACTTTCTAAGATGAGCTGTGGAGGTCTATACCTTAAGAAGATTATGATAATTTAAGTATTATTATTTAGATCTTCTGAAGGGAAGGAATTCTGCTTTATTTCATAATAATCTGCTTCTTCTAGGGGACAATGAACAACATGAACCATCAGTGTCCTTAGTAGAAGTTATTTTTACCTGTTAAAAATAAACATATGCATCTTAGCATTATCCTCTTATTTAGAATATTAGGATTTGTTTGGTCAACCTTATAAAAAAGAAAAAAAATGATGGAGTGCTCATAGACAGATTTTATAATAACAGACACATGTGTTTTGTCACCCAAATGCTTCTTTATTTATTTAATGATGCTTGAAATTCCATTTATCATTAATTAGGGATGACATAAAAGTGAATATAACCTTGAATATAAAGTCCAGAGGAGATATGGACTTTAAGTTCATTCTTTTATTTCTCCTTTCATTTCTTGCTTCTTTCTACACTGCTATAAATTCCATGAAGTGAAGGATAGGGTAGTATTTTTCTTTCCATTCTATTCCTAGCACCCCTCAAATAGCCTGGTTCAGTAGATAGATATTGGTGAGTGAGAAAGTGAACAGTTGACATGACTGTGCAAAGTCACAGGAATGAATCCTGAGAAATCAAACTGTGAATGAAACAGATCTGGCTGTTATTACCATGTGGCATGAAGGAGGCAGGTATGTGACAAACTATGATCCAGGTGAAGGTCACATAAGACAATAAATAAAACATTTCCATTCTCCTTAGTTACCATTTATAGCAGTGAGTCTCATCCTCCTTGCATGTTAGAATCTATAAACTTATAAGGACAATGTCAAAGGCTGTGAACCATACAAGGGCAAACTTAGGATCACTGGAAATGGGATCAATGGAACTGGTATATTTTTTAAACTTCTAGGTAATTCTAATATATATAATGGCTAGATCTGAGGTCTTCTACTTTGCAAACTCATGATAATCCGGTTTGGACAGGGGCCTGACATTTGTGCTGACCTGGAGACTCTGATAGCCTCTTACCAGTTGTCTCTCTCTATTCAGGTGAACTCTGACCTTTCTACCCCAAGCCTCACCCCACATCCTTGCAGACTGCTTACACAGTCCTCAATATCAAGTCATTGATACAGCATTTAATTTGGCAAACAATACTCTACCCAGTCTTCAGAAATAGAAACGAATGCTCTGTGTTCTCCCTGTGTACTTTAAATTACTCAGGAAGTCTGTCGATCTCACTGTCTGTATTTATTTTTAAGGTCATTTTTCTCCAACTCAACAGCTATAATGAGATGTCATAGCGTATGATCTGGTGACGGTATTGGCATCCTAAATATTTTCCTTCTCCCCTCTCCAATTTACTTGGTACTCCCAGAGCAAACTTATCTCCCTATAACACACATCATGTTATCCTCTGCTTTATAAATACACTGAGTAAAGACAAAACAAAACAGAGTTCTTTCAGAGAAGACTGTTAACATTTTAGACTCCTTAAGGTAGTAAATACAGTTTCTTACATAGTTTGAATCTAGCGCTTAGTTTTTGTTGTTGTTATATTTATTAAAAAAAAAAAAAACTTTTTGTTTTGCATTGGGGTAAGCAGACTACAACGTTGTGATAGTTTCAGGTGAGCAGCAAAGGGACTCAGCCATACATATACAAGCATCCGTTCTCCCCAAACTCCCATCCCATCCAGCCATCCAGGCTGCCACATAGCATTGAGCAGAGTTCTAAGTCTAGCACATATTTCTGATCTCTCTCTGCCTGCGTTTCCTCTGCCCTGTAAGTCCTTTCCTTTAATTGTATCTGAGTTTTAAACCTCTCCTGATCTCTATGTGCCACACTCCTAAAGTCAGATGCTTTTCTCCCCTACATCCCTGAAACTTCCCACTACCTTTTCAGAAGCAGGCCTGTTTTTCTTCAAAGTCAAGTTCAAGTGCAAATTCCTTTGTGAACTCTTGCCTGCCTCCCTGCATTTTAGGGATTTGAAGCCTGCTCTTTGTTTTGGCAAAGGAAATGAATTAGTCTTAGCCCTTCTAATCCTGATTATGTGACCAGGAAAAAAAGCTTTTATTAATCAGTGGATTTTATTTAAAGCTTGCAATTCGACCCATTTCTCCACAATCACCGGGAATCTGCTTGAATCACTGTTTACTTACAAGAGAATATTGAATATGGAGGATGGTTACTTTTTATAAACCAAAATTCTGGAAATAAGGTTGAAACTGAGATGCCAGATGTGATGGGTGTAAGTCTGTCTTTGTGTTTTCCAGCATGATAAATACAGCTAATGAATAGTTTACTGTGCTATAGAACATAGGAGAAAGAAATTTAAATGAATATTCAGTGTGATTTGTGGAGAGACAGCTCAGAGATGTGTATCTTGCAGTGGAACGGTTCTTATGAAATATTGTTGCCCCTCAAATATATATACCATTCTGTCTTTTTAACGTATTTTTCTTCAACACTTTTCCAATAATTGTGACTGGAGAATATATACTGTGTAATTACTATAGACGATTTAATACTTTAGCGAAAGCTGCAGCTTTTTTGGCACCTGATTCATAACTTAAGGAACTGCTGGAACTTTAAACAACCAGGGAGCCCACACATTATGAGCAACAGTAACTAGGAAAAGTCTAGGGGGTACGTGGCAGAACGTTGTATCCTCACATAATAAAGCAGGTTATTAGATTTCCTAAAATAAGTAATCCCGCAGGAATGGCTGTATGTTGCTAACTTCATGAGTCACCCTGAAGACCCACTTCTATTTAGAGAGTGAATCTCTTGGATTAGAAGATTTGCATTTAAATGGTCTCTTTCCCCCTTGCAGCTACAGGTTTCTGCATAGGAAAATACTCCTCTTTCTTTGTGCTGCACGTACAGAAAGGGTCCTGATAAATCCCATCATTGTCATGATCCAAGAGTTTATCAAAGGACTTCGAAGCTATTCTAACAGACCCATTTGAAATAGTTCTTCCTGTATCTCCTTTGGGGAGTTTTTAAAATATATTTAGGATAATTAGCTATTTCCCTGCAGGCTATCTTTATGAATTTGAGAAAGATGCCATCCATTTTCTTAGTAAATTAAAGGAAAACACATATTTGAAAACTGCTAATTTCAGTAGCAAAATAGACACTAGCTTAACATTTGGAACAGTTCTTTCTAATACTGAATGCCTCTTAGTCCACAGTCTTAGAAAATTAACTAAATAAAAAATGAAATATAACCCAGAATCGTGGTGTTAAATATTTCTCACACAGAACCTTAGAAACAGCCACTGGGGCTGGAAATTCTCTCTCATATTATACGGTATGACATCCTAATTTTAGAAATCATATGTCCAGTTTGCAAAAACGGAGACTCCTGATTCGAATGTAGAAATGTCTGGGGCTTGTTGTAGATACTGTATCAATACCATATGATTTTAAGACCCTTGTGAGACTTAGTCCAACGTGCTGCCCATTACAACAGCAGGTGCCTGTAACAGAAATATCTATATGAAGTGGATGAGAGAGAGAGAGAGGAGGAAGAAGAGCTTTGTTCACATATCCCATCTCGTGTGTGTGTGCGTGTGTGTGTGTACAACATTTTCAAACTTGATCTAATGGAAGAATATACCCCTTGCTCTTTGTTAGAATATATCAACACATCACAATTTCAAGTCTCACTAATTTCATTTATTAATTTATTATGATTCTACTATAAACACAAACATTTATTTTCTAAGGGATGATAAATATAACTTATAGAAAAAGAATAAACATGTAAAGGTTGCTAGGAAAACCATGTATAGAAAGAATAGTAAGTAAGGTGGAGGCATCTAATCATATATCAAACATACCTCATGTGTGCTCAGTCGTGCTGGACCCTTCGGGACCCCATGGACTGTAACCTGCCAGCTCCTCTACCATGAGATTTCCCAGGCAAAAATACTGGAGTGGGTTGCCATTTCCTTCTCCAGGGGATCTTTGTGACCCAGGGATTGAACCTGTGTCTCCTGCATTGCAGGCAGATTCTTTACCACTGAGCTACCTGGGAAGCCAAAACATACCTCACAGCTTCTTCTTTAAAAAAACAAAAAACAAAAAAACCTCCAGAAAACAATGTAATACTGTCACATAAGTAGAGGAAACAGTGAAACAGAATAGCTTCCCTAAGAATTCCTAAGTGAAACTTAGCAAGATGCAGTGGGTCCCTCCTCGCTACAGATTCTTTCTGTGTCTCCCATTTCTTGTTTGTAGGAAATAGGCTCCATTCAGAGTTCTTGACCTGCCTTGAATTCCAAAGGGTAGATTCAAACTTGCTAACATGAAAGGCAGGAAATGCGGAAACAAAGGAGAAGCAGTCAAGAAACAATAGTGAGGCTATGGAGCAGGGTCCTGGTTCCTCCTCAAAGAATATACATAGCAGTATCTTTGAGTTCCTCTGCAGGAACTCAAGCCCCCACCCAGGTGGAGGACAGTAACTAAAGGCTGAGAACAAGAGACCTGGAACACCACTCACTCACCTCAGCACCAACAGGTCTAGAAAGTCTGCATGCAGTGAAAGATAACAAATACCCTGACCCTTCTCCCCAAATAACTTCCCCTTTCTCTCTTTAAATGCTTTTATGGTCCAGCAGGATCTTCAGATATGGCTCTTGGCTGTGAGTCTGCCTTCTCCCCAGGTTGCTGGCCTCCTGAATAAAGGAAACTTTCATTTCCCACGAACACTTGTTTCTCAAATATGGGCTTTCGAGCAGCCATCAGCCAAACCTGGGATTGGTAACAGATTCTGGCCCCCAGCATGGGGTTGCTCTCTGGTAGAGTCTTGCTCCTCTGGGTTCCCCAGAGTAGTCAACTGGCCACACAGTGTTCCAGGACAATCTCAGAGACAATTCAGCTGCTCGTGGCCAGCTGGCCCTGAAAGGGGTATTTTCAGGGATATCTCAGCACCTGCTGAAACCGTTAGTTTCAGGGATTCTCTCTGTTTCTCCCCTGCTTGGCACTGGCTGTGAATTTTTGCTTTTGGTTGGTGGAAATGGAACTGTGCATCTGAAATGAACTGATGAGCTCCAGGACTGTTGTAGCTATGCGTTCCGGGAAACAAACTCACTCAGAAGGACAATGCAGATAGTGGAGTGCAGTTTATTACACCGGCGGGCCCAAGGCAGAGTCTCCTCTTAGCCAAGGACCCCAACCAGCATTTGTGAAAGTCTTTTATACGCCATGTGTACGTGTCTGAACCTGAAGAAGGAATTCATAGGGCCTGGACTCCATATGAGGCCTGTCCATGCTGATCGTGCTTGGCCACCTTTCCAGTGGACTCTGAACTCTGCTTAGTGCCTATGGGAACAACAATGGAAGGATACGACCCCCTCCGGACAGGGTAACCTTGAAGATCATATCCAGGTTACTCATCCCCTAAGAGAACACATACTCTAAACACCCCTGCCTCCAGACAGTTATCTATTGGAATGTAACCACAGGCTTATCGGTTATTAACTGGTTGGAATGTAACCACGGGGTTATTGATTATTAACTGTTTGAACACATAACACGTGAATGATGGGGTTATCGTGACTGTATTTACCCTTCCTTTGTAAGTCTTAAGGAATTTGGGGTGGTGGGTTCAGACACATACTGTGTGGCCACAGTATTCTTTAGGCTGAAGAAAAAAAAAAAAAATGGTTGAGATGAAAGAATTTTGAAATTCCAAAACTGGTTCCTTTTGCGTATGCAGTTAGAAGAAGATGGCTTGATAAAACCAGTCTTGATAATTCTGACTGTGAGCAAACATGTCTGAGGAGAAAGTTGCATGTTGCATCCCCCCCCCCCCCCCCCCCCCCCCCCCCCCCCCCCCGCCACCAAGTCCTTAAAATGTAAATATTCTGCCTTAGTGCTCAGGAACTTATCTGTTATTTTGTTGTCTTTGAAACTGAAAGAAAGAAAAAAAAAAAAAAAAAAGGAGAGAGAAAGGCCTTTTTAAGCTCAAGCAGAAAAACTGAGATTTCTGGTTCTGTGCTTATATAAAAATTAACTTGTGAATGTGCTCTATTTAATTGACTTGAAAGTAAGCACTTCGAAGTTAAATACTTGTAAATATAAAAGAAACTACCTGGGACTAATTTCAGGTTCACATGATCTGGGTAATAGTACTGAATATTGAGTATTAAAGCTATTTTAAGATTGTTGGTTTGATTAATATAGACATGTCTTTAGAATCATCAGTATTAAGTATAACACTTTTATTATACCTAGGTTTACTAGAAGTGAGATAAGACCTTATTATATCTTTTTCAAATTTTTCTTCAAGGAAAGTAACTTAGTATATGAACCTGACACTGTTTCCCTCAGGTTGGGAATAGAACCCACATGGCCAGGACTCCAACCAGGTCAAAACCCAGTCTGGGACTCTAACCTACATGGCTGGGACTCAAATCCGGCCAAAATCCAGTTTGTGACTTGAACCCATGTGGCCAGGACTGGAACCCAGGCAAAACTCACTTTGGGACTCTAACCCACACAGCCGGGACTGGAACCCAGTCAAGGCCCAGTTTGGGACCTGAACCCACAATCTTTTAATTGGAATCACTCACCTAATGTCTTGACTTACTGAGGATCAGTAAGTCAGATAGAATTTAGCACAGAAATAATTCAGTGAGAGACAAAGTGATAGGTAAGAAGTGGATTTATTCAGATGCAGAGAGAAGCACGGTCCACAGACAGAGTGTGGGCCATCGTCGAGGGCAAGTGCAACAGCAGAATGTGGCTTGGTTAATTTTTATAGGCTGGGTAATTTCATTTGCTAATGAGTGGGAGGATTATTTCAACTATTTTTGGGATATGGTGGAGATTTCCAGGAATTGGGCCACCACCCACTCCTTGGTCTTTTGAGAGTGCCTTGGAACTGTCATGGCACCTCTGGGTGTGTCATTTAGCTTGCTGATTGAGGATCAAGGTCTAAATCAAAGTTGACTTATCTGCCATGTTGGACCCATTTGATTCTGTTCAGTTTATGTTGTGTCCTTGGGCTATGTCATTCTTTAAAAAATGGTGCCCTGCCCCTTTCCCTCCAGTTACTAAACTTTCAGTTCAGTCAAGTCACTCAGTCCTGTTCCACTCTTTGCAACCCCATTGACTACAGCACGCCAGGCCTGTTCATCACCAACTCCTGGAGTTTACTCAAACTCATGACAATTGAGTTTTTTATGCCAATAAAAAATTCTGAGCGCCATCATGAGCAAATATCAATAATATCAGATATGCAGATGACACCACCCTTATGGCAGAAAGTGAAGAACTAAAGGGCCTCTTGAAGAAAGTGAAACAGGAGAGTGAAAAAGTTGGCTTAAAGCTCAACATTCAGAAAACTAAGATCATGGCATCCAGTCCCATCACTTCATGGCACATAGATGGGGAAACAGTGGAAACAGTGGCTGACTTTATTTTTCTGGGCTCCAAAATCACTGCCAATGGTGATTGCAGCCATGAAATTAAAAGACGCTCCTTGGAAGGAAAGTTATGACCAACCTAGATAGCATATTAAAAAGCAAAGACATTACTTTGCCAACAAAGGTCCGTCTAGTCAAGGCTGTGGTTTTTCCAGTAATCATGTATGGATGTGACAGTTGGACTGTAAAGAAAGCTGAGCACCGAAGAATTGATGCTTTTGAACTGTGGTGTTGGAGAAGACTCATGAGAGTCCCTTGGACTGCAAGGAGATCCAACCAATCCATCCTAAAGGAGATCAGTCCTGGGTGTTCATTGGTAGGACTGATGTTGAAGCTGAAACTCCAATACTTTGGCCACCTGATGCAAAGAGCTGACTCATTTGAAAAGACCCTGATGCTGGGATAGATTGAGGGCAGGAGGAGAAGGGGATGACAGAGGATGAGATGGTTGGATGGCATCACCAACACAATGGACATGGGTTTGGGCGGACTCCGGGACTTGGTGATGGACAGGTAGGCCTCGCGTGCTGTGGTTCATGGGGTTGCAAAGCATCAAACACGACTGAGTGACTGAACTGAACCTGGAAAAATTTGAGGAAGTAGTGTTGAAAAGTAGTGGGGATTGAAATGAACTACCTTTAAAACCAGGTTTTGCTGCCAAGTTTATGATTCACCTGTCTGTCCAAAACATTATTCTCTTTCTTGTCTACTACCTGTTCTCTTAAATAGTGAGAAGTATCAAAAAAGGGAGGCAGGCATATTGAAACAGAGCAGGACCCTGTGGGGTGCTCTTGGATACAAATCTTTTCTGTGTCCCCCATTTCTTGTTTGTAGGAAATAGGCTTCATTCAGCCTCCTTGACCTTCCCTGAGTTCTAAAGGGCAGATTCAAACTGTTGCTAATCAGGGAAGAGAGGGAATGCTGGAAGAAAAGAGGAGTTCAAAGAGAAATGTGAAATACCATCTCATCTATAGGCTCATTTATCTCTTTAAGAGCAGTTATACTAATAGTCTTTATCATCTGAACTATGAGGTGGAGTCCTGGTTCCTCCTCCTCAAAGAATATACATAGCAGTATCTTTGAGTTCCTCTGTAGGAACTCAGGCCCCCACCCTCGTGGAGGGCAATAACTCAGGCTGAGCACAAGAGCCCTGAAGCACCAGCCTGCTATCTCACCACCAACCAGGCAGAAGACAGTGAAAGATGACACTCTGCCCTCCTCCCCAGATAATTGCACTGTGCTTGTGCTTTTTCATCCAGGTGTGTCGGACTCTTTGCAACCCCACTGACTGTAACCTGCCAGGCTCCTCTGTCCATGGGGATTCTCCAGGCAAGAGTGGGTTGCCATGCTCTCCTCCAGGGGGTATTCCCAAAAGAGGCATAGAACCCAGGTGTCCTGCACTGCAGGCAGATTCTTTACAGTCTGAGCCACCAGAGAAGCCCAAGAGCCCTGGAGTGGGTAGTCTATCCCTTCTCCAGGGGAGCTTGACCCAGGAATCGAACTGCGGTCTCCTGCTGCAGAAGGAGTCTATCTGCTTTCCCCTTTCTCCCTTTAAAAACTCTCATTGTCCAGCAGAATCTTCAGAGCTGGTTCTTGGACATGAGTCTTCCTTTCCCCCAGGTCGCTGGCCTCCTGAAGAAAGGAAAGTTTCTTTTCCCGCAAACACTTATCTCTCAAGTATTCACTTCTGAGCAGAGACAGGTGAACCTGAGTTTGGTAACATAAATACATATGAAGTTGAATATAAGTTAAATATCTCAGAGCACTAATGCAAAGTTGGCCTTTTAAAAATAGATGATAGTGGAGAAATGGGTAACGTTGAGGAATATGATTATATTTGATCTACTCACACTGTATACAAGAATAAATTTTATTTATTTTTAAATGTTTAACAAAATGTATATTTATAAATTTTTGTGTTTTTTTTTATATTGGAGTATATTTGATTTAGAATGTTGTGTTAAGTTCAGGTGTACATCAAAGTGATTTAGTTATACATATATACATATATCTGCTTTTTTCAGATTCTTTTCCCATTAGGTTGTTACAGAGTACAGAGTAGTTTTCTGTACCGTACAGTAGGTCCTTGTTGATTATTTTATATATAATAGTCTGTATATATTAATCCCAAGCTCCTACTTTATCCTGCTCCCCAAACTTTCCCCTTTGGTAGCCATAAGTTTCTTTTCTAAGTCTATGAGTCTGGTTTCTGTTTGTGAAAAAGTAAGTTCATTTTTACTATTTTTTTTTATTCCACATACAAATGATATCATATGATATTTGTCTTTTTCTGTCTGATTTACTTCACTTAGTATGATAATTTCTATGTCCACCCATGTTGCTACAAATGACACTATTTCATTCTTTTTTTATGTCTGAGTAATATTCCACTGTGTATATGTGACACATCTTCTTTATCCCTTCCCCTCAGTGGACATTTAGGTTGCTTCCATGTCTTGGTATTGTTAAGTAGTGTTACAATGAACACTCGGGTGCATGCATTTTTTAGAATCATGTTTTTCTTCAGATGTATGCTCAGGAGTCAGATTGCCAAATCCTAATGTAGCTCTATTTTTAGTTTTCTAAGGGATCACCATACTGTCCTCCATAGTGGCTGTTCCAGTTTACACTCCCACCAACAGTGCAGGTGGGTTCCTTTTTGTCTACACCTTCTCCAGCACTTATTGCTTGTAGACTTTTTAACGATGACCTTTCCGATTGGTATGAGGTGATACCTCATTGTAGTTTTGATTTGTATTTCTCTAGTAATTAATAATGTTGAGCATCTTTTCATGTGCTTTTTGGCCATCTGTATGTAGTCTTAGGAGAAATGCTTATTTACATATTCTGCCCATTTGTTTTATTGGGTTGCTTTTGATATTGAGCAGCATGAACAGTTTGTACATTTTGGAAATTAATCCTTTGTGGGTCACTTTGAAGATATTTTCTCCAATTCTGTGGGTTGTCTTCATTTTGTTTATGGTTTCCTTTGCTATGCAAATGCATTTGAGTTTAATTGTCTCTAGTTTGTTTATTTTTGGATTTATTCCCATTTACTGCTTTGATTTATGTCAGTAAATAAATCAGTTTTATATATGTTTGTTTATTTATTTATGATTTATATTTTCCTCTAAGATTTTTATAGCATCTGATCATATATTTAGGTCTTTAATTCGAGTTTATTTTGTGTATGGTGTTAGAGAATGTTCTAACTTCATTATTTTACATATAGCTGCCCTGTTTTCCAGTCACTGCTTGTTGAAAGGGCTGTCTTTTTCCATTGTAAAGACTTGCCTCTTTGCTGTAGAACAATTGACCATAGGTGTCTGTGTTTATTTCTGGCTTTCTGTCCTATCCCATTGGTCTGTAAGTCTGTCTTTGTGCCAGTAGCATACTGTTTTGATTACTGTAACTATACAGTTTATTCTGAAGTCAGGGAACCTGATTCCTCCAGCTCCATGGTGCTTTCTCAAGATTGCTTTGTCTATTTGGGGTCTTTTGTGTTTCCATACAAACTGTAAGATTTCTTATTCTAGATCAGTAAAAAAATGCCATTGGTTATTTGATAGGGATAACACTGAATCTATAGATTATCTTGGTTAGTATAGTCATTGAAAATACTGATTCTTCCAATTCAAGAACATGATATATCATTCCATCTGTTTGTGTAATCTTTATAAGACAGTGATGAAAGAAATCAATTATAGGAGTATAGGTCTTTTGTCTTCTTAGGTAGGTTTATTTCAAGGTATTTTACTCTTTTTTTTCTTTAGAAAATGGTCAATTTATTATACTGTTTGTTTGGTGGGATGTCAGTGCCTTTTAGACCCCTACTATTCAAGTACAAATGATTATATTTACAAAGTATTTACAATTTCAGTCTTCATTTATATTTTAAAACATAATGGTTGTCTTGTTACAACTGTAAAAAGAAATCATGAAGCTCACAAAAGGGAAAGCCTCTATCTCAGTAGGCTCTAACCAGCATCTTGCTTCCCGTGGGATCCTCTAAAACCCACTTGGCCTCCACTGGGACAGATGTCTCTGAATTAAAGAAAAACTGGATACCTCCTTTCCATGGCGACCATTTGCAGTTTGACAGTGTATTGGCTGCTGTCTTTCTATTTTATGTTCTGAAGATCGCTTTCAATCACTATTGTGTTGAGTGGGAACACTATTACACAAGGCAATGCTTTTAACAATAACAATCTGAGGATGTCTGGACAACAATTTCCTAAACTCACACTTAAATATAGAATGTTTAACCTTTAAAACCGAAGACCAGAAAAACAATACACACTGGAAAGAGGACTTTTACCTAAATAACACTGTTGAAGACTATGAGGTCAGTGTTGACATCTGGATGTTACTAAATCGAGTGATATAGATAAAACTATTTTCTGTCCCCTGTTTTGCAGTAGGGACTCACTGAAAAAAAAAAAAAAAAAAAAACCAAAAATAACCACTTCTTTCACTCACACAGTAAGATAAAAGAGGAGTAGTTGCATACTGCATGTATTTAGATCCTAGCTCTGTTCTGCTAGAAAGCTTTTGAGAGAGTTTCTAAATTCTCTTCTAGTGTTCCAGAACCTCTATTTAGGCAGCCATGTCTAGGGACTGGTATTTTATTCTTCTTGATGTGATGGTAAATGGAATTATTGCTTTAATTTCTTTTTCTGATTTTTCATTGTTAGTGTATAGAAATGCACCAGATTTATGTATATTAATTTTGTATCCTGAAACTTTACTGAATTCATTGAGCTCTAGTAATTTTCTGATAGCATCATTAGGATTTTCTATATGTATAGAACCATATCATCTGCAAATAGTGATAGTCTTACTTCTTTTTCAATTTAGATTCCTTTTATTTCTTTTTCTTCTCTGATCACCATGGATAGGACTTCCAAAATTATGTTGACTAGAAGTGATGAGACTGAACACCATTGTCTTGATCCTGGTCAAGGAAATGCTTTCAGCTTTTCACCACTGAGTATGATGTTAGCTGTGGGCTTGTCATACATGGGCTTGCTATGTTATATTCCCTATATACCTACTTTCTGGAAAATTTTTATCATAAATGGATGTTGGATTTTGTAAAAAGCTTTTTCTGCATCTGTTGAGATGATCATATGGTTTTTATTCTTCAACTTGTTAATTGATTGATTTGTGGATATTGAAAAATCCCTGAAACCCTAGATTGAATCCCAGTTGATCACAGTATATGATCCTCTTTTTAAACTTTATTCTTATTTTGGAGTACAGTTGATTAACAGTGTTGTGGTAGTTTCAGGTGTAAAGCAAAGTAATTGTTAAACATATACCTATTCATTCTCAGATTCTTTTTGTATCATCCCAAAAAGTCTCTGCATACTGCTTCTTATGTGGAAAGAGAAACCGTACAGAGTTGAGAAACTGGATTAATACCTTTACTAGAAGATCATAAACATCACCGTGAAGGATAGTCAGATGTGACTGGATGTGTTTGATACATGAGAAAAAAAGTGATTCTGTTTTTACTGTGCCATTATCTAGCAAGGGATACATAACCTGACTGTAATCCCTAGGAGCACTAAACCACAAACTGAGGAATAATCTACAAGATAAGGGGTGTGTATTTTTCAAAATGTCAATTACATGAAAAATGAAGTTAATGCTGAATCAATTTCAAAATAAATAAAGGCTAAAGACAGGAGCAACTCCTGGTGAAGCATGGCCCTAAATTAGAACTACAATATTGTAAAGTAATTAGCCTCCAACTAATAAAAATAAATGAAAAACAAAACAAAAAACCAAAAACAAACAAACAAAAAAAAACCTATATTAAAGAGGCAATGCTACAATAAAATATTATTGGAGAAGTGCATATCTAACAAACAAGTAGAAAGAACATAAATTATCACACCTTTATTGAACTTAAAAGTCTTGTACACCATCTGAAATGGATACATTAGGTGAAGTTGACATAATGGGTAATACTATGGTGGGAAAATGGGAACGTGACCCCTTTTCATTGCTTTTCAGGAACGATGCTATGTGCTTTATACCTATTATTCTGGATAATCTTAATGATTGAGTTGAGATATAGACATTAAGGGCAATTGATGCTCAGGAAAGAGAAATAATTTATCCAGTACCCAAGGTTCTTTGAAAGACATGTTGCTTTAGATATTTAAAATAATTCTTAGTTTCTAGGTTTAAACTGATAACTATGTTTCTGCTAAAAGTCAAAAATTTAAAACCCAGTATTTTAAGTGGTATAGATCTCTCTTAGAAAACTGGTCCACAGCTTTATATTTGGCTCACTTATAACTACTTTTGTTATGTTGTTTTTGCTGAAATTTATGTCACAGTACAGAGAAATATACTGTTCTATATAAATGTGTACCTACAATTCAGGCATTCTCTTGGACCCTTAATAAAAAGATATGGTTGATAAAACCAAGACATAAATAATTATGTAGAACAAAGATTAATAGGTTACAGTTCTGATAGAGATCTATACATGTTTCAAATATGAATGAAGTATATACATCTTTATTTCAATGGGAAAGTAAGTCCTCTACCCCATTTAGAAAATTGAAAACATAGGTTCAATTCCCAATAGAATATCTAATTTGAAGAATAAAGTAATTCCCATTTTTTAAATATAACTGAGTTTTTTTAGTTATGAAGTTACTTCTTTTGACTTTGCTGTCAACCTCTAGGTGAACTGTTTCAAAAGTTTGCATAGTGAGTTTTCTCATTAAAATGCAAATCAGTTTCCTTAGTGACAAATATTAAATTAAAATCCTAATATAAAATGGAGACATGCCTTAATGGCTGCAAATTTAAATCCAATCCTATGTTAAGAACTGAGTTACAGAGTTCTATCAGAAGTAGAATAAAGTTTGGAGAGTGGTTTCTCACATTACTTCTTTCCTGGTATAGTGATGTTAACTCTTCAAGGAAGTATTTTTTAAAAATTAATTATTTTTGGCTATGCTGGATCTTTGTTGCTGCATGGGCTTTTTTCTAGTTGCAGAGAGCAGGTGTTACTCTCTAATTGCTGTGTGCGGGCTTCTTGTGGTGGCTTCTCTTGTCGCAGAGCACAGGCTCTAGGGTGCTCTGGATTCAGTAGTTGTGGCTCCTGGGCTCTAGAGCAGAGACTCAATAGTTGGGTGCATGGGCTTAGCTGCTCTGAAGCATGTGGGATCTTCCCCGACCAGGGATGGAACCTGCATCTCCTTACACAAGCAGGCAGATTATTTATCACTTGAGCCACCAGCGAAGCCCAAAGAAGTATTTCTAACAAGGAACAAATTTTTATTGTTAATAAATAATTAACTATTTGAAGTAGTTAATTATATTTGAAATTGTATGTATTTGTTTATAACTTTGACAAAGAACATCAAAGAATTTGGCACTGAAATCTCATTTTGCTGTGATTAAAAGGAATCTGAGAGCTTGAATAAGAGTAGGGTCAAGAATAATAATAATAATTTGACTATGATATCTTATTTCTGAACGCTTTGACATATTTGATAGTGTTTTTTTTTAAGTTCAATAAATAAATACAGTATGGTATTCTGGATTGGGTCCTGGAATGGGAAATGATACTAGTGGATAACTAGTGCATACATATGAAGTCTGGGATGTAGTTTATGATAACGTTCTGATGTTGTATCAGCTAGGACTCTTGTGATTGAAAGTATCTGAGGCTCAGCTTAGTGTACAAGGGAAATGGAGCTTTCATGAGTTCTTCTCAAATTAGACTTGGTATGGTACGAACATCTTTTTCTCTACCCTGCTTCTCTCTCTCTCTCTCTCCTCTCTGGATGCCTCTCTGTTGCTCTAATTTTCACTCCCTAAAAGAAAACCTGTGCAGTTCACTAAGATGGCCATTGTTAACCCCAACTAGTTGTCTGTTTAACATAGGTATGTTAAAGTGGAGGAAATATATACTTCCTGTCCTCAGTATCTATGTATTAAAACTGCTAAAGTCTATTTTAGTGTATTTATTTATGCCTGAAATGATTACTAACCTGTTCATTTTGATCATCCAAACTAATGTGATCCAACCAGAAGCAGGCAACTACAGGGAAAATAAATTGTCTTAGGAAACTTAATCTGTGCAATCATATCATCAACATGTAAGGTATCTTTTGTGCCATGTCCCATAGCATCCTGTATATTCCTCAAATTACTCTAAATCACCCCAAGTCTACATTCCTTATAAGATCATTTTTGGCAACATGAGTTACGAAATAATGCCTTACTCATCTTTATCTCTGTGTTTATCCGACATTGGTAACTACAAAATATTTGATGAATGGAGACAGAAAATAAATGTCTGGCTCAAGTACGACAAATGGTTGGAGTTAGCATGGAATATGTTGACATTCCTTTTTGCTTTTTCGCATTTAAGCAAACTTATTTTTTTAATGGAGGCATTAGATTTTAGTCCATGCCTGTGTTTATCTGACTATAAGTGACATTTAATCTTATGTTAGTTTCAGGTGTATGTACGATGATTGGCTATTTATATACACATTGTAAATGATCGCCACAGTGAGCCTAGTTAACGTCTGTCATCACACGTGTCATCATACAATCATATGCTTGTGGTGAGAGCTTTTAAGGTCTGCTCTCTTAGTGCCTCTCAAATGTACAATATAGTGTTAGTGACTGCGGTCACCAGGTTGTAACTTAAACCCCCACGGCTTATTTAAGTTATAAATACGCTCATTTTTAACATAGCTCTCAGATGCTATCTCTTCCTATCTTCTTAAAATGATTTACAAGCCAGGAAGCAAATATAAGACCTAAAGTGATTGAATTCTTTTGAGTTTCTATGGGTAGCACCAGAGGCAAACTGACTTTTTTACTCCTTTCTGTCTCACATGTGTGTGTGCGCACTCGTGCACACACGCACACACACACAGTCTTTGTCTCTCTCACAAATAAATATTTTGCCTGTTACTGATCTGGTCCCAGGAGAGTCACTGATTGATGGATTGACATGGCTGTTTGGATATTTGTCTCCTTGCTTTGTGCTTAGCCCTATCATATTTTAAGTTTTTTCAAGAGTAAGTAACCTTTATCTTTGTTACCATTTCCTTCTCCTAAACCATCGTTTTTCTCCATGCCTTCCTTTTCAAAATGCATCTAGATTCTGTCCCGTAGTTCTTAATTCTTAACACAGATTTCTTTAAATTAAGTTTGGCAAATAATACTGGGAGTTTGTTTTGTTCTTTAGTGGCTAAGTCATGACTGACTCTTTTGCGACACTATGGACTGTAGCCTGTCAGGCTCCTCTGTCTGTAGGATTCTCCAGGCAAGAATACTGGAGTGGGTTGTCATGCCCTCCTGCAGGGGATCTTCCTGATCTAGGGATCAAACCTGTGTCTCCTGCATTGGCAGGGGGATTATTTACTGCTGAGCCACCAGGGAAGCCCAATACTAGGAGAAGACTGTGTAACTTCTCCTCACTACTGTAATCAGAATGTTGAAAATCTGCAGTGATTATAATCATCCAGCGGGATTGCTGATTGTACCAGGGAGGCAGCTGTGAAGTTCTAACTTCCGGTCTAATTCCTAAAGAAAATGTTCAGAGGCAATACCTCATGTGTAGAACATAATGCTTTTTGCCATGTCGCCCTACCATCATGAATTCAACTTGGTGGACCATGTTTTATAATATAACAAAATGATTTATAGATTGGGCATATAGGTTGATAGCCTATGGGGTGAGCTATACTCAAAATCTGCCCAATGGAAATATTCTATATAAAACCTAACAAAATTAACCAGAAGTATTTTTTTTCCTGAACTATTCTGTTATGCTAGACTCAAAGGAAGACCTTCTCGAACAAGAGAAAGGAAGTCAGAAATATAGAGAAAAGCAGATAAAAATAAAATCTGTTTCACAAAAACAATAAAGTTAACATTGAGGAAATTGAAGATCAGAAACATTAAATAACTTACTTCATTTGCAGATCTGGACAGTGGAAGAGGCAGGATTCAATGCTGGGAGTCCAGTCTGGAACCCATCTTTTTAATGTCTGGTTTAGGAGAACTATGCACCTGCTCCTGAGGTTGCTGGAGCCAGGAGTCCTTGGAAAAGGAACGCAGTGGCTAACATGTTTGGTTTCCACGAGCCCACACTGTGTTTGCTCACCCTCAGCCCCTTATGTTTTAGTCAACTCCGGCTGCCCTGAGAAAATGCTGTTGACTAGGTGGCTTAAACAACAGAAATCTATTTCTCTTAGGTCTGGGACCTCTGAATCTCAGTTGCTACACGTGGGTTTTCTCTACTTGCTGCAAGCAGGGCCTACTGTTCCTTGTGGAGCACAGGTTTCTCTTCGTGGTGGCTTCTCTTGTGGCAGAACATGGGTTCTAGGCATGTGGGCTTTAGTAGTTGTGGCTGCTAGGCCCTAGATTACAGGCTCAGTAAGTTGTGTGCAGAGGCTTACTTGCCTCGCGGACATGTGGGGTCTTCCTGGACCAGGGATCGAACCTGTGTCCCCTGCGCTGGCAGGTGGATTCTTGACCACTGGACCTCCAGGCAAGTCCCAACTGGTCAGATTCGGATGAAGGTCCTCTTGCAGCTTGCAGACAGCTGTCTTCTTACTGTGTCTTCACTTGGCAGAGAGCGAACTCTGGTATCTTTGTCTTCCCATGTGGACACTAGTCCCAACATGCCCCTCCCCTTCATGACCTCATCTCTGTATAATTGCACCCACCCCAGATAGCATCTCACTGGGGCTTAAGGCTTCAACATATGGATTTCAGAGGACACAGACATTCAGTTCAACGCACCTTGTTTCCATAATGGTTGAACAATCAAGCTGACCACATCTAAACTAATGTACATTCAAAAGAGTGCAACTCATATGGTGGTGATTTCAGTAACATCACTTTTCTTTTAAATCCTGTGGGTTGTTTTTGTAATTCTTCATGGTAGTGATAGGGTGAGGAGGTTGTTATTTTGTTTCATTTTATTTTAAATGTAGACTTTTTCCTTCATAGCTGCTACATAGGCTTTTTCCTGCTGTAGCTGTTTTATCCTCTTGCTGGTTGGGCCCTACAAAATGTTTACCTTTGGAGAAAAAAAATAAGCAAATAAAAGGAACAATACTAGGCATGATAATTATGACACCCGCGTGTATGTGGAAGATACTTCACACAAGACACTTTTAGCTACCATATATTAATGTGCTGATCATAGAATAAATTAATCTATTTTGTTAATGTCATCCTATCCTGGATCCAAAAGCAGAAAAAAAGCAATATTCATACTTAGAGAACATGAGAGAGGAATAGTAACAGCATACACCCATTAGTGAAGATGGTCAATGGGATTTACCAGATGGTGAAAAAGAAAATGTGTCAGAGATGAATGGATAAAGAGGATGTAGTGTGTGTGTATGAACATTATATATATATAGGCATACCTATATATAATGGACTATTACTCAGCCATAATAAAGAATGAAATAATGCCATTTGCAGCACATTGTTGGACCTAGAGATTATTATTCTAAATGAAGTCAGTCAAACAAAGACAAATATATGTTATCACTTATATGTGAAATCTAAAAAAAAAAAAAGACAAATGAACTTATTTATAAAATAGAAATAGACTCACAGACATAGAAAACAAACTTGTCTTTACCAAAGGGGATAGCAGAGGTGGGGGAAGACATAAATTATGAGTTTAGAATCAACAGATACATACTACTGTATATAAAATAGATGAACAACAAAAACCCATTTTATAGCAAGGGGAACTATATTCAATATCTTGTGTTACCCTATAATGGAAAAAAACTAAGAAAGGATAGATAACAATCACTTCTCTGTACACCTGAAAACTAACACAATATTGTAAACCAACTATTTTTCAATTACAAACAAGAATGTGTCAGTTCAGTGAATATTAACTACAAAAATTCCATTTTTATCAAATTTGACAATCAGGAGAATGAACTTTAAGCACTGTCTTAATGACTTTGGTGACAAACCAGAGTAGATCAGCATAGAGAAATCTGAGAATCCAATCTCCTCTGTAATGAGAACTTTTATTACCAACAGCATGATCAAAATGTTTAAACTCTCATGAAAGCTGAAATGTGAAGAGTAAAACATCAGTGGTTGTTAACAGGGATGATTTTTAAATCAAGATCATTAACCAAACTGGTTTCTGAAAGAACTGAGTATAAATGCTGCTGCAGTAGCACATCAGTTTAGAAGGGTGCTTATACTGGAAAAAAACGAACATTGATTGATGATTGAAGAATTCAAGCTCAAAAATATTGACTTCAAACTTTTAAGTAGATGAACTCCACTGGGGAGACGTACAGAAAGAACCACTGATGGGGCTCCAGATTCTAAGCACAGTCTTTCCCTTGGAGAAGCTGAACTCAACTTTGAGCTCATATTGAATTCACAGGAGCTTCAAGGGAGTTCAGATTAGCACAACAGGGGGTTAAAGCAAGATCAGATTGTGGCCTTTTAATGCTCTCTGTGTTCACTGCCTCAGAAGTCTGTGGGAATGCTCTGTGTGGAGGAACTCAGTAGGGGCAGTGAATAAGGAGAGTGCATCTGTATCTTTTCTGTCTTGGGTGGCAGACTGAATTCCCGCATAATGAATGAGCTAATTTATCATTTGGGGCTCATTATCAGAAAGCATTGTGTAAGCAGATTATTAATAATTCAAAGTTTCCAACCTTTCAATAACTCCAAAAGTGCTCATTATATAACCCTGTCTTGAAACAGTCAGATAAAACCAGGGTATGAAACCAAATTGTTCATTTCCTACTTTGAAGCCTCATGCACATATAAGCTCTGACCCCAGTGCTGCCCTGCATAAAATATTACCTACTTCATAAGATTGGCTCAGACAGTAAAGAATCTATCTGCAGTGCAGGAGACTCGAGTTCGATCCCTACATCGGGAAGATCCCCTGGAGAAGGGAATGGCTTCCCACTCCAGTTCTTGCCCAGAGAATCCCATGGACAGAGGAGCCTGGTGGGCTACAGTCCACAGGGCCACAAAGAGTTGGACACAACTGAGCGACTAACACACTTTTTATAAGATAGTCCTGAGTATCAATGTGGTAACATACTTATAGTGCCTACACTGGTTACCAGTGTGAAAAGATAGCTGAACAGATGCTGTATGCTTTCTTTTTGGATTCAATCTGACATTACTAGCAAAAGTAAAATGTTCGTTAAAGTCAGAAGAATAAAGTAAGTTGAAACTTGATCCATTCGATTGTTTTAAATGCACTAATTTTACGACAAGTAACCATAGAGTGACTGTATTGTTTAAGTTCTCAAAAAACTAAAATGGAGATATCTTAGCATGTGGTCAGATTGATGTTATTTAAATGTGTTGATGTATCTATGTGAGTGTGGATGTTTTAGGAACAATTCCAAGGACTGATAAAAGATTGCATTTGGGAGTTTTCCCGAATAAAATTTTGGGGAAACAGCCAAACTTTTTTTCTGGTCTTAATATTTGGGAAGCTACATAATCTCATGGCTATCAATTAATTCACATGGTTCTTTTGTTGGTTGCAGTGAACAATGATACTATGTTAGGCTGGGTCATTGAGACAGCAAGACTGGGAGAAATATTAGAGTGCTAACACTGTATTCAGTGGAAACAGTGTCAGACTTTAATTTTTTGGGCTCCAAAATCACTGCAGATGGTGATTGCAGCCATGAAATTAAAAGACGCTTACTCCTTGGAAAGAAAGTTATGACCAACCTAGATAGCATATTAAAAAGCAGAGACATTACTTTGCCAACAAAGGTACATCTGGTCCAGGCTATGGTTTTTCCAGTGGTCATGTATGGATGTGAGAGTTGGACTGTGAAGAAAGCTGAGTGCCGAAAAATTGATGCTTTTGAACTGTGGTATTGAAAAAGACTCTTGAGAATCCCTTGAACTGCAAGGAGATCCAATCAGTTCATCCTAAAGGAGATCAGTCCTGGGTGTTCATTGGAAGGACTGATGCTGAAGCTGAAACTCCAGTACTTTGGCCACCTCATGCGAAGAGTTGACTCATTGGAAAAGACCCTGATGCTGGGAGGGATTGGGGGCAGGAGGAGAAGGGGACGACAGAGGATGAGATGGCTGGATGGCATCACCGACTTGATGGGCATGATTTTGAGTAAACTTCGGGAGTTGGTGATGAACAGGGAGGCCTGGCATGCTGCGATTCATGGTGTCGCAAAGAGTTGGACACGACTGAGTGACTGAACTGAACTGAACACTGTATTGGAAAGGTTCAAAACCAGTACAGGAAGCATGATGAGAGAGAAAACTGAGTCAATACGAGATGAGAATCTCTGCAGTGTCAAACTTTGTGTTCTGGTCACCTCCTCACAGTGAGTTTGAAGGATACCCAGCGGTTCAATATGGCTTACATATCTTCTGAAGGGCTACGTGAAAAAACATATCTTGTAGGGTCCATGAAGAGAGAAAGGAGCAGAAATTTGTGTATAGCCTATCCCAAACTGCCACTTAACACTGGCCAAGGTTTACCCCACAGGGAATGGACTCCACTAAATTGTGGCATATGAGCTTTGGTGGCCACTTATGACTGACTCCCTGGTAGCTCAGACGATAAAGAATCCTCTTGCAATGCAGGAGACCCAGGTTCAATCCCTGTGTTCGAAGATCCCCTGAAGAAGGGAATGACTGGCCACTCCAGAATTTTTGCCTGGAGAATTCCATGGACAGAAGAGCCTGCTGGGCTACAAACCATGGGGTTGCTAAGAGTTGGACATGATTGAGCAACGAACAGTTTTCACTGAAAGTAATAAAGGCACTTCTATATGGATAGGACTTGACATATGGGGCCCAAAGTTTCAGATTTGGGAAACCCAAAATGAGGACCATTCAGAGGTTGCCACCATTTCTCAGTTTCAGTGGCTTGTCTCAGAAATCTTTCCATGGTGCCTGTGTGCAGAAATATCTAACAGTTCTATTATTGCACGGATGGATCAAACAGTGTAGTAAGTACGTCCTGATAGATTAGTGGTCATTTTTAAAAATACATGTAAATCGAAAGAAGATATAACAGTATAATTTCATCCTTAACTAATTACAGTTACTAATATGATGTGTGCTGTACAGTTTTCAAGCCTTGAAATTGAACTGCATATCATCATTCTCATTTATTATTCACATTGATTTTCATGCTGCTTTTCCAGCAATAAGATGTCACCAAAAGATATATATCACATAACCTCCCCTCCACTGGGAAATCTTTCCATTCTCTCCTCCAGGGCCCACTCCCTTGGCATTCCTACTCTCCCTGGGGCTTTCCTCATCCTACAGGACAGTACAGAGGAAAAAAAAAAAAAAAAAAGAATAATGTTTAAATCGTGAAACCCATAAACCTAGGATTTATAGTTTGGGGTAAATGTCTAACAAATGCCAACCATTGGTTAAAATTGTAAAATATCCTATAGAACCCCTGTGTAGCCTCATAGCACTCCAGGACACCTTTGTGTGTGGTATGAGAATCTCAGTTGTCAGCAATAGCAAAGGAAGCAGGTGGCATCTTATGAACTCAGGATAGGTTATATAGAATCTGAAGTAGCTCACAAAGTCAGTCTGTGTTGTATCAAAATCCTTTCTACATTTTCAGACCAAAGCCTTCAAAATTATCAAATAACCAAATATTAACTATATAGCATTGTAGAATACAGAATCTGTTCTGTATTCTCTTTCAATAAAATCTTAATTGTTTGGCTATAGGAAGAGATCTAAAATCCTATGTTTTCTCACATATGAAATGAGACTTAGTTGTAGACACTCACTCCTTCATGAATTTTTTGGGAGTATTATGTAAGCTGTTTCTTTAAAGTACTTTCCACAATACCTGTGTCTTAGGAGCCCAATCCCTTTCACACTCCAACCACTAATATCATCTGTTAGACTCTTTCCCTAGAACTGACAGTACCTTCACCTGGAATAGAGGCAAAATTAGTCTAGGTAAGAAGAACAAATTCTAGATACTTTGGGGAGGTTGTCCCCTTACCCACATCTGTAGCAACTTGGCCTCAGTGTTGCTGAAAACCATTTAAACGTTGCTTGAAAATTCCAGCTGTTTCAGTTATGGCAGTTCCCCAGAGCAGATAAGGTGCTGCAAAAAATAGACATGGTCCAGCTAACCTCAAACTGCAATTCTACATGCAGTTTAAAATTATAGATAACTGAGTATATTCATCATACTTGTCGATTAGCTTTGTCTCAAGTATTGACTTCAGGTCTTATGAATTTCAGCAATTGATCATGTTCTTAATCCCATGTATTAGATGATCACCTAATGGATTTGTTTGTGTGTGCTGTTGCTTGTCTTCTTGCCTGGGAAGTCATATGTCAACTTTAGCTCTCAGATTACAGAGTAGGGCAGCCTTTTCTTGTCTACTGCCTTAGTCAGAGGCCATCTCTAGACCCAATCAGGACTGATCATTTGAAGGATATGACAACATGCCATGTTGTCATTACACACACACACACAAATGATGAGCCAGACATGATGGGTAGCATCATATAGTCTTATTTGGAAGGAACCACACTGGTCAGCAGGCCAAAGTTCAATTCAGTTTAAGAAAGCCTGTCAACTGCACCCAGATATGCCCAGTAAGGAGAAAAGAGAATGCGTGCTAAGCTATTAAAGTAAATCCCCTGAAGGTATTGATTAGCTGAAAGATATTGTACTCAGAACCTGTTGCCTTAAGAAATTGCTTTAAACATACAAGTAAGTCAATAATTGTCTTTCAGATTTCAATTTCAAAAAGTCAATATTGAATTTCAAAAAGTCAATAAAATAGAGAATGTATACTTCCTAGGTGGTGCAGTGGTAAAAAATATACCTGCCAATGCAGGAGACACAGGTTTGATCCCTGGGTTGGGAAGATCCCCTGGAGGAGGAAATGGCAACCTGCTCCAGTGTTCTTACCTGGGAAATCCTATGAACAGGGGAACCTGGTGGGCTATAGTCCATGGAGTCACAGAGTTGGACACGACTTAGCGACCGAGCACACACACACATAATACCTAAAAAAAATTTTGGTGTAGGTATACGTGTGCGTGTCAGTGAGATAATAAAGAGACAAAGGTTGGGGGTGGGAGGAAAGATATATATATATATCTTAATGTATATAATTATATATATATACCTTTTTCTTTCCTAGTGGAGCTTACTACAGGTGTTTCACAGTAAACTATTCACAGAAGTTCAAAAAGGAGCCAACACAAAACCAGAAGAAGCCATGTAGAAACTTGCTGCTAATATAGCTGGATGACAGACTACAAATTTACTTTTCTAAAAATATTAAAATTCCATTTCTTCGATCTTGAGTTCAAATGAAAAAAGTCCTGAGTTCTTCCTTGTGAATGAAATTTTACTTCCTCTGGTCTTGATCTATCCTCAATGGTCTTATTCCAAAGAGGCCCATTCACAGAAGCAAAATGAGCTATAGGCAGGTTGACCATATTTATATACTTGCTTTATTCCTCTAATATACACAAATATATTACATATTTCATTCTACTTGAAATACACTGTCTAGTGTTTCTCACTAGACTTGTTAAGCCTCTTTTGGGCAGCAGTCTTTATTTTGTCCCTTCCTTGATTTAATAAGATTGCAATATCAGAAAAATACTGTTATATTGGTGGTGTATACCTTTTATGTTATATTGTTTGGTGTGTACCAGTTTACCAAGTGCTTACATGTACCTTAGGTGACTGATGACATTTTCCATTTATTTCAGTCAGTGGACTATGTGCCATAACTTACATTTTATTGATGACATAGCTGTGACTTGTAGAAGCCTTTCATAAATATAATGGAAGGGTTGTGATTCAGTCAAGTTTCCATGTCCAGTGTACATTTGGGTACACTTAATTTATCTCAACACATGAT
This sequence comes from Dama dama, assembly GCF_033118175.1. NCBI lineage: Eukaryota > Metazoa > Chordata > Mammalia > Artiodactyla > Cervidae > Dama > Dama dama. Next base: position 36,453,291 of record NC_083684.1, read on the forward strand.
ACCCTAGCACTGTCTCATAATATATATCCATAAATGTATTTAGATATACACAATAGAAAATTTTTGATATTCCTTATGGTACTTTTCTCAGAAAAAAGATAGGTAATATTTTGAAGAAGGAACCACGTCTTCAAACATGAATTCCCAACAATGACAAGGAAGATGCTTGTAGAGTGTGAAACTGCCCTAGTCTCTCCAGTGTTCACTTTTCCTGGGCTTAATTATACATGAAATATGCAAATCACAACTTTCTGAATGTACACAGATTCCACAAACAAACACAAGTGCATTTTCAAGAGCGACTTTAATTTTCCTTCTTTTCATCCTAATTGACAACATTCATAGAAGGAGCACAGTTTGAGCAGTAAAAAGTCGGGAAAAATTAACTACAGAGACAGTTTGAACTGTATAATATGTTTCCTCTTTCATTAAAAGAATGAAATATTGTCAGTGCCCTTTATGGTTTTAATTAAGTATGTCAGTATAATACTTAACTGAGAGAAATATGCAAATGATTGTTTTTTTTTTTTTATAAGGCCACAGCTAAATAAGCATAGCACTCTGCCAATACCCATCTCATTATATGTCTATGCAGAAGTCCTGTGCAGATTAAGTTGTTATAGGTGTTTCTTTTTAACCTAGAAAGTTATTCCTAACATTTTCATGCTTAGGGATCTGCATAAAAATACTAGCAAGTTTGCATTTTTTTCAGTATTATCATGCAGTACTCTTCTTAGAGAAAATGAATATGATGAATTCCAATGATAAGCATATTCCATGTTTGTGATCATAGAAGCCAAAAGGGAACTTTGAGGAATAGATCAAGATGCCTTTCTATCTCTCCTTGAGCATCAGTCTAAGCATGCTTGATTGAAACTTGCAGAAATGAATGTATCATATCCTTCTAGAATTTAAGAAGCCCTGTGAGATACTGACAGACTATGTAGACTTAAAAAAAGATACCTTGTTAAACTTCTAAAGAGTTGCTCTGCCTAAACCATCATGGCAGATCCATGTTGCAGACTCTAGTGCCTGTCTTCTGGTTGCTCTCAAACACCCTACACTCCACTTAAGCCATACCACTAACTTTTCTTCAATGTTGCTTTTCCCTGCTTTTATCCTAAGCATGTGCAATCGTCTTTAATTAATAATGTCTTTTCCTTCCTCTTCCTCTGGACATTGTACTTTTCCATGTAATTTAAATACCCTGTCTTCTCTGAAAGCTTCCCCTCGGTGATCACCTGTTTGTGCTGTTTTTAGCCCTTTACACTTATCTGTTGCCATTAATTGGTTTTGTGATGCCATCTTCAACCTCTTCACACCCACTGCAAAATTATTGTTTCCTTGCCATTCTGAACCTATTGTTATTTGTCATTTCATGGTTCATGTCCCCAGTCCCATGGAAACCTAATAGGCATTGTTGGCAATTTAAAGTTTCTTTGTGTGACACATTTATTGGTAAATGTCTAAGACATATTTTTGATAAAGATTGTTATAGGTATTCTTTGGGGGAAATATTCAGATATTTACTGAGCAATCTCTTAAATGGGATTAAAGTGATTTTCTAAGTATGCAGCGGACTAAAGAATAAAGAAATATGCTCTGACCTTCACTATTTTAAATAGTTGCTTGCAATTTAAAACTTTCCTAGCCATAATATTCATAATTACCTAACCTTTCCTTCATCCTGAAATGCTGCATTCTGTGTGAATCTGATAAAGGTTAACTGAAAGAAAAGTAGAAATTATTTACTCTCTGATATAAAAAATATCTCTATCACCTCATATAAAAGCAAACCCCTCTGTTAATAGTGAATGTAAGTCATTTGTGAAATTATTTATTTTTCTTGTTTCTATACAATGAGAATACCCATTCCATTATTTTCAGACTGAGATAGAAATACTCTTTTCTGGAATGGAACCAGTTTCTTGAATCGAAAAGGGGCTGTCTCATCTGCGTTCTCTGCTGTGTGCCTTCTCTCAGCCTCAGTTGCTCTTCCTACACTTCTCCACCTGGGTGACTCCATCGTCTATCAAGGCATGGCAGCTGTCACTCCTATCTGTCTTCCCTGCCTGCCCCAAATATCAGAATGAATGTTTTTAATCTATGCCCCAGTAATACGCTCTTCACTCCCCGATTTCATTCAGTTATTAATGCTTCCATTCAACAAATATTTACTGAGAACCCCCTTTATGTTTGGAACTGAGGGTTCACTGGTGGATGACAGCGCCCATGATGTCTTTCCAGATGTTCAGTCCGGTTTAGGGTTTCTCTCACATAACATGTTTCAAACAGTATTAATTGTGTTTGTCTGCCCTATCAGATTCTGTACTCTGTCCTGGAATGGAGGCTGCATCTTATATTGCATCCTGAGCACCTAAGTCCTGAGAAAGAAGGCAATCAGTCAATTTTTTACTAAACCGGTGCCCAGAGAAGCTTGCATTTGTTTAATCTCACTCTCTGTCCATTGACCAGTAAAGATTTGGTCAACTCCGCAATTCTGAGGGGTCCAGATAGAATTGGAAATATGTTTTAAATCTTCTTGCAATGTAGTATTCTGCATAAAATTGGAGCTCACTGAATATTCTTTATTTAGTTAAATGCCACTCTGAATTTTGCTGCATGCTGTAAAACATATGAATGAGTAGAATAACTGGTAAGGCTGTTGCCTGTCACTGTTTTGAGTTCTGGGTACCTCCCATTGAGTATTTAATCACAGCTCAGTCCTAATGATGTCAGTTCTGAGAAAGTAAGGCCTTCTGTTTGGTGTTAGGGCATGACTATTAATGTGGACAACATGGATCAGTCAGCAAGTATATATGTGCAGGTTCCAATAACTTGGTTTCTATTGTTAATACCTCTTCCCATAATTTGTCTCTTGCTCCAGTAATTAATAATAAGAGCAAATGTCATTCAATTAATATTTGGAAGATATTGAAGATGCCTCAAAATTTGTCCTTCATGGGCAGGAGTGACACTATGCTTGTTTGGAAAGCAGGGGGATGTACATTCTAATGTTTATAATGAGAGCTCAGCAAGAAAGTGGTTGGACCACTACTGGCACACATGACAAAAGCCTTCTGGAGGGAAAAATGTCCCTCAAGGTTCCCTAGTCCAGTTACTTCCCAGTGGACACCAAATGCTTGACATTAGAAAGAAGAGGCATTCTATATAGTAAGAAAGTTAAAGGATCTAAAAATCAATTCTTACTGAACTTAAAATGTAAAAGCTGATGCAACTGTAAGTACTTGTATTTTAATTTGCCAAGTAATTAAGGAATTATAATCATCTATCATTTATACTATCTCTTTAGAATAGCACCTTAGAAAAATTACATCTGTTATTACAGTTAGCAAAATAGAGTTTGCAGCTCCTAGTTGACCCAAAACTGGCTAATGTTGTGTGACCTAAAATGAGTAAAGCATCCATTTTTCCACCATCATATATATGAAAAAAATCTAACCTTAAACAGGGTTAATAGACACATGATGGTAACATATCACAGCAGACAAGATTGTTTGGCAGACCTAACTCCCATTCTCTAATGCTTTTCTCCCTCTAATGCTACCGCCACTTAAATGGCTGGAAAAAGCTGCTTATGCACAACCCCTCCCTCTCTACAAGTCAGAGAAGGGTGACATATTTCTCTAGAATTATAATTAACAGGATGCATTCTAGAAACAAATCTTTGAGTTTTAATCCCATCTCACCCACTCACTAAGCTGTGTGACTGTGCAAAACATGACTCCTCTTTCTTCTGTGGAATAAGAGATAACCAGAGCATCTACCTCATCTGGTTACAGTGAGGTAGGTATTTGAATGAGTTATTATGTAAAATATGCTTAGAATGGCCTGTAGCATAGAGTAAGTGCTATATGTGTATAAGCTATTACTACTCACCATGTTCTTGTTAATCTTGGCAAAGAAGGTAAATTGGAAATCTGCTGTTTTTGGAAAGCTTTTACTTTCCTAATAAAATCAAAAGTTGTAGCTGGCACTATACTGCCTCCCTAATGCCAATCATGAAACTGGAAATGATACCTGCATCTGGAACAGATGGGTGGACATTATGAAAATGTAAGCAATGGGGAAAAGCTCAAGAAAATTAGAGATAAGCAAAATTTGAACTCAGACCAACAGCAACATCCCTCCTTTTGGGTGTTTAAACCACTGTAATCAAGTTTTACATTAGCTGAAATGCACAGCCTTTTTTTCACTGAGATGCCGATGGATCTGATCTGATAGCTAAGTTTTCTTACTGCCAGAGTTATGTAAAATGTTCTCTGCTTCTCTAAAGGATCAAAAGATGGAGCACATTTTATGAAGTGTTTCACACATAGCTTCTGGAACACTTAGATCTTTTCAGGTCAAAAGAGCTTGTCCCTCAGTTAGCATTATGTCTCATCACACATTTTCACTGTGGCATTAAGTTAATTGTCCAGATCTTACCTGTGGAGAGAACAACATTATTTCTAAGCCCCTGAAGAAGTCCTTGGCAGTTTTAGAGACAGACTGTCTTTGTATAGACTATTTGATATTAGCTATGACATTTTTACTTTGCAGTGGAAATGTACACATTGATACTTGTGGTAGCCAGCCTCCCCGACTCCCCCTACTAATGCCTGCCTCCCAGTACTCAGACCTTGCAAGGATTCCTCCCACATTTTACCAGTGTTTGTCTGCGTGATCAACAGCACAGAGAGCAGTGATTGTGTGTCACTTCGGATCAGGTTATAAAAGACCACAGTTTCTAGCGAGGATGTTCTCTTCCTAGCCAGCTCTTTCAGATCCCTCACTGTGGGCAGAGTGAGTTGCCATGTCCTGCGGACACTTAGGCTTCCTATGGAGAGCCTCCCTTGGCAGGGGACGGAGTCGATGGTCAGCAGCCAGTGAGGAAGCGAGGCATGGCAACCACATGGATGAGCTTGGCAGTTAATTCTTCAGCCTCAGTTAGACCCTGAGGTGACTACAGTTGGGCCAAGCCAGCAGCTTACTGTAACCTTGTGAGAGACTCTAGACCAGCACCACTCAGTTAAGCCACTCTATTCTGACCCTAAAACCCTGTCTGAGATGATAAATGTGTTGTTTTAAGCTACTAACTTTTTGGATTTCCAGGTGGCACTAGTGGTAAAGAATCTGCCTGCCAATGTAGGAGACATAAAAACACAGGTTTTATCCCTGAGTCAGGAAGCTCCCCTGGAGGAGGCATGGCAACCCACTCCAGTATTCCTGCCTGGAAAATTCCAAGGGCAGAAGAGCCTGGTGGGCTACAGTCCATGAGGTTGCAAAGAGTTGGGCAGAACTGAGCATGCACACACACACACACAAGCTACTAACTTTTAGTTTTTTTTGTTTGTTTTTAGCAGTAGATAAGAAGAGTTATCTAGTTATATTACAGTAAAAATTGAAGGCATCAGTCTTACGTGGTATGTCACAAGAATGTGTTCAAGGTTGCCAATTCCCCAAGAATGTTCTATGAAATCTGAGTACTTTTTTTTAAGGTATGTATATACATACATATACACATATATATGTGTGTATTCATCAGTATGCAGGCATAAGTGTAGTGGCAATCTATGGACCTTAAGTGACAGATACTTTATGTGAGAAAAGAAAGGCCACATAACTGGAGGCAAATGCCTTGACTAATGAGGCTCCAGTTATAATACAAAGAGAGGTGAGGAGTTTTTCCTTGCTTGCTTTCAGAGTCCTTTATTTCCAGAAGAGGCCAAAAAGCCTACTTCATGAAGACGCTAGAAAGTATAATAACATGACAAATATAAAATATCCAGGTCATAAACTGGTACATATCCAGTACCCTATAAATGTATATCTCCTTCTATAAGAACAAACCTTGAAATACAAATTAATAAGAGTACTGAACTACTTTGTTCATATTTAAAAATCATTGTCATTGTATATCCATTTAAAAATTACTTTATTTAAAAGCTATCAATAATGTATTATATATATATAACACATATATATATATACACATATACATACACACACACACACATATATAGCCATGCTATAAAGGCAATTCATTTTCATTCATATATATTGAATGTTAGAGACTTACTCAAGTAAAACATAGTTGTAGTTTAATCTAACAGTGATGAATTACTGGAGTGAATTCATGCAAACAGGGAAATTGAAATTAAATTCATCACACCAAGGAAAACACTTCCTACCCATGTAAATTAGCAGCTTTTCCGCTAAAATCAATTTGTTTTGGTAAATTATGCAAAAATCCTCAAAGGGCTTAGGTAAGTAATTTATTATACTCTTGGCTGTTTCATAATGTTAGGAAATAAAATGTATTCACACAATATTAGATGGCATAAGCTGAGAGCTTTAGTGACAATTTTTATTACAATTAATCTAACTTGACTGCACTGTCAGAACACCCACATTATATGGGACATATAATTTTTGTGCCAGTGCTTAGAAGATGCTACATTAAAAAATAAAGAAAAAGCTCTGTCTTTAAGAGTGCCAATTATTTCCTGAAACATTTTATGGCAAAGGTCAGTAATTTCAATGAAAAATGCCTTGAATTCTGTAGTTCCAAGAGAGGAAATTGCCTTTCTAGCCAATATGAGAATACAGGTTTGCACAAGACTATTGTAGAATTCTTGCTATAATTCAAAGTGAATGTGTTTGTTTAGCAGATGATATTATGCTAGTGTATCACCAAATCTAATATGCACCTGTAGTCACATAGAACATCCAATAAATCTCTTTTAGCAAAAGGGTAGAAGTGTTATCTTTAAAAATCTCTCTCTCACCCTATATCCAATTGTTTAGGTTATTGGAGTCATTTTAATTCATCTATACTTACAACCCTCTATTCTACTGTGTGAGATCAGTTTTAGAAACATCATTTCTTGTCCAAACTGCATGAAATAGGCACTGCATGGTCTTGTATCTCCCATCTAATTACCCCCAAATCCCTTCCCCACGTGGTAAAATGAAAGTGAAAGTGCTCAGTTGTGTCTGACTCTTGTGACCCCATGGACTATACAGTCCATGGAATTCTCCAGGCCAGAATACTGGAGTGGGTAGCCTTCCCCTTCTCCAGGGGATCTTCCCAACCCAGGGATGGAACCCAGGTCTCCCACATTACAGGCAGATTCTTTCCCAGCTGAGCCACCAGGGAAGCCCAAGAATACTGGAGTGGGTAGCCTTTCCCTTCTCCAGGGTATCTTCCCGATCCAGGAATTGAACTGGGGTCTCCTGCATTGTAGGCAGATTCTTCAACTGAGCCATCAGGGAAGCCCCCTACAGGGTAGGCAAAATCAAGTTACCAAACATGAAGCTGGTATGACACTCCACTGCTTGAGGTTACTTAGTGGCTTCTTGTGACCACAGTAGGAATACTAACCATATAGAATACCACATAAGACCTAGTGCATCATTACTTGCCTTGTCTTAATCCTTCCTTCAGGCCCTTCATCCCTATCCCATCAAATTCCTTGCCTACCCTAAAACACATCATGAATTTTTCAAAGTATATTACTAGCATAACCCCACCCACTGAAGCATGCTCTACCTTTTGCCTGGCACCTCTCTTTTTAGATCACTAAAATTTAGAGGATTTTATCCTTTTTGGCTTCATATTTTTAAAGCACCTAAAATCATAATCATTTGTTTGTTTTTCTGTTCTCTCTCCAGAATACATAAACTTCATAAAGACTAATACATAGTTGGTTTCATTAGTAATTTTATGTGTATGTGTGTAAACATATTTCAAATACTATAAATGCTTTTATACTAGCTGGTTATTTCCTTGATACTTCTAATCTGCTTTACTTTATTCTCCACAAATCTTGGAACTTCCACAAACTAAGATTTCCATGGTATGGTCTTTTGCATCCAATTATTTGCTCTCTTGGTCACAAAATTGGAAAACTGAAAATCTACTTAAGTGCTTTAAATATATAATCATGATAATACAATGGAAAAATGATAAACATTTTGGAAATTACCCTGGAACCATCTTAGCTTATTTTCTGATTAGGATCATTTCACCTGTGTAGTCTTGTGCTTTTGATATAGATGGTAGCTGATCTATTTCTGTGTACATTGGAAGCATCAAGTAGTTTTAAAAATAAATGGCCATCTACTGGCACGAAAACAGAAATATAGATCAATGAAACGGGATAGAAAGCCCAGTAATAAACCCACAACCTATGGACACCTAATCTGTGACAAAGGAGACAAGAATATACAATGGAGAAAAGACAGCCTCTTCAATAAGTGGTGCAGGGAAAATTGGACAGCTACATGTAAAAGAATGAAATTAGAGCACTCCTTTTGTGTACAAAAATAAACTCAAAATGGATTGAAGATGTAAACAAAAGTGCAGACATTATAAAAATTTTAAGGGGAAAACATAGGCAGAACACTCTTTGACATAAACCACAGCAAGATCTTTTTTGACCCAACTCCTAAAGAAATGAGGATAAAAACAAAAATAAACAAATGGGACCTAATTAAACTTAAAACCTTTTCACAGGAAAGGAAACCAGGAACAGGACGAAAAGATAACCATCAGAATGGGAGAAAATATTTGCAAATGAAGCAACTGACAAAGGATTAGTCTCCAAAATATACAAGCAGCTCAATAAAAAATAAAAAAATGTGCAGAAAACCTAAGTAGACACTTCTTCAAAGAAGCCATACAGATGGCCAACAGACATGAAAATATGTTCAACATCACTAATTACTAGAGAAATGCAAATCATAACTACAATGAGGTATCATTTCATGTTGATCAGAATGGCCATCACCAAAATTCAATATAGAATAAATGCTGGAGAGGGTGTGAGGAAAAATGGAAATTTTATATTTTCACCCTCATGCACTGTTGGTGGAAATGTAAATTGGTACAGCCACTGTGGAGAACAATATGGAAGTTGCTTAAAAAACTAAAAATAAAATTACCATATAAGCCAGCAAACCCATTACTGGTCATATACTCAGAGAAAACTATAATTGCAAAAGATACTTGCACCTCAGTGTTCATTGAAGCACTGTTTACAATAGCCAGGACATGGAAACAAATGTCTACCAACAGGAAAATAGATAAAGAAGGTATGCTACATATATACCATGGAATATTACTCATCCATAAAAAGGAATGAAATTGAATCATTTTGTAAAGACATGGATGGACAGAGATTGTCATACTGAGCCAAGTACGTCAGAATAAGAAAAATACATTAACATACATATGTGGTATTTAGAGAAAAGATACAGATGTGATCTTATTTGCAAAGCAGAAGTTTAGATGCAGATGTAAGGAACAAATGTATGAATACCAAGGAGGAACAGGGGGTTGGGATGAATTGGGAGATTGGAATCGACAAATATAGTGTTATGTATAAAATAGATAACTAATGAGAACCTATTATATAGCACAGGGTACCCTACTTGCTGCTCAGTGGTGCCCTAATGGGAGGGAAATCCAGAAAAGAGGGGTGATGTGAGTCACCTCGCTATACAATAGAAGCTAACGCTGTAAAGCAACTATACTCTATTAAAATCTTTAAATAAAATAAATGGCCATCTTTGAAAGACCTGATGGTTTCAAGTAACACTGGCATCCATTCTCCATATGATCCTTAAGACGATATTGGTGTTGAGACAGGCCAAGATTCCTCTCCTCTAACCTACTTCCTAACATCAGGAGTTGAAGCCTAAGTTAGATTCATGTCATGATTCCAAACATCATATTTTGTGTTCATCAGATTCTATAAGAAAGCCACAATCTGCATGTGGATTCAACTTTACTCCACATGTATACCATTTTAAACAGTCAATGGAATTTTCACAAGTAAAATTGAATCATGCTACAATAAGGGATTATTTTGTTTCAAGGAAGAAATTGGTACAGCTTTAAGTAATGCAAATATCTATTTTTTGATCATTGGAATAACTGAAACACATTGCAGCTTGCTTCACAAGACTGAAATACTGATACAGCAGTGCTTCATATTCAGGGAGTCTGGAGTTAATGTCAAGCACACAAGGATTTTGTTGCTTTTTAGTGAGGGTTTTCTTGTTGTAGGGCTTCCCTGATAGCTCAGTTGGTAAAGAATCTGCCTGCAATGCAGGAGACCCCTGTTTGATTCCAGGGTCAGAATGATCCACTGGAGAAGGGATAGGCTGCCCACTCCAGTATTATGGCCTGGAGAATTTCATGGACTCTATAGTCCATGGAGTCACAAAGAGTCGGACATGACTGAGCGACTTTCACTTTACTTTCTTATTGTTGATTTGTATTTTCTGGTTGATTTTATTGGGTAGTTAATAATTGTCTTCTTTTCCATGTCATTTATTACTATGGTTATTTTCAGAAATGTTTAAGATCGAGATATTCCTTCTTTCAGAATTACTCTATCTGACACATATATACATATATATACACACACACACACACACTCATATGCACTTTAAATATGATTACTCCATATGAAATTGCATTTTAAACATTTAAAGAAACACTAGTTTCCATTTTGAGGTTTCCTTTTAATCAATATTATTTTCAGGTTTCAAGCTTTCATTGACAGTAAGTAATGTGTTTAAAGGATGTAATGCAAAAATAAAAGCCTTAATGTTACCCAAGAGACTGTGCTATTATGGGTAAAGTTATTACTCTATTTAAGTGGCATGGGAGGCTTTCTAAAACCCAAACCTTTGGTTTTTATTCCACACTTCTGGCTTTTCAGCTGCTCTCATTAATCTTGCAGTAAATGATGCAAATACAGGACTTGCAGGGTGCATCCAGTCTGCTTATTCTCTGTTTGTGGTCCCCAGTGGGTGTGAGGTTGTAGCAATTAAGGCGGTGTGTGTGCTGTTTTGAGGCACCACAAAGATAGATTAATTAGGCTGCAAATAGTCCCAATGACATTGCCAGCAGAGCCTTTGATGGGCTCAGTCCGAGGTGGTTGAGTCTGAAGATGTTGATGGATAGGTGATCTCCCAAGAAGGGAAGTGATGAGGAGAAGTAAAGGGGGAGCATCTGGTGCCTGTAGCAAAGAACAGGCCATGGCTGTCGCTTCCAGAAACCAAAAAGCGACACATTCATAAAAACATGATTTAACAAGACTAATGCAAAATAAAAGGAGTAATAGGAGGACTAACAACCTTAAATTTCTAATGATAAACCTCACAAAGCAAACTCTAGTCCCAGATTAGAGTAACATGCAATCCAAGTCAAATATTTATAGATAAAGCATACTAATCTTAACCAAACATTTTATTACTTGTATTTCTGATAACTCACTGCTGAATTTTATCTAACATTTGAGAGAGCAAAGAGAGAGTGAAGAACTTCCCAGTCCACAAATGTAAATAAAAGCATTTGAAAGAATTCAACACTCATTTATGACAAAGTTTTCAGACTCAAGAAGAGAGAAACTTTATCAAAACTTCTAAAAGGGAACTTTGTACATAGCCAACATCATAATTAACTGATTTTTGATCACTTTTCCTCTACTAGCAGGAGCAAGTATTGTCCAATAAGGTAATCATTAGCCACTTGTAACTACTGAGTATTTGCAATATCAGTAGCTGAAATTAAGATGTGCAGTTAGTGTAAAATATACAATAGATCCCAATAACTTAGTTTAAGAAAATAATGTAAAATATTCTACTACTAATTGTATAGAAAAGTTTATTTTAGATACATTTCATAGATTAAATTTGGTTTTAATTTCATTGTTTTTTACTTTTTAATGTGGCTACTATAGAAATGAAAATTATATATATGGCTCACATTATTCGGTTCACATATATCCATTGGACTGCACAAGTCCTAAAGTTTCAGTTTAATTTGGTACAGCTCTGAAATGAGGTCTGATCCAAAGGGATTCTCAGCATTAAAACTTTAAGACGTAGCTTGTTTTGTGTGATTTCCCTTTCCTTATGTTGGAACTGGTTCAAGTTGGGATCTCAGTTTATAACTGATTACAGAAGCCTATGGGCCTCTCATTAAGTTGTAAAATTTCCTTCAAAATTATTTTCAGGCCAAAATTTTCTTTCTAGCTCCACCTTTTATGAAGTATGTTCTAGTATTTTATGTCCTCAAGAAGTGGTTCTCTTTTTCCCCAGTTTTCTTTTATACCTGCCTGCCTTTGCACCAACTATTTCTTTTAGGCAAGAAAATTCTGTGCTCCCTCAAAAACCAGCTTGACACATCTGTGAGATCTGATCACACCTGCTTCTGATCCTTCCTGTCCTGACTCTGAGCCTGACTGTGTAAAACAGACCTTGTTTTTCCCTTACCCCATATCCCAGTGAGATGCCCTGTATCTGACCCTGCCCTGATGCGCTCTGTGACCCCTACGGCCACGGGACTTCCCGCTTGCCTCATTCTTAGCACCTAACTCAATATGCACATGACGCTTGTTTCCAGAATTAATTTTCATTTTTGTATGCTATGTGTGTGTACTTATTAATTTATAAGAGCAATTTGTGAAGATATGAGATATTCTTGGGCTTATTTAAAATGCCTCTTTGGAGCTGGAGTCTCCTCATTAGCAATGCACCAGGGTTCTAATTGCATGTGACACCATCGATGTATTGTGTCCTATTTTCTAAATCCCTGGGTGGAAATACAGACAAGGGTTCCATCTAAAATAAACAGAAGATACACGGACATTTCCTCTCATAACTACCAGTCTGAGTAGGTGGAGTAGAATATTCCTACCTCAAAAAATATTTTTCCTGATTTGTTGGAGAATCGACAAGATGTGGTTTTTATTTACCCTGACTTGAAACTTTTAGCTTTAATTTGACTTAAGAAGCCTCCCTTTAAGGTAGCATTAGTGACTTGTTCTTTAATGTTATTAGCTCAACATACCTTTTTGAGATCAAGTTTTGATAAGGAATAGAGGTTGTACATCTAAATGGAGAGATGGGGCCTTGGAAGACAAAATGAGCTGCTTCTCAAACTTGTTTCATATCTACCTTCCAAGTCCTAGTTACCCCAGCACCTGTAGGTACCACAGCCCTCATGACTCCCTCCATCCACAGCCCTTTCCTCAGATGTTTGCCTACAGTAGCCCTCCATTTAATTACAATCGTTAACCTCCTGCAAGTGCAGAATGACCGTGTGACTGAAAACCCAACCAAGACAAAGGACAAAGTCACTTGGGCCAACTATGCTCCCATCATCCCATCCCAGCATCAGTTTTACCATCAAACAGTGTAAAAGCTCAGAAAAGTTTGAGTTAACTGTTCTAACCTCTTCATGTTACAGATGGTGAAACTCTCCCAGAAAAGTAAAATGTTTTCCCAATATTAACCCATACTTAAGCAGACTTTTAATTATAAACAAGTTATTTGGACACCCGACCCAGCTCTTTTTCCACTACATTTTGATCTGGAAATTTTTTCATTTTCACGTTGTGGACAAAGTCAAATGCCTTCAGTCATTTCATATCCTGTCTCTTCTCTTTTTCCAGGCCATCTCTGACTTCATTATCACCTTTGCACACTGCAGCTGCAGTTCAAAACTGGTCTTGCACTGTAAATGACCAGTCTCAATGGAACTGCTTTTCCTGTTCAATGACAGGTGATGAGATAAGAGGAGGGTAGGCAGTTATAATGACAAATATTAGTTACCCATAATCTTATCAAACTACAAGGAATGTTTGGGTGTATAGCCTCCCAGAATTTTAAAAATAATATGATATTGCTTCCTATTATATCATTAAAGTGTTTATAGTAAATTTAATATACCTGGGGATGCTGCCTCATGTTTTATTTTATAATCTGCAGTAAATACTTATTTACTAAAAATCATATATACACACACACACACTTATGAGCATATATATAACTTACATATGTTATATAAATATAAGGACTTCCCTGGTGATCCAGTGGTTGACTCTACACTCCCAATGCAGACCCTGGATTCAGACCCTCGTCAGAGAACTAGATCCCATAGGCTGCAATGCTGCAACAAAAGATTTTGTATGCCTCAGCTAAGACTGGCACAGCCAAATAAACAAATATTTTATATATATATAAAAATATACTTTATATGCACACACACACATGTACATTTACATATAAACATATACAAACTAAAAAGAAACAATGGCAGCCTTTTCTGCTAACCTTTAACTGTAACAGCAGTTGTTTGGGGGGGAAAAAAAAAATATATATATATATATAAGCATCTAAACTTTATACGGTAATAGTTCAGCTGGTATCATTCAGCAGAAACTCAGTAGAAGAGACTTCCCCTCTGTTCCTTTTGAGTGTCTACTGGTTTGCAGTTTCTAACTCTCACTCCTGGGAAGATGCCAACGTGGTTTCCCTAATTTGGCCAAAAGAAGAAGTGCGTGGTAGCATCCTGCCCACAAGATGGCAGTGGCGAGACAGTGTTTGATAACAGAGGTTCTTGGTTGCCCCTAGGTGTTTTTTTTTTTGTTTTTTTTTTTTTTTTTAGGCTTGTTTGGTAATTCAGTTTGTGTCTGTCTATCAGAAGAGGATAAGGGGATCTCAGAGGCAGACGGCAAGTGGAAAGAGCATTAGTGGTAAATTTCTTTATAAGAAACAAAAGACAGAGCTGCTTTTCTGTATGTCACACACTTACTCATCTTTTTCTTGAAGTGAAAATATTTTCTCATCATTGCAGGGCTGTGTTTAATAGCTGTGTACCCCTTAGCAGAGACATGTCCTTATAGGGCAAGCCCCCTCACTTCCCCTGCTCAGATAAAAATATTTGGAAGTGGGATCCTTATTTGTGTTTTGTGTTTTCATTTTACTAGTGAAAATACTCTGATTTCAGTTAAAATTTTTATACAATGTAGACATTGCTCTGCTGCAAACCAGTAATTACTTTCCATTCATTTACAGTAACATTCATTACAGTGATGACTATTTGGCCAGTGTCGAAATTCTCGTCTTTATTTGAGTCATAAGATAACCAGATTTTCAATAAATAGCTTGCCCTTTGCCTGTGTTGCAAAAATACAACCACCTTCATTTCGCCTAAAAGGAAGCCAAATACTTCTGCTCTCTGTCCATGTCTCTTCAAATGTGCCAACAGATGGTACTGCTGTTAGCTACAGTTATCAAAATATCTGTTATATATAAGTAGCACATGAGATAGTGTAAGTTGATTTTTATAGAATGGATTTATGAATGGAAAGAGAAGTGATGGCCATTGTCAAGTAACTACCGTAAATTAAGGATCAAGTCAATTAAAAATAATTCAAAATTATTTTAAGTTCATAATGGATATAAATGAAATTCTGCATTATTGAAACATCTGAGAGTATAGAGGTTTACACAGAATATACCTATTGCCTATCAAAGACATTCTGTTCTCAAGATAGATGACTTTCTAAGAATAAACTGTTATTTTGGTTATTTTTGTGTTTTAAGAAGACATGTTGGATTTCCTGTCTAGAGAAGAGGTGCCTTATTCCAAGAATATGCTTGCTTCCCTTCCTTCATTCTCTCACTGCCCCTCCTTCCTCATTTCCTTCCTTCCATCTGTTCATCCTTTCTCCCACCTACCTTTCCTCCCTCTTTATCTTTCTTCTAAAAAACATGGATAAAACTGTTGTGTGCTGGAAGCTTGTGACACTGAGATGCAATACTGTGAGGGGTTGTTATTCATATCAACCTTACATTGTAGTTTTGTGGTGGAGAAACATGGTATTGGTGGACTTTTTGAGAAAGTAATATTTAAAATGAGATTTGAAGAAAGGCTTTGATCATTAAAAGGGTGTGTGTGTGCGTGTTTGTCTGAGGAGGCTAAACTTGTGTGACTGTTCAGGCCTTTGGGGCTACCTGAGCAAAATCTTTAAAACTGTCTAGAGCTTTGCTTTTTCCACAAAATGAAACGGTATTAGGGGTGTCTGGAGCCTAAGAAGGAAGGGAGAGAGACTGTAAGTTGAGTCTGAAGAAGCAGATCACGTAAGATCACTGGCCTTTAAAAGCAACAGGGGACCCTGTCGGATTGTAGAATGAATGTGTATGCGTGTTCATGTCTATACGTATGTGTACATGCATGGCATATAATGCCTTGAGCTCTTCCTTGGGAGCCTGGAGAACATTGTTGCTCTCGTTCAGTTGCTAGGTCATCTCTGACTCTGTGACCCCATGGACTACAAAACGCCAGGCTTCCGTACCCTTCGCTGTCCCCCAGGGTTTGGTAGATCCATGTCCGTGAGTCAGTGATGCCATCCAACCGCCGCCTCCTCTGCCACACTTCTCCTCCTGCCTTCAGCCTTTATGGTCCCTTCCAATGAGCTGGCTCTTCGCATCAGGTAGCCAACGTATTGGAGAACATTAAAAGCCAATATAGCTCCATGCATTGCCCACAACCAAAATTAAAAATTAAGGAAACCATATAAATACAGTAAATTAAATGACTCTTAATAAGTAATAATAGAGACACCTAATTCCAAAGCATAATGGGATAAAAGTTGTTAGGCATTTAAATCACATGATGGCTTAAAAATGTTGAGCTAATCTCTCTCCTGAGTATGCACATATATCTCTAGCAGGGCTAAGTTATTAGTACTGTTGTTCTCAGATGATTAGAACTTGTAACTAAGGTTGAGAACCACTGATCCAAGGAAGATGCAGGCACCTTGCTAACTAAGAATGACTCCTTCCTTGAGATGAGTTCAGCGTGTCCTCGTGAGGCACGTACTTAAACCGAACAGTGAGAGGAACTGGCAAGCCTGCAGCTCAGCCTGGAGCTGAGGTCGTACGGGAGACACAGCTGTGGGTGGCACTCCTGCCCTTGTGAGCAGAGGCCGCCCGGACTTCTCCGCCTCCCTTCCCGGGATCTGAGGCCTCAGACCTGCACATCCACCCTGCAGCAGTCTGAACACCGCTCACAGTGCAGATCAGCTCCCGGGGAGTGAAGGGGGAGGGTTTAGGGGAACTGATCACTCCGTGGAGAGCGGGTGTGGGGAACTGGGGGCTTTGGGGGCAAGGGTATACATATGTTTTTTCAAAGGATGACTTCAAATGTTAATTATCTGTATATGAGGGAGATGGCCTTGGAGTCTGGACAAATAACAAAAAGCAAAAACAGAGAAGGGGAAGGTGAGAGAGGGGAAGAATACAGATAAACAGACAAAAAAGTAAAGAACAACCCAGAGGCAGTATGGAAATGGTTAGCCTTGTAAACTGATCAGCTGCAGACACAAGTTGGTGAGTCTGATCATCTGCCTTGAGAAGGCTGGCTAGGGGTCTCCAAGTGTAAAACTTTCTCCAAAAGAAAAACTGGGGGACTGTAACTGTGATGAGTATGTATGTGACCCATGCTCTCTGTGGTGTCCGCCACCGTCCTTCCCTTATCACCTCCACCGCCACTACTGTCCTCTTCAGGATGTGATGACCGATTCACTGGTGTCCGTTTTCTGGTAGGGACATATCTCTAGGTCTCCTCCTTACTGGGGGCCTATTTTATCAAATGTCTTCATCAGAGACTGCAGAATATAGTCGAATTAAACTTGACTTCTCACTTCCTGTGTTTGATTATTCCCTGAAATTTCTCAAACCCAATGATATACAGTTTGCATATACCTGACTAATCTAGTGGGCTGTCTCTGGAATTTTGGAAGGAAGAGGGAAATAAGAGGAGTGGACCTGCCATACCCCATTTTTTTATATAGGTTCCTCATGAAAGAAGCAACAATTTACCCAGGGAGTTAAATGTAGTTAGAAATGATCAACTTTAGACAGTGCAGTGTGGTTCATAGCTCACTAAGAGAAACAGGAAAAACCAAGACAAAACGTGAGTGCCTTGGTATGTCTGCAGGTGTGCGAAATAAAGACAAAATCCCATGCATCCTCCTGTATGTTAAATCACAGGTGATCCAAGCATGGGACATTCACCACTCGTACTGTGAGGTGGCAGTGTAAGAGAACAGATATGTTTTGAAAAACATGCCTGTCACACTTTTATGTCAGTCTACCCACTCACAGCAGGAAGAAGGTCTTGGTGTCACGTGACCATCTTAACCATTTTCCTTATATATGGTATCTCTATGTTCAGCAAAGAAAGGTTTTAGGCTCAAAATTTCAGATAAGCAATGTTATCTATCTAATATTTAATAATCATATTTTGGTTATATCATGTTTATTTCATTTTAAAATAGGTATTTATCATTTGCCAGAGTGACCTAAAATTAAAATAAATTTACATAAGTTAAATATTAGTCAATAAGAAGAAAATAGTAAATAATTAGCAGTAACGTGGTATGTGAATATGGGCAGGTTTATGAACAACTGAATCCTCATTATGATGCTGGGTCAAAGCAATTGTTTTCTCTACTGACTTTGTGTTAGAGTCATGTAGGGAACTTTAAATATGCAGATGTTAGGATACCACCCTAGGCCAATTAAATTAGAATTGCTATGGAGGGGAGACTGGATACTGATTTTTTTAAAGTGATCTTAATGTGCAGCCAGTTTTGAGAACCACTGGGTAGGAGATGCTAAAGAATAAAGAGTAATGTCCTCCTCACCCCCCACACACAGACTCAGAGAAAGCCGCAGATCAATGGCTACAAGGTGATATCACATAAAATTTTTACGTTAAATATAAAGCTTTGTTTTTAAAGAAATAAATTGTCATTCAAAATAAACTGTTCTCCCTGACTCTCCAGATTCAAATTCCTAGGCTGCTGAACACATTCTACTGGGACCCAGCTCAGGTTCAGCCATTAGCTTAATTTGTCACCTTGGGCAAGCCACTTGACTTTTCTGTGCACCAATTTCCATTTTTATAAAATAAAGGGGGAAAGGATATTTGACATGGATGATCCCTAAAGACCCTTCCAGCTGCAAATCTTTATGGTTCTTTATTTTAAATGGAAAGGACCAGACAATTAGTTGTTCCTCCTTGGTTTTGCTTTAATGATGATAATTAAAAATAGAGTCATAGATGTGGTGTGTGAGATTTTCCGTTACTTTTTTTTATTGGAGACAGATTTTGAAAACTAATTTTTTTCTCTCCCTGAGCTGACAGTTCAGCCAGCAAGCAACCTTTTAAAAGCCTGACTTAGAGCAAGGAAACCAGCTTGAGTATGCACACAGAAGACATGGTTGACCTAGTAATGAGGACTGTGTAAAATCACATTGATTTCCTTTTTTGACCTCCCTTTCCATTTAACCATTTGTCAATACTGGGGAAAGAAAGCTGCAGAATGTAATTTTTCAGCAACTGGAGACAAGACAACTTGTCCAGGAGAAGGAAGCTGGAATACAATTTTTGACATGGACTCAGAACTTTAAGTGACTTATCTCAAGGTTTTTGCTGAATATAAATCTTTGGACTCAAACAAGTATTCTGCATCCAGAAAGACCTGAATGCATGACTGGCCTTATTCCCTTTTTGCCTCCAGGCCTAACCTGGACTCCTTTTCCTTTTTTTTTTCTCTTATCTAACTCCAAAATGTCTTTCAAGAGAGTTTAAGGGTCACTTCTATAAAGTATCCCTTAGTAATTCCAATAAAATCTTCACCCCTTGACAGAGGTAAGCACCCCAATAGTGTCTTGTACCTACCAATAGCCAGGTACCCATATCACTGTCTCACAACTATTGGGTTTATTTGTCTCAGTTACGAGATTGCAAGGTCTTCAAGGTCATGGGCATATCCATATTCATCTTCATTTCTCCAGGAACTGACACAGTGCTGACACATAGTGGAGGTTTTGGAAATAGTAAAGAACAGGTAGTGCTTACAGAATGCATTCCTCTAAGATAAAAATGTCCCCAAATTCATGGACTCTGTTTTATTTTTATTTTTACTATAGAAAGAATATGCTTGCTTGACAATCTATTTGTAATTTATTCTGAAGTCCATACTCAATTCCTGAATGTGTGATTTCCTTTTTCTAAACTTTGAATTGAAAAGCAGTGACCAACAGGTAGCATATTACAAACCAACATGGATCAATTGGTTGAGCCCGGCTATAGTATTGAGTTAAAGATTTCATACATATATTAAGGCTAACTAACGGTTTCTTGATCATTAGCAATATTCACCAAGGGTACTGATAAGAAGATTGCCAATAAATAGACTTTAAGTTCACCAAATTAATGAAATATCAGCAGTATTTAGATAGCTGAGATGTTTGAATAGCAGTAGCCTGGACAAGCATTTTAGAAGTAGGCCAGTTACAGATAAAACATTCCAATTATCTGAGTTACTCTTTGGGGCTACTGTGATTTATATACAGCAATGCTTTCCTATTTAAACCAACTTTTTTCCAAATCCATTTCACTCTTGTGTGTCTACAGTGTGTGTGTGAGTGTGAGTGTGTGTGTGTGTGAGAGAGAGTGACAGCTAAGAGGGTAAGAAGAGAAGGCAAAATATTTATTACCTAAACAGATGATGTACTTGCAGTATAGCATGACCCCTTAGAAAGCTAATATGCTATTTTGATAGAAACACAGATGTTAGCTACAGTCTCCTTTACCACTTAAGGGTCAGTAAACTTTAGATTAAGATTCTCTGTGATATGGTAATTATCTCTTTACCTATCTGTCTCTCCTGTTAAGGGAAAGAGCTATGCAAGAGCAGAAACTACAAACCATACCCATCTTTGTTTCTCCACCAAATTTATAGACTATACAGTGTGTGTGTAAAATTAGACATGCATATCATTTCCTGAATCCATGAAAATGAATATAAAATATTATTTACATCCCTCTAACATCCCAAAGTCTCTCTTCTATATACAGTATGTATTCCTATGTGGGGCTTTAGTGATAAATGTGTTTCAGAGTTTTGGAGATCATATTTTCAAATTGAACCAGAACTTGTAATCCTACCTAGTTTTTCTCAGTTGTGATATTGACCTACTTTAGGCTAAAACACTATGCAGGGCAGAAAATCCTGGTTTGGCTGCTTCTAAGAATGGAAGATGCAGAAAGTGCAGAATGCATTGCAAACATTAGTCTTTTAAAAAATGAAGAGCAGCAATGAAAGAAATACTATAATTCCCACCCCTTTACATACATATGCACACTATAGATAGAAGGTGAATCAACAGATTAAATACATAGATATCCTTTGAGAGGCAGACTTCCCTGTTTCCCTGTAAAGTTTTCTCAACCTCACCTTAATAGTTACACATGGAAAGATTCAATAACCCTAAATATCCAGCTTAAAAAGTGCTTGCTTACTAACTGAATATATCCATGTACCTGGTATATGTGTTTGGTAATCATGTTCATGAATTTTCATTGAGTGATTATTAGTGGAATTGCTAGGCTTTTGAGGTTGCATATTTCCAGCTCTTGGCTGTTTGTTTGTTAAGTACTGATAGCATGCTTCTAAAGGACAGAGTTCCCCTAATTCAAGGAAACAGTAATAAAACTTATAAATTGGGTATGAGTGTGACTGGTTGAAATCAATATATATATATGTATGTGTGTGTGTGTGTGTGTGTGTATACATATATATATATATATATATATGTATGCTTTTTTTTAAAAAAAAAAAAGACTTATAACAGATCTCAAGGACTATTTATTCAGAATGTTGGTGGAAACGGAGAAATGTCCTTTACTTTGGAGATAAAAATGAATACCAGCTAGGGGAAAAGGAGGTTAGGAAGAGGCACTTAGATGCCTGGAGCTAAATTTTAGTGTGTGTCCAAAATATGATCTATTTCTTGAAAAATATCAGGAAAAGAAACTGAAGGAAGGAATCTACAAAAGAGGATGCTGAATACATAGTGACTTTTAGGATTTCAGCACATCTTCAGGTATTGCGGCACTGGTGGAGTGACGAGAAGAACATCTTTCAATTATATTTAATTCATGATGAACACCTTGAAATAGAAGACTGGTGGGAGTAAAACCCTGTTTTATGCCTCATGAAAGGAGCACCACATATTTACGAGTGTGATTAAACAAATAAACAAAGGAAACATAAAACAAAATTCCTTCCAAATTCTGCAGGGTCATGCTTTGGCTTATGGTGCTGAGTTTTAAAAATATATTTCTAGAGTTGAAAAGCTCAAATTTGTATTGTAAGTTAAACTGCATTATTATACATTTGCATTACTGTGAACCTCCACCAGAATAGAGGAAATAATGAACACTCTTCATGTGATTAAAATATCAAGTATCTAGTGTATTTCTCTAAAAATTAATAAAGACTAGTCTACACAATTGGTTTTATTAAATTATCATACAGATTGATTTGTTCAACCAAATATATGATTTACAGTCTCCTGCAGATGGCTGTTCATTTTGCTTGATTTTAGTGCTTAAAAAAATAGGCATTTTATCCTTTTAAAATAAGGTTAGTCCAAATGGACAAATAATTCTTAGAAAATACTGGCAATTCTGGTGCTTTAAATAAAATGTTACATGCATTTTTGAGGTAAAAAGTTTCCAGAGTTGGTTTTGTTCTTCCATGACAAAATAACAGGAATAAATAGCTCAGGACCCATGAGTGTGATCAGACAGCCAGTGCCTGGAGGATTTGAGTAGAATAGAGCAAATTTTACCTTATCTGTCTTGTAAAAAGAAATACAGCCTTTTTTTTTTATGATAGAAAACAATAAATTGTTATATATCCAACCTCTTCTTTCTGCCCATATGTAACTCCTTTGAACAGAGTCCATGCTGGATAATGTTCAAGTGTTTATTAACATATATTTTTGGATCTCTCAGTAGAGTACAAGTTCTTAATTCTGTTATGGGTGAATTCTGCCCTCCGAGAAATTTTTATTGACATCCTAATGCCCAGTAACTCATAATATGACCTTCCTTACAGACACAGTCTTTACGGAGGCAATTAAGTTAAAATAAGATCATTAGGGTGAGCCTTAATCCTATATGACTGGTTTCCTTTCATGATGGAGCAAAAACAGAAGGGAGACATATAGACAAGGAGAATGTCATATGAACATAAAGACAGAGATCTGCAAGCCAAATGAAAGAGTTCTGGAACAGAATCTTTCCTCACAGCTTTCAAAAGAAGCTAAATCTGCCAACAATTTGATTTCACATTTCTCACCACCAGAACTGTAAGACAACAAATTTCTGTTGTTTTAGACACTCTATTTGTGGTATTAACTCTAGAAAATTAATACACTAACTAACTCAATTTTGTCCCTGGGTCACAAGTAGTAATCAGTACTTTATAAGATTTTACTAAGCAAATAAGTCAATGTAAGCAAAGAAATGAATGAATGGATTGATAATTTTTAAATGTATCATGAAGTTGATACATGGTACATTGACTTGAAATATAGGGAATTTCATATTTTTTTAGAAATCATTTTAAAAAATCAATTAGCAGGGGCTTCCCTGGTGGCTCAGTGGTAAAGAATCCACCTACCAATGTAGGAGACACAGGTCTGATCACTGATCTGAGAAGAGCCCACATGCCACAGAGCAACTAGGCCCATGTACCATAACTGTTGAGCCTGTGCTCTAGGGTCCGGGAGCTGAAACTACTGAAGCCTGAGCACCCTAGAGCCTGTGTTCTGCAACAGGAGAGGCCGCCACGACGAGAAGCCCTTGCACCATAACTAGAGAGCATCCCCCACTCGCCACAGCCAAAAACTCAGCACAGCCAACAATTAATTAATTAATTAAACATTTAAAAAATCAATTAGCATTTGGTGTTTTTCTGAGATTAATATATTTTCTAAGGGAGAGATGGGAGATGACATTTGTTGGATTTAAACTGTTTCATGTAACATTCTAGGCTCTCTATGTGTACTTTTAAATTAATCTGAATGCCAAATTTTCACAGAAGGTATTATCATTTCCCTTTTACGGAGGATATAATAAAAGTTGTAGGTAAAATGAGTCACCAGAACAAAATAAATTGAAATGTCTGCATCTGAATGAAAAGCAAAGAAAGAAACAAGGGGTCTTGTCTATCCTCAAATCTATTTTTCTATCTTTCCAATTCACTTGGCATATAAGACAAGATAGTTAACCTTATGATCAGTAAAGAGACAATTGGAATTTTAAAATGGCAATGGTAGTAGAAATCTCACAGAAGACTTCTAATAGAAGATAATAGTTCCCTTTCACCATTTAAAATGTAAATAAAAGGGGAGAGCACACAGTAGTGGATGATGAGCTTGCCACATTCTGTTGACCTCTTTTAGTCATTTTGTTAACAAGAATCAATTCTACTTTTTCTTGAAAGTTCAGCAGCAAACAAAAATGCCATTTTCATTTATCTAAGAACCCTACAGTAATTATTCATATTTTAAAATGCTTTCAAGAAAAGGCAGAAAAACCTCATTGTATTTGTTTGGAGGACCAGATTAGCATCAGGACTCTCAGAACTTTCTTCACTGTTTTCTTCATTTGAGAAAAGGTAGAGGGAAGAATATTCCCTGCCTAAAGATAAACGGAAAATTTTGTATGTAAGTAATGGAAAAGACAGTCAACTTTTAAATTACCCACTAGAAATGAGAATTTAAGTTTTTTTGGTCAGTTTTCAATTTTCATTCCAGTCCCAAAGAAAGGCAATGCCAAAGAATATTCAAACTGCCGCACAATTGCACTCATCTCACACGCTAGCAAAGTAATGCTCAAAATTCTCCAAGCCGGGCTTCAACAGTATGTGAACTGAGAACTTCCAGATGTTCAAGCTGGATTTAGAAAAAGGCAGAGGAACCAGAGATCTAATTGCCAACATCTGTTGGATCATAGGAAAAGCAAGAGAGTTCCAGAAAGACATCTACTTCTGCTGTATTGACTATGCCAAATGCTCTGACTGTGTGGATCACAACAAACTGTGGAAAATTCTGAAAGAGATGGGAATACCAGACCACCTTACCTGCTTCCTTCAGAAATCTGTATGCAAGTTAAGAAGCAATAGTTAGAACTGGACATGGAACAATGGACTGGTTCCAAATTGGGAAAAGAGTACATCAAGGCTGTATATAGTCACCCTGCTTATTTAACTTATATGCAGAGTACATCATATGAAATGCTGGACTGGATGAAGCACAAGCTGGAATCAAGATTGATGGGAGACATATCAATAACCTCAGATACACGGATGACACCACCCTTATGGCAGAAAGTGAAGAAGAACTAAAAGAGCCTCTTGATGAAAGTAAAAGAGGAGAGTGAAAAGCTGGCTTAACACTCAGCGTTACAAAAATGAAGATCATGGTGTCCAGTCCCATCACTTCATGGCAAACAGATGGGAAAACAATGGAAAGAGTGAGAGATTTTATTTTGGGGGGGGGGGGCTCCAAAATCACTACAGATGGTGACTGTAGCCATGAAATTAAAAGATGCTTGCTCCTTGGAAGAAAAGATATGACCAATCTAGGCAGCATATTAAAAAGCAGAGATTACTGACAATGGTCCATCTAGTCAAAGCTATGGTTTTTCCAGTAGTCATGTATGGATGTGAATGTTGGACTATAAAGAAAACTGAGTGCCAAGGAACTGATGCTTTTGAACTGTGATGTTGGAGAAGACTCTTGAGAGTTCCTTGGACTGCAGGAGATCAAACCAGTCAACTCTAAAAGGAAATTAGTCCTGAATATTCATTGGAAGGACTGATGCTGAAGCTGAAACTCCAATACTTCGGCCACCTGATGCAAAAAAAATTGACTCGTTGGAAAAGACCCTGATGCTGGGAAAGATTGAATGCAGGAGGAGAAGGAGACAACAGAGGATGGGATGGTTGGATGGCATCACAGACTCAATGGGCATAAGTTTGAGCAAGTTCTGCGAGTCAGTGATGGACAGGGAAGCCTGGCATGCTGCAGTCCATGGGGTCACAAAGAGTCGGACATGACTGAGCGACTGAACTGAACTGAAACTTGCTGGAGACAGTGGCTACTGAGACACTCCAGATGATCATAACATATAAAGGTAATACTGTTCACTCCCCAGTTATTTCACCAAAGATCCTTTGAAAACTTTTATCTATTCTGCTATGTGATTAGGGAAATATTTTGATAATACTGACAAAACTGAAACACACTGTAGAGCTCAGGTCTGAAAATTTGGAAACTTTTAGTATGATGGGGGACCACATTCTAAAGGATTCAAACTGGACACTTATTCCACTTGAATAAAGTTACAGAGATGCCTTGAGGCAGTCCAATAAAACATTATAGTGATTCTCTTCTATCACATTTGAAAAGGAGTGAACATTAATTTGGCCTTTGTTGCTCTAAATAATCTCATGTAATTTACCTATTGATTTAGAAATACAGGAAGAAGAGGAACTATTATTAACCTATGTAGCTTTATTTTCTGGGCAGTATTCCCAATAAAAAGTCTGGCCTTGGGCATCCAATCATTTTGTTTATTTGTCTTTAGTGTGTTTGTTTCTTTACAGCCTGCTTATCTTGCTGAGGAATTACTTTATTTTGTGATTTACAGATAAGCACTTATTTAATGAATTGAAAATCAAAGGTTGTCAGTGAGTGAAAAAAACAATAAAAACACTTCAGAACAGACTTTTAAAAAGGAACAAATAAATGAGCCTGCGTAGACCATAGCAGTGAGGTACCTGTGACCCTATTCTGAATTACTTGACAAGAATTAGTAGAATGTGGAACTTTGGTGTTCTTGGTTCTGTTTGCTTCTTTTAAACATCTACTTCATGTGTATTATTCTATTATTATATCGCTGGTAATGGTGCTGGTAGTGATGCTTTCTTTTGCTTTTCTAAAAAGTGCCTGAGAAAACACCCAAACTCGCTTTGTCACCTGGTCTTTGAAGAACCTGCAGCCCAGGAAGAAAGGGTAACATTCCTCTCAGGTACCAACAGGGCAAGGTAAACTTCAATGCCTTTCACCTTCAGCAAAGACAGTCAGTATGTGGGTCCATCATAGTTGCCGGTGGTGATTAACTGGTAGTAGTTGAGTGGCATGCTTTTCCAAGGGAGATTCTGTGATATGTGAGCAGATCAGGAAATGCCGTGAAATATTATTAAGTAATGTCTCCCATTTGTGCAGGAGAAGAGTCAGACATATGCTCTATATGTCCATCCCAAATGACATGATTCTACATCTCTTTCTGGGAACAAATACATTTACCCAAATATTTCTAACTGTTGGGCTAAATTATCTTTAAGTTTTCCATTTTCTATTTCTTATATGTACAGGGTGATATGGCACTGGCTAAGTAAGCTAATTATATTAGATAAAATTCATAGAATTTTGCCCTAAGCTCAAAATTCAAGATAAATTCACTATTTGTTATCTGAATTACAAATGTGCTATAATAAAAACTTTCAAAATTTTGAGAGCTTGGATTTAACTTGTTTTTGGACTTAGAACTAAATATTATATTTGTCCAACAGACCTCAGTAAAGTAATGGCTATCCCATTACTTCCAATGACTATTTTATCCACATGGGTTAAGATGGGCATTTTTGTTTATAACAGACATAGTAGAAAAATATAAAAATTCCAATAAGAACTGGACTCAATACTGCAAATGTACCTTTCAACTATGAGGTTCTACAGTTAAACATACCTATCCAGGTGAGGAGGTCACTATTTATGTGTTGCTGGGTTTCTAGGCAATGGTTTTCTCTGGAGCAGCCATTTTCAATATACTAAGGGTTTTATACAATTTCATAATTTATTTCCTACAATTTCATAGTTTTGTAGGCTTTCCACATCAAGGGAACAACTGACCTGTCTCTTCTTTAAATACCTTATTCTTGAGTACCTATTTTATTGTTATATGCCTGGAGTATAGTGGCAGATAAAAACAGAGACCATCTTGACTTTCATGGAGTTTGTATTCTGTAGATTTAGAAAGGTATTCATGACCAAAAGGAATCAGTTCAGTTCAGTTCAGTCGCTCAGTCGTGTCCAACTCTTTGCGATCCCATGAACTGCAGCACGCCAGGCCTCCCTGTCCATCACCAACTCTCAGAGTTTACACAAACCCATGTCCATTGATTCGGTGATGCCATCCAGCCATCTCATCCTCTGTCATCCCCTTCTCCTCCTGCCCTCAATCTTTCTCAGCATCAGGGTCTTTACTAATGAGTCAGTTCCAAAGTATTGGAGTTTCAGCTTCAGCATCAGTCCTTCCAATGAACATTCAAGACTGATCTCCTTTCAGAAGGACTGGTTGGATCTCCTTGGAGCCCAAGGTACTCTCAAGAGTCTTCTCCATGGCTGATTCATGTCAATGTATGACAAAACCCACTACAATATTGTAAAGTACTTAGCCTCCAACTAATAAAAATAAATGAAAAAAAAAAAAAAGAGTCTTCTCCAGCATTACAGTTCAAAAGCATCAATTCTTCAGCGCTCAGTTTTCTTTATAGTCCAACTCTCACATCCATATGACCACTGGAAAAACCATAGCCTTGACTAGACGGATCTTTGTTGACAAATGTCTCTTCTTTTCAATATGCTGTCTAGGTTGGTCATAACTTTAGATTTAGAAAGGTATTCATGACCAAAAGGATAGCTGGATGCAAATATACTATGTACTGTTGGTGCTCACCTTTACCAACTGGTGCAATCATCCATCCTCTCTCCTGAGGCTTTTGAGAACTAGGTGCCCTCCTCTCAGAGCTGACTGTGGCCATACGGAGCCAGTTAGCTCCAGAGTCTAGTACAGCCTCTCTCAGACATGACTGGTCAAGCACCAAGGTTTCAATGATAAAGAATGTTGCAAAAAGTTGCTTCCTGAGTACAAGGTAGGACTAACTCTGTGGTGAACTTTGTATTCAAGACCTTCAGAAGAAATTAAAGCTTGTCTCCAGCTGAGTCTACATTTTTAATTTTTATTTTCTTCCTTATATGTCTTGCCTCCCTCACTTCCATTGTCCCCAAAAAACTATATAAGCAAAAATTCATACCTGCCTCAGACCATACGTATGATGAAATATAATTGCAGTTGTGATAACTCCAACAGTATGTGTGGGTGTTCCTTTCAGAACATATCAGAGGTGGAGTTTGACCTGTAAAGCACAAGAAAGGCTTTCTCCAGAAATGGAAAGTGTAACTGAAATGTGAAGAATGCTTAGGAAATATGCAGATAAGTTTCCCAGACAGAGAAAAACCTATGTCATACAATGGTTGGAAAGTGTCATGGTACATTTTAAGAAGACAGATTGGGGTGATGAGGTGATGAAATGTGTGCTGAAAGCAACATTGAAGAGCAAAGAGGGGCTAGAGTCTTGAGGCTAGTAGTAGAGTTTGGTTTTTTAATTTAAGTGTTGAGAAGGCATTGAGATTCTAAACTAGGATAACATGAACTGATGGAATTGAAAGTTCATTTAGCTCCTGTCCAACCCTTGGGCTTGCTCTCTCATGGTGATCTCTGAACCAGACAAAACATTGCTCAGATGTGAGAATAACATATGCAAATTATGTTAAAATATTTCAATAAAATGCCTGACTGGTTTTGCACTGCTCCTAAAAAAACGAAAAATTTAGCAAGATAGACTGAAATGTACCAACACATATATTCCTCCCTGGTTACTCTTTGCTTTGCCCATAGTCACCTTTTCCATCAGATATTCAACAGACCTAGCATTCAACTGGCTGTAAGCATCTTCATGACCCAGATAATCATGATGGTGTGATCACCAGCCTAAAGCCAAACATCCTGGAATGTGAAGTCAAGTGGGCCTTAGGAAGCATCACTACGAACAAAGCTAGTGGAGGTGATGGAATTCCAGTTGAGCTATTTCAAATCCTAAAAGATGATGCTGTGAAAGTGCTGCACTCAATATGCCAGCAAATTTGGAAAACTCAGCAGTGGCCACAGGACTAGAAAAGGTCAGTTTTCATTCCAATCCCAAAGCAGGGCAATGTCAAAGAATGATCAAACTACCGCACAATCATATTCATCTCACACAGTAGCAAAGTAATGCTTAAAATTCTCCAAGCTAGGCTTTAACAGTACATGAACCATGAGCTTCCAGATGTTCAAGCTGGATTTAGAAAAGCAAGAGGAACCAGATATAAAATTGCCAACATCTGTTGGATCATCAAAAAAGCAAGAGAGTTCCAGAGAAACATGTACTTCTGCTTTATTGACTATGCCAAAGCCTTTGACTGTGTGGACCACAACAAACTGGAAAATTCTTCAAGAGTTGGGAGTACAAGACCACCTGACCTGCCTCTTGAGAAACTTATATGCAGGTCAGGAAGCAACAGTTAGAGCTGAACATGGAACAGACTGATTCCAAATTGGGAAAGGAGTACATCAAGGCTGTATATTGTCACCCTGCTTATTTAACTTCTATGCAGAGTACATCATGAGAAACATTGGGCTGGAGGAAGCACAAGCTGGAATCGAGATTGCCAGGAGAAATATCAATAACCTCAGATATGCAGATGACACCACCCTTATGGCAGAAAGTGAAGAGCTAAAGAGTCTCTTGATGAAAGTGAAAGAGGAGAGTGAAAAAGTTGGCTTAAAGCTCAACATTCAGAAAACTCTAAGATCATGGCATCCTGTCCCATCACTTCATGCCAAATAGATGGGCAAACAGTGGAAACAGTGGCTGACTTTATTTTTGGGGGCTCTAGAATCACTGCAGATGGTGACTACAGCCATGAAATAAAAAGACACTCCTCGGAAGAAAAGTTGTGACCAACCTAGACAACATATTAAAAAGCAGAGACGTTACTTTGCCAACAAAGTTCTATCTAGTCAAGGCTTTTTTTTTTTTTTTTCCAATAGTCATGTATGGATGGGAGACTTGGACTATAAAGAAAGCTGAGTACCGAAGAATTGATGACTTTGAACCTGTGGTGTCGGACAGGCTCTTCAGAGTCCCTTGGACTACAAAGAGATCCAACCAGTCCATCCTAAAGGAAATCAGTCCTGAATATTCATTGGAAGGACTGATGCTGAAGCTGAAACTCCAATACTTTGGCCACCTGATGTAAAGAACTGACTCATTGGAAAAGACCCTAATGCTGGGAAAGATTGAAGGCAGGCGAAGAAGGGGACGACAGAAGCTGAGATGGTTGGATGGCATCACTGACTCGATAGACATGAGTTTGAGTAAACTCCGAGAGTTGGTGATGGACAGGGAGGCCTGGCGTGCTACAGTCCATGGGGTTGCAAAGCTTTGGACACGACTGAGCAACTGAACTGAACTGAAGCATCTGCTTATTAGGCCAACTTACCCACCTAGAGTTCAGGACGTAGACTCTTTTCTCTTCTTATTCTGTCTTGGAG
Source organism: Dama dama (assembly GCF_033118175.1). Classification (NCBI taxonomy): domain Eukaryota; kingdom Metazoa; phylum Chordata; class Mammalia; order Artiodactyla; family Cervidae; genus Dama; species Dama dama. Next base: position 36,484,468 of record NC_083684.1, read on the forward strand.
CTATACTATACAGTCATCCCTCTGAATCCATGGGTTCCTCATTCATAGATTTAACCAGTTGGGGAATGAAAATCATTTTGGTGAGTAGGGGGAAATCCAGAGAGTTCTAAAAACTAAAGTTTGCTTGCACCAGCAATTATTTATATAGCATTTAGACTGTATGTACAACTATTTACATTATATTGGGTATTACAAGTAAACTAGAGATGACTTGACTTCCCTGGTGGCTCAGACTGTAAAAGCGGCTGCCTATAATGTGGGAGACCCGGGTTCGATCCTTGGGTTGGGATGATCCCCTGGAGAAGGAAATGGCAACCCACTCCAGTACTGTTGCCTGCAAAATCCCATGGACGGACTTAAGAGATATCTTAAAGTATAGGTGAGGATGTGCATAGGTAACATCAAAATACCATGCCATTTTATATAGCAGAGTTGAGCATCCGTTTGGTATTTGGGGGGTCCTGGATCCAAGTTAACATGGATACCAAGTGGTGACTGCTTCCTTTCTGTTTGCAAACCCATACACATTGCCAAGTATCTCCTTTCTATTTTTATTTTCCAGGACAAATATTAAAGATTCTTCAAAATGTGTGTGTGTTCCACCAGTATTTTAAAATATTCTTGGTTCCAGGAGGCAAATAACAATTTAAATGACTGGGGGAAACCCCATGGATAATAAATTGAGATATAGGAGATTCTTTAGATATAAATGGATTCTGACAATTTTCTTATATTATCTCAATGATTACCAAGAGGACACTGTCATCTTTTTTCCCATTACTTTCTTACTAATCACATATTTGTAAATAGAGACCTATAGAAAGAAAAGTAAATAAACCAATCATTGAGTGATATTGAAAAAGACTAATATTGTAGTTGAAATAACATTCTAGTATTGATAGAAGCTCAAAGCCTGCTCTGAATTTAAGGAAAGGTTTACAGTATATTTGCCTTCATGATTACATGGCACACCAGATTAGTGTGTGATGGTGGGCACTTCAAGGAAAGATCCATAATGGCCTATAGATTGCCCATTGGTGCAAACATTGATTATTTATGAATCTTGGGATTTTTTTTTTTTTTTGCTCCAGTAACTCATAGTCTGATAATAAGAACTCTCCACAAAATCTGCTGAATATAGAAGACATATACTCGTGAGATGCTCTTCTGAAATTTAATGAACTCAAAGATTTGTTGTTGTTAAAATAGTTAGGTCATCTTTGGAATATACCACCCCCATATTACAACCAGAATTATTATCATGGATATAATATCTTACTGACCTCACCACAGAAACTAGAATTCATGGAATTTTTGATTTTAAAAATCCTCTTAGATAAATCTTATTTCAACCTTACTATCAGGAACATGGTGTGTTTTGGCACTGACGCTCTGGAGGTGATATGTAATTATTCTTATCAGTAGTAGCCATCAGCATCATCCTCCGTAAATGTATATAACTAAAGCTATCTCTGTATCTGGGGCTTCCCAGGTGGCACAGTTTTAAAGAATCTGCTTGCCAGTGCAGGAGACTCAAGAGGTGCGGGTTCAGTCCCTGGGTCAGGATAGGGATCAAATTCCCTGGAGTAGAAAATGGCAATCCACTCCAGCATTCTTACCAAGAAAATTCTATGGACAGAGGAACCTCGTGAGCTACAGTCCACGAGGCCTCAAAGAATCGGACATGACAGAGCACACACAGACAGATACATCTATTTCTACATATCTATTCAGGATCCACCCATGCATATATTAATGTGTGTGTGATATACACATAAGCATTTATAATTATATCTTATCTAATTAACATTATAGCATGGAAATTTGCTCAAAATAAAAAAAACTTAATTATCAGGTTTAATGACATGTTATCTACTAATAACCGATATTATTAACCATTCTTCTGAATCTGAAATGTTAATATTTTTTAAAAAAAGAAATAATGTACCAAGAATGTATTTTATGTACTTAAAAGAATTTCTATATTTTAAAAATTAGAATAGAATTATCAAGATAAAATGTAGAATTGTTTCACGATGCTTATTATCTGGAAAACTTGCTTTATAAATGAGTTTCACTAATGAGCACTTTCACAAGCACTCAGTTCATGTGAATGGCCATACTTAAACATTCATTATCTCACTTTGAAACAACTAATTTAATAAATAAGATGTAGTATTCATTTTTTATTATAGTGATTTTAAAAGTTTTTTCCATCCCTTATACCAGTTAAGTACCCATGTTTTAACTGTCTGGTATTTATCCTCCTATAGTTGACAATATAATCATACAGGAACAAGTATAATTTGTCACTTTTTTTATGTTGCTAGTATTTGAATGTCTAAACAGATGGGTATGTATACACACACATGCACAGATATATACGCATACTCTCTTTAGAATTTCTTCTTTTGTGAATAAGACCTATACGCCTGTGAAAGTTTCAAAACACCTAAACAAATTCTTAGGCATTCTTCAATGGGAGGATAGAGTGTGTGCCCCATATCCTTGAATCTGGGAGGACCTGGGGAAACAGTGGAAATAGTGGCTGACTTTGTTTTTCTGGGCTCCAAAATCACTGCAGATGGTGACTGCAGCCATGAAATTAAAAGACATTTACTCCTTGGAAGGAAAGTTATGACCAACCTAGATAGCATATTAAAAAGAAGAGACATTACTTTGTCAACAAAGGTCCATCTAGTCAAGGCTATGGTTTTTCCAGTGGTCATGCATGGATGTGAGAGTTGGACTATAAAGAAAGCTGAGTGTTGAAGAATTGATGCTATTGAACTGTGGTGTTGGAGAAGACTCTTGAGAGTCCCTTGGACTGCAAGGAGATCCAACCAGTTCATCCTAAAGGAGATCGGTTCTGGGTGTTCATTGGAAGGACTGATGCTGAAGCTGAAACTCCAATACTTTGGCCACCTCATGCGAAGAGCTGACTGATTGGAAAAGACCCTGATGCTGGGAAAGATTGAGGGCAGGAGGAGAAGGGGACGATAGAGGATGAGATGGTTGGATGGCATCACTGACACAATGGACATGGGTTTGGATGGACTATGGGAGTTGGTGATGGACAGGTAGGCCTGGCGTGCTGTGGTTAATGGGGTCGCAAAGAGTCAGACATGACTGAGCAACTGAACTGATCACTGCCTCAGCTCATAAAATATAGCTATATGAATTCCAACCCTAGACCATAAAGAAGTCATACAGTTTTCATGTTGTCTACTATGACACTTGCTCTTTGAAATATTAATACAACTACTTTGAGTCCACCCTGCCAGGAGCAGCAGATAGGTGCTAAGCCTCCTGAGTCTATTATCCAGCCGTCACAGTTCAGGCACCAGACATATTGGTAAAGAAGCTACACAGAAATGGACCCACCTTCCCCACTGTTCCAGCCCTCTAGCGGTTGAGTCACTCCTAGTCATTTGTGGACAATTGGAAGCCAAGAAAAGTTGACCTTCATTGTGCTCTTGCCAAATTCCTGACTCACAGAATTTGTGAGCATACATAAATTGCCGTTTAATACTGCTAAATTTGGGGGTCTAAGTCTGGGGGGTCATTTATTTGTGAAACATCATCCTGTTTTCATTTTTATTTAGCCATTCCCTTCTCTAGGGGATCTTCCTGACCCAAGAATTGAACATTGGTCTCCTGCATTGCAAGCAGATTCTTTACCATCTGAGTCACCAGGGAAGCCCTTCATTTTTATACTGGGAGTTTAAAACAAATTCCAATTCAGTATTATTTTAGGTAATTTCTCTTAGAATAAATGTGCCATTAACAAGTTAACATAATTAACAAATCTTTAACACAAAGCCTAGAAAATAAAACTGGTACCAGATTTCCTCTGATAATATCTAAATGGGTTGCCCTGGTGGCTCAGATGGTAAAGAATCTGCCAGCAATGAGGGAGACCTGGGTTTGATTCCTAAGTTGGGGAGATGCCCTGGAGGAGGGCATGGCAACCCATTCCAGTATTCTTGTCTGGAGAATCCCCAAGGACAGAGGAGTCAGGCAGGCTCCAGTCCGTAGGGTGGCAAAGAGTCGGACATGACTGGGTGACTAAGCGCAGGCCAGGACAGTATCTAAATAAGTGGATCGTAGAATTGCCAGAAGAGGCAGATGGAAGGAAATAGCATTGTGTACTGATTCATTAGCAAATGTGTCCTAATAAGTAATGTACAATTTAATTAGATGCTTTCCCATTTGTAATCCCCTTCCTTAAGAAAGAGCTAATAAGGGAAGGGAGATCTGAAGGAAATAAAACACTGAAGACAAAAATGAAAAGTCTACAAAAATACCTAATAGACACAGGAGGGTTGATGAAGGAACTCTGGCAAATATGTAAAAAAACAATGAATTTGGGATTGAGTTCTTGAAACTGCCACACACTGCTCTAAATTCGGATTGCTTTAAGGATGGGGCTACAGAGTAGGATGATTCATCATATGACATAATTGAAAGAACATATTTTTAAGTTTCCTTCTAATTCCAGGTATCTGTGAATTCAGTTTTGTGAACTGAAGTTCACAGGGTGAGCTGTATACAAAATAATTGTTTCAACATGCATGTGGAGGGCTATGCTTCACATAGAAATGGAAGCACAGGTGATAGTATTTTATCAGGAAATCTTCCAGTTCAGTCCCCTTAGCACATAGAAACTGTACATGCATTTCAAATGCCAGTGTTATGTCTTACTTTCCCTTCGTTTGTGTTGTTCCCTTAGTTCACACTCTAAGGGGCTGGAGTGACAATGATATATATTTCATCCTTGGAGGTAATTGTTTATCTCATCCCAGCCAGTCTAATACAGGATTTCTGAATCATTTTTTTTCCCCTGGTGGTCTATGATAATGATATCAGTGATTTTCAATAATCCATTAGTGTGTGAGCACTTGAGTTAAAGCAGTAATTACCTGTCATTCTCACACTAGCATCACATGTGATTAACATCTTTATCTGGTGACATTTCCATCTGGTAGAGGTAGAGAGAAAATAAACTGAAGTCGAAGATAATAAACTGAATCTGATTATTTGGGATGCAGATACATCAAAGAACTTGAATGTAAATGAAAAGCTATATAATTTAAGATTTACTTTGCTTTAAAGGATGAATTTAGCTTCAAAGGTTATCATAGGTTAAACTTATAAACAGAGGTAGGTTGCAGAATTTTGCTGAATCTGAACCTCTGACTTCCTACATAAAAAAAAAAAGTTTTATGATAAAACAATCTGCTAGTTGAGGCAAAGATAAATTCCACACCATGAAGTCTAAAGAAATAATTTCACATATGTTATGTGTAGTCCAGTGATTGCATTACTTTGTTTTCAACGTTTAATTTTAAATTAAGTTTGAATGATATATTTGGGGGAAATTGAATGTGCAATCACTAGAGTTGAGAGAGATTTCAAGTCCTACTACCTGTTTCAGAAAAGCCACAGAGTCCTTCTGAATTGACTCTTTTATATATTGAAAAAAATGATAAATATCAATTTCACAATTATAAATTTCAAACAAAAGCAGTGTTAAAGGCTCACCCACATAATCTAAGATAAAACTGGTAAGTATGGAAACCACAGTGAGGCAGAGAGATCAGGGTTTTATCCTCTACTCTGAGAAAGGTTTGAAAATGAAGAGAGGTTAGAGCCATTGCCTATAAGCAGTAGCGGAGTTCTTGCAGGTAAAACTCAATGCAGAAGTTTTGCATTTTCCATCTAATGTCCAGTGAATATGCTGATCTCCTGTCTGCATTACTACAGAAAGAAGAAATACATTGAAACTACATCAGAACAAGATGACTTTGGAGAGGAATAAATTCATGAAATTACACATTTACAAGATACAATTTTAGTTAAGAAAAGGGAGGTGCTAAAAGACAAGACTGAATTTGGGCACATTTTTAAAAGAACTGGTAAGACTTGTGTAAGTTATAGTTGTAGACACCTGGAGAACTGAGCCACTGGTGAAGTTACCTGAAAAGAACCAGATCACCTCAAGTTAAAGGTTCATGGAACATGGGTGCATATGAAAGACTTGGGGCTTTGGAATCATTCAGATCAAGGTATAGTTTCTAGCTCTGAAATGTAATAGATGTGTGAATTAGGACAACTCACTGATCACTCAGTCTGTTTCTTTATAAACTGAATGTTTAATCTTCCTCACACATACCAGTTCCTATGGATCTCGTCACTACCCTCTGTCCGAACAATCATGGAAAAGTTCACCCAACAGAAGCATATATTTTAGGGAAAATTATACTAAAAAATTCTGAAGCTAAGAAATGAAAATTCTCTTTATTGCTCATTACATATGCAATGTTTTATCTTTTATTTATGTTCTTACTATTTTAAAAATAATTGTCATTCATGAATGAAGTTTGAAAAAAAATAACATAGGAACAGAAATGAAGTTCTCCCTTTCACCCAGAGCAAACATTTTTAAAAGTTTCCTAAAATTTCTTCTGCAAAAAAAGTGAGTCATGGTGCAGTGTGTACATATGTATTTATTTATATTACTCATATAGTGTACACTATTCTGTGTCTTGATTTTGATATAAAATATTTAGGAAAACAGCTTTTTCTGTGAGAAAAATTTTTATCTTAGTAGGATGTATTTATCAAGTCTTAATTTAGATATTTAAAAACCAGTGGAAACGAAGAACATGCTTCAACCAAGCACACCGGTTTGGGCTTCCAATATTCTTGGTATGACTTTACTCAGATTGTGAGTGGGGCGTGATTTTTATAGGTGTAGTTAGAATTGTGATGGAAAGTAGACTCTCCCCATCTATCACTTGACAGAAGACTTCTGTGTAAGAAAAGGCTGTGAGGTGCAATAAACAATGAATTAAATTCAAATCACATCTCAGCCACTTGTTTTTTGTATAAGAGGACATCACTGAAAAGATATCTCACTTCCCTAAGTCTCAGGGCTTTTTTTTAATATTTAAAAAAAGGGAGCAGAAGAAACCTATTCATTTTTCTTTTCAAAACAAGCTACAGGGTTGGAGAATGTATTTAGAAATCACATGAGGTGAAGTGAAGTAAAGTGAAAGTCAGTCATATCTGACTCTTTGCGACCCTACAGACTATACAGTCCATGGAATTCTCCAGTCCAGAATACTGGAGTGGGTAGCTGTTGCCTTCTCCAGGGGATCTTCCCAACCCAGGGATTGAACCCAGGTCTCTGACATTGCAGGCAGATTCTTTACCAGCTGAGCCACACAGCTAGCCCACAAGTCACATAGCCAAAAACTAATATGTAGACTATGTAAAGAAACATCCAAACTTAATAGCAAAATAGTCCAATTAGAAAACAGGCAAAAAATATGAAAATGCATTTCACTGAAGAGGATAAACAAATAGTGAATAATCAAAAAATATTCAGCAGTATCATCCATTGTGAAGTGAGGTCGCTCAGTCGTGTTGACTCTTTATGACCCCTCAGACTGAAGCCTACCAGGCTCCTCTGTCCATGGGATTCTCCAGGCAAGAATACTGGAGTGGGTTGCCATTTCCTTTTCAAAACCACAATTAGTCATTACTCTATCCTCATCAGAACAGCGGCGAAGGCCATGGCAACCCACTCCAGTATTCTTGCCTGGAAAATCTCATGAATGAAGAGCCTCCTGCAGTCCATGGGGTCGCGAAGGGTCGGACACGACAGAGTGACTTCACTTTCACTTTTCACTTTCCTGCATTGAAGGAAATGGCAACCCACTCCAGTGTTCTTGCCTGGAGAATCCCAGGGATGGGGGAGCCTGGTGGGCTGCCCTCTATGGGGTCGCATAGAGTCGGACATGACTGAAGTGACTTAGCAGCAGCAGCAGCAGAACAGCAAAAAAGAAAGAGACAATCCACAATGAATACTGGTGAAGGGACAGAGAAACTGGATCACACATGTCTTGCTAGTGGGGATATAAAATGGCATAGCGACTCTGGACACGTGTTTGCCAGTTTCTTTTGAAAAGAAAACATGCAAATACCATATGATCCAGCAACTGCACTAGTAGGCATTTATCCCAGAGAAATGAAAAGTTACGGTCACAAGAAAGCCTGTATGTGAATGTTTAGAGCAGCTTTATTTGTAACCACCCTAAACTGGAATAATTTTATGTTCTTCACTGTGTGAATGATTATATAAAACCTGGTACATCCATACCATACACTACTAGTCAGCAATAAAAAGGAGTATACTACTGATATATGAAACAGTCCGGATGATCTCAGAATTATACAGAGTAAAAAAAAGCCAATCTCAAAGGTCACCTCTCTGATTCCATTTGTAATCATTCTTGAAATGACGGAACTATGAACAATGAACAGTTGTTAGCTTTTAGTCAGGATGTGAGGCAGGGAGGGAAGTGGATGTGGCTGAAAAAGGACATGAAGAATTCTTACGGAGATGGAAACATTCTGCCTCTAGACTACAACCTTTGCAATGTTACCATGAGGGAATGCTGGGAGAAGCCTTCATGGGGTCTTGAGCATTCTATTTTGCAACTACAGGTGATGAAATTATCTCAAAATGAAATCAACACATTGTAAAGAAATTTTCCTACAATAAAAAAAAAATAAAACTCATGTAAAAGGCATGATCTTATAAGTCTACAGCTCTGAAATGAAAAATAAAATCAAAATTTGAAAAAAGTTTAATAAAAAACTATAGTTCCGCTGTTCTTTGCTCTTCTGGCCTTCATGGTTTTTGATGAGAAGTCTACCATATTCAAATCATGGTTCCTTTATATATAACGTGTTATTTTTATGTGATGCTTTCCAAGATTTTTTCCTTACTTTTGATTTTCAACTAGTTTGTTGCAGTGTGTCCAAGGGTGGTTGGACTCACGCTAGTTACTATTTCAGCCTCCCTCCCCTCACAGCATACAGCCTGCTTTTGTATTTTCCTCATAATCCTTAGGTATATTATTTGTATATTTTATATAGTATTTGTCGTGGGCATCAGAATTGTTTTGATGTGGAGATGAATGCTGTTCTGACGGAACTATAAATTCTGAATATTGCTATTTTAATATTTTTATACCCTTAGTCATGTCACCAGAATATTCTAATCTATAATTTATATAATAAATTATATATGTTGTTTTATATGTTAACATAAATATAAATACATATGTATTGACATAGATATATCGATGTATAATATAAATACACTTATGTAAATACACATACACACATATATATTTAGCTATGTACATCATCAGATAACTAATCCCTCACTCCTCTTCCTGCACCTTCACAGTAATGTACAAATTAGAGCTTGTCAGATAAGTTCCTGGAAATGAATTGGAAACTCTTCTAGTAACTTTTTTTAGTCAGTTATGGCTGAGTGATAGCAAACTATTTCAGATTCAGTTGCCTAGAAAATGATATTTATTCTACCCTACTTGTTAAGACCTCATGCAACTAAAAGTTTTAGTGATCTTTCATCTGTCTTTATAAGAGTTGCTGAGGGGAATTCTTTTGCTTTTTGCTTCTGAGGCACAGGACCTGCATGAATATATAAAAAAAATTATTCTTGCTGAAATAAAGAACACCATCAGATAGCATTTAGGTGGTCCCAAGTACCCAGAAAGTAGCAACACATGTGACTCCTTTTAAGGTCACTCAGAAGACCTGCTTCCTTTATTTCTCCATCCAGTATGCCCTAAATGCGGGCTTCCCAGGTGGCGCAGTGGTAAAGAATCCGCCTGCCACTGCAGGAGACTCAAGAGACATGGGTTTGATCCCTGGTTTGGGAAGAGCCCTGGGAATAGGAAATGGCAACCCACTCCAGTGTTACTGCCTGAGAAATCCCATGGACAGAGGAGCCCGGTGGCCTACAGTCCATGGGGTCGCAAAGAGTGGGACACGACGGCACACATGCGTGCAAGCTTGCGCGCGCGCGCACACACACACACACGTGCACATGCGTGCACGCGTGTGTGATGCCCTAGGTGCCCTTGCAGCTCTGCCCTAGACAGTGAGCTATATTGGGCTATATTCCAGGCACAGAGTTCAGAGAGGCTGGCTTTTCTTATCAGAGAGACGGCGCCCAGATCACAGATAGCTAGCTCCCTGCTCAGAGCATAAATAATCCCCTTAATTGACAGATTAAAATTTTCTGTGCCTACTCTGTGACAAAAAGTTCTAGATTCTGAGGTTATGGTATGGAACACAAACACCATCCCATCATATAAACACCCTTCTCTTAAGATTAGAAGCAAATAAAAATATAATAGATAGTAATACATGCAATGAAGAAATAAAATCTCAGTAAAATGAGTTTTTCTCAAAGATCTCACAGTGTGATGAGGGAAGCAGATTTATTAGTAAAACCTAACTAAATGAAATACAGTGTTACTGGAAAGTAACTATAGAATGCTATGAAAAGCAAATTAGAATAACATAGACTAGTTGTTGGATAACGGGGGTATGGGGAAGTTTCCTGAAGAAGCTGAATTGTGAAGAATGTGAAAAAGTTGAGTAGATGGAAATGAGAGGGTAAGACACTCCAGGATATGGGACTGGCAAGTATTAAATGGGGCATAAATTCTCTCCCAGAGTAGAATGAGGAGCTCTAAACACAGTAGTATTAAAAGAACATTATTTGTGAGAAGAAGTACAGCACCTTTTCAGACCTATAATGTAAGCATTTTGTGGCAGGGCATGGCTTAATTTTCATGATTTTTTTTGTAACCAGCCCTAAGATGAACATTAAGTTATTGAACATCTAAACTTGTGTTTGAAATTTTGAATTGCTATTTGTTTTCCTATATATGAAGCTTCACTTCACCCTGACGGATATTGATCCTCTTTTATTTTGAACATGGAATTGAGCTCAGGAGCTTCACGTGGGAATTTCTCCTGCTGTAAGAATTTAATTAAATGCCCAAAGAGTTAATTAATTCAAAGAGTATTGCTCTTTGAATGTATACTATTTTATAAACATATCTAGGTAAGCAGTGTGCCTCCATGTCTCTCTCTTTGAAGCTAGATTGAATACTGTTATCATCTAGAATGCATAAAATGCACATCATTTATTGTTCACTCCAACCTTGCGTATCATTATTCAAATTTAACTAAATGAGGAAGCAGACTCAGAGAAAATAATCACAGTCATAATGGTAGGAATAATAGCTACTGCTCATTGAATAATTAGTATGTATTATCCACTATTCTAGTTCATAAATATTATCTCATTTAATACTTACCATAATCACATCAACCAAACAGTGTGATACATATTTTATAGATGAAGATGCTGTCCATGTAAATAGTACAGGGAGAGAGAACTAGCAAACGATGAAGCGCAGAGCCAAACCCAAGGCCTTCTCCCTCCAAGGGCTATTCCTCTTGCCCTACCACATGGTACCTTCCTGATGCTGGGAGAAGGGGATGGGGAACAGATTTGCATCTGTCTTTATATTAGTGCCAGAGAGGTAGGACGTTTCTGCATCCTTAGTAAATAATAATGCCAGATCTTCAAAGTTAGCTGTGGAAAGCATTGAGGGCTAACTGGTCCACACTGTTACACTTCAATCTCATAGATTCAGCCATTTTCTTGGAAATATTCTGATCTTTGCTGTCATTGCCTATTGATGTCCAGGAGATTCTGTTCTCTAATATATTCTTTCTCTCTCTCTCCCTTCCCTTGTTCCACCCTCACTTTTTCATATTTCTGACCTGGACCTTTTGGTTCCAAGAGCATACATGTGAGAAGTTAAAGAATAAAATTTATATGAGTAGAGAAGAAATGAAGAGAATAATAACAGAGCTTTATCTGGCTTCTATGGTATGCTAACCCATGGACCGTTTTTAGCCTAGTTTCTGTTTTGTCTCCACATGGTATAATAATGACTTTGCCTGAGAAAAACACTAAGTCACTCTTTTAGATTCATTGAATTCTCTTTCCTTTCATCTACATCCACAATTACATTTATAGCCATGGACTAGCTTGTAGCGAGTGTAGTTATTACCAAGGATGATTTTATCTTTCAAATATGTTCTTTCCTTCTTCAGTTCATTTTGTCATATTCATCTATGTCTTATCCGATTTAAACTCAATAAGTGTTCACCTGCCATTCTTTTATAATTTTACTTTTCTGTAGGAAAACCACCATAAATTACAATATAATAGCTATGATATCCATAATAAAAAGATGTTTTCATTAGAGTACGTAGTAAATATTTGAATAAGTGAAACAGTGAATGGACGGATAAAGGGAAGAATGCTTTGATGGTTGAATGAACGGGGAGCGGCCTGGCAGTGGTGAGGAAGTCACTGCTCCTGGGTTGAAACTCATTCCTGACACATCTGCTCCTCACTCCACCACCTGGGTCACTCCTCTATGCCAGGAGCCAGCCACAGGTGGTGCAGGCTTTCTAGGCAATCTTTCTACATGCTTCCTCATCTGCCCTCGCCTGCGCTCACTCCTGGTGTGAGCAGCCTCACCCTCTGGCTGTGATCATTTGCTTCCAGACAAGCTGTTTTTCTACTTGTCAAGTAGACCAGCATTACTACACTTGCACAAAAAGAATAATCAGCACTTTGAGGAGCCTTTTTTTTTTTTTTTTTTTTTGCTCCTGAAATGGGTTTATTACGAGTTTATTTTTCATTGCCTATCAAACAGATGTTGCCAGCTCTCTGAGGAATTTTCTGTGCTTCCCAGTCTCTCTCGCTGGGTGGATTGCCAGATGCTCGGGTACACTGCAGAGCTGCGCGTGCATGCCAGGGAGGTGAGTGGATCCGCCTCAGCCATGGGAAAGGGAACCAAAGTGTTGCTGAGCCTGGTGGGGCAGGGGGGTGGCTGCTGATTTAAAATGGAAAAATGCAAACAAGTATGGAACAGGTGCAGACGAGTTCCGACTGCTGTGGAAGCAGCCTGGTGCAGTAGGGAGAGCATCGGATTTGGAACCAGATTTGGACCTGAGTTGAAATCCCAAATGTACCACTTTCAGTCTTCTGTGAGTTGAAGTCTTTGCTGCTTCTTTAAAGTATAGATTTTAACATCCAAGTCAAAGAGTTGCTGTAAGGATTATATATGACTGTGGTGTATGATTAGCAAGAAATAATACCTGATTCACTCTTTTCTTAACTGATACTAACTTGATTTTTTAATCACACTATTTATTAATAAAGTATCCCAGATATAGCTGCTGTCTGTCTGCCTATCTGTCAATCTATCTATCTATACTCATCCATCTATGAAGTTCTTATTGTTTTAAAAGCCTAAAATTTATGGGTCACCATAGTGAATCCTAATAAACAAACAACCAAGTTACTTTGTGTGTGTGTGTGTGTGTGTGTGTATTCACATTGTCACAGTGAATATTTTCACACACACATATATCTTGGTGTACTTGTTTGATAACTACTTTAAGAGAAAAGTCTGAAACAGAATGTGCTAATCCCAAGGTTTATACATTTAGATTTTATTTCATATAGCCAGATTTTTTTCTAAAAGCTATATCAATTTGCATTTTCACCAGAAACACCTGAGAACTATATTCCCACAACCTAATAAGCATGGAGGATTTAAAACATTAATGAAATATTTTAAATGGTTCCCTTTGCATTATTTTGTTAGGTATTAATAATGAATGCCTTCCATATTCTCACTGGTGATTTGTCTTATTTCCTTTTCAAATTGCCTACTGAGAGGGTTGCGATTACAATATCTTTTTTTGTTTTATTTGATGAGAACTGAGGCTGCTCCAAAACTAAGTTGGAAGGTGAATTCACAACTGTGGCAGAGAAAGTTAATGCTCCCCAAAAATCCATGTGAAGCTACATTTCTCCACTTCCCTTGCAATTTAAATTTAAAAAATCTTGTTTTTATTGTAAAAAAGAATCATACAAGAGTATGATTGCTACAAGTATATTGCTACAACTTAAAGATTAGTAAAATGAATAACCTTATAAAAAACAATTCAGATTGAAATGATTTTGCTGAAATAATGGCAAGAAAAATTATGCAAAAAATATATAATTATTGCATTTTCCAATCCTACAGAGGTATGTTGTTCAGTCACTTAGTCATGTCTGACTCTTGACCCCAATAATTGACCAGTAAGCTTGTATATAATAAAAGTATACAATGTGATGATTTGAATTTGAGAAATAGGCATACTGTATTGAGCCTCTGAGATGTGTTTCAGCTTGAATTAGGTGTCCTTATTTTAAAATGGCATGGTGAAGTTGACAAAGCTGTGACTCAGTGATTAATGAGAAATTATCTTGGCTTAATCAAAGGTAGAATGATGGTTTGTGTAACTAGTTGTAAACACATAGTTGTGTGTATGTGTGCAAACAGTGTCACAGTGAATCCAGATTAACAACACCAGACTTAGAGATGACATCACTTTATCACCTATGTTTCCTGGGATTTCCTAGTTACAAAATTATTTCTAAGTTCAAGAACCTTTCCTTGATGCCCGTTCTAAAATTGAAGCTATGAAAAAATTTGAGCTGTTTGCCTATACTGCATAGATAAAACAAACCAGAACAAACAGAGAAATAAACACACACACATACACACACATGATGGCTTCAGAACCACAGACACCCAACTTCAAATTCCAAAGCTATGCTTATGACCTAAGAAATCGCCGGTAAAGTTATTCAACTTTCTCCAAGCCCCCTTTAGCTCATCTTTAAATGGGAGATGGGGGGTTGCTCTCAGAAGATTTTTAATTTTTTTAAAAATTGAAATATAGTTGACTTACAGCATTATATTTGTTTCAGGGATACAATTTTATTAGTTTCAGGAGAACAGTGCTTCAATCTTTCTATACGTTACACATTGAAAAGTTATTATGAAATACTGTCTCTGTTCACTGTGCTGTACGTTACATCCCTGTGACTTATACCTGGGCGTTTGTACCTCTTAATCCTTCGTACCTATTTTGCCTCCTCCTCCCCCCCACCCCCCACCCCCGACAACTACTGATTTGTTCTCTGTGTCTAAATCTGTTTTTGTTTCATTTGTTCATTGATTTTGTTTTTTTAGACTCTATATATGAGCGGAATCATATGGTATATGGCTTTCTCTGTCCCACTTGTTTAGCATAATACCCTTCAGGTCCATCCATGCTATTGCAAATGGCAAAAGTCCGTTCTTTTTTATGACCAAGTAATATTCCATCATATAAATATATACATATAGATGATCTAGATACATAAGATATTTCTAAGAGTTAATTGGTCTAGTGAATGTAAAGCCTAATACAGTGTGTTGTATAATCGTTAGTGCTCAGCATGAGAAGAAGCCTGTGTTTCTTTATATCCCATTTTACTTTTGGTGCCTGCTCCAATCCCATGTGATTTGGACAACATGTTAGATTAATTTTGACAGAAAGATAAAGAAATATATAGCCAGGACATGGAAGCAACCTAGATGTCCATCAACAGATGAATGGATCAAGAAGTTGTGGTATATACACGAAATGGAATATTACTCTGCTGTGAAAATGCACAAGTTTGAGTCACTTTTATGAGGTAGGTGAACCTTGAGTCTGTTATACCGAATAAAGAAAGTCAAAAAGAGAAAAACAAATATTGTATATTAATGCATATATGTGGAATCTAGAAAAAAAGTACTGGTAAACCTGTCTTACAGAGAAGAAATGGAGATGTAGATGTAGAGAACAGATTCGTGAACACAGAAGAGGAGGAGAGGGTAGGACAAATTCAGAGAGTAGCATTGATGTGTATACACTCTCATGTGTAAAAGAGATGACTAGTGGGAAGCTGCTGCACTGCCACAGGGAGCTCAGCCTGGCACTCTGTGATGACCCAGAGCGGTGTAATGGTCTGGTCCCATCACTTCATGGCAAATAGATGGGGAAACAGGGGAAACAGTAGCTGACTTTATTTTTGGGGGGCTCCAAAATCACTGCAGATGGTGATTGCAGCCATGAAATTAAAGGACGATTACTCCTTGGAAGAAAAGTTATGACCAACCTAGACAGAATATTAAAAAGCAGAGATATTACTTTGTCAACAAAGGTCCGTCTAGTCAAGGCTATGGTTTTTCCAGTAGTCATGTATGGATGTGAGAGTTGGACTATAAGGAAAGCTGAGTGCCAAAGAACTGATGCTTTTGAATTGTGGTGTTGGAGAAGACTCTTGAGAGTCCCTTGGACTGCAAGGAGATCCAATCAATTCATCCTAAAGGAGATCAGTCCTGGGTGTTCATTGGAAGGACTGATGTTGAAGCTGAAACTCCAATACTTTGGCCACCTGATGCGAAGAGCTGACTCATTTGGAAAGACCCTGATGCTGGGAAAGATTGAGGGCAGGAGGAGAAAGGGATGACAGAAGATGAGATGGTTAAATGGCATCACCGACTCAGTGGACATGAGTTTGGGTAAACTCCGGGAGATGGTGATGGACAGGGAGGCCTGGCGTGCTGCTGTTCATGGGGTTGCAAAGAGTCAGACATGACTGAGCAACTGAACTGAACTGAATGGGGTGGGGGAGGGAGGCCCACTGAGAGGGATTATGTATAAAAGTATGACAGATTCATGTTTATGTACGGCAGAGACCACCACAACTTTGTAAAGCAATTATCCTCCAACAAAAAAGATCAAAACTTTGTATAGTGATTTTTCTGTCTTTTTTAGGGATCTGTATATCTGTTAAGGATATTTTCTTGTTCACATCACAAATATAGAATTCCCAAATGTGATTTTTATCTCGTTTCTCTCTCACACTTTCTTTTTTTTTTTTGAGTTCACTAGGAGTAGATTTCTAGTCAGGAAACCTCAGTTTCAGCTCTAGTTCACACTTAACAGCTGAATGTCTTTGCAAAGACCACTTAATATGCAAAACAGGACAATAATAACCACATTACAACATTACTGAAAGATCACATGAGAGCATGAGTGGCGGTTTAACTGGCAGACTCAAAACCCCACTTACATAAATATATTTCCTTTCACTGAAAAATTTATTTTACTACTATTTTCTATGTCAAAGTTCTTTGTAGAGGAGTATAAAGGCTTCATGATGGATTTTTTTCTCTTATAATTTCTTTCTTTTTGACTTCTTTTGAATAGTATATTTCTCCAGAGTACACCATTGGTTTTCCCTAATTTCAAATATCAAACTATTCTCCAAACAGAATTATTGATCAATTTAGATATTTAATGTTAACTTTAAGAGTTTTATTGTGTATAATGCTTTTGTTCACATTGTTTCTGATTGTATGCATAATTCACATTCAGTGTAGAAGGAATCAGTTATAAAGGAGGAGAAATTAAAACCCATAATTTAGGTATCACTGAAGTGTTTTTTACTCAATATTTTTGAATATAGACATACACACATGTATACCCACATATATCTCAGACATTCTGATAACAGTATTGATGATACTCTGCATTGTATTATTACAGAAGTTGCCATATGTACATATATCTTTCTTAAGTTTAGCAGCTGTCATGAGATTGCCAAAGGCCAGAACTTGCTCACTCACATCCAGCAGAACAGCAGAACCTGAGTTCATTGCAAATTCAGAGAAGAAAGAGAATGCAGTGAAGAGGTCTGAATATCATGCAGATATTCTCCTAAAATAAAAGTCTCCTGTTTTACTAGTGATGTTCTCTTGGAAGTCAGTTCTTCAGAATGCTTATTGCCCTTGGAGACACTGGCTCTTCCGCTACTCCTAGGTCACTTGGTCTCCTAGCTCGAAGTCCAGAGTGGTGACTCAGCTGGCACTGGGCCACCAACTCACTTGGACCAAGGAAAAACCGAAGGCCCCCTATTACAGCATCAATACCCCACAAGAAAAAGAAGCATCTCTGTAGAGCAAAGGTTAGCTAATCCCCAAAACAAGCAAATGTGATATAATATGTAGGTACAGCAAAGAAAGAAAAAAAAGTGAATAAATGTTTGTATCTCCTCCTGCTATACAGAGATTTGAAAAGTTACTAAACAGTAAAAATCACAGCACTGAAGTTAACACAGAATTTTTACCTCACCAGCTTCTTGCTACCACATAAAGTAGAAGTGGTAACATCTGTTTTCCATGCAGGTAGCTAGCGCTTCCCATGTAGGGCAATTGGATCCCCACCAGGTGAGCAATTCAACTGCCTGCTTTCTCTTTTCTAGGTGCATCTTAATTCAAATCTTGGTGATATGTAGAAATAAATGTGCTTACTTTTCATTTCCTATCAGTAAACTTTATTTCTTCTCTTTTTATTTTTCTGGGCTCTAGCATGGATTAATACACATAGAGTATTTATCTCAAATTACTTTTCCATTAATTCTTTCTTTCTACTGAAGAAATTTTTTCTGGCCAACAGAAATCTTTCATACCATTATACTTTGTATATTATGTCATGAATTTATAATCTCATTGAAAATGTATTATATGCCTAGTAATATGCTGATAACCTCAAATATTTTGTGATACATATGGTGTTCGTAGTTTAATAATATCCCTCATAGAAATGAAGTGTGAAGTTGTGTGGCCAGTGTGACGCTGCTGAGTTCTCACTCTGCTCTTTTATTTCAACTTGCTCCATGTTCAACATATTTACCGGTCATTTCAGAAATGTTCTTCAGTGTTACACATTCCTTTGGAAGGTAGTTTACCACATGTTTGTTTTTTAAAGAATTCAGATATACAATTCTTAATTTGCACACAGGGCCCTATCTGAGAACTTTTTACCGAATAGGAGAGGGAGTCTTCCGTGTGTTTTCTTAATTTCATATTCACTGCCCTTGTTTGGGTCATCATTATCTCTAGCCTGAAGTGCTTCAACAGACAGAGATGTTCTAATTTTAACAGCTGATGCAATTGGACTGCTGTGTCTAGGAGGTTTGAAATTTTCTTGCAAAGGAGAGAAATATTCTTTTGGGGAACTTGTGGTTTAGAGAGTGAATCCAGAAAGTTGGAGGATTTGGCATCATGTAAGAAATTACAATTATATAGTACTCCAGTTGGCTCTCTCATCTCCATTCTCAATTTCCCTCCCACAAGGTACACAATGGCTAAATTAAAGTCCATGAAGTGTGACTCCTGGCTGTCAGTGGAATAATTTGGCTACAGGATAAATTTCATGTTACCCAAGGCTCATTCTGAATCCATTCATCATGTAAACATCTTCTAATCCTAGCTCCCTTCTCTCTTTCTTAGATACCAGTTGACCATTGAACAATACAGATTTGAATGCATGGGTCCATGTATGTGGATTTTTTTTCCAATTGTAAATTCTACAGTACCACACGATCCTCAGTTGGCTGAATCTGAGGACATCGAACCAAGGATTCAGAGAGTCAACTGCAAAGTTACATGCAGATTTTCTACTGTACAGAGGGTCTGCATTTCTAACCCGCTTGTTCAATGGTCAAATGTGCTATGTATTTAGAGAACTTGTGATCTTTATGTTATATCCAAAATTACCTTTCACTCGCATATATTTGATATTTTTTGTGATACTGATCATATTTTTTTTCAAAAACTAATTGATCTTCCTTAATGACTGAACTATGGCCTATGTAACTATGGACTATGTCTTTTTATCTTTATGATCACCATGCTTAAGTGGGATGGGGACCATGAGTAGCCAACTAATACTGGGTATGACTCACCTATGATTTAAGTGCTTTACTTACATCCATTTCTATTTATTCCTATTTATAATTATTTATTATATGAGCTAAGTGCTGTACTTCTATCCATTTTAAGCCTCATAAGCACCTAAAATATAATCGCCATATCTAATAAAGACATGGAGACTGTATTTAGTGTAGTTTAGCAATTGACAACATGTATGTTTCAACTCATGTCCTTAAATTATGACACTAGTGCCAAATGCAGTGGCATGAATATAGCAAGTGTTGAACAAAGATTTTTTGAAAAAATGGACCCAGCAATCCTAAAACCGAGCACATACCCGGGGAAAACCATAATTGAAAAAGACACATGCACCTCAATTTTCTTGCAGCACTATTTAAAATAGCTAGGAAAAGCAACCTAAATATCCATCAACAGAGGAATGGATAAAGATGTGGTGTATATATATACATATACATATATATATATATGTATATGTAGTGGAATATTACTCAGCCATTAAAAGGAAAAAATTGGGTTGTTCTTCAGAGACATGGATGGATCTAGAGACAGTCATACAGAGTGACATTAGTCAGAAAGAGAATGTTAAGAAATATATATGGAACCAAGAAAAATGGTGTAGATGATCATATCTGCAAAACAGAAACAGAGACATGGATTTAGAGAACAAACATATGTACAGCAAGGAAGGGTAGGATAAACTGGGAAACTGGAACTGACATATACCCACTACTGTGTGTAAAATAGATAACTAATGAGTACCTACTGTATAGCTCAGGGAGCCCTAGTCAGTGCTCTGCGGAAATCCAAAAAAGGGGATACAGGTTTACGTAGAGCTGTTTCACTTTGTTGTATAGTAGAAACTAGCACAAAATTGTAAAGCAACTATTCTCCAATAAAAATTAGTAAAAAAAAATATGAGAAATATTGATATACCCTATTTATTTCACCCTAACAATTGCTTCATGAATAAGGTTTCAAGTGTACAAATTTATGCAACATATATCAAACCTGAAAGTGGGACAAGAGTTTATTTCCAGCATTTCATCCTTGTTTATATTAATATAACTTTCTCCACCACTGAGTCAACTTGATTTTATAAGGCAAATAATAAAATCAGATTTCTGCTGGAGTGAGGCCACTTCCCTAATTTGCAAATGTAAATGTTGCCAGGTGTTCAACTCCCTTGTTCTAATAAATAAATAATTAGAAAACATGATTAATATGAAGCCTCACTGACTAGCTGTGCAGAGTGTTCTTGGAGAGCAATACGGGAATTGATCTGGGGGTAGAATATGTGCTTAATGCTGTGCTTTGAGTGGTCCTGGCCGGAAAGCATCACATGCCTGTTCAGAGCGTGAGTGCCCCGTTTGGGACCAGAAGAGAATTATGGCCCTGGGAGAGGCTAACAAAGATCCCCTTAACTTCTAGGGGTAGAGGTTGGAAGAAGCATCACCTGAAATTGGTAGCTTGTTAGAGTTAGGTTGTGTCCTGAGTCAAAATAGGTTTGGTACACAAACCTGTCACTTCCAAGATATGTGGAATCTGACAAGTTAGCTCGCTTCTCTTTTCTTCTGTTTTGTAAGTTTTCGAATATATAACAACACCTGTATCAGTTGTAAACATTGAATGAAATTGTGGACGTGTAAATGCCTAGATCAGAAGAAGTTCTTTTTAAGTGTAGTCATTGAGCCCTTGTTTTCTTTATCTAAAAAATGGAATTAAGTTTAGAAGACAATATACATTATACTCCCTTATTTAAAAATGCAATACTTATCAGCATATTGAAGTATTTTTAAAATTCCTGCAGTAATAGATTTTACAAAAACTTAACCCAGTAATCCACAAACCTGTTCTACCACAAGAACTTAAATGATCATTTTCTAAACACTTTCTGGGGAATATTATCCTATCCTAAGGAAGGCTGTAATGAATAATTAAGATTCCTATAAATAAACTACTATGACATTACTGGCTACATAATAGGATCAGGTTTCCCCTCCTGCCAATTGAGAAAGTTGACAGAAATCCAGATCATTAGAGAATCGAAAGATGCTATCAGTAAAAGAATCCTGCAAATTCACATTGGGTTTGTTAATAATTGTTGCACTCTAAATCCTCTATTCAGGGCTCACAATTTTGTGTTGGGTTGTGACTTCCTTTTGGAGTGAGGAGATATTTTAACCTCAAGATCTAAAATGAGAAGGGGATTTATCCATTAGTGCAATGTGGAACATTATGTTTAAAAGGGACAAATAACTCTTTACGTCGCTATATTTATGACCTTGTGATAGTCTTGCTCCTTTCATCTGGAGTTGGAATGTATTTATTTAGCCTTTGAATCTGTGTTTTGCTATGTGATTCTCACTGGAACATGGTATATTTGAAAATGAGAGGCAAGCAAAAACCTTGAAAATGTTTGCACCTTGGAACTTTCCCTCTGTTTTCTGCATCCTCATGCCATCTTGTGAACAAGCCCAAACTGAATTTCTGCAGAATGAGAACCGCATGAACAAAGGCCCTAGCTACCCAAGTCATCCCAGATGTTTCTGCTGAGAAACAGGGTATCTGAGAATCTAGCCCCAGAAAAGTCAATTCAAACCAGAATAATCACCCTATCAACCAAGTACATCATGGGAAATGATAAGTGGGTTTTATTTTATATCACCGAGCTGGGGTAGTTTTCATGTTCCAATAGGTAACTGATACAACCAAATGGTCATGAGTTCTTTGAAGATAGGTACACGTCTAGCACATTTTTAGGATGCCAGTAACTTTAACATCAGTTCAGTTCAGTATAGTCGCTCAGTTATGTCCAACTCTTTGCAACTCCATGGACTGCAGCACCCCAGGCTCCTCAGTCCATCAACAACTCCTGGAGCTTGCTCAAACTCACGTCTATCGAGTCGGTGATGCCATCCAACCATCTAATCCTCTGTCGTCCCCTTCTGCTCCTGCCTTCAATCTTTCCCAGCATCAGGGTCTTTTCCAATGAGTAAGTTCTTTGCATCAGGTGGCCAAAGTATTGGAGTTTCAGCTTCAGCATCAGTCCTTCCAATGAATATTCAGGACTGATTTCCTTTAGGATTGACTGGTTGGATCTCCTTGCAGTCCAAGGAACTCTCAAGAGTCTTCTCCAACACCACAGTTCAAAAGCATCAATCTTCATCACTCAGCTTTTTTATAGCCCAACCCTCACATCTATACATGACTACTGGGAAAACCATAGCCTTGACTAGACAGACCTTTGTTGACAAAGTAATGTCTCTGCTTTTTAATATGCTGTCTAGGTTGGTCATAACTTTTCTTCCAAGGAGAAAGCGTCTTTTAATTTCATGGCTGCAGTCACCATCTGCAGTGACTTTGGAGCCCAAGAAAATAAAGTCTGTCACTGTTTCCATTGTTTCTCCATCTATTTCCCATGAAGTAATGGGGCCAGATGCCATGATCTTAGTTTTCTGAATGTTGAGTTTTAAGCCAACTTTTTCACTCTCCTCTTTCACTTTCATCAAGAGGCTCTTTAGTTCTTCTTCACTTTCTGCCATAAGAGTGGTTTCATTTGCGTATCTGAGGTTATTGGTATTTCTCCCAGCAATGTTGATTCCAATTTGTGATACATCAGCCCAGCATTTCATGTGATATACTCTGCATAGAAGTTAAATAAGCAGGGTGACAATATATATCCTTGACATGCTCCTTTCCTAATTTGGAACCAGTCCGTTGTTCCATGTCCAGTTCTAACTGTTGCTTCTTGACCTGCATACAGATTTCTGAAGAGGCAGGTAAGGTGGTCTGGTATTCCCATCTCTTGAAGAATTTTCCACAGCTTGTGTTGTGACCTACACAGTCAAAGTCTTTGGCATAATCAATAAAGCAGAAATAGATGTTTTTCTGGAATTTTCTTGCCTTTTCTATGATCCAACAGATGTTGGGAATTTGATCTCTTGTTACTTTGTTTTTTCTAAATCCAGCTTCTACATCTGGAAGTTCATAGGTCACATACTGTTGAAGCCTGGGTAGCTGAATTTAGAGCATTATCTTGCTAGCGTGAGATGAGGGCAGTTGTACCATGGTTTGAACATTCTTTGGCACTGCTTTTCTTCAGGATTGGAATGAAAACTGACATTTTCCAGTCCAATGGCCACTGCTGAGTTTTGCAAATTTGCTGGCATACTGAATGCAACACTTTCACAGCATCATCTTTTAGGATTTGAAATAGATCAACTGGAATTCCATTACCTCCACTAGCTTTGTTCGTAGTGATGCTTTCTAAGGCCCACTTGCCTTCACATTCCAGGGTGTCTAGCTCTAGGTGAGTGATCACACCATTGTGGTTATCTTGGTCATGAAGATCTTTTTTGTATAGTTCTGTGTATTCTTGCCACCTCTTCTTAATATCTTCTGCTTCTGTTAGGTCCATACCATTTCTGTCCTGTGATCCACTTTCCCATGGTCCAGCACAAATCCTATATCAAAATACATGGGGCTTTTTTTTGCCTTGCTTTTATTTTTAGGTATCTAAACTGGGTCTCATACCTACTTTTTGTTGAGTTATAATTAACATCCAATATTATATTAGTTTCAGTTGTATGGCCTAGTTTTGTGATTTTTTACACATTATAAAATGATCACCACAATAAGACTATATTCCATCTATCACCATAATAATAACTCACTAAATATCATACAGCTCATTACTGACAGTCAATGATCTAGTTGTGTTCTCATCACATCTAAGTATTTCTTTTTCTACATTATAATATTCTACTTCTAATGCTGTCTGCAATACCAAAATTGAAGGGACAGCTCTTCTTGGAATTATAGTGCTGGTCTCATACCCTAGATATTTTGCAATTTACAATAATTAATAACTAATAATAGGCTGAGGGCAATCATCCCCTTATCTGACTGCTTTAGAGGTGTGTGGAGGGATGACTTCCAAGTTATAAGAAATTCAAGGTGTACACACTCTATTGGGCTTTCCTGGTAGCTCAAGTGGTAAAGAATCTGCCTGCAATTCAGATGTGGGTTTGATCCCTGGGGCAGGAAGATCCCCTGGAGAAGGGAGTGGCTACCCACTCCAGTATTTTTGCCTGGAGAATTCCATGGACAGAGGTGCCTGGCAGGCTACAGTCCATGGGATCGCAAAGGGTCAGCCACAGCTGAGCGACTGACACTTTCACTATTACATGGAAGATAGTGTACTGATGAGTAACTTAAATGCATCAATAGAATTATCTCTTCAGAAAATCTTACTTATTATCACCAAACATATAGGTGTCATCTGTACATTTGTGCATCAAATAATTGATTTACAAATGTTTTACATCAGTTTTAATTAGGCCTCTTAAAATGAAAAATGATTTTAACATAGGAATAATTATCTTTATCTCTTGGTATTTTTTCCAGAGGGTTTCTAAAATATAGTAATAAATATTTTCATCATCGCCATAATCATCATCATTATCTGTGTGTTTCACATAGACTCAGTGGATTAATCATTAATGATTATACCATTGGTGATAATATTTATATCTCTAGGGACAGTACAGAATAAGTGCTCAGAGTATTTGTTGAATGAGTGAATGAAACATGACTATTATAACATCTCTGCTTTAATGCTGGCAGTTGCAGTTTTATTGATTTTATAGTGTTTTAATAATCAAAACCCACATAAATCAATTAGATGTTAAATAATAGCCTTAGGGCGTTTTTTAAGTAATAATAAAATGAATTTAGAATGTGAAATAAATTAGACCTAAATAAATGAAACAATTTGGCCAAAATTATCTGCTTTATGGTATAGGTGAAAAAATACATGGACCCAGAATTTCTAATTTATAGGCACAGACACATAGAAGTATCATGTTTGTGTTCATTAAACAAATACTGTAACTTTACTGGGTAAATTATTGAAAACAACAGATGATAGCTGACATGGAAGAAACTCATAAAATTATAAATAGACTTAAATGAGCAGCAGTTATCAGTGAAAACAGAAAAGATGTTTTCCCAGATAGAGAGAATGGGTTGTGGAGAGATATCAAGACTGAGAGAGTAATTCAGTTTAAATCTACAAAAATCTAGTATGTATTGCTACAAAATGCCCCCCCCCCACCTATTTGGATTATTTTTCAATGGACATGAAATTCATATTCAGATAAGACATATTCCACCAGAATTTAATACAATGTTGTGAGACATTAGCACTATTAAATGTTTCAAAATATTTATATCACCCCAAAAGTAAACCCCATACATATCAACCCCATGCCCCTGATGCTCCAATAACTGGCAATCACCGGTATGCTTTCTGCCTCTATACACATTTGCCTATATTCTGGATATTTCAAGTAAGTGGAATCATACTACCTATGACCTTTGGGGTCTGGCTCCTTTCACTTAGCACTATGTTTTAGATTCAGTCAATTTGTGGCATAGAGAAACAATGTGTTCCTTCTGAGACCCAGTTATTTCCCTTCCATGTATGTGCCACATTTTGTTTATATATCTGTTAATGAACATTTGAGTCATCCTCACCTTTTGCCTACTGTAAATAGTGCTACTATGAATATCTGTGAACAAGTATTTGTTTGAGTCCCTGTTTTCACTCATTTGGTATATACCTAGGAATGGAATTCCTGGGTTGTGGGTTGTACAGTAATTGTATATTTTTTCAAAAAAAGGTCAAACTTTTTTTTTAATAGCGGCTGCAACATTTTATATTCCAACCAGGGGTGTTCCAATTCTTCCACATCCTTGACAACACTTCTTATTTTCGATTTCTTTAAATGATAGTCATTTTAGTGGGTATACATTGACAGCTCTTTGGGCTTTTGGTTTGTACACCTCTAATGGTTAAGCATCTTTTCCTGTGATTTCTACCCTTTAATAGACCTTTTGAGAAATGGCTCTTCAAGTACACTGGTAAAATTATAATTGAGTTGTTTGTGTTTTTATTGTTGAAATGTAGGAATTCTTTATATATTCTAGATATTGTGGTTGTGGTTTAGTCTCTAAGTCATGTCTAACTTTCTGCGATCCCATGGACTATAGCATGAAAAACTCCTCTGTCAAAACAAACAAACAAACTCCTCTGTCCATGGGATTTCCAAGGCAAGAATACTGGGGTGGGTTGCTATTGCCTTTTCCAGGGGATAATTACTGACCCAGGGATCAAATCCAGATCTCCTGCATTACAGGTGGATTCTTTATCAACCTAGCCACCAGGGAAGCCCAAAGATCTGAAGAATTCTAGATATTAGAAAAGTAAATCAAACATTTGCACCTTATTTTCCCCATTCTCAAAGTTGCCTTTTTGTTTTCTTGACAATGTCTTTTAGTGCATATTTTAAAAAAATTTTTATGAAGCCCTATTTATCTATGTTTTTGTTCTTGCTTTTACTTGTGCTTTTGGTGTCACATCTAACAATGTGACAAAGGTCACAGAGTTTGCCCTTAGGTTTTCTGCTAAGAGTTTTAAATTTTGGCTCTTACAATTAGGTCATTGATCCATTCTGAATTCATTTCGATATATGATGAAAAGTAGAGCTCCAAATTCACTCTCTTGCATGTGAAAATCCAGCTGTCCTAGAATTGTTTGTTGAAGAGATTATTCCTTTTCCATTGGATGCTCTTGGTACCCTTGTAGAAAATCAGTAGGCCACAGAGCTCTGGGTTTATCTCTGGACTCCTAGTTCTTTTACATTTATCTACGTGGCTATTTTTGTTTTGATTACTCTTGTTTTGTAGTAATAAATTTTGAAATCAAGAACTGTGCATCTTCCAATATTGTTCTACTTCTTCAGTATTATTTTGATTATTTGGGCCCTCTTGAAATTCCATATTAATTTGATAATAGGTTTTTCCATTTCTGCTATAAAATAGTCATTTAATTTGTAATAGGAATTGTTTTGAATGTGTAGATGGCTAGTAATGCTATCTTAACAATATGTCTTTCCATTCACTTAGGTCTCCCTTAATTTCTTTCAGTAATGTTCTTAGTTTTCAGTGTATAAATCCTTCATCCCCTTGGTTACATTTATTCCTAGGTATGTTATTCTCTTGGATGCAACTATAAGTGAAATTAATTTCTTAAGATCCTTTTTAGATTGTTCATTGCTAGTATACAGAAATATAAATGATTTTTATGTGCTGATCTTGTATCCTTCAACTTTGCTGAGTATTATGTTAACATTTTTATAAATTCTTTAAGAATCTTTAGATTCGTTTTTGTGTCTTTGTCAAAAGTCAGTTTATTTTTATATGAGTCTGTTTCTGGCCTTTGTATTATTATGTTCCATTGATCTATTTGTCTATATCACCACTTCCACAAAGTTTGATTCCTGTGGCTTTATAGTAAGACTTGAAGTCCGGTAGCATCAGCTATCTGATTTTGGTCTTTTGTTTCTATATTGTGTTGGCTATTCTGGGTCTTCTGTCTCTCCATTTAAACTTTAGAATCAGTTCCTTGATATCCACAATATGAGTTGTTGAGATTTTGATTGAGATTTCATCAGACCATACTGAGTCTTTCAATGTGTGAACATGGAATATCTCTCCATTTACTTAATTCTTTAACTTTTTTCATCAAATATGATAGTTTTTTTCTCATACAGATCTTATATCTATATTGTTAGATTTATATCAAAGTATTTCAATTTCATTGAGTTCCTTAGGTATATAATTTTGTGTAGTTTTTAAAATTTAGGACATCTCTAGCCATTATTTTGGCAAATATTCATCTTGTCTCTTTCAGTCTCCCCTCCTGGGACTCCTATTATGTGTACATTAGTACACGCGATCTTATACTGTTGGTCTCAGATTCTTCATCATTCATCATCTTCATTAATTTTTCTTCATTCTTTCATTCTACTCCTCAGACTTGATCTTTTCAAGTGGCCTGTCTTTATGCTCACAAATTCTTTCCTTTGCCTGCTAAAATATACTATTTAAACCTTCAAGTGAATAGTGAATTTTCATTTCATTATTGTACGTTTATATCTCCAGAATTTAAATTTCTTTTTACAATTTCCATGTCTTTACTGGCAGTCTCTATTTATTGGGCTGTCATTCTCCTTGTTTCATTTAGCTCTTTGTCTATGATTTCCTTTAGCTCTTTCAGAATTTTTCAGATAATAGATTCAAAGTATTTGTTTAATAAGTCTAATTCCATTACTTTCTCAGGGACCATTTGTATTTCTTTATTCTGTGATTGGGCCATACTTTGTTGTCTTTGCATACTTCATAACTAGCTGTTGAAAACAAACTTTAAAATGTTATAATGTGTTAACTGTGCAAAACATATACTTCTCCTTCCTCAGGGTTTGTCTTTTTGTGGCTTACTGTTTTATTTTTTTGGTCTGTGTGTGTATGATTAAAAAAAAAATTTTTTTTTTAATTTCAGTGAAAGAAAAAAAGTCACTCAGTCATGTCTGACTCTTTGTGACCCCATGGACTCTACAGTCCATGGAATTCTCTAAGCAAGAATACTGGAGTGGGTAGCTGTTCCCTTCTCCAGGGGATCTTCCCAATCCAGTGATCGAACCCAGGTCTCCCGCACTGCAGGCAGATTCTTTAACATCTGAGCCACCAGGGAAGCCCCTTATTATATGTGGTCTTTAAAGCTTCTCTTCCTCTAGTTTGTGTTTTGCTAGTGTTTTGACAGAGAATTTTCTGTATGCTGGGGGTCAAAAAAACAAAGAAGGTGAGGGCCAAAGCGAATAGTCAAATAGATTCCTACATAGATACATTCACCCATCCGTCTTTCCTGGTCTTTGTAGATTGACTGTGAATCTGGACACTACTTCAGTGCTTCAAAGACCATTTTAAACTCAGTCTTAGCCTTCCCTTGCTGCTTATTCTGAGTACTAGGACCAACCAGAGGTCAAAGCTCATTAACTTCTCAGGTCTTCTCTAAGCCTCTGTCTTGCTGTGAGTAGGCACATTCCCTTCTAAATTTCCCAATATATACATCTGATTGCCAATGACCTGATGTCTAAAGAAAATCTCCCCCCAGCTTTCAGTGTACCTCAATTTCAATATTGCCTCTAGTGACAATGGGTTGTTATTTTGGTTTACAACATTTTGAAACATTTCGCTCTGCTCTTTAGTTTCTTTGCTACCCTGACAGAATTATGAGTTAGCTTCTCTTTATAATGATTTTGAGGGCACAATTACATGTGGAAATTGATTCAGAGTGCAGTCTTTAATATATAATATGAAGGAATGTAATCTTAGTAAAAATGTATACACAACTCACTGGGAAGTTGAAGCAATACACATTGTTAGTGATGTGGAAGTGTTAATCATTGTCAGAAAATGCTGCACAATAAAGACATACTCAGTAGCATACAATCTGTTATATGTTCATAGGTGTAAAGGACACCCTGCGTAGCTATGCTCCATGTGTCTAACTGTCAGGATCAGGTAGGAGGAGAAGTAGCTACTCATGATATTTTTAAAAGGAATATATTAAAGGCTCAAGAAAGCAAGTCAAAATGTGTGCATAAACTTCCTGTTTTTGCTAACATCCGATTTGATAAACAATTCACATGGCCGAGCCCAGATTCTCAGGGTGGTTGGTATATTGTGTACCATGAGACCATGGCAAGGGTGTGAATTTATAAAATTACTAATGAAACTTGAGAACTTGAGTCTGATAATTAAATCTATATGGATAAAGAAGGACATTATTGTTTGATCAGTTCTGTTCAGTCACTCAGTCCTTCTGACTGTTTGTGACCCATGGACTGCAGCATGCCAGACCTCCCTGTCCATCACCAACACCTGGAGTTTACTCAAATTCATGTCCATTGAGTCGGTGATGCCATCTGACAATCTCATCCTCTGTCGTTCTCTTCTCCTCCTGCCCTCAATCTTACCCAGCATCAGGGTCTTTTCAAATGAGTCAGCTCTTTGCATCAGGTGGCCAAAGTATTGGAGTTTCAGCTTTAACATCAGTCCTTCCAATGAATATTCAGGACTGATTTCTTTTAGGACAGGCTGGATGGATCTCCTTGCAATCCAAGGAACTCTCAAGAGTCCTCTCCAATGCCACAGTTCAAAAGCATCAATTCTTCGGTGCTCAGGTTTCTTTATAGTCCAACTCTCACATCCATATATGACTACTGGAAAAACCATAGCCCTGACTAGATGAACCTTTGTTGGCAAAGCAATGTCTCTGCTTTTTAACATGCTGTCTAGTTTGGTCACAACTTTTCTTTCAAGGAGGAAGTGTCTTCTAATTTCATGGTTGCAGTCACCATCTGCAGTGATTTTGGAGCCCCAGAAATAAAGTCTGTCACTGTTTCCAATGTTTCCCCTTCTATTTGTCATGAATGATGGGACCAGATGCCATGAACCTCGTTTTCCGAATGTTGAGCTTTAAGCCAACTTTTTCACTCTCTTCTTTCAATTTCATCAAGAGGCTCTTTAGCTCTTCTTTGCTTTCTGCCATAAGGGTGGTGTCTGTCATCTGCTTATCTGAGGTTATTGATATTTCTCCTGGCAATCTTGAGTCCACCTTGTGCTTCATCCAGCCCACTGTTTTGCATGATGTACTCTGCATAGAAGTTAAATAAGCAGGGTGACAATATACAGACTTGTACTCCTTTTACAATTTGGAACCAGTCTGTTGTTCCATGTCCAGTTCTAACTGTTGCTTCTTGACCTGCATACAGATTTCTCAGGAGGCAGGTCAAGGTGGTTGGGTATTCCCATCTCTTGAAGAAATTTTCCACAGTATGTGGTGATTCACATTGATGTTTTTCTGGATCTCTCTTGCTTCTTTGATAATCCAACAGATGTTTGCAATTTGATCTCTGGTTCCTCTGTCTTTTATAAAACCAACTTGAACATGTGGAAGTTCACATATCACGTTCTGTTGAAGCCTGGCTTGGAGAATTTTGATCATTACTTTACTAAAATGTGAGACGAGTGCAATTGTGCAATAGCTTAAGCATTCTTTGGCATTTCCTTTCTTTGGGATTGGAATGAAAACTGACATTTTCCAGTGCTGTAGCCACTGCTGAGTTTTGCAAATTTGCTCGCATATTGAGTGCAGCACTTTCACAAGCATCATCTTTTAGAATTTGAAATAGCTTGGCTAGAATTCCATCACCTCCACTAGCTTTGTTCATAGTGATGCTTCCTAAGGTCCACTTGACTTTGCATTCCAGGATGTCTGGCTCTAGGTGAGTTATCATACCATCGTGATTATCTGGGTCATGAAGATCTTTTTTTGTACAGTTCTTCTGTGTATTCTGCCACCTCTTCTTAACATATTCTGCTTCTGGTAGGTCCATACCATTTCTGTCCTTTATTAAGCCCATCTTTCAATGAAATTTTCCCTTGGTACTCTAATTTTTGGAAGAGATCTCTAGTCTTCCCCATTCTTTTGTTTTCCTCTATTTCTTTGCACTGATCACTGAGGAAGTCTTTCTTATCTCTCCTTGCTATGCTTTGGAACTCTGCATTCAAATGGGAATATCTTTCCTTTTCTCCTTTGCTTTTCACTTCTCATCTTTTCACAGCTATTTGTAAGGCCTCCTCAGACAGAAATTTTGCTTTTTTGCATTTCTTTTTCTGTCTCCTGTACAATGTCACGAACCTCCATCCATAGTTCTTCAGGTCCTCTGTGTATCAGATCTAATCCCTTGAATCTATTTCTCACTTCCAATGTATAATAATCATAAGGGATTTGATTTAGGTCATACCTGAATGATCTAGTGGTTTTCCCTACTTTCTTCAGTTTAAGTCTGAATTTGGCAATAAGGAGTTCATGATCTGAGCCCCAGTCAACTTCTGGTCTTCTTTTTGCTGACTGTATAGAGCTTCTCCATCTTTGGCTGCAAAGAATATAATCAATCAGATTTCAGTGTGTAGAGTTTGGTGATGTCAATGTGTAGAGTCTTTTCTTGTGTTGTTGGAAGAGGGTGTTTGCTATGACCTGTGCATTCTCTTGGCAAAACTCTATTAGCTTTTGCCCTGCTTCATTCTTTATTTCAAGGCCAAATTTGCCTGTTACTCCAGGTGTTTCTTGACTTCTACTTTTGCATTCCAGTCCTCTATGATGAAAAGGACATCTTTTTGGAATGTTAGTTCTAGAAGGTCTTGTAGGTCTTTATAGAACCATTCAACTTCAGCTTCTTCAGCATTACTGGTTGGGCCATAGATTGGATTACCATGATATTGAATGGTTTGCCTTGGAAATGAACAGAGATCATTCTGTTGTTTTTGAGATTGCATCCAAGTACTGCATTTCAGACTCTTTTGTTGACTATGAGGGCTACTCCATTTCTTCTAAGGGGTTCCTGCCCACAGTAGTAGATATAATGGTCATCTGACTTAAATTCACCTAGTCCAGTCCATTTTAGTTCACTGGTTTCTAAAATGTCGACGTTCACTCTTGCCATCTTCTGTTTAACCACTTCCAATTTGCCTTTATTCATGGATCTAACATTCTAGGTTCCTATGCAATATTGCTCTTTACAGCATCGGGCTTTGCTTCTATAACCAGTCACATCCATAGCTGGGTGTCATTTTTGCTTTAGCTCTGTCTCTTCATTCTTTCTGGAGTTATTTCTCCACTGATCTCCAGTAGCATATGGCCACCTACCAACCTGGGGAGTTCACCTTTCAGTGTCGTATCTTTTTGTCTTTTAATACTGTTCCTGGTGTTCTCAAGGCAAGAATACTGAAGTGGCTTACCATTCCCTTCTCTACTGGACCACATTTTGTCAGAACTCTCCACCATGACCCATCCATCCTGGGTGGCCCTACATAGCACGGATCATAATTTCACTGAGTCGGACAAGGCTGTGGTCCAGGTGATCAGATTGGTTAGTTTTCTGTTATTGTGCTTTTCAGTCTGTCTGCCCTCTGATGGAGAAGAGGAGGCTTATGAAAGCTTCCTGATGGGAGAGATTGACTGAGCAGGAAACTGGATCTTGTTCTGATGGGCAGGGCCATGCTCAGTGAATCTTTAATTCAATTTCCTGTTGATGGGTGGAGCTGTGTTCCCTCCCTGCTTGTTACCTGGGGCCAGACTATGGTGGAGGTAAGAAGACAATGGTGACCTCTGTCAAGAGGTCCCAGGCATGCACTGCTGCACTCAGTGCCCCCGGCCCTGCAGCAGACCTCCACCAACCCACGCCTCTGATGGAGGCTCCTGGGCACTCCCAGGCAAGGCTGGGTCAGTCTCGTTTGGGATCACTGCTCCTTTTCCCTGGATCCTTCCTGGTGCACACAAGATTCTGTCTGTGCCCTCCAAGAGTCTGTTTCCCCAGTCCTGTGTAAGTTCTGGCAGCTCTGTGGTGGGGTCAATGGCGACCTCCTCCAAGAGGGCCATGCCATACCCAGGTCTGTTGCACCCAGAGCCCCCGTCCCTGTGGCAGTCCACTGCTGACCTGTGCCTCCACAGGCGATGCTCAAA
Organism: Dama dama; assembly: GCF_033118175.1. NCBI lineage: Eukaryota > Metazoa > Chordata > Mammalia > Artiodactyla > Cervidae > Dama > Dama dama. Next base: position 36,518,491 of record NC_083684.1, read on the forward strand.
CACAGTTCTGTCTCGGTCTCTGTGGGGTCCCTGGGTCCTGGTGAGCACAAGGTTTGTTTGAGCCCCCTGAGCGTCTCTGGTGGGAATTGGCTTTGATTCTAAATTCGAATTTGCCCCTCCTACCGTCTTGGGCTTCGCTGGTGGCTCAGATGGTAAAGCGTCTGCCTGCAATACGGGAGACCAGGGTTCAATCCCTGGGTCGGGAAGATCCCCTGGAGAAGGAAATGGCAACCCACTCCAGTACTCTTCCCTGGAAAATTTCATGGACAGAGGAGCCTGGTAGGCTACAGTCCATGGGGTCACAAAGAGTCGGACACGACTGAGTGACTTCATTTTCTTTCACGGTTTTGGTGGGGCTTTTCCTTTTCCTTGGGCGTGGGGTATCTCCTCACCTTGTATTAATAGTATCCCATTAAGTTTTGAGAATAGTGCGGTTTTCTTTAAGTAGTATTTAACATCCAAATCTGGAACTTTATCAACTATGAGTTTCAAATTAAATATCACTTTAGCCAGGAATATTGACATGGCTCATAAAGCAAACTAACATTCATTGACTATATGTACTCACAAATGTAAGTGACACTAACTGTAGATAATTTGCATTCTTCCCAATAACTCTGCAGGCAGATATTTTACTGGTCTTTTTACGATGGGGGAAAATAATTTCGAATAACCTATCCAGAGAAACAGAAAAATCATATTTAGCTCACCATGTGCTAGGGAATGGTATAAATATTTGACATGGACTAACTCACTTAATGTTTGTGCTCTTATTTAAGTCAAGAATCATTATTCTCCCCATTTGGTAAAGAAATGGGTGGACCTAGAGATGAGTATATGCAGTGAATTAAGTCAGACAGAGAAAGACAAATACTATGGTATTTCACTTATATGTGGATTCTGAAAAATAATACAAATAAACTTATTTATAAAGCAGAAACAGATTTACAGAAACAGAAAACAAATTTATGGTTACCAAAGGGGGAGTGGGGTAAAGGACAAATTAATAGTATGGGATTAACAAATATACGTGATTAAATATAAAAAGATAAAAAACATGGATTTATTGTATAGCATAGAGAACTATATTCAATATAATAACCTATAGTGGAAAAAATCTGAAAAGGAATATATATATATATATATGCATATGTCATTTTGCTGTATATCTGAAGCTACCAAAATATTATAAACATGACAGTGCAATACAAAACACTTGTAAAAATTTAAGGGGAAAAAAAAAAATTAAGGCACAGAGGTAGTATGTGCCTGGTCCAGGATTATTCAGCAAATGAGTGAACCACAGGTAATGTCACTGTAAAATATAAGTTTGTAAATATAACATGAAGGTAGATTAGTCAAGTTCCAAATATTTATCTTACTGAAAACCAAGCAGAGAGGAATAAGTTGCCAGGGACTAGAGGTAATTTTCAATTGGTTGTGTTTATGTGCACAGCATGGCTCATAGTTTCATTGAGTTAGCCTACATGGCATGGCTCAATGAAATTATGACCCATGCCATGTAGGGCCACCCAAGACGGACGGGTCATAGTGGAGAGTTCTGACAAAACGTGGTCCACTGGAGAAGGGAATGGCAAACCACTTCAGTATTCTTGCCTTGAGAACCCCATGAACAGTATGAAAAGGTAAAAAAGATAGACACTGAAAGATGAACTCCCCAGGTTGGGAGGTGCCCAATATGCTACTGGAGATCACTGGAGAAATAACTCCAGAAAGAATGGAGAGACAGAGCTAAAGCAAAAACAATGCCCAGCTGTGGATGTGACTGGTGATAGAAACAAAGTCCGATGCTGTAAAGAGCAATGTTGCATAGGAACCTAAAATATTAGATCCATTAATCAAGGGAAACTGGAAGTGCTCAAACAGGAAATGGCAAGAGTGAACATCATCATTTTATGAATCAGTGACCTAAAATGGACTGGAATGGGTGAATTTAATTCAGATGAACATTATATCTACTACTGGGGGTGAGAATCCCTTAGAAGAAATGGAGTGGCCCTCATAGTCAACAAAAGTGTCTGAAATGCAGTACTTGGATGCAATCTCAAAAAAGACCAAATGATCTCTGTTCATTTCCAAGGCAAACCATTCATTATCACAGTAATCCAAGTCTTTGCCCCAACCAGTAATACTGAAGAAAGTGAAGTTGAATGGTTCTGTGAAGACCTACAAACCTTCTAGAACTATCATCTAAAAAAGATGTCCTTTTCATCATAGGGGGCTGGAATGCAAAAGAAGGAAGTCAAGAGATACCTGGAGTAACAGGCAAATTTGGCCTTGGAGTACAAAAATGAAGCAGGAAAAAGCTAACAGAATTTTCCTAAGAGAACGCACTTGTCATAGCAAACACCCTCTTCCAACAACACAAGAGAAGACACTACACATCAACATCACCAGATGGTTAACAACGAAATCAGACTGATTATATTCTTTGCAGTCAGTGATGGAGAAGCTCTGTACAGTCTGCAAAAACAAGACCGGGAACTGACTGTGGCTCAGATCATGAACTCCTTATTGCCAAATTCCGACTTAAATTGAAGAAAGTAGGGAAAACCACTAGGCGATTAAGGTATGAGACCTAAATCAAATCCCTTATGGTTATACAGTGGAAGTGACAAATAGATTCAAGGGATTAGATTTCATAGACAAGAGTGCCTGATGAACTATGGATGGAGGTTCATGACATTGTACAGGAGGCAGTGACCAAGACCATCCCCAAGAAAAAGAAATGCAGAAAAGCAAAATGGTTTTCTGAGGAGGAATTAAAAATAGCTGAGAAAAGAAGAGAAAGTAAAGAGCATGAGAAAAGGAAAGGTAAGCCTATATGAGTGCAGAGTTAAGAATAACAAGGAGAGATAAGAAAGACTTCCTCAGTGAACAATGCAAAGAAATAGAGGAAAATAGAATGAGAAAGACTAGAGAGATCTCTTCAAAAAATTAAGAGATATCAAGGGAATATTTCATGCAAAGATGGGTACAATAAATGACAAAGAATGTTCAGACTACTCCAAAATTGAACTCATCTCATACGCTAGCAAAGTGATGCTCAAAATTCTGCAAGCCAGGCTTCAACAGTACTTGAAATGTGAACTTCCAATGTTCACACTGGATTTAGAAAAGGCAGAGGAAACAGAGATCAAATTGCCAACATCTGTTGGATTATCAAAAGAGCAAGAGAGTTCTAGAAAAACATCTATTTCTGCTTTGTTGACTACACCAAAGCCTTTGACTGTGTGGATCACAACAAACTGTGGGAAATTCTTCAAGAGATGGGAATACCAGGCCACCTTACCTGCCTCCTGAGAAATCTGTATGCAGGTCAGAAAGCAACAGTTAGAACTGGACATGGACCAACAGACTGGTTCCAACTTGGGAAAGGAGTATGTCAAAGCTGTATGCTGTCACCCTGCTTATTTAACTTCTATGCAGAGTACATCATGCTAAATGCTGGACTGGATGAAGCACAAGCTGGAATCAAGACTGCTGGGAGAAATATCAATAACCTCAGATATGCAGATGAGACCACCCTTATGGCAGAAAGCGAAGAAGAAGTAAAGAGCCTCTTCATAAAAGTGAAAAAGGAAAGTGAAAAAGCTGGTTTAAAACTCAACTTTCAAAAAATGAAGTTCATGGCATCTGGTCCCATCACTTCATGTCAAATAGATGGGGAAACTGTGGAAGCTGTCACAGACTTTATTTTCTTGGGCTCCAAAATCACTGTAGATGATAATTGAGGCCATGAAATTAAAAGATGCTTGCTCCTTGGAAGAAAAGCTATGACTAACCTAGACAGCATATTAAAAAGAAGAAGCATTATTTTGCCAACAAAGGTCCATCTAGTCAAGGCTATGGTTTTTCCAGTAGTGAGGTATGGATGTGAGAGTTTGACTATAAAGAAAGCTGAGCGTCAAAGAATTGATGCTTTTGAACTGAAGAATTGAACTGTGGTATTGGAGAAGACTCTTGAGAGTCCCTTGGACTGCAAGGAGATCAAACCAGTCAACTCTATGGGTAATCAGTCCTGAATATTCATTTGAAGGACTGATGCTGAAGCTGAAATTCCAATACTCTGGCCACCGATTTGAAGAACTGACTTATTGGAAAAAACCCTGATGCTGGGAAAAATTGAAGGCAGAGCAGACGGGGACGACAGAGGATGAGTTGGTTGGACAACATCACCCACTCGATGGGCATGAGTTTGAGCAAGCTCTGGGAGTTGGTGATGGACAGGGAAGCCTGGGGTGCTGCAGTCCATGGGGTCACAATCAGTAAGACACGACTTAGCTACTGGACTGAACTGATGTTTATGGATGGATAGAAATTATGCTCAAAGAGATAATATATATAATGGCTCTTAAAGTACCCAGATTCTTTGAGAACTAAACAACGGTTCAAGAATAATGACTAGTTTTTAAAAGCAGTCCACAGAATTGAAATGCTTATGCCCTTCCATCTCTGTCTCAAAATGATCAAGTTCATTTTTAATTTTGTTTCTCTCTCTGATTTAAATAAGTAGACTTTTAGCTACTTGCTATGTTGTTCAATGTGTGAAAGTGTTATTTGCAGATCTTTGGAGCCTGAGTAGAAAATCCCCCATTTAACTTGAGGCCTGGGATCAGTGCCTGGTCTTGACAGTAGATAGTTATGTGATTGATTCTTGTAAGTGCAAACATCACTGGGTGTATGTGAGAGGTGCCAGGAGTCCTAAGCAGTGTCATCAGACTTCTCACATATTCCAAGCACTTGAGTAGTGGGGAATTATATATGCACACATGCACATATACATGCACACATATACACATATGTGTTACACACACACATACATATAGTTTTGAGTTTTGCAAAGGTCTTAGAATCAGGACTCAATCTGACCTTTTCTGCAAGTAATGTTGATGAATGCCATTTCCATAATGAACAAATGTGGAGTGTCAAGTCAGTATGGAGATTTTGTATTAAGCACTCTCCTTGTCAGCCAAAATGTTATATAGTTCCCTGGATGATGATGATAATGATATGCTAATAGTAACAGTGCAAATAGTGGTAAAATATCAATAATAATATAACTAACATTTTACTAGGGACACTATATAAAATGTTTCTTTTAATATCTCAATAACTCTTTTAATTTAGGATTAATATACCCCTTTCAATGATAGTAAAACTATGCCCCAAAATTACTCTCCCAAAGACATGCGGCTAACAAATATTTATCAAGGTCTAGAAAACAGGCTTAGTAGCTTATTCTACAGTGGTATGGTTTAGCCATACTCTTATCTCCAGGAGTTAGCACATGATGTTTTAAAAACTTTGTGCTACTTAATGTCTTTTCCACCCCCTTCACCTTTCATTCCCACTAGCAATCCAAGCACTATTTGTAATAGATGTCTCAAGTTGCCATAGGACTGGGCTACCTGTTCCACTTACCTGCGTTACCCGTTAACTTATCTGAGCTTTCCTGCAAGATATAAATTCCTTGAGAGCAGAGGTTATGACACCCTTGTAAATCCTGTGCATACTGAGTGGCTTAACACATATTTGGTGAATAAATTATTACATGGATTTTTGATGGCAGCTATTACATAATAAATCCATTGCATGAGCCAGGTGGTTAATCCACTCATCACTAATCCTCATAATAGCTCTATAAAGAAAGTGTATTTTTAAAAATATATATTTTACTACTATCATTACTGCTACCACTACTACAACTATTATTATTACTGGCATTTTAAAAGTGATTACAAGGCCAGAGAGTTTAAGTACCTAGTTCTCACTCACACTGACAAATAATTGACAAAGCTAAGAAAATTGCATGACTATAACTTTATCCCCTACTGAAGTAGCTTTTGAATTTGCCATATTAATGTCAAGTGACTAAGCCATGATGCTTTTTAACTTTGCTTGAGTTGCTCCTGTTGCTCTCCATCTTTTTCAGCCCTAGGTTGGTGCTATTGAGAAAGAAAGAGAAAATCTGTACTGTTTCATGAGCCTTTGTGAAAGCAGTCTTATATTTCATCTCCTTGAGTTTCCTGCATTTGCATAATTGTTTTGACTCTGCTGTCTCTATTGAATCCTCTCTCTCGTCCTAAAGTTAAAGAGCAGGGGCAGATGCCCATGTGCACACTCCATTCATGAGTGGCGCTTGGCCACATCATTTCTCAGTGGCTTTTGTTGTGCTCATCTGTTCAGGAAGCCTGGTTCTACAAAGGCTCATTTTCTGATTAATTGCATTCTCATATCCTCTAAGAAGACTGGTGCACCTGCTCTCCACTTCACCGTCTCTTCTGGTCTCTCTAGAAATACCCAACTTTGATTACGTGAAAATCTTCTGTAACTGTAATACGTGCCTGAAAAGCAACTGGAAAACCTCTGTTCTGACTATTTTGACCTGAAAGAGAGGCTATTTTAGGACTTGTGTGTAGTGACAAGAGAAAAAAAAAAAAAAAAACACCCATACCTTCTTGCCTCTGTGTGTAATTTAGTTCAGCAGATAGAATTTGATCCCCCTGATGTCTGGCAGAAATTGTACATATGCAAGATGCACAGTTAACACACTTTTAACATAATTTTTAAAATGCTAGTCTAGTACCAAATAGCTGTTTTCTAAGAAATCATATATTATTGCTGAGAAAGTAAAGGGAAAGACTAGAATTATGACCCCATTTCTAAATAAAAACTTGAGATGAAAAGAAAAAAAAAAAAAACTGGAAAAACAATCGTACACTAATCAACACTATAATCAGAATAGTCACCATATAGCACAATTTATTTCAGGGATGGGGTTATCATCTATTTCTTGACTTCTCACTTTTTCCAAAAATTTCTCTAATGGCACTTACTATTTCTGCTTTGTATTCTAACTATTCTTGTTAATGTTGTCTTACTTTCACTTTTCTCTGAATGCCTGCTTGACGAGTATTTCTTTTAGGGCAAATCTTATATCTTACTTTATTATATATTTTAAAAAATCATTTCATGTCCCTCCATCTTAGGGCATGGAACAGGTGGAATCCCAATAATTGCTCAAGAAATAAGTAAATAAATGTGCATTTACCAAGGATTACATGTACATTAATTTATTCCTTTGTTAATTCATCAAGACATCTTAAATATCTTTTATGAGAGAGCACTATAATAGATGTTAAAAATGGAAGTTTAGAGCAATTAAATAAAAAGTTACTAAGACTTGTAATAGCCTTTATATTGACATTACTTAAATGCCTCATTATTTATTCATACCCCGTTACAGAAACATGTCTTCACATATTGCCTCCAAATACAACCTGTCAGTGGTAATAACTAGAACAGGTAGAATGACATTTCTGAGAAAACTGTCATACAACTTGGCAAGTATTTCATGAAAAATACTATTTTTTTCTCATGGGATGAATCATGGATGTGTTAACTTAGGAAAAGTAAATGTTTTATGTGTACCATCTGGAGAATATTTATAAGATTATATTCTTTTATAACTTTTGTGTTTATTTTTTTGAAAAGAGGGCTCAATATAGTCAAGTCATGCTATCCAAGCATTTAGAAGGGAAATTGGAAGTCAATGACTCCAATTCCTCTGTGAAATTTAAATTCTTACCATACACATATTTGAATACTCCAATGACAGTCAATTCACTGACTTGTGTTTCAACCTCTTTCAGTTTATGTCAGCTTCTCTGAGAAACTTTGATTTCTTTATTATTGCCAGTTCTATTTCTTACAATAGCAATATGAAGACAACATGGATATCTCACAAAACTTTTGATATCATGGCCATTGTAAGAGTTCTAAGATTATATTTCTGCCTTGACTCAGTTTTGCTAAATTTTGTTCAGATTCTTTTAAAAAGAAAAGACATTTTTGACTGGCCATAAGACCTTTCTGGCTGGCAACAGAGATCCTATTTTATTCAAGCTATGCTTATAGTCTGAAATAATTTAACTCTTAGTGGGAACTTTCATTTCCCATTTCAGTTTAAGCAGATTTCTTGTAAGTTCACTGTCCATTCAGAGTAATAGTTGTTTCTCTAGCTTTAAATCTTATTTTCATTCGAACAAAATGTCTATTTCCCCTTTGGAACATGGGTCTTTCTTGTTCTTTTAGAGTCTCTAATTAGCTCATCTGTTTGAAAATTAGTCAACCATTAGGAACAGATCTAGTTTTGTGTTTACTCATCTGTTTGTTTGTTTGCTTTTATGAATCATATTTGTAATATGACTACTTGCTTTTGGTAATCTCAGATCATTTCTTTCTTTTCCAAATGGAGAGAAAGATTTTATTCATCCACTATTATTCTCTACATTCATCAAGTAACAATACAAGTCTTCCCCTTTTTATTTGAAGCATAACTCTTTGTAAGAGTGTCAAATATGTTATATGGGAAAGAGAAGAAAAGGATACTAGAGACTTCATAGTTTCCATCAAGTGAGTGCATATGACAGAACACAATGACTCTTAGTCATTTTTGAATGAACTAATTCTCTGACCCTCTCCCTCTATCTAAATACTCTACAGAGAATGTTTAAAAGGTATTAAATGTGGCTCTATATTTACATCTATCCTATATGTAGCTGAAAGAGTTTGAGACTGGGATCTATGAGGCCTGAGTGTTTTGCTTGCTTCTTAGTAACTGACTGAACACAGTCAAGTCAAAACTATCGATACTCAGTTTCTCTAAAAAGAGAGGTAATGGGTTCATTAATTTTCTTGAGCTCTTGTGTTTTAACTTGCATACCCCTATGACTTCTCAGGGTTGTTTCAGAATTGTATGAGATTAAGTTAAACAAAAAACAACACTGCAAAAATGGAATTTTTATCAGTTGAAAACTAGGAGTCTCCTTCATACATAGTAACTCAAAACTTTTCAGATTTCCTTGCATTGTGTACAAGTGACAGCATCCTGTTGTCATCCAAAGTTGGGGGTCCTTTTTCTTCCAACAAATAAAAGTAAAAAAGTAAATAAATAAAGCCAAAAGTTCTTGAGAAGGTGCCTACTATTAAGTAAATTTACTTTTGGAGCCTTACAAAATGCAAGCCCTGTAGGCTATGACCATTTGCCTTTTTAATCTTCATCTTTTTTTCCTCAATGAACTCCCCAAAATCTGTCTGTTAAGAGAATTGTATCTGTTCATTGTTATACTTAGATTATTAATTGCCTTAAAATCTAGATTGGCCCAAATAAATGGGTACATCTTTGCATAAGGTACTAATGTCACCATTTGAAAAACATTTTCAGCTATAAGCTCTTCATAAAAGTAGAATAAAAAAAATAATTCTGAATTGGTTGCATTTAGGCTACTATTTTTTCAGTGACTTTTCCTTCACTCACGCATATTGTGGGGTATCCTATGGTCACAGTCTTTCTACTTTATAAATGTGAGTATTTTGTTAAATATTTTAGTGAATATGCACAGAGATTTTTATAGGTAGGACCTAAGATGATGGAGATGTCTTTGTGGGTATGTATTTAATCATACATAGACAGAAGAGTTCAAAGAAAACACATGTAGCCCTAATGCTACTTCAATGCTGAAGAGTATTTTGCTAAGCCAAGAACTTACAATGGAGGAGAGTCTCTTCAAATAAATAGTGCTGGGAAAACTGGAGAACTACATGTAAAAGATTTAAATTATAACATTTTGTTACGCCGTATACAACAATAAACTCAACATGGTTTAAAGGCCTAAATATAAGACCAGAAATCATAAAACTCCTAGAAGAAAACATAGGCAGAACACTCTTTGACATAAATTATAGCAAAAAAATTCTTTTAATCTGTCTCCTAAAGCAAAACAAAAGTAAAACTAACTAAGTGACACCTCTCGGCTAAATTTAAAAGCTTTTACACAACAAAGGAAACATTCTATAAAATGCATAGAGAACCTACTGAATGGGGCTAAATATTTGCAAATGATATGAAAGACAACTGTTTAATATATACAATATATAAATAGTCCATACAATTCCATATTAAAAAAAATTAGAAAATGGGCAGATGACCTAAGAGACATTTTTTTTCAAAGAAGACATACAAGATAAATGGCCAATAGGTGAATGAAAGGATGCTCAATATCGCTAATAAGAAAAATACAAAGCAAAACCACAATGAGATATCACGTCACATACATCAGAATGGCTGTCATCCAAGAGACCACAAATAACAAATGTTGGTAAGGATGTGCAGAAAAGGGAACCATAGTATACACTGTTGGTGGGAATGTAAATTGGTGGGGCCACAATGGAAAACAGTATGGAGGTTTCTCAACAAAATAAGAATAGAATCACCATATGATCTAGCAAGTCCACTTCTGCAAATATATCTGGAAAAAATGAAAACACTAATTCAAAATGATTTATGTGCCCTAATGTTCATAGCAGCAGTCTTTACAATAACCAGGACATGGAAACAACCCAAATGCCCTTCAGTGGATGATGTGGGGTCTATGTACATATGTATGTGTGCACACAATGGACTATTACTCAGCCATACAAGAGAATGAAATTTTGTCATGTGCAATAACATAGTTATTGCATAATACCTGAGAGGTATTATGCTTAGAAAAATAAATCAGCAGATAGAGGCAAATACTGTATGTTATCACATATATTTAAATAATAAACAAAGGATGATAGCAAAACAGAAACAGAACTATGTATATAGAGAAAAGAACGGTGGTTACCAGCAGGAAGAAGGAATAGGGGAGGGACAAGATAGTGGTAGTAGATTAAGAGGTATAAACTACTATGTATAAAATAAATAAGCTATAAGCATATATCCTATAGCACAGAGGATATAGACAATACTTGATAATAACTTTAAATGTAACATAATCTATAAAACTTTGAATTACTATGTTGTATGCCTGAAACTAGTATCATAAATCAACTCTACTTCCATAAAAAAATTTAAAGAAGAATATTTGCCAATTTACTATACATTTTGCTTTTTATTTCCAGAAACAAAATGTTTTTCTATCCCCTTTCTCTTTAAGGCTATTAGTTTATAATCAAAGAAAAGACATAAAATGGCAAGGAATTTATCCTGGGTGTCATCATGTTGATCTAACAATAAAAGCACTTCGTTGAGGGACAAAGAGACTAGTGGCAAGAACAATACTTCAGGTATTTATCAAAATACCGGAAAGGTGAGTTTTAGTATATGTAAATTATACCTCAGTGTGTGTGCGCGCTTGGTCACTCAGTCGTATCCAAGTCTTTGCGGCCCAATGGACTGTAGCCCGCCGGGTTTATCTGCTCATGGAATTTTCCAGGCAAGAATACTGGAGTGAAGTGCCATTTCATACTCCAGGATATCTTTCTGACCTATGGACTGAACCTGCATCTCTTGTCAGACAGATTCTTTGCCAGTAGGAACACCTGAGCAGCCCCTATACCTCAGTAATGTATCCTTAAATAAAGCAATAAAGAACAATAGAAGAGGGTGAGTGGTGCCAAGTGTTTATGTATTCAAGGACATATTCAAGTTAAGATTGTTTATTTCCATGGTGCCCAATCACATTCCTACTTGACATCATCTTGGATCACAGATTACTTTTGAGATTGCTAAGGCAATTGGCTTTGCTCAAGGTAACCTTAGCACTGTAACTACAACCAGGGCTCTCCAGTCCAGAGCATTTTTGTTTGGTACTGAAATTTTGGACACATGTTTTCTAGGTTCTCACAGGGCACTTAAATTTTCACTAAGTGGAAACACAGGACATTGAATAATGAATATGACATCCCTGGACAAAAGAGATATCAACTTTTGAATAAATATAATTCTCATCTATCAGGAGAAAAGTTTTGAATCTCATAAACTATTTCTTTTTATTGCTCTTCAAAAGGTTTCAAAGGGATGAGATTCCAGTCACCAACAGCACCAAACAACCTCCATCATGCCTCTTTATTTTGGCTCTTATTCCTGACTCATACTTTCCAGTCACTCAATCTCCTTTCCTGGCATAGCTTCCTTTGACTCAGGTTCTTCTTTCTAAGGGGTAGCCAAGTCGATGGCAGAGAGGGAGAAGGACTAACATGCAATAGGAACTAATTTGGTCCACATATTCTTTTTAAATTTTATATGCATTATTCAATTCTCACATTATTATGAGGTAAGATTATTATTCCTACTTATCAAATTTAGGAATTGAAACTTAAAGAGAGCAGTGTTTCTCAAAGACCATGATTATTATATAGCTGATCCTTCTGACTTTAAACTAGTATTTTCCTGCAAAACTGAATTGTCTCAGGTGGAAATATATCTACTACTCAGCCAGTAGATTTTCTTAATCTGCAAGTATACCTCTTTAAAAAAAAAAACTGTATTAATACAAGGCATTGATTAAAAAAAATTAAAATTAACTCTCTCATTCCCCACCCCCAGAAAAGTATAAGCATGCACAATCATTCTATGATTCCTCATATTGGTAGGAGTAGGTCATATATGTTATTGTTCCAACAGCTCCTATAGAAAGCTTGTCTTTACACATATTAGGGTATCTTTAGTTAGATTCCTACTTAAAACTTAGCACTGAGTAAAATTACTAATATATCGTCACATAGCCTATTATATTTAAAATATTAATCATCTCAATTAGTATATAAGTTATTGCAAACCTAAAAGAAGTTAAGTGATTTGAAGGCCTCCATTGCTAATAACTTACATAGAAGGAAAGAACATGTAGCATGTTCTTTCAAATGTTCAATTTATCTGGCCCAAATCCTGTGCTGTTTGCAGGCTTTGAACATTTATTTAATTGGAATCAACCATGACAACATTTGACCCCAACTGTTAGAAAAGCTGTTCTCAATATTGATTTTTATTATTTTCTTTACAAGATGAAAATTCTCTAACATTACAAATATTATGAAATGTAAGAACTTGAAATAACGAGTTAATGTTCCAAATTTGATGGTATCTAACATAAATGTAGCCCCTTATATTTATCTCATAATTATCCTATTTCTTGTTTGCTCATTAGCATTCTAAAATGAAACTAATTATGATGCAAATAAAAATTTTACCAGAGCCCAAAATATCCCTCCTTAGGTCTCATAAAGAGACTGATGAGACCTGGAGTTTCTTCTTCCTCGCTCAATAAGTGGATCACTTAACAACCTCCTCAATCTTCTACAGCACTTTAGGGGTTTCAAAGAAATTTCATATAATAATTTGACTCTCATAACAATCTTATGTGGTGGGAAATGTAGGGAACATTATTGCCATTTTACAGGTGAAATGGATACTATATAAGCTAGTGTACCTGTCAAAGAATAGAAGAGTATAAATACATTGAATATCTTGAAATTTTATTCAGTATATTCCAAATAATAGTTGTATGCATTACTGCCATACACTGAGCATTAGAAAGGTGGTCAATTAGTATATTATTACTTATTGGCATTCCTGTAGCTGGCTTTTTGTATCTATGACTATTGTTTCATACTGGCAAGGACTGATTAATCCTCACCAGTAGAGTTCAGTGATTAAGAGTGAAAAGTCAGAATTGTCAGTGGCAGTGGGAAAGGAGATGTGTATAACCCTAAGGAAAATGACTAATGTGTAGAATTCACAAATGTCTAATTAAGTAGGTTGAACACAGGACCTGTGACACACAAAATCAGACAGATCTTGGTACCATGACCGTATGGAGCTAATAGAGGAAAGGGAAGCAGATTCCAACTTTCTGTTGAAAGAAAAAAGAATATGAGGATTCCAGCCTGGTAGGCTAATTTCAGTTTCAGTAATATCATCTGAACCATGACCACTATCATCACTAATTTGATGATAAAGAATAGTATCTTTGAACTATATACATAACTATACATACCACAGACCCTTTAATACCTCCAACCATCTACATGTTAACTTCTAATATCCTTCAACATTTTCCACAGCTTATGTTTTGTACACCTATGTCGTAGACTCAGTGAGGTAGGTAACTATGTGTTACATCATCAAGTTGCAGTCAAGATGACAGAAGTTAAGAATGGTTATGGAACATATTCAAGTGTCTTCAGCTTCTAAGAGGTGAATTAGGACTCAGAGCTCTGTTATCTAATGCACAACTGCCATTTGACACAAGGAACTAGAGACTTCAGCTATAAACAAGAGCAGCAGCACCTGAATCCTGTGGACGAGGTTTAACATAGTGAGTTATGTGAATAATGTGTGGTTTTGCTGGCCTGTCTTAAATGAGGGTTCAAGATACTGTACCAAGACAATGATTTCAATTCCAGGCACTTCATCTACTTTCACCTGCCCCTACATGCAGCAGTGTAAAAGGAATTAATAAACTGTCCCTTGCACTTGTCAGGATTTTCTTAGACTTGAACTTTGGCTAAAGTTCTGGAGTATGAAAATTACTATCTAAAATCAAGTAAAGTTGCAGGAGCCAATTACAGGTTTTCTAGATATGACATGCTTTCAAGTAGTAAAGTAAAACAGCTCCTTGGGTTTTTATCCACAAAGCTTCTCAATTGAGTAGACGATGTGAGAAATTAAAGTCTGGGCTCTAGCCTCTTTTATATAATATTCATTAAAATTTTAAATGCCCATGATAGATTTCTTTGTTAGCATTTTTCATTACCCTTTCTTTATGGTCATTCTTCATTCAATTTTCAATCTATGTGACAGTCCTTGCAGCTAAGGTAATTTGAATTAAATTTTCAGCAAGATCTTTTTTGTATGTGTGTTTGTAAATTGCTATCAACTTGTTTTATTACAATCAAGATATTTTCCATCCACTCTATTCCTCTATCCACTAATTTAGTGAGTTTATCAAAAAAGCAATCAAGTTTGTCTGGCATAACGTGTTCTTTATAAATTTAGCATGGCCCCAGAGAATGTAATCTGCTATTTATTTGCAAAGCAGGCAACAGAAGCATGAGTTGTTTTTTTTTTTAAGCCACACTCCTCCAGGGGACCATTGCACAGACTGATTCCTGGTTTGAAAGGGGAACCATAATCTGTTCTCTTTAAAGGCATGGGGCCCCTAAGGTAGGGGGTGAGTCTCTAGAAACTCACATAGAAATTTCAATTTTTGAAACTGAATGGATTTATAAAGGACTGCATCCTAAGGTTAAATCAAAGGCCTTAAAGTGTTATAACACGGCATCTGAAAATCTGCAGCTGGTCAGAGCTAAAGCTCACAGTCAGTCCTGTTAAAACCTGAGAGGGGTTGAAAGGGCTTGCCATCTGCCATACATTTTAAGTATTAACCTTTTAATTGACTTCATCATACTTTTTTGTTGGACCTATTTAACTAACTTTTCTTGACAAAATTAATTTTGTTAAATAAACTTTGATATCCTCCCTTTTCCCCTGTGTGTATTAGAATAAGGAAGGACATAAATAAGTGCAAATAAGTAAAGCATTTAAAAAACTCCTGGTAAATCAAGTCAGTTTACATGTAGATTAAATAAAATAGTTCTTCTGAAAGAGCCTGCAAAATTAAAGTACTCTTTCTCCAAAGTTAACAAGTAGATGGATTGTTTAAATGCAGTTTGGAATTCCATTCACATAAAATCAGAATTACAGATTCTGATCCACCAACTTCAGAAGTAGTCATCTTTCAAAATTATCTCTCAAGGTGAATTTGACAAAGATGTCCCTAAAGCTACACTTTGAGGAAACACATATGTTTTAAAGTACTACGGAACTGGAAGAAATTATTAATATGCACACACACACACACACATATATATACACATACATTTATGTGTTCACATATTTTTTATTCTGCTGTAGTAATATAATTGTTAGCATTTATAGAGTACCAAGACACCCTATTAAAAATGTGACATGCATAGCAGTTATGCACACTCTTTCTACTGTTGTTTTTTGGCCAGAAACTATTTTCTGGCCAAAATATATAACATATATATATATGTTATATATGTATTATATATATTGATATACACATATATATATGTTATACATATATGTTATATATAAATAATATATATAACATGGCCCCAAACTATTTTCAGCGAAGAATGGGATATATCATCTTCCTCTGAACCTGGGAAGAAGATTGGTGAGTAACCCTGCCCAGTGTCTACTGACATCCTGAAATAAACTAAATCTGTACATTCCTAAAAGCAAGACCTAACCCAGGCTCTGAGTATGAAGAAAAATACAGAAGAGCTAGAGAAACATGAAATACTGTCCTTGCAAGACCCACTAGAAATAACTTAATTCATTGTCAACATTTAATTATGAGAATATTTTTTTCTATGTTCGGGAGCCCATGTATGAAAAAATAATCAGTATCACAGAGGATTTTTTTGTTTTGTTTTGTTTTGTTTTAAGTAGGAAAAGATATCCAAGTCCTCAGACTAAATATATGCATTCTTTCAAAAAATGGTATAATTATATATCCATTCAAAGTAGACAACTTGAAAAAGTTAAATCTTGTTTCTAAATCTGCAAGTATTTGGAAATGTTTGAGAGCTCATGTTCCTATAGCAAAAACAATTTGATTCCATAATCTCTGTGGTTCATTGAAATCTATAAAGGCATAATTATTTTCCAGTAAATGGATACTTAGGAGAGAAAGCAATGGGCCATTGTCTTAGTCAGTTTGGACTGCAATAACAAATTACCAGTGACTGGGTGGTTCACAAACAATGAAATTTTATTTATCATGATTCTGGAGGCTAGAAATCAAAGATCAGTGTGCCATCATAGTTGGAATTTGGTGACTGCCCTCTTACAGGCTTCAGACTGCTGGTTTCTAGTTGTATTCTCACATGGTAGAAAAACAGAGGTTGAAATCAAGCTTTCTTAAAACTCTTAAAAGGGCACTAACATCATTCATGAGGGTTCCACCCTCAAGACCTCATCTAATCCTAATTACCTCCCAAATGTCCCGCCTCCTATTCCATAGCAGTCATGTATCTATAACTTTTGAGTTATAACTATAGGTAACATTGTATGCTTAAAACAATAATTAATGGATTTAAAGTTGCAACTCCAACATGTAAAGAACCTCCCATTTTTAGAGTAAGAAAAAAAAGCTGGACAAACTGAAAAATCAACAACTTTTCTCAGACACATGAGAGACCTAAAGTTTCAGGGAAAACCATCTTCATGTAATCTGGAGAAACAGGCACCTCTAGAGAGCCCTGCCTATCAGGTCAAAATTAATAGATTCACATACAGACAAAGGAGCCTGGGGGGCTACAGTATATGGGACCACAAAGACTTAGACACAACTTAGAGACTGGACGACAACAGAAAGACATATAATTATTTTGATGAATTTCTGGGGCTAAATGTGAACTAGTGTGAGACAAAGAGAGACTCCTGGGGACTTCAGTATTAAGAGGGCCCCTACACATTACTTTGCCAACAACGGTCTTTCTAGTCAAGGCTCTTGTTTTTCCAGTAGTCATGTATGGATGTGAGAGTTGGACTATAAAGAAAGCTGAGCACCAAAGAATTGATGCTTTTGAACTGTGACGTTGGAGAAGACTCTTGAGTGCCCCCTTGAACTGCAAGGAGATCCAACCAGTCCATCCTAAAGGAAATCAGTCCTGAATATTCATTCGAAGGACTGATGTTGAAGTTGAAACCCCAATACTTTGTTCACCTGATGCAGAGAGCTGACTCATTTTAAAAGACCCTGATGCTGGGAAAGATTGAAGGTGGGAGGAGAATGGGACAACAGAGGATGGGATGGTTGGATGGTATTACCGACTCAATGGTAATGAGTTTGAGCAGACTCCAGGAGTTAGTGATGGACAGGGAGGCCTGGCGTGCTGCAGTCCATGGGGTGGCAAAGAGTTTGACATGACTGAGCGACTGAATTGAACTGACACTTTCCTAGGCTTTACACCCAGGAATATCATCAAATTCTCACCACGGAGATTCTAGAATAGTTCCCTCCTGGATATAGCAAAGAAAGAGTAAGAAAAATCACTGTGAAATATATTAAGTCTTCTTTTTTTTTTTTTTTTTTTTTTTTTCAGCTTTTATTTATTTATTTTTTTTTAAATTATTATTATTATTATTTTTTTCCAGTGGGTTTTGTCATACATTGATATGAATCAGCCATGGATTTACAAAGGTCCACTCTTCTGAATACAGTCTTTCCCACAGCATTAGCCCTCCTGAGGCCATACCTGTAGGGAAACACTTGTGAAAATCACAGCCCCAAAACACAGGTTGTCTAAAATACTGAAAATCATAAGGTTGTAGAATGCTCTCATTCTTTCCCCATGACACGACCACACCAATGGGGTTCCAAAGTGATAAGGGTGGTTTACAGATGAAAGAGCTGCAGGCCACAGACTCTCAATAAGGAGGAGTACTTGGGGAATTCCAAAGGCAAAGGAAGAGACTCCCCACTCCCTGCCAAAACACAGAGCAAGCAACAAGATTAATAGCAGAAACTACAGGAATCCAAAGGCTCCAGCACCTCAAACTGCACCAAACAACTGAACATGTACAGTGCATGGCTTGCTGAGTGGCAGAGAGAAAAACAACACAAACAGTGTATGAAGAGACAAAGCAATCATCAGAACTGTATTCAGATACAGTTTCAGAAACTGTATTTCACAAGGGCAGGAGGGAAGAATAGGAGATGCTCTGTTATAAGGATCCTCTACAAAATGTGAGGCAGAGAGTAATATTTAAAGGTACACTTAGATTTGATAAAACTTTCTTTGTAAGCCATCAGCAGTTCCTTAAAAAGTAGATAAATAAATAAAACAAGTAGGGTTAATACAGCAAACATAAGTTAAAATGGAAGCATATAAAATGCTCAGTTAAAATAAGAGAAAGAAGAAAGAGAAGGGAGAATAAGCTCATGGACATATTTAGAAAGCAACTATAAACATAGATATTAATCTAACTATATCAACAATGACTTTAAACACAAATAGTCCTAAAAACACAAATTAAAAGACGGATTGTCCTATTGGATTACAAAAATGAGAACAAAAATAAAGTCCAAGTAAAAATCCACTTAATGTAAATATTCAGATAAGATAAAGGCATATGGAGAAAGATGTATCAGGTGTGCCTTAATCAAAATATAGTTAGAGTAGCTATATTAACATCAGAAAAAAAGAAACAAAAAACAGATTTTAGAACAAAGAAGATTATTAAACACAAAAAGGAGCATTGCCATGACAATAGAGGTCAATTCTCTTAGAAGACATAATGAGTCCACGTGTATATGCACCCAACAACAGAGTGTCAAACATATAAAGCAAAACTGAGTAGAATTTAAAAGAGAAATAGAAAAATTCACTATACTAGTTGGAGTATTAACAGCTGTCTGTCAATAATTTATAGATAAATCAGAAAATCTGTAAGAATGTAGAAACCTGAACAGCACTGTCAGTCAAATTTATCTAATTAATGTTTACAGAATATTCCACCCAATAACAGTAAAATACACATTCTTCTCAATCTTACATGGATCAATCACCAAGATAAAATTGCATTCTGTGCCACAAAATAACCTGTACAAGTTTAAGATAATAGAAGTCAAACAAAGTATGTTCAAAGATCACAATGAAATTAAACAAAAAACAAAATCTATAAAAGAAAGATAGCTAGAAAAACCTCAAATATTTGGAAATTTAACACTCTTTTAAATAACTCTTGGGTCAAAGAAAAAGTCTCAAGAGAAATTAAAAGTTATTCTAAATTTAATAAAAAAGGAAAACACACCTTTTCAAATGTAAAATGCAGTAAAAGTGGTGTTGAGAAGGAAATGTAGAGCACTGAACTACTATATTAGAAGAAAATAAATATCTCAAATGAATAAGCAACAAACCTTATGAATCTAAAGAAAGAGCTAATAAAGTTTAAATCAAGCTGAAGACAGATTAAAATCAGAGGAGAAATCAATGAAATTGAAAATTAGAAAACTGTAGAGAAAAATAAATCAGTGAAACCAAAGCCTGATTAATCTTTGAAAAACTCAGTAAAATTGGCTAATTGTTACCCAAGCTAACAACAACAAAAAATACAGAAGACACAATTTACTCATGTTAGAAATGAATGAGGAGGTCCTCACTACTTATGCTTTAGATGTTAAAAGAATGAAAATGGAAATTCTATGAACTCTGTATTTAAAAACTTTATAGTTTAGATGAAGCTGATCAATTTCTCAACAGAGTCTACTAAAATTCACACAATAGAGATATAAAAAATGGAGAGGTATTCCATGTTCATGCAATGGAAGAGTCCATACTGTTAAAATGCCAGTTATTTCCAGGTTCATACACAGATTTAATGAAATCCCAATTAAAATGCTAGCAAGCTGTTTTGTATACATTGACTAGATGATTCTAAAATGTGTATGAAAGGGCAAAAATCTATTATTACTCAACAAATACTGAACTAGAAAATCCAAGTTGGAGGACTCATATTCCACAACTGTGAGACTTATTTTAGACTCAGTAATCAAGAGAGTGTGGTATTAGTGAAAACACACACATAGATTAACAGAATATGAAGTGACATAAATACAATCAACCTATTTTTGATAAAGACACATTCCCTCCCTCTGACCTCCCTTCTCTCATTTCCTTCCTTCCTCTTTTTTTTTTTTTTAAATCTCCATTCCATATAGAAGTATTTAAAAAATTATCCCTACTATTCTACATCAACTACTAGTAACATAATTACTACTAGTACTTTTAAATAATTTAGATGTGAGGAAGTCTACCTTGGATATAAGCATAATTTTTAAAAATATTTTAACATAGGAAATGTTAAAAATGCTGACAAACGTTCACATAGTCAAAGCTATGGTTTTCCAGTAGTCATGTATGATGTGAAAGTTGAATCATAAAGTCTAAGTGCCAAAGAATTGATGTTTTAGAACTGTGATGTTGGAGAAACTCTTGGAGAGTCTTTTGGACAGCAAGGAGATCAAACTAGTCAATCCTAAAGGAAATCAGGCCTGAATAGTCACTTGAAGGACTGATGCTGATGCTGAAAGTCCAATTCTTTGGCCACCTGATGCTAAGAACTAACTCATCGGAAAAGACCCTGATGCTGGGAAAGATTGAAGGCAAGAGGAGAAAGGGGTGGCAGAGGATGAGATGGTTAGATAGCATCACCAGCTCAACAGACATGGATTTGAGCAACTCAGAGATAGTTTGCTCAACTATCCCTAAGACTTAGTAGTGATAATAACTGAACAGCAACAACAAAACACAGGAAATGTATATTTTGTAAATTAAACAACTGTTAAATATCTATACATTTTCACCATGGAGAGGTCATGGAAAAGTGTAGAAGTATTATTTTGCATATGTGGATTCAAAACAATGTTACAGATAAAAGAAAACTTTATAATTCTCGACCTACCAAATCATCGTTTTTGAAAGACAGAGGATTGTTGTATTTATTTTGAAATACTGAGAGATTATCACAGTTCCTAGTGAATAGTTCTGTTGAATTAATGCTTGTCAAGTAAAAAAGTGAAAACAATTAAAGTATTAAAGATTTGTAGAATTAGTTTAGCTTATTGGTTATGAGTAGTTATTTGCATTGTTATTCTATTTTGGGAGTTTATAGTATTCAGCACCAAGTTAGATTTGTGTTCTTTTGTAAGGTTTAGTTTAGACTAAACCCTTTATCCTTTATTATGAAGGAATGGTTTGCATTTTATGGTGTGCTTTTTCATCATACATTTTTTCTAATTATTACTCTAATATAGTGTGACATTTTTGTTTCCCTCTCTATTTCACCAGAGGGGAATCAGAACCTCAGAGAAGTTCTCTAGTCCAAATAGCTACTGCATTTTTTCGGTTGGGCTGCTATAACAGAACACTATAGATTGGGGTGATTTAAGCAACTGAAGTTTATTTCTCACAGTACGGGAGGCTGAGAAGTCCAAAATCCAGATTCACTATCTGGTGAGGGCCCAGTTGCTGTGTCTTCACACTGAGGAAGAGACGAGTGAACTTTTTTATCAAGGCACTGATTCTTTCATGAGGGTTTCATTCTCATGACCAAATTGCCTCCCCAATTTTCTACCTCCAAATATCATCTCACTGGGGATTACGTTTCAACATGTGAATTCTGAGGGAACAGAAACATTCAGGCAATAGCAAGTTTATTGCATTAGAATTAGATTTATATTTTAGCTCTTTGGGCTAAACCATGATATATTCCAACTAGGTTAGAATGGTAAACAATTATAGTACGAAAACCAAACAAATCATCAACTTTTTTTTCCATTTATTTTTATTAAAAAAATATAATTATTTTAATTGGAGGCTAATTACTTTACAATATTGTAGTGGTTTTTGCCGCATATTCAAATGAATCAGCCATGGGTGTACATGTGTCCCCCATCCTGAATCTCCCTTCCACCTCCCTCCCTATCCCATCCTTCAGGGTTTTCCCAGTGCAACGGATTTGAGTGCCCTGTTTCATGCATCAAACTTGGACTGGTGATCTATTTCACATATGGTAATATACATGTTTCAATGCTATTCTCTCAAATCATCCCACCCTTGCCTTCTTCCACTGAGTCCAAAAGTCTGTTCTTTATATCTGTGTCTCTTTTGCTGTATCATATCTAGGGTCATCGTTACCATCTTTCTAAATTCCATATATATGTGTTAATATACTGTACTGGTGTTTTACTTTCTGACTTACTTCACTCTGTATAATAGGCTCCAGTTTCATCCACCTCATTAGAACAGATTCAAATGCATTCCTTTTAATAGCTGAGTAATATTCCATTGTGTGTATGTACCACAGCTTTCTTATCCATTCGTTTGCCAGTGGACATCTAGGTTGTTTCCATGTCCTAGCTATTGTAAACAACGTTGTGATGAACATTGGGGTACACATGTCTCTTTCAATTCTGGTTTCCTTGTTGCATATACCCAGCAGTGGGATTGCTGGGTCATATGGCAGTTCTATTTCCAGTTTTTTAAGGAATCTCCACACTGTTCTCCATAGTGGCTGTACTAGATTGCATTCCCACCAACAGAGTAAGAGGGTTCCCTTTTCTCCTCATCCTCTCTAGCATTTATTGTCTGTAGACTTTTTGATAGCAGCTACTGTGGCCAGCATGTGATGGTACCTCATTGTGGTTTTGATTTGTATTTCTCTGATAATGAGTGATGTTGAGCATCTTTTCATGTGTCTGTTATCCATCTGTATGTCTTCTTTGGAGAAATGTCTGTATGGTTCTTTGGCCCACTTTTTGATTGGGTTGTTTATATGGTATTGAGTTGCATGAGCTGCTTATATATTTTTGAGATTATTTGTCAGTTGCTTTGTTTGCTATTATTTTCTCCAATTCTGAAGTCTGTCTTTTCACCTTGCTTATAGTTTCCTTCATTGTGCAAAAGCTTTTAAGTTTAATTATGTCCCATTTGTTTATTTTTGCTTTTATTTCCATTACTCTGGGAGGTGGGTCATAGAGGATCCTGCTGTGATTTATGTCAGAGAGTGTTTTGCCTATGTTTTCCTCTAGGAGTTTTATAGTTTCTGGTCTTACATTTAGATCTTTAATCCATTTTGAGTTTACTTTTGTGTATGTTAGAAAGTGTTCTAGTTTCATTCTTTTAAAAGTAGTTGACCAGTTTTCCCAGAACCACTTGTTAAAGAGATTGTCTTTTCTCCATTGTATATTCTTGCCTCCTTTGTTAAAGATAAGGTGTCCATAGGTGTGTGGGTTTATCTCTGGGCTTTCTATTTTGTTCCATTGATCTATATTACTGTCTTTGTGCCAGTACCACAATGTCTTGATGACTGTAGCTTTGTAGTATAGTCTGAAGTCAGGCAGGTTGATTCCTCCAGTTCCATTCTTCTTTCTCAAGATTGCTTTGGCTATTCAAGGTTTTTTGTATTTCCACACAAATTGTGAAATTATTTGTTCTAGTTCTGTGGGAAATACCATTGGTATTTTGATAGGGATTACATTGAATCTATAGATTGCTTTGGCTAGTATACTCATTTTCACTATATTGATTCCTCTGATCTATGAACATGGTATATTTCTCCATCTATTTGTGTCATCTTTGATTTCTTTCACCAGTGTTTTATAGTTTTCCATATATAGGTCTTTTGTTTCTTTAGGTAGATATATCCTTAAGTATTTTATTCTTTTGTTGCAATGGTGAATGGAATTGTTTCCTTAATTTCTCTTTCTGTTTTCTCATTGTTAGTGTATAGGAATGCATGTGATATCTGTGTGTTAGTTTTATATCCTGCAACTTTACTATATTCATTGATTAGCTCTAGTAATTTTCCAGTGGTGTCTTTAGGGTTTTCTGTCTAGAGGATCATGTCATCTACAAACAGAGTTTTACTTCTTCTTTTCCAATATGGATTCCTTTTATTTTGTTTTCTTCTTTGATTGTTGTGGCTACAACTTCCAAAACTGTGTCAAATAGTAATGGTGAGAGTGGGCACCCTTGTCTTATACCTAACTTTAGGGGAAATACTTTCAATTTTTCACCATTGAGGATAATGTTTGCTGTGGGTTTGTCATATATGGCTTTTATTATGTTGAAGTATGTTCCTTCTATGCCTACTTTCTGGTGTGATTTTTTTTATCATAAATGCATGTTGAATTTTGTCAAATGGTTTCTCTGCATCTACTGAGATAATCATATGGTTTTTATCTTTCAATTTATTAATGTGTATCACATCAAATCATCAACTTTTAAACTTGTATACACAAGCTGGTATACACCTGATTTCTGGTTTATATTCAAAATCATCATGAAAAGGCAGTTTATCCTTTTATTTGAATTCTGTAACTTTTAATGTCATCTGCTATTTTGCATGGATGAGCTATTTTCAAATAACACAATGTATCTATTACACACACCACTTTTTACAGGTCGCCTGAGGTATTCAGTACCCTAATGACTTTAGACCAACTAAAATATAGACATAATAACATTAGAAATGGATGGTTTCATATATGATATTTTGATTAAATCAGAAAATTATATTATTGTGCTTTCTAAAAAGAAATGTCCACTTATTTTTGAAAGAAATCCCACCCAAATACCCCTTCCTTTTTGTTATTTCCAATGAACTCTTTTAATTATGTTACATGAATGATTTAAAACCAGTAATTTTATGCTAGCCCAATTATTAAAATTAGATGGGCATCATGTAACACTATAATGTATTTAGTGAGTGTTGGTAGAAAAGAACAGTATAAACACTAACTAACGATATATATTTTTGCATAATGTTTTCAGCATATTCAAATGCTATATTCTCAAAAGTATGTTTTTAAATACAATATAAAATTTCAGTATCCTTCATGGAATTATGGGCACTATAGTGCCTGACAAAGATTATTTGGTACATCTCAAATCAACCTGCAGATATAGTTAGATAAACATTTGGGAAATAAAAATCACACAGTTGCTGGTTTTTAATAGTTCTCCCTCTTTGCAGAATTTAGTTCCTAGAGAACACACACACACACAGAAATGCATGCTTTTTTACTTTACTCAAGAAACCTATTCCCTATAGCTTTCTGAGAGGTATCATGGTGTCTATTATCTTGTTGAGTTTGAGTGCTACCAATAAAATCATCTCTACCTATAGCACAAAAGAGAAAGGAAGAAAGAAAGAAAAGAAAAAGCACACTCTCCCAAAAGCAAGCTTAGTGTCAAATGTCTTTGGAATATCTTTTTTATTATAGCAACAAATATCCTCATGTATCTGTTTAAAGTTCCAGTCACTCTATGGTGTATGGAGAAATTTTACATATCACAACTCAGATGTAAAAACAAAAATATCAAAGAATATTTGCTATCATCTTGCTCTATATCTCCCAATCTCTTTTCTGTATGAGATGACAGGAAAAGTACAGAGAAATTTAAAATTACAGGATATTCAGAATTTTGTTATTTTGATTTTTTTTATTCCCTCTCAATCACTGATTTAATCACTTAGCTAATTATTTAAATCACTACTGATTTATAAGTAATTATTTATTCTCTGTTCTTAATTCAGTACCATAAATTTTTATTGCATTGCTCTGTTTCACTCCCTAGATCTGCTTACTGGGGACTCTTCCATGTTAGCTCCTATATCTTATTAACATCAGTTCAGTTGCTTAGTCATGTCTGACTCTGCGACCCCATGGACTGCAGCACACCAGGCTTCCCTGTCCATCACCAACTCCTGGAGCCTACTTAAACTCATGTCCATCGAGTCAGTGATGCCACCCAACCATCTCATCCTCTGACGTTCACTTCTCCTCCCACCTTCAGTCTTTCCCAGCATCGGGGTCTTTTCAAATGAGTCAGCTCTTCACATCAGGTGGCCAAATACTGGAGTTTCAGCTTCAGCATCAGTCCTTCCAATGAACATTCAGGACTAATTTCCTTTAGGATTGACTGGCTGGATCTCCTTGCTGTCCAAGGGACTCTCAAGAATCTTCACCAACATCACAGTTCAAAAGCATCAGTTCTTCGGTGCTCAGCTTTCTTTATAGTCCAACTCTCCCATCCATACATGACTACTGGAAAAACCGTAGCTTCGACTAGACCGACCTTTGTTGGTAAAGTGATGTCTCTGCTTTTTAATATGCTGTCTAGGTTGGTCATAGTTTTTCTTCCAAGGAGTAAGTGTCTTTTAATCTCATGGCTGCAGTCACCATCTGCAGTGATTTTGGAGCCCCCCAAAATAAAGTGTCTCACTGTTTCCATTGCTTCCCCATCTATTTCCCATGAAGTGATGGGACCAGATGCCATGATCTTAGTTTTCTGAATGTTGAGTTTTAAGCCAACTTTTCACTCTCCTCTTTCACTTTCATCAAGAGACTCTTTAGTTTTTCTTCATTTTCTGCCATAAGGGTATTGTTTTCTGCATATCTGAAGTTATTGATATTTCTCTCGGCAATCTTGATTCTGGCTTGTGCTTAATCCGCCCTGGCAGTTCGCATGATATAATTTGCATAGAACTTAAATAAGCAGGGTGACAATATACAGCCTTGACATACTCCTTTCCCAATTTGGAACCAGTCTGTTGTTCCATGTCCAATTCTAACTGTTACTTCTTGACCTGCATACAGATTTCTCAGGAGGCAGGTCAGGTGGTCTGGTATTCCCGTTTCTTTAGGAATTTTCTGCAGTTTCTTGTGATCCACACAGTTAAAGGCTTTGGTGTGGTCAATAAATCAAAAGTAGATGTTTTTCTGGAACTCTCTTGTTTTTTCAATGATCCAGCAGCTGTTGGCAATGATCTCTTGTTCCTCAGCCTTTTCTAAATCTAGCTCATTTTTAAAGCATTTTATTTACTGACAATGCAAGAAGATGCTGGCTTTTTGTAGTTTGTAGTTTTTCTTGTCCTAATTCTATGATCAATGTGGAGTATTTGTTTCTTTTATTAAAGAATCATATATAGAAGCCACAATCTAGACATTGGGTATGCTCAAGGGTTCTGAGGTGTCACTCCTTCTAGGACCTCTAAGAGAATAAATGTAGGAAAAACGTGTGGATGTGTATATATATACACACACACAAATATTAGTTTTTCATTTCTTTGTATATCTATTAAATATGAGTTTATATATATATATGTGTGTGTGTGTGTGTATATAACTGTTCATGAACATATTATTTACTCTAACAGTCTCCTTACTTATATGATGTCTTTTTCTGACAGTGAGAAATCTAGCACTCAGTAGCTACATTATATTCACTCCTCTTCTTAAACATAGTATAAAAACAATGGCTTTTTTATAAAGCCATTTCAGAATTTTTAAATAGTACCCTGTGAAAAACAGATGAATAAGTATATTAGAATGTTGATGTGAAGTTCTTTTTGTCAATAATCTTATATTTTGAGGAAACACTACTTCAAATTTATTTAGGTTAGTGCCTATCTTCTTTACCTCTTTAAATATGCATCTATTGTGTAATACAATTAGATACATTTTTCAGTGTGCATTAAACCCTGGATGCTCCCACCCCAGTTGCACAAACTTGTTTTTGTTTTGTTTCTTTAGTTCTAGGAACATTTTATGTAGACTTGCAAAGGCAGATTTTCCGCATAGTCTAACATGGTATTTGTAAATTGAGACAGTTTCTATTCTTCATTTCCAATCTGTTTTCCCTTTTTCTTTCCTTATTATACTGACTAGGATTTCCAGTGTGATGTTAAATAGGAGAAGTGAGAGAACTCATTTGCTATTTACTAAACTTGGTAGAAAAACATTCAGTGTTTCATTATTGAATATGATATTAGCTTTAGATGCACTGTGTTAGGTTTCTCATAATTTTATATGCCTATAATCTTATTTTTTTATTTAAGAATATGGTATATGGCAGTAGATACTGAAGTAAATATTGTTTTTTCATCTTTATGACTGTGAGCATGTCTTTCCTTCTGATTGGCCTTGGTATGTGTTGATTTAATCAGGGACTAGACAAGGTTTGATGTTTTCCCTGCACTGAAGGCAGGGAGGAGGCTCCAGACTGATTGTTCTCTTCTGGGTCCTTGCTGACTCCTCCAAGGTTGCCTTCCAAAATGAAATAGCAAAGGGCAGTAAAAGCTATGGCCACAGTATTCTCTACCTCTTTCCAGTATGAGGTGGAGTCTGTGTTCCTTAAACTTGAATCTGGGCTAGCTATGTTACTTACTTTGGTCAACAGGAATAGAAAATGGTACTCTTAGGTGTCAAGAGACCTTGTAACTTTCAGCCTTGATGCTCATCGGAACTCTGCATGAAACACGCTATTCTGCTATAGCATGAGTGATGTATGACCTAGTTCTCTGGCCAGCAGCCAGCCAGTTGCCAGTCAATTGTAGATACTTGAATGAGACTTTTGATCATTGGATGAAAGCAAATACATGAGTCAATCCAGCCACAATCATAAGAAAAACTGTCTAACTGAGCACAGCCAAATTACATATGTACAGAATTGACCTCAGGGATGGATAGTATAAGCAAGACTCTGATTTCCTCCCTTTTCTTCTATTTTTCAAGATAGGGAACTAGAAGGACTTTACTCCTGCTATTTGATTATAAATCCCTTGTGTTGTATCCTCTTTTTCTTTAGTCTACTGCTCTTCTCTCTTGATTAATGAGGCAAATTTTCATAATACTGAAAACTCTGGTATTTATCCCCACAGCCTTCTTTCAAGACAATAGACTCACTGTAGACAAATCTGTTTATACAATTTAAAATTCAGACATTATTAATGGGCCATTGGTTTGAACTTGATGCTCCAAAGCAGTAAAAGCATTTATTTCAGTGGTGGAGAAATCTGGGAATTCACAGACTAATGATTCAAGGAGCATTGATTCAGTATCAATAGGTATTACACATTTTATCATTTACTAACCATAGTGATTCATTTCAACCTTTTCTAGTTATATCCATCATTAATTCATTACTTGTCATTCTATTTTCTTAGTCTGCTGTAGATATTTATTCTTGTTTTTTATAATGAACTATTTAAAGTGACTCATAGTTATCAGGATATTTGTTGCCAGTAACATTTTCTCCATTTGTAATGGCTACTTCTTTATACCAAATGGGTTTCCCTGGTGGCTCAGACAGTAAAGAATCTTCCCACAGTGCAGGAGACCTGGGTTCAATCCCTGGGTCAGGAAGATCGCCTGGATAAGGAAATGGCAACCTACTCCAGTAACTTGCCTGGAGAATTCCATGGACAGAGGGATTCTGGTGGGCTACAGTCCATGGGGTTGCAAAGATTTGGACATGGCTGAGCAACTAACACTTTCACTTCCAGTTTATACCAACTGTTTGGAAACTTACTATCACTTTTCTTCTACTTGATAGAAACCCCTTACATAGAACATTTTATCTACAAAAGTGTAACTGAAAGGAGAAGGGGTTGTCAGTTCTCTAGTATTGACTTTATCAAGGGAGTAAACTTTGAAATATCTACTCAGTTTCTGGTATTATAAAGAAATATTTCTTTCAAAGTCTCATTACCATTAGGGTAAAGTCTTCACTGGTTATTTTGTGAGGCTCTATAGCATTGGAATGCTGACAAACTTAGGAACATAACTAGTTCCATCTCATTACACTAAATCTTAAAAGTATATTCACTCCCTCACACATACAGAGAATGACAAATATGCATCCATTTTATTGTGGTGCTCTTCTCTGCCTTGTCTTATTTGATAAGGTCTACACATATTTTCAAGATAAGAACAATCCAGAAAAAGCTTTTTTTTTTTTGTTCTCTCCTGTTTGACCTTTTCAGGTTCACAATAAACTGTTTCTTTGTGATATCAGAACCTTTGCACTTAGCTTTATAATTTCATAATATGGTGCATTCATTCAAGGACACAGCCTTTGTCACACTAGTCTTCTTATAAAGATACAAGAACCAAGACCATGACTAACTTGCTTTTGATTCTCTTCCCATCACTTAACATAGATACTGACACAATAAAAAATCAAATACTTGAGGAGAAGATTAGGTTGTGTATTACTGATGTGAAGAGATGACTCACTGGAAAAGACCCTGATGCTGGGAAAGATTGAAGGCAAAAAGGGGAAGAGGGTGACAGAGAATGAGACGGTTAGATGGCATGATCGACTCAATGGACATGAATTTGAGCAAACTCCGGGAGATAGTGGAGGATAGGGACTTAGTGACTGAGCAGCAATAATTACATATATACAAAATAATCAAAACACAGAAAATACAGCATGTGTTTCATTAAATTAATGGATCATTGATGAAGAATATATATCAAGAAAAGACTTCTTTACAGAATAAAAATAGATTTTCAATTAGAAAGTCATAGAGAAAATTTGCAAGAATTCCATTTTTAAAACAGTTATCAAAACATAGTATATGAAACCTTAGTTATATTTGGGTAAAATCAAATGAAGTACTCTAGTGGAGTAAAAACAAAGTCAAAATACATACACATCACTTTAAATAGAAATATTTATCATAGAGCTAAGACAAATTACCTTAAAATGTTCCCTAAAAATCTTAATACATGAACAGCAAATATTAAATCCATATCACATTAATTACAGACCTTAGCTCATAATGAAATGGATTTTAACATTATCTTCTCTCTGTGCACATTATAGCTAAAGACTGATCAGAATACACTCTCCTCAGTAGTAGAGAATTATTAAGTTCATAGAGCACAACCATTTTTTATAATTCCATAATCCTTTGTTCAAGTCAATTCCTCAGACATTTATTGAACATTCACTTGGCAGAGTGCATTGTTTTAAGTACTAAATATTTAGTCTGATTTGAAGACTAGAGCAATAGTGACTGAAATTTATTTCCAGCTCAGGTATAAGAGACCTGAAAAATTCTAAATGTGAATCTAAAAATGCTGGTATACTGCAAAATTCTGATAGTTTCTATACCTTTAAAATGTCATCAGTAAGAAAGAAATAGCTATCTAAGAATAAAGTGCAGGTGGTAGGGAGGGAGAGATGTCCCTCAGATCAAGTATATATTAGCACAAAATTAAAATTTGTTGATAGGTTCACCAACAAATGGACTTAAAATGTCAGATCATCTGAGGTGTGTAGTAATCATGGGTTGGCAAGAAAGCCTGAGAAAGGAAATTATGAAATACATGCTGCATTTCAGGTAAAAAGCACAGGCTCTTTATGAAGCACTATAGCCTTATCCCTACCAATGTGTTCCTATGTGTTGTTCACTGATTAAGGCTCAAAGATTTGCTATTTATCAGTATAAAGCAAGGCAAACATTAGAGGTCCAACACAAATATGATTAGAATTAGCAAAATGTCAACACAGAATCTTAGAACAAATCTCCTAATTGCAGGTGTTAGATTATAGTGGATGCTCTATTATTCTTACTAATTGAACATGGAAATAGAAATTACCTGGCATAAAAATGCAGGAATTAAGAATTTCCCCATTAGATCACTTGATGCATATTTAAAAACTACTTACCTGATTTTCATACTGCTATATTTGGAAAAAGACCTGTTTATCACTACCAGTCTAACAACTCATCTACCCTCAGTCCATGGAATCTGAGATAGTTTTCCTCCCCTTGCCATCCCCACTCCAGTTAAGAGAAGCACACAACCCACATTTGGAGAATCAAAGTCTGATTCAGGCAGAGACATATGTTCTGAAATAGTCCAATGCTACTGGCTAAATATTTTTGTTTCCCCCTATGTTGAAGTACTAATCCTCAATATGATAATATTTAGAAGTAGGGCCTTTGGAAGGTAATTAAGTCACAAGTGTGGTATCCTTATAAGACATGGATAATGAAATTGTGGTACAGATATACAATGGAATATTATTCAACAATAAAAAAAGAACACAGTTGAATTCTAATGAGGTAGATGAACCTAGAGCCTATTATAAGGAGCAAAATAAGTCAGAAAGAGAAAAACAAATATTGTACATTAACACTTATGTGTAGAATCTAGAAAGATGGTACTGATGAACCTATTTGCAGGGCAGCAGTGGAGACGCAGACATAAAGAGAGAATAGGCTTGTAGACACAGTGAAGGAAGGAGAGGGAAGAATGAATTAAAAGAATAACAATGAAACATATATGTTAACATATGCAAAATAGATAACCAGTGGCAATTTGCTGCATGACTCAGGGAACTCAAACCTGGTGCTCTGTGACTACCTAGAGGGCTGGGATGGGTGGGGAGTGGGAGGGAGACTCAAGAGGAAGGGGACATATGTGTAATAACGACCGATTCATGTTGATGTATGACAGAAACTAACACGATATTGTAAAGCAATTGTCCTCCAATTAAAAATGTAATTAAAAGAAAAAAATATAGAAAAATAAAAATATAAACAAAAAAGAGATACATGAGAGTGTGCTCCCTCTCTCTCATTCATGCAACCACATGAGGACACAGCAAGAAGACATCCATTTGCAAACCAGGAAGAGGGCTTTCACCAGAACCTGACTACCCTGACGCCCTGATCTCAAACTTCCCAGTCTCCAGAACTGTGAGAGAGAAATTTCTCATTAAGAGACACAATATGTGCTATTATCAGCTCAAGCAGATTAAGATATTTAGCAAAAATAGAACAGTACTCAGAGATGAAAAGGTCTGCAGTCAGAACTTAAACATCCAGCTTACCATTATCAGACAAAGCCACAGAAGGTGCCAGGTGAAACTATTGTTTCACTTTATTTGCAGAAATGGCCAAAATTATGCTCCTCCCTGTATCTATTCCTGTTTGTAATTTTACTTTACCACTCCCACAATCAACAGGTTTCAGTGACCCCAACCCCTTCAATGTAGGCTAGTCTTGTGACCTTCTTTGATTAATAGAATGTGGTATGAGTATCACTGGACCAAGTTTCAACCCTCATCCTAGGCCTCAAGATGACTTCTATTCTTCTTGCTCTTGTTACCTTGCCAGAGTCATGTGATCAAGCCCAGGATTAGCTTGCTGGATGCTGAGCATATGGCTCAGTCATTCCTTTAACTTCAGCAGACAGCCAGCAACTGATGTACCCAGCAGATTCACAATGTAACTATGACCAAAAGATGACTTTAGCTGAGATAAGAACCCCTCAGCTAGCCAGACCAATTACTGACCTACATAATCATGAGATGTGCAAATGTTTATTCTTTTTACCACTAAGTTTTGGGGTAGTTTGTCATGTATTAAAAGCCAATACCTTAACCAATTTAGCAGGAAAGAAATCATATTCTTAATGGTATTGCTTGTCTCTGAATCCAGTTGCTCTTTGACATTTTATTTTCATTAATAAATTCCTTTTATCCCTTAATCTAGTATGAATTGGATTTTTCTGGCAATTGCAACAGAGAAAGGATCCTTGTTGACTCACCTACTGACCAGTGTGTGTGATCCCAGTTTCCATCCCTTGAATCTGTTCTACCCACTACAAAAGTGAACATAATCCTCTGCTGCATAAAATTATGCCTTTGTGGCTTCTTATCTCCTTTGTAGTGTATTTGAAAGTATTTGCATGGTCCTTAGTTTATACTCTGTATAGATCTTGGCATTAATTAACTGTCAACAGTGAGCTTGTTATATATTCCCAGACCCTAGGAATGCCATCTTAATCACTGCCATTGAATGCACCAAAAACTGTACCATACAATCATACTTTTAGGAATGATAGTCTCTTTACCATAAATGTCCTTCCATATTTGTCTCCTTTCCTGACTTCTTATTTTTTTCAAGAATAATCTTCTTTAGCAAACATTTAACAAACATCACCGGCTTCCCAGGTGACACAGTGGTAAAGAATCTGCCTGCCAATGTAGGAGATGCAAGAGATGTGGGTACAATCCCTGGGTTGGGAAGATCCCCGGGAGAGGGAAATGGCAACCCACTCCAGTATTCTTGCTTGGAAAATTCCACGGATAGAGGAGACTGGTGGGCTATGGACCATGGGGTTGCAAAGAGTCAGATATGACTGAGGACACACAGTAAACATCAGAGACCATCCTCTGTGCTCTGATTGGGTGACATAGCTTTTGAGCTATCTGATGATCCTACAGTCATAGGAGATTGTGCTTGATGGATTTCTTTCTTCCTAGGACTTGAACCAGGGCTCCCCAGATAATACATATTCAATGTGCCTCAATGCACACACACACACACACACACACACACACGACCAAATGATTTTGTTCCATGCACCAAATCATTAACTAAAGTTGTACCTTAAAAATTTTTAGTCTTATAATGTTTTGGTCATTCCCTTTACCTTTCCAATTAAAATGGATATTGCAACTACTGATAAAATTACCTAACAATTCAACTCCTAAATTATATTAAAATTTTAATCCAAATGAAAATATATTTGGGGTATAGTCAAGGAGGCATATCTATGAAATATAAATTGCTACCAGGCACATTTATTAATTTCAGGCACTTAACATATAACAAGATCTAAAAAGACTGTAATTGAAATCCAAGAGTTAATTGTTCTCTGCCTGTGGTTCCTTGAACTGATCTGTGTATAACTGTGCTAGATGTTCCTTATTTTGCATTCTTATCTTCATATAAATCAACATCTGTGCTTCTTTAATTAGGATAGTCTACATTTTTCACACTTTTGATTTTTAATAATTTTACCCAGTACTCTATGTTGATTTCATTTTTTAGCACCACAAAATTAGACTTTTCTAAAGTCTGATGTCCTTATAGTGTTATGCCCTTGCAAACA
This sequence comes from Dama dama, assembly GCF_033118175.1. Lineage (NCBI taxonomy): Eukaryota > Metazoa > Chordata > Mammalia > Artiodactyla > Cervidae > Dama > Dama dama. Next base: position 36,553,644 of record NC_083684.1, read on the forward strand.
TTTCTTTTTATGTGGAGTTTGAGAAGTCTTTTGAGACGGTTAGATTAGTGTTAAGTGGAGGCAGTACACATTCATAAAAGCATTAAGGGAAAAACTTATGTGGAATTTTGGCATAAAATGACAGAGGAAAAAGACAACTGGCGCTTTTAAGTGATTTGATACAGTTGAAAGCTAATAGTAGAAAATGATATTTCCATCATTTAGGGTACAAATTAAACTCCTCATTGTATACTATCTGAATGTTAAACATACTTTCTAAAATAGATACATATTTATAAGGAACAATTCAAGCAAGCTTCTACATTCTATGCAAAAAACAATGTGTATATTTTTGCCATAATATAGAGCTTCAAACTGTTTGACTTTATATTTTCATACTTTTTCAAACTTCCTTCGTTGTGAATAGAGACAGAGTTAGGGGGGAATGCTGTCACAAACCAGTAAACAAATAGCCTTCATTTATAATCAGAACATATTAATGTGATTAACTTATGCCTACTGATGACTCATAAGAAGTACAAATCTTATTCTACTTTTTTTCCTTCCATAATTTAGAATCACTAAACGAGCTCTTATCTCTATTAGGCTATAAGAGCTATTTCATATTAAATTGGAATTTTGCAGAATATTGGTTTTATTTTTTGTCATCTCTTCATACGCCTTCCATAGCAGGAGTATCTGAAAATAGAAGTTTATTAACACTAAATTTCTTATTTTCCCCAAGTTTGAAACCATTCAACAATAGCTCGACAGCACACTGGAGGAAGACCAAGTTTGGATTTAGGAACCCTGGCCTGTTTCAGCAACCTAGGAAACGTTTTAGTTATTTCTGAGTCTGCTTCCCCCCACTGCAAAGTGAACACAATATCACGAGTGTTGCCCTTAGTGCAGAATTGTTTTAAAGATAATCAGATATAAGGCACCTGTCAATGGCTTTGAAATATACAATCCCTTATCGCATGAAAAGGGTCATCAGAATTGAAATATTAGAAAGCATTTTGTCTCTCTAAAATTTGTGAGTCATGTGATAACTCCCAGGATGTTGGTCAAAAAGGGGATATAAATGTTAATGCTAAAGCAGAAAAAGCAGATCATGACTTTGTTCATAAAATATATCACTAATTTCTGTGAGTGAGTGTGTGTATGTATATACATATATCACAAGAGTATAAAAAAAATCAGATAATATTGAAAATATTAATACTCATTATTGCAACAAAATAATGGGTTTCTGGTTCAACAATGCAACTGATTCACCTCCAAAGTAGTGTCTCCCAAATTCTAATAAAAGGAAAAAAAAAGTTAATAAAAATAAGGCACTTAAATTTGAAATACAAGCACTAAAGGATCCTATGCAATAAATGTCATCATTAAAATTTATTCAGATATTGCCATAGAAGTTGAAAAAAAAGTGAAAGTGTTAGTCGCTCACTTGTGTCTGATTCTTTGTGACCCCCATGGACTGTAGCTTGCCAGGTTCCTTGGTCCATGGGGATTCTCCAGGCAAGGATACTGGAGTGGGTAGCCATTCCCTTCTCCTGGGGAACTTCCCAACCCAGGGATAGAACCTAGATCTCCTACACTGAAGGAAGATTCATTTGGGCCACCAGGGAAGCCTACATCAGGAACGTAAGGTGGCTAATAGTTCTTCAATCACCTGTCGCTAGCAACAACTAAGTGAATTGTTCTCTCTACCACTAGATGGTTATTGCGTGGGTTGCTAGAATTCTGTTATGTCTCCCCAGTCTATACTATGCTGGCCTACTTGAAAATAAATTAACTGAGAAGGAAGTAACCTACTCAGCCCTGCAAATTATTTTTTTGGAGGAAAAACTGAATCTAGAACTTTTATCTTCTTTATCCATTGTTGATACTAACACTGCAGAATAAGAGTCTCATTTGCAGCTGGTTTTTAAAAATAATAACAATAAGGTAAATGGAAACTTTTACCCCAAATATATTCAGAAACATAGCAGATAAGTACCTATTTGCTATCTTGATCTCATTTCCCATGCTAGAATGAGCCTGTTATCTTTTTTAAAAAATAGATTAACTGTGTAGGAAATGACCAAAAGTACCAAAACACTAAATTATTTCTAACAGTAATGCCAATTTCCAGTTCATGAATTCAATATTCTATTCTTGTTCAACTTTCCAACACAGAATCCCTTGCTCAGTTGCAAGTAGCATGAGTTTTAAGGCTAATGCAGAGATTATAAAACAGATGACATTTAAAAGCCCACTCCAAAGTAAATATTTCATTTGAAAGAGGAAACAAAAAGGAGATATAGTCACAGGTGAATGATAGTTTAAACACACACTTATGTCTACAAATGTCATCATTCATGCCATTTATAATCATTGGAAGCAAAATACTGATTTATCTATCTCCTTTCCACACACTGCAAACTCCTACAACTACACAGTTAGCAGTCAGATTTCTTTAAACATAAAGTTAAGCAGGACAACTCTGCAATCAGACTGTGAAGGTACTGCATTGTGTGTGTGTGTGTGACCCCATGGACTATATGGTCCCATGGAATTCTCCATGGACCCCATGGACTTTGTGACCCCATGGACTATACCATCCATGGAATTCTCCAGGTGAGAATAATGGAATGGGTGGTCGTTCCTTTCTCAAGGGGATTGTCCCAACCCAGGGATCCAACCCAGGTCTCCTGCATTGCAGGCGGATTCTTTACCAGCTGAACCACCAGGGAAGCCATATATATATATATATATATGTATATATATATATACATATATATATATATATATAGTCCTGAGATTTACACACACACACACACATATATCCTGAGATATCAGGCTTATATATATTAGATTTATATATATATATATATAATCTCAGGAATATTACTTAACCTCCAGGTTCCTTATGTTTTCTCATCTGGGCAATAGGGATAAGAATAAATCTCACTTCGTAGAACTTTTGTGAGGACTAAAGGATTTAATAAATGAAAGTCACTGAGAATTATGCCTGAAAGTCCAAGTTAAGGTCTCTATAAAAGATACCTATTCTTTTATATTCCCAGAACAACAGAACAATATCTGGCCAGTTCCTTCTTTTCTTGATACTTTATCTTTTTTAAAACTAAATGTTTTGAGTTTTGGTTTTGACTTGCCTTCCTCATCTTGCATTTCCCTCATTTTTCTGAGAAGCATGAAATGGTATGACACTTTGGAAAAGTTATTTGAGTAAGTTATGAAGACTTGCTCCCTCTTTCATACTTGAGTCCAGAAGGCAATCAAAGAAAACATATTGTAGGGGAAAGCAAAAATCACAAGACCAGATCAATGTGACTGAGTCTTCAATCTGCATGTGCTCTGAAAATGAGATGTTCCCTTCTAAGCATATGGAATAGAACCTGGTGAAAGCAATAAACATGGAACTATGTTCTCTCTCTCTCTTTAAAATACAGGTTCAGCCAAGGAGAAGCAAGCAGAGGTGAAGGTAGTCCCTGAAAGTTAACCCATGCCATGTTAAGCAGATATTATGTCTCTTTAGCTATTCAAAACATGGTGAGTACAGATTTGGTAGTTTGTTAGTCACGAATAGTGTGCCTTTCACATCACAGTGCTTTGTTCGGTGCTTTTTAGAGAGCCCAACACATGTTACAAGCTCTGTGAATGCTTGCACAATTAATGATGTGTATTATTAAGAATATGGCTATAAATATTTTGACCTACCTACAACATTTTGAAAACCCTTTGTAACTGGTACACTTGTTGCCTGTGGTATCAAAAGTACCACCCAATATCCAGCCCTACTTCTTACTGTATATCGTTTTAATACACCATTTATTTTACTTCTCTCTCAGTGGATTTATCTTCACTCTAGTCCTTCAACAATCTAGGCTTTGGGTAGAAACTAGTAAGCAACAATAACAGGAGTAATCCTCCCCCACTATAGGCTCATATAATACAATGAAGTTAGTAGTTCAAATATTCTTCTTTGTTTTTTAACTATATGTATTAGTTATTCATGGCTGTGCAGCAAATTACCTCAAAATATATTGTCCTAAAGCAAATATAGATTTCTATATTATCAGGATTTGGGAAGCAGCTTAACTAGGCTGATCTAATTACAGTCTCTCATGAATTGAAATTACAGTGCCAGTTGGGGTTGTGATCATCTGAAGGCCAGACTGAGGATGGAGGGTCTGCTTCTAAGATGGCTATTAAATTGGTGCTTGCCATTGGGCATGAGGCCCCAGTTCATTGCGACAGTGACCTTTTATTCTTTTTTTTAAATTAATTTATTTTATACTGAAGGATAATTGCTTTGCAGAATTTTGCTGTTTTCTGTCAAACCTCAACATGAATCAGACATAGGTATACATATATCCCTTCCCTTTTGGACCTCCCTCCCATTTCCCTCCCCAACCCCTCCTCTCGGTTGATACAGAGCCCCTGTTTGAGTTTCCTGAGCCAAACAGCACATTCCCATTGGCTCTCTATTTTACATATGGTAATGTAAGTTTCCATGTTACTCCTTCCATTCATCTCACCCTCTCCTCCCCTCTCCCCATGTCTGTAAGTCTATTCTCTTTGTCTATTTCTCCACTGTTGCCCTGTAAATAAGTCTTCAGTACCATTTTTCTAGATTCTGAATATATGTGTTAGAATACAGTATTTATCTTTCTCTTTCTGACCCACTTCACTCTGTATAATAAGTTCTAGGTTCATCCACCTCATTAGAACTGACTCAAATGTGTTCCTTTTTATGTCTGAGTAATATTCCATTGCGTATATGTACCACAACTTCTTTATCCATTCATCTGTTGATGGACATATAGGTTGCTTCCATATGGCAGCCCACCAGGCTCCTCCATCCCTGGAATTCTCCAGGCAAGAATACTGGAGTGGGTTGCCATTTATTTCTCCAATGCATGCATGAGACCCCATGGACGGCAGTCCACCAGGCTCCTCCGTCCCTGGGACTCTCCGGGCAAGAATACTGGAGTGGGTTGCCGTTTCCTTCTCCAAGCTATTGTAAATAGTGCTGCAGTGAACAATGGGATACATGTTTCTTTTTCAATTTTTGTTTCCTCAGGGTATATGCCTAGGACTGGGATTGTTGAGTCACATGGTGGGTTTATTCCTAGTTTTTTAAGGAATCAACATACCATTTTCCCTAGTGGCTGTATCAATTTACGCTCCCACCAACAGTGCAAGAGTGTTCCCTTTTCTCCACACCCTTTCCAGCATTTATTGTTTGTAGACTTTTTATGAGAGTCATTCTGAATGGTGTGAGGTGATAGCTCATTGTAGTTTTGATTTGCATTTCTCTAATAATGAACAATGTTGAGTATCTTTTCATGTGTTTGTTAGCCATCTATATATCTTCTTTGGAGAAATGTCTATTTAGGTCTTTTCCCCACTTTTTGATTGGGTTGTTTGTTTTTCTGGTATTGAGTTGCATGAGCTGCTTGTATATTTTCTAAATTGATCCTTTGTCAGTTGTTTCATTTGCTATTATTTTACCTATTCTGAGGGTTGTCTTTTCAACTTGCTTATAGTTTCCTTTGCTGTGCAAAAGCTTTTAAGTTTAATCAGGTCCTGCTTATTTACTTTTGCTTTTATTTCCATTACTCATAGCAGATCTTGCTTTGATTTATGCCATCAAGTGTTCTGCCTGTTTTCCTCTAAGAGTTTTATAGTTCCTGGTCTTACATTTAGGTTTTTAATCCATTTTGAGTTTATCTTTGTGTATGGTGTTAGGAAGTGTTCTAATTTCATTCTTTTACATGGAACTGTCCAGTTTTCCCAGGACCATTTATTGAAGATGCTGTCTTTGCCCCATTGTATATTTTTGCCTCCCTTGTCAAAAAGAAGGTACCCATAGGTGCATGGGTTTATTTCTGGGCTCTCTATCTTGTTCCATTGGTTTATATTTCTGTTTTTGTGCCAGTACCATACTGTCTTGATGACTGTAGCTTTGTAGTATAATCTGAGGTCAGGAAAGTTGATTCCTCCAGCTCCATTCTTCTTTCTCAAGACTGCTTTGGCTATTCAGGGTCTTTTGTTTTTCCATATGAATTGTGAAATTTTTTGTTCTAGTTCTGTGAAAAATGCTGTTGGTAATTTGATAGGCATTGCACTGAATGTAGATTGCTTTTGGTAGTATAGTCGTTTATACAATATTGATTCTTCCTACCCAGAAACCTGGAATATCTCTCCATCTGTTTATGTCATCTTTGATTTTTTTTCATTAGTGTCTTATAATTTTCTATGTAGAGTTCTTTTGTCTCCTTAGGTAAGTTTATTCCTAGATATTTAATTCTTTTTGTTGCAGTGGTGAATGGGATTCATTCCTTAATTCCTCTATCAGATTTTTCATTGTTTGTATAGAGAAATGCAAGTGATTTCTGTGTATTGATTTTGTATCCTGTAACTTTGCTAAATTCACTGATTATCTCTCATAATTTTTTGATACTATCTTTAGGGTTTTCTATGTACAGTATCATGTCATCTGCAAACAGTGAGAGCTTTACTTCTTTTTTTCTGATCTGGATTCCTTTTATTTATTTATTTTTCTTCTTCTCTGAAAGCAAGGGCTTCCAGAACTATGTTGAATAATAGTGGTGAAAGTGGACATCCTTGTCTTGTTCCTGATCTTAGGGGGAATGCTTTCATTTTTTCACCATTGAGAATAATGTTTGCTGTAAGCTTATCATATATGGACTTTCCTATGTTGAGGTAGTTTCCTTCTATGCCCATTTTTTGAAGATTTTTCATAATAAATAGGTGCTGAACTTTGTCAAAGGCTTTTTCTGCATCTGTTGAGATGATCATATGGTTTTTATCTTTCAATTTGTTAATATGGGGTATCGCATTGATTGATTTATGTATATTGAAGAATCCTTGCATCCCCGGAATAAACCCAACTTGACCATGGTGGATGAACCTTTTGATGTGTTGCCGAATTCTGTTTGTTCAATTTTTGTTGAGGATTTTTGCATCTATGTTTATCAGTGATATTGGCCTGAAGTTTTCCTTTGTCGTGTTGTCTTTGTCTGGTTTTGGTATCAGGGTGATGGTGGCCTCATAGAATGAGTTTGCAAGTGTTCCTTCCTCTGCAATTTTTTGAAAGAGTTTTAGAAGGATAGGCATTACCTTTTCTCTAAATGTTTAATAGAATTCTTCTGTGAAGCCATCTATCTGGTCCTGGGCTTTTGTTTTTGGGGAGTTTTTGTTGTTGTTGTTGTTGTTGTTTTTGTTTTTTTTAATCACAGCTTCAATTTCAGTGCTTGTAATTGGGTTGTTCATAACTTCTGTTTCTTCCTCATTCAGTCTTGGAAGATTGAAATTTTCTAAGAATCTGACCATTTCTTCCAGGTTATCTCTTTTATTGTCATATAGCTGTTCATAATAGTCTCTTATAATCCTTTGTATTTCTGCATTCTCTGTTGATACCTCTTCTTTTTCATTTCTAATTTTGTTGATTTGGTTCTTCTCTCTTTTTTCTTGATTCTGGCTAAGGGTTTGTCAATTCTGTTTCTTCTCAAAGAACCAGCTTTTAGTTTTATTAATCTTTACTATTGTTTCTTTCATATTTTTTTCATTTATTTCTGCTTGGATCTTTATGATTTCTTTCCTTCTACTAACTTAGGGGTTTTTTTCCCCCTTCTTTTTCCAGTTGCTTTAGGTGTAAAGTTAGGTTGTCTGTTTGATGTTTTTATTTCTTGAGGTAGGATTGTATTGCTATAATCTTTCCTCGACCACTTATTCTTAATTATACCTGGAACTTAATGCTTACTGTTTAAATCCCTACTCATACCAGTTGTACTTCTAAAAATCAGATTTTATACCTATGTATTTCTCTCTTCAAGAAACTTCATAAATGAATGGAAATCATAAAATGCAAAAAGACTATAAGACATTGGATAAAATAAGTACATTAAGGTCTTACAAATTGAGGAAGGCTTTCTTATCTCTCTTTGCTATTCTTTGGAACTCTGCATTCAAATAGGTGTATCTTTCCTTTTCTTAGCAAAGCACCGCTATGAACAAAGCTAGTGGAGGTGATGGAATTCCAGTTGAGCTATTTCAAATCCTGAAAGATGATGCTGTGAAAGTGCTGCTCTCCAGCAAATTTGGAAAACTCAGCAGTGGCCACAGCACTGGAAAAGTTCAGTTTTCATTCCAATCACTAAGAAAGACAATGCCAAAGAAAGCTCAAACTACTGAGTACACAATTGCACTCATCTCACATGCTAGTAAAATAATGCTTAAAATTCTCCAAGCCAGGCTTCAACAATATGTGAACAGCAAACTTCCAGATGTTCAAGGTTGTTTTAGAAAAGGCAAAAGAACCAGAGGTCAAATTGCCAACATCCACTGGATCATCAAAAAAGCAAGAGAGTTCCAGAAAAGCATCTATTTCTGCTTTATTGACTGCCAAAGCCTTTGATTGTGTGGATCACAATAAACTGGAAAATTCTGAAAGAGATGGGAATACCAGACCACCTGACCTGCCTCTTGAGAAATCTGTATGCAGGTCAGGAAGCAAAAGTTAGAACTGGACATGGAACAACAGACTGGTTCCAAATAGGAAAAGGCTGTATATTGTCACCCTGCCTGTTTAACTTATGTGCAAAAACATCATGCAAAATGCTGGGCTGGATGAAGCACAAGCTGGAATCAAGATTGCTAGGAGAAATATCAATAATCTCAGATATGCAGATGACACTTGTAGCAGAAAGTGAAGAAGAATAAAACAGCCTCATGATGAAAGTGAAAGAGGAGAGTGAAAAAGTTGGCTTAAAACTCAACATTTAGAAAACAAAGATCATGGCATCTGGTCCCATCACTTCATGGGAAATAGATGGGGAAACAGTGGAAACAGTGGCAGACTTTATTTTCTTGGGCTCCAAAAATCACTGCAGATGGTGACTGCAGCCATGAAATTAAAAGACACTTACTCCTTGGCAGAAAAGCTATGACCAACCTAGACAGCATATTAAAAAGCAGAGACATAATTTTGCCAACAATGGTCTATCTAGTCAAGGCCATGGTTTTTCCAGTAGTCATGTATGGATGTGAGAGTTGTACTATAAAGAACGCTGAGTGCTGAAGAATCGGTGCTTTTGATCTGTGGTGTTGGAGAAGACTCTTGAGAGTCCCTTGGACTGCAAGGAGGTCCAACTAGTCCATCTTAATGGAAATCAGTCCTGAATATTCATTGGAAGGACTGATGCTGAAGCTGAAACTCCAGTATTTTTGCTACCTGGTGCGAAGAGCTGACTCATTTGAAAAGACCCTGATGCTGGCAAGGATTGAAAGCAGGAGGAGGAGAAGGGGATGACAGTTGGATGGCATCACCGACTCAATGGACATGAATTTGAGTAAACTCTGGGAGTTGGTGATGGACAGGGAGGCCTGGTGTGCTGTAGTCCAAGGGGTTGCAAAGACTGAGCAACACAACTGAGTGACTACCTGAAGGTCTTACAGGTACTTATTTCATACAAATCACCAATCCTGAGGGGAAATATATTCACTTAATGATTTTCAAACAAACAAAAAAGCACATCCTAGTTTTGGAATAGAATTTACCAATATCCTACACTGTAATCTTATTGTTGGTTGATTTTTCAGTTTCCTACACTGGATTTTAGACCTTTGCTAGCAATGGTTAAGACTGTCTTCTGTATTTGTAATAAACTGCAATGGCTCCATTAAATTGTAGGTTTTATTAATTTAATCAGTAACTATTTATTAAGAAGAAGCTGCAACAAATGTGTTCATCATACAGACCAAAAAAAAAAAAAAAAAAGCCAGAATCCTGCCCTGGTAGAGCCTACCTTCTGGCAACAGTACAGTGGTCATGAGAGTGAAGATGAGAAATGACTAAGTAATTAGTGTTTTTAATTAATGTGTTGCAATGTGATAAACATTATGGAAAAAATAAATGTAGAGGTGGGGTAATATGAATCAGAAAAGCAGGAGAGAAGGAGTTTGCAATTTTAAATAAGATGTGTGAAGATAAGCCTCACAGAAGTGACACATAAGAAAACCTTTCATGGAGTTGTATGAGCCAAGCAGGTTGGAGAGGAAGGATATAACATCCACATAGAGGTATTACCTAGTGTGAAGACCTTAAGAATACAGAGTGACTGAAATGTTTGAGTGACATAAGAAAGATCAGTGTAGCTGGACCAAAGTTAGGAATAGGAAGAAATAAGATCAGGGAGGTAATGCAGGGGAAGACTACACAGGCTTGGTAGGCCATCATTACAAACTTGACTTTGTCTATAAGGAAAGTGAGTCATTGCTGAATTTTGATTAGAGAAATGCTTGACTGCCTTTCTTATCTAAGGATACTCTTAGCATTTGGGACCAATATGGTAGAAAAGGGGTCATGTTTACCTTCCACTGCCCCAAAATGTAGATAATCATTATCAAATCATTGTAATACATAAAACAAAGAACTTTACAACACTAGACACAATGCAATAATAGTGATCACTGAAAAGTGGAAAACAAATGAGGTGAGCCCTGCTACTGCACTAGCTTCCTGAATTGACAAACTTGGACCAAGCATCAGTGAGCTATGGCAAAAATTCAGGAGACCCAATATATTTGTGAAGTGTTCCACTAAAATGGAAAAGGAATATGAAAAGCAAGAAAACAAAAAAGCCTACAGTTTCCAAATTTGATAAAATGTAGAATGCAATGAATCCAACAAGCACAGTAAAACCCGAGAGAAATGTTATAAAATGTTATACTGACACATAGTTTTCAAGTTTCTAGAAGAGAATGAAAATTTAAAAATTGTAAACATCCAGATATAATTAGGCACAGAGAGATAAAGATTAAGATAACAATTGATTAGCCAATTTCTCACTAGAAAAAATTCAAATGAGGAAACAGTAGAACATATTTTAATCTTGAAATAATGAAAAATAAACTACAATTCTATACCCAGTTGAAATATTAATATAGTTCCTAAAGGTGAGCAATATAAAGACTTTTTCAGATAAACATAAGTATTCATTACTGGCAGACCTATATTACAAACATTGTTAAAAAAGTCATTCACATAGAAGGAAAGTATCATCAGATGAAGGCAAAAATCTATGAATAGGAATGAGGACCATTAAAATGATAACTACACATATAAACATTTAAGAAAGAAAGGTATCAAATTTACACAAACTTCTTCAGATATCTAAACAAAGTGACTTTTTCCCAACTCATTTGAAATTACACTGATACTAAAACCAAACAAATTCATTACAAGAACATTGAATCCAATAATCTATAAAAGACTAATACATAATAATCAAGTGAAATGCAAAGATGAGTTGTGCTTTGGAAATTAATAATATAATTCATTTTAATTAATAATTAGAAATAACGAGAAATAAACATCTTAATACAGAAAAATATTGACAAAATCCAACATCAATTTCTAAAAAAAAAAACAAGTTTCTCAGAAAATTAGGAACAGAAATGAATTTCTTAAAACATTATGATAAAGGTAATTTGTAAGTGATATTATTCTTAAAACTAAATTATTATACTTTTTAGGATATTTTAATAATTATTAAACAAAGATTAGTGTTAAGTCAAAGTTAATACTTAAATTACTGAGTTTGGAAAAATAACAATTTCATTATCTTCCTCTAACTGCCATGAGAAATATCAATAACCTCAGATATGCAGATGACATCACCCTTATGACAGAAAGTGAAGAGGAGCTAGAGAGCTTCTTAATGAAGGTGAAAGAGGAGAATGAAAAAGCTGGCTTAAAACTCAGCATTCAAAAAATGAAGATCATGGCATCCAGTCCCACTATTTCATGGCAAATAGATGAGGAAATAATGGAAACAGTGACAGGCTTTATTTTCTTGGGCTCCAAAAATCACAGCAGCTTGTGACTGCAGTCACAAAATTGAAAGACACTTGCTCCTTGGAAGAAAAACTATGAAAAACCTAGACAGCATATTAAAAAGCAGAGACATCACTTTGCCAACAAAGGTCCATCTAGTTAAACCTATGGTTTTTCCAATAGTCACGTATGGATGTGAGAGTTGGACCATAAAGAAGCCTGAACACTGAAGAATTGATGCTTTTGGGCTGTGGTGTTGGAGAAGACTCTTGAGAGTCCCTTGGACTGCAAGGAAATCAAACCAGTCAATCCTAAAGGAGATCAGCCCTGAATATTCATTGGAAGAACTGATGCTGAATTTGAAACCCCAATAGTTTGGTCACCTGATGCAGAGAGCCAACTCATTAGAAGAGACCCTGATGCTGGGAAAGATTGAAGGCAGGAGGAGAAGGGGTGACAGAGGATGAGATGGTTGGAGGGCATCACCGACTCAATGGACATGAGTTTGAGCAAACTCCAGGAGATGGTGAAGAACTGGGAAGCCTGGCGTGGTGCAGTCCATGGGGTCACAAAGAGTCAGACATGACTGAGCAACTGAACAACAACAAAATCAGGAACAAGATAAAAATGTTATCCATTCTATTCAATATTGATCCAGAGTTTCTACTCAGTGCAATAAATAAAACAGAAAAGATTGAGAATGGAAAGTATTAACATTAAATTAATAAGAATTTAAACTCCTGAGCTCCCCCCGTGGCTCATTAAGAATCCACCTGCCAGTGCAGGAGACATGGGCTCGATCCCTGGTCTGGGACGATCCCACATGCTGTGGAGCAACTAAGCTTCTGTACCACAACCACTGAACCTGTGCTCTGGAGCCCAGGAACTGCAACTACTAAGCTCGCGTGCCCTAGAGCCCATGCTCTGCAACAAGAGAAGCCACCACAATGAGAAGCCTGCACGCTGCAATTAGAGAGTAGCCTCTGCTCCCTGTAAAGAGAGAAAGCCCACACAGCAACAAAGACCCAGCACAGCATAAATAAATACATAAAATTAATTTAAAGTAAGAATTAAGACTCTGTGATGGCATAAGAGAGTGGGATGGGAGACAGGAGGGAGACTCAAGAGGGAGGGGATAACTCTCATTTGCATTGTTGTACGGCAGAAACCAGCAAAACATTGTAAAGGAATTTTCCACCAATTAAAAAATAAAAAGAAAACAGAATTAAAACTGTCAGTATTCACTGACAACCTGATTGTCTATGTGAAAAAACTAATGAAATCTACAATATATAAGTAGGAAAAATAAGTGTTTAGGAAGTTTATAGGATATAAGCAATTATTGAAATATAAAAAATATAAGAGAAATTGAAGAAAAGCTAAATTTACAGAAATATACCATGATTTAAAAAAAAAAAAAAAACCAGGATATATCTGTAGGACTTTGGTTTTACATGTGATGCCAAAAGCACAGCTCTTAAAACAAGAAATTGGGAAATTGGGCAGCTTATCTTCAAAACACGATTAGGAGAATAAGAAGACAAATAACAGACTGGGAGAATAACTATGGAGAGTCCATATCTGATAAAGGAACTGAATGCAAAATATGTGAAAAAGTGTTAGTCATTCAGTCGCGTCCAACTCTTTGTAACCCCATAGACTATGGCCCTCCAGGCTCCTCTGTCCATGGAATTCTCCAGGCAAGAATACTGGTGTGGGTAGCGTTTCTCTTCTCCAGGGGATCCTCCCAACCCAGGGATCAAACCTAGGTCTCCTGCACTGTGGGCAGATTCTTTACCATCTAAGCCACGAGGAAAGTAAAAATATGTAAAACTCAAAACTCAACAACAAGAAAACAATAAAATGGCAAGTATTTGAAAAGAGGCTTCTCCAAATAAGATATACAAATGTCAAATAAACACGTAAAATTATGTTCCTTAATCATTATAGCAATGCAAATTTAAGCCACAATGAAATACAACTGCACGCAGAGTAGAATGACTAAAATTGGGAAGATTAGCTGTACCAAATGCTACATAGGATATTTAGCAACTGGAGCCTTCAAAGCCTACCAGTGGGCATGACAAACAACAGAACCAACTTAGAAACTTTTTAGCTGTTCTCAAAAAGCTGTATGTACACAACCAAAAGATTTAGCCTCTCTGCTTATTCTGATATTTACTCAGTGAAACAATGGCATGTCTTCATGTGAAGACTTGAATACAAAATCACCCACTGTATGATTCAACTTGCACGGAATATTACAAAACGCAAACTGATCTGAGGATGTAAATCAATTCAGTGATTGGTTGGAAAAGGAAGAAAGGAAAGAGGAGAATACCAAGTGGAAACCTCTGAGGGTGATGGGTACATTTACTGATTTTTGTGATGCTTTTACAAATGTATTTTTATGTTAAAATACCTAATTATGTATGGGGTTTCCCTGGTGGCTCAGACAGTAAAGAATCTGCCTGCAATACAGGAGACTTGGGTTCAATCCCTGGGTTGGGAAGATCCCCTGGAGAATAAAATGGCAACTCACTCCAGTGTTGCCTAGAGAATCCCATGGGCAGAGGAGCCTGGTGGGTTACTGTCCATGGGGTCACAATTAGTCAGACACAACTGAGCGATTAAGCACAGAGCACATGTTAAGGAGGACAAACGCTGAAGCAAGGATTCCACCCAGAAAAGCAAATTCAGTAGCACACGTAAGGTATTACAGTGGTTCAGATCAATATGGAAACACGGAGGGTAGAGCATAGTGGTAATATTCTAGATGTTTGTTAGAAGAGCCAGTATGATTTTCTTTCTTTTTTTTTTTTTTTCTATGAGTTTGTATATATATATTTTTTTTCCAGTGGGTTTTTTTCTAATAGATTGGATATCAGGTATGAAAGAGAGAAAGGACTCCAAAATAACTTGAGCATTAACTATATATATGTGTGTGTATATTAAATACATATGTATATAATATTATATGGGCTTCTCTCGTGGTTCAGATGGTAAAGAATCTGCAAAGAAGGAGACCCAGGCTCAATCACCATGTTGGGGAGATCTATATACATATGTTATAAATATTACAGACATGCATGTATGTATAACATTATACATATTATATATATAGAGAGAGATGTAAATGAAGCAACTGAATAAGAAAGGTTTTGTTTTGGGGGCTCACCAGCAGTTCAGCTTTTGAGAGGTTAATTTTACGTGTCACTTAGATACTAAAACTGGGATGTTTAGAGGACGGTGGCTGTACATGTTTGAAGTTCAGGAGTGAGGCCTTGATGATAGATATAAAATTGGCAGTTGGCATAGAAAGACATAATAGTAATAATAGTAGTCATAATAGCTACTGCATGTATTGAGTGTTTACTAGATCCAGGATAAGTGTTTTAAGCCCATTTCAAACAATCTTCTCAAAGGCCTGTAATGCCAGTACACTGATTTTGGCCTACATTGTACAGATGAATAAACTGAGCCTGAAAGCTGTTCAATTGTCCAGGGTTGTAAGTGGAAGAGAAAGAGCACATGATACATTTCTCGGAAATCAAATTCCTAACCCTTAGACTGTTCTCCTACCTACTGTCAATCATGTATTTCCAGCACTAGATTGGGATGATGGATAGATGCATGGACGGATAAAGTCATTTGTATTAAGTCCAAGCAAAATAACTATTAGCAAAAAGCACCAATGCTCTAAGAAGGCAAGGGAGGAGCAATCAATTCTGAAGGAGGAGATTTGAAAAGTCAACATCAGAGTTAGGATGAGCGCTACAAATAACAGGATGTTTCTGGGTATGAAAAGAGCATGGCAATGTGGGTGACAGGACAGGAAGAGCAACGACTTGAGACATTAAATGACCTGTCAAGATCAGACAGAGATAAAATGTGAGATGTGGCTGGGCTATAGACAGAAGTGGTGGGAGATGCATTTAAAGAGATCTGAGGGAAACCAGTGTGCAGTGCCTGGCGTGGTCTGTGAACACACTTCTCAGATCTGCCATTGCCCACTGCTGGAGGTTAAGGGAAGACTGTATAGGTGACATATCGTCATGCTTAGAGAATACGCTTAAGTAAAATCTGTGACCAAACAACTCTTTAAAACCCAGGGAAGTTCCCCACAACCATCAATCACTGTCTGTTTATTTATAAAATTAAGAGAATCTGTCACATATAATATGCACCTTTTAAGATTTCTGGTCATACCTTACTGTAACTATAATTACAGGCTTCATTGAGAGGAAAATATGAGATTTTCAAAAACTTACATCTGCTTATTTAGCATAATACTGTACTCTGAGCTAATTCTTTCTTTGTATTGTGACAGATTTTTGCTACATTATAGTATTAATATATGTTAAAATATTTTAGTATATGTTAAATTAATATATTGAATATTTTAGTAACTGAAATGACCTAAAATTTATTTTTCCCATTTTTAAGATGACAGCACTGAGACCCAAGTAAACTATGAGATCATTAATTATTTGTGGAAATTAGGGTCATTTTAGAATAATAATTCTTCACTACTCAAATTTTCTCTGACCTGGATCTAATAAAACTAAACTGCAGATTTTTTCCTGTAATTGAAGCATTTTGGAAACTACTTAACCAGGCTCACAATGTATGTGGATTGCTTACACATTTTCTGTAGTCTGAAATGGTTGATAAATAAGAAAAATTAAATTAAATTTAAATTAATCTGGCTGGTTATTTACTATGCTGGGCACATTGCCTTAGATATATACTAGGTTTTTTTCTTATGTTTATACAAATACAGATATTGTGTCCTTGAATTATTTCAATGACCTTATGATATAGGTATTCTTAAGTAGTCTCATTTTATGCAGGAAGAATCTCAGACTGATTTAAAAAAAAAACAACATTCATGGTCATACAGGAACTCATGGACAAAATGTCTCAGAGTCTGGACTTCTGTAGTTGGTTTGTCTAATGGCTGAAACTTCTGCTCTGAAGTGCTACTTAGGGTGGCTATCTTCATAACCCAGCTCAAAGGTAACAACACTGCATAATTTCCTCCTTTTCTAACCTCATGAATAAAAACAACTCTTTCCTTTTTTGTTGGAAGAATAGCCAAGAAAATAAGGGCTAAGAGTAATATCTGCTTAAATATTACTTAAATGTTTGCATGCTATTTTTTCTTAGTATCATTCTCATTGGTTGAGAGCTTCATGGCTCAGTATATGGGGATATTGCAAACAGCCTTCATCTCCACCTGGGTTCTGTGTTCTATTTAGTCAAATTCAGTTCTCATGAATTTCGCTTTTGTGGTAACTACAATGTAAATTTTCTGCAGTGTTATTATTCTTTCTTTTGTTTCCCAAAACAGGTTACATGAGTCTATGTTACATATACAAAAATTTACCAACCCAACTTATTTTATTTCATTGCTACCATTCAACCATGACATTCAGACTTTTCCTTTTGATAATCACTTCTTGATAAATGATTCTTCCCCACTTAACTGGAATTGCACAATGGCTTAAAATTCAAATAAAGAAAAATGGTATACCTAACTGTTACTTCCCAAATGCCATGAATAAAATTGTCACCATATTTTTCATATTGGAATCTGTGAGATCTGGTTATTGGGGGGAAAATACATAAAATATGATGAATTAAAAATTTTTAAATTATTAATGTATAGTTGCTAAACTGATTAATCAAAGAAAGTAATGATTTCAGGATATTTGCATTTTAGTATGTGCAGCCCACAGTAAAACTCAGAACTGATAGGAATATTCCTGAAATTTAGTTATGCACAAAGTATAAATTCGCCAGAGGCCAATGTAAAGATTTTGATTATCTTCACATTTGAGGGGTTGGGTCATCTTTCTTTGGCCACTTTGCTCATATTACCTCCCCCATTTGGTAGGAGAAGTGGAGAAAATGGTTTCCCTGACTCCTCCGACTACTACACTAACAGTACAGACCTTGGAGTGGCCGGTCTGCCACCTCTGCAAGGTGAACTAGAGGAATACAGAACTACTGGACGTTAAGGATGCAGAGAAAAGTGAGATCAGACAACGCAGAAAGGAGAGCAGTTTTAAAAAAGGAGAGTGGGTAGGTGCAGAAAGAGCTTGTTGCTGCCATTGTTCATATCTTTTACCTTCTCTCAAAAACATTTTTGGTTTTTGAAGCAAGAATCCTGCCACCAAGAAATAATTATTCTAAATATGTTATGCCACTGGAGGGCACTGTGGCATTGCATTTTGGTCAAATGACCTTTTAAAACTCAACTGGGGAAGAATAATCTAGTTTTTCAAAACCCAGGATGCGCACACAAGGGTACTCTGGGGTAATGTCTGTACATGTGGATGGGCATAGCTGTGTGGACATATAAATCAGTTAGTGTCCCACCGAGGCAGCTCCGGGACCAGAGATTGCTTTCCACACCCAGCCTTCACTCTGTGCTTCAGAGATTTCCTTTACTGGTTGCTCAAGCTGAACTATGATATTATGATTTTCCAATTGCAGTGATAATGGATCATTTTTGGCATTTCCCACTCATTAGAATCTGTGCCAGTGTGATGGATTAATTTAGGGGCATTTTCTGTCCTTGGTATAATTATTGGGAAGGGAATGAGAATGGCTGCTGTCCTGGGCAAATTACAGATTGGGTCCAGGACTTAGACGTGAAACAGAGAGAGGGGCAGAGCGAGGGTTAGGGAGAGGGAGAGAAGGAGTGAGACAGAGTGTGTGTTCATAGGGCTTAGCTGAGCAAAGGTAGAAGTCTCAGCTTGCTGCCTGAGATCAGAACTAGTGGCAGGTCACAATGGAATGCAGTGCTAATATTGGAAAATGTTTAAATGTATGCTAATAGAGCTGGATCCTCTCATGCAGTAATTTTCCTTTTTATTAAAAATCATCTGCAATAAAAATCATGGAGCCTTTTTATTTGCCAATTGCATTTTTTTTTTACATTTATAATTCTTCTAAAAGAAATATCAGACCTGACAGGTAGTCCTGTTTCTAGAATACCTTCTATCAGTAAATGTGTTTGATAAAAATATATTGAGCATCTATACTGCACTCAGCAAAGTTACAAGGATGGGAAATACAGAATGTCTCAGGAGAGCTACTCCTGGCCTTACTCAAGACATTCATTCTTTTAATAAGTTGAAATACTTTCTAAAACAAATGAGCAAAAGCATGATATGAATTGGCTTCTTCTGATCTCAAGTTCTTCATCTCCTAAATTTATTTAAAAGCTATGAAATTATGATTCTACAATTTTCCTTCTAGAGTGAGGGAAGCTGGGATTCAAAGGCAGATTCCATCCTCACCCATTTGACTAAAATTGTCAATCGCCTTGGAAAAGTCCCCTATGGCATAGGTGAAATCATAAGCATAGCCTTAGTTTTTCACATGTATATGGGGAGAAATTTGAAGTAATTTAATTACCAGGGAAAAGGAAAGACAAAGTAGAGAGTGTTATAGCATTAAAATATACAAGAATGTAGGAAAGAATGGCTTATTTAAATATTAATAAATGACAGCAAATGTTTCCTACAGAGTCATATAAATGGGGAATAACGAAGGCTTTGATGGGTTTGTAGCAAGGCTGTGTATATCATAAAATTTGGAATATGAAACATATACAGGCTTAGAAGATGATCTCAGTATCTCAATGAATGGTGAGAGAGAAAATACAAATGACAAAACTGGACGCATGGACTCACACTGAAACCTCTGATAAACGGTGCTTCTGTTTCATGTAAGAGGATTCTATAAATTACAAAGGAAGAACAAACCTGGGATTGGTAAGAAGAGGTTAAGGAAATGGCAGCTCAAAGGAAAAACTGAGCTAGTTAAATGAAAATCTGAAAGGAAATATGTGAAATTTTATAAATAAGTCAAACTGAATGGGAAATTTTAGAACAAGCTGAGAAACTGATTTTAAAAACAACAACAACAAAAAACATTCGTTCTTCAGAAACCTCCTCAGCAGGTAGTAAGTGCCCTCTCTATGGTAGTACCAAATAGAGACAAGACAAACCTTTGATGGAATGTTGCAAAGAGAATTTTAAAGTCAGCTAATGGTTTAACTTATTTCTTTCTTTAGGTAACATCGGCCCTAATGCCATTAATATTTTTCATTTAGACATATTTAAATGCAAATATTAATGTTTACATGCAAATATTTCCATTAGACTTACATTCAAATATTTCCATTTAGCCATATTTACATGCCAATATTAACATTTCAGTCATAGTTTTAGGCACTGTTGATACCCAGATAAAGAAAATCTTTAAAGAAAGAGATATTCATAGACAGATTAAATATACCAATGAGAAGTGTAACCAAATTGATCATAGGTTTAATGCAATTAAGTTCAAAATGTATGGGATTTTTTGAGGAGTTTGACAAGTAGTTCAAAATTGTATATGAAAAAGCATAAACATAGAAGTAGAGGTTATTGTACAGTATTGACACAAGGATTGATAAAGTGGCCAAAGCAAGACAACAGATACTATAGACACTTATTTGGGGGATATGTAAACTTAGCAAGTCAATAGATGTAGCACAGTGATCACTGGAGAAAGATGATACCACTTAATAAAGTGCTGAGAGAACAGGCTACACATATTTTAAAGTTAAACCAGACCACTATGTCACGAAACACACACAAACCCACTCACACACACACACAACAATGGAACAAGAAATTAAACATAAATCCAAACACCTAAAACCCTTACAATAAAATATAGACGAATACTCAGGTTGTCTCTAGAAAGTAAAAGGATTACCTTAGTAATTCACATAACTCAATTTTGGCTTCTCTTTTTATATGTTTTTTCTCCTCCCCCTGAACCTGCTCTATGTAAATTGGGCTAACCAGAAGAGCTGATTTTTTTCACCTGTGATTCTCACTCCAGTCCTTGGACATTTCGTTTTTCTATTTTTGCAGGCTTTTTCCTTTCTTTGTCTTTTAGCCACCGCTATTTTGGACTCCTTTTTCCTATTCTAACTACCTAACAGGTATTAGGAAAATGCAATTTACAATCAATTTCACACTCTATAGGTCAGTAAAAAGTGGAAATCTGATAATATTGTTGGATGAAAAAATATAGAGTGGTATAAAATGGTAAAACCATTTTAAGAAATGCTTTTGTATTATTTCACAAATTTTAGCATTTATATCATTTATGACCTTACAATGAAATAGCTAGGTAAAAACTTTAGAGATTTTTGTTCATAATAGTTAGGAGCTAGAATAAAACAAATATTTAGAAATGGTTGATTCAATTATGATATACTGACTCAGTGGAATATTATACAACCATAGAATAACTAGGTTACAAAAAATGGGTAAACTTATTCTCATAATATTCAATGAAAAAGGAAGTCACCTGTGATTATGTCCTGTGTAAAATTTAAAAGACATTTTGAAATGTCTGGAAGGAGAAATTCTGTTTTAACATTTTTATATCAAGCCCACAAAGAGCAATTACTACAGTGCCTCTGCACTGGACTTGCTGTAGATTTTATTTAACCAAACTCACAAGTACTTCTAAGACTACAGACTGTATGAACAAATGGTAGTGAAAAACAAATCAAGGATCCAACAAACTACTTCTAAGAAAAACAATGTCTAAACACTTTGATATATGATTTATTAACACATAAGTCATTGGCCTTGAACTCATGTGGCTAACCGTTGTGTAGAAATCTTTGCATATATAGTTGTGTTAGTCTGAGTTCTCCAGAGAAATAGAGCAAACATGATATATCTACATAGGAAGATATTTATTATCAAGAATTAGCTCAGATGATGATTGAGGTTAAGAAGTCCCAAACTCTGCAATCAGTAAGCTGTAATTCCAGTCCAAGTCCAAAGGCCTGGGAGAGTGTAAATCCCCATCCAAAAGCTAGGAGGATCAAGACACAAAAAGAGCTAATGTTTCATTTCAAATAGAAAGGCAGAGAAAGACCAATATCCCAGCTCAGAAGTCAGGTAGGAGTTCCCTCTTACTGGCAAAAGTGTCAGCCTCCTTGTTCTACTCAGGCCTTCAATCAATTAGATGAGGGCCACCCATGTTTACTCAAGTCTACTGATTCAAATGTTAATATCACCCAGAAACACCTTCACAGACACAGTTAGAATACTCTTTGACCAAATGCCTGGGCATCTGTGATCCAGTCAAATTGACTTGTAAAATTGACCATCATAATAATAGCATACACTGCATGGGAATGTGAGCTCTCTTGACTGATGGCATGGACAATAAATAATAAAGGAATTAATGGAAGGAAGGGGCTTTCCAGGTGGTGTGCATGGTGAAGAATTTGCCTGCCAATGCAGGAGACTCAAGAAATGTGGGTTCCATCCCTGGCTTGGGAAGATCCCCTGGCAAAGGAAGTAGCAGCCCACTCCATATTCTTGCCTGGAAAATTCCATGGTTAGAGAAGCTTGGTGGGCTACAGTCCATGGGGTCACAAAGAGTCAGACACAACTGAACAAGCAACTTACTTACTTATGTAAGGGAGGGAAAGCATCATGGAGTTAGAGATCACCTATGGACCACAACCATCCCAAGAAAAATAAATGGAAGAAGGCAAAGTAGTTGTCTGAGGAGGTTTCACAAATAGCTGAGGAAAGAAGAGAAGAGAAGCAAAAGGCAGGAGAGAAAGGGAAAGATAACTGAATGCAGAGTTTCAGAGAATAGCAAGGAGAGATGAGAAGGCCTTCTTAAATGAACAATACAAAGAAGTAGAAGACAACAGAATGGGAAAGACTAGAGAGCTCTTCAAGAAAATTAGCGATATCAAGAAACACTTCATGCAATGATGGGCATGATAAAGGACAGAAATGGTAAGGATCCAACAGAAGCAGAAGAGATTAAGAGGTAGCTAGAATACATAGAAACTATACAAAAAAGATTTTAATGACCTAGATAACCACCATGGTGTGGTCCCTCACCTAGAGTCAGACATCCTGGGGTATGAAGTCAAGTGGGCCTTAGGAAGCATTTCTATGAACAAAGCTAGTGGAGCTGAACTATTTAAACCCAAAAAGATGATGCTGTTAAAGTTTTGCACTCAATAGGTCAGCAAATTTGGAAAACTCAGCAGTGGCTACAGAACTGGAAAAGGTGAGTTTTCATTCCAATTCCAAACAAGGGCAATGCCAAAGAATTGGCATTGTTCAAACTACTGTACATAGCTTCTGCTTTCATTGAATTATACATTTAGGTGAATTAAAATAATGGAATAACCTGATTGATAATTAAAAGTATCATCATAGTTATTGCTACAGACTATGAAACTGCTGTATAAAAAGGTTTACTAGTTTAAATGATATAGGCAATGAACACGTATACTAGACTATAACATAACCAGTGTGTGACATTTTGAAATTGCTATTTTCTGTGTGTAGAACAATATAACTTCATAGTTGTAATTTTTATTACCTCTGCAGATATATATTATTCTTCAAAAAGAGCTATAATAAAGTAAAATTTCTGCATTGTAGGAAGGAAATGGAAATAACTAAATAATAAATAAGGGAAACTCTGGTTATAAAGAATAAACAAGATATATACAACAAAGAATAAAGAAGAAACATAAATTAGCAATATACTTTTCATAGAGGTGAAAAATCTTTTCTTGACATGGCATTTATCATAAAGTAGACCAACATATGTTCTATAAATTTATTGTATAATTATTATTAATCTCAAACTTTTACAGAATGAATTAAATCCTCATATAGGCTTTATATTTGTGTATAACTTCATTTTTAGCACATGTGGATAGCACATTTCTATCCACATTTATGACGAGTGAGAATCAAGGAATTGTATTTGAGCAGTGGTAGGAATAGTGAGTCATGATCTTTCCTACACTGAGATACTCTGTAACTCAGAAACAAAGCATATGACCCATATTACCAAAGCATATTACCCATATTAGGCAATGAGCATGTGATTTGAAGTAAAGTTGAAAGATGATGTACAATGTGATAAAGTTACTTCTGCTGGGTTTGGTTGGTCAGTTACAATATTATATGGGTGAATCTATAAACTAATGTTTCCTTTCCTTAATCAGCATATTTTAGGTACACACATTTGAGAAATTTTGACAGTTATGTGGGGAAAAAAAATTGAGCTTTGTAATGAGTTAAGTAGATGGGAAGAACCATGTTCCACAGAGAGGGCAAGATCATTTTAAAGAGGTCTGGACTGGGAGTCAGATGATCTGGGTTCTAACCCTGGCTATGTAATTTACTTTCAATTGGTCTTTGGTAAAATACATAACAATTTTAAATGATGTTTCCTTATATGTTGAATGGGGATGAGAACTTCTTTCCTAACAACTACACAGAGCTTTGTGGGGGAGAGCTGTGATGCATGTTAGAAACTAAAGCATGACATGAACATAAATCTGTCTCCCTGTTTGCATCTTACTGTCCTCTACAAATACACTGGCAGATAGTCCATTACTTTGTCCAACACTTTGTCCATTAGTGTTGCACAGAGAAATACAAACTGAATTTATTAATTTGGAGTGAAGTTGTCTTTATATCTCTTTCTAACAAACACACCTTGTGTGCTGTCTGATTCTAAGAAAGCATTTCTCCATAAATAATTGTTGTTGAAACAAAGGGCCTTGCAACTCATGGAATTGCAAACACATTAGACAAGCATGCTCTCCAACATGCTGTCATAGTTAATCTGACCTTAGAAACAGACATTGAAAAATACAATTTTGAAATGGAAGAAAAATATGTCTCTATATTCTGGCAGTCTTGTGCTCATATATGAATGTGAACAGACCTTTGCAGATAATATTATCAAAAGTTCATGAGCAATAATTGTAGTCTTCACTTGATTCCCCATTTTGCCAGTTTCTCTCAAGATTAAATGTGAAAAATGCATCTGAAATACATTTAAAGGTCTAGCCAGAAAGCATTGTGGAAAATAGATTCTTCAAAACTGTTTTCAAACTCAAATGAAGACAGTGCATGAAGAGGAGGAGATGATTATAAAATCTGTCATGAGAAATCCATGATTGAGCTTCTGTATATATAACTGCTAATGAGCTAGCAGGTGTTATATGTTCACAGAGTCTGAGGGAGTGTATGAGTGTGTGTGTACATGTGCATCATACACATGTGTCTAGTTCTCACAATCTGAGTCCTTATTATGTCTTAAATCTTTTGTCATTGAATTCCTCTTTCTCTCTACAGCCATACCTCTCACAGCTTCCCCTGTCTTATTCTTTCTTCCTTTCAGTTCTATGAAATACCCCATGCTTTTTGCTAATTGACTTTACCCCATGTTGATCCTTCTTCCTGGGATACCCTTCACTTTACTCATTTCCACTCCAGCTATCACCTTCAAAGCCATGTTTTTTTCCTAAGAGGCATTCCATAGTCTTCCAAGTCTGACGTGGGTGTCTTTTCTATGCTCTCAAAGTGCACCTAACACTGTGATGACATTCATTCATCACCAATGACTGGACACTTTCCTATATCCTCCATTAGACCATAAATTCCATGAGGAATAGTATGAAACTTTATCAACCTTTGTATTCCTAGTGCCTTAAACACAGAGAGAGCATTTAATGAGAATTTATGGAATGAATGTATGAAAGAATTAAGGAATCAAGGAATCTGGTCAGGTAAGTTAAGGCCTGATACATTCTTCTTAACAAGGATTGTAAATTAGAAGAAAAAGAAGACAGGAATCTTCTTCTCTGCTAGTACCGGCAAAAATATTTCTATATTTTTTGCAAAGTGTCTGTTCATAAGAACATAAAGCCAACAATCAAGAAAATTTGAATGGAAAATGTAATTCCAGTGATCAGGAATTATTCTAATGGTCATGAAGTTTCTGATGGAAAGAGATGAACTAAAACCAAGACATTGCAAAATCTCCACAGGCAGCTGTCATATCAATACTCCTGGGCTCCCTTGGAGAAAACTGGCATGTGGGTTTGAGATTACAGACAATGTAAGCATGATGATGAAACTGATTACTTCCCTATACTTCATTGATTTTTTAATCAACATGAAATTTTTCCCTAGTAGATCAGACAGTAAAGCATCCACCTGGAATGGAGGAGACCTGGGTTTGATCCCTGGGTTGGGAAGATCCCCTGGAGAAGGAAATGGCAACCCACTCCAGTATCCTTGCCTGGAAAAGTCTATGGACAGAGGAGCCTGGTAGGCTGCAGTCCATGGGGTCGCAGAGTCATAACACAATGTTTTATTAATACTATTTCTATTTTTAAAGCAAACTTTACAAATTTTAATGGATATATATTCATCTTCCTTTCCATGACAATTACACCTTTAGCAGAGTTTATACAGAATCTCACTATATGTTTAATATACACATACATATATACTTATAGTTTATATATTAACCACTTTCACCACTATGAGAAAGATATTATACATCCTGGTATGCATGTGAATGTTTGATCCATCACATAATTAAATCCAAGGGAGTCTTAATCTGCCAAGAGCTAGTGACTTTTGACAGAATGCTAGGTTTCCCTTGAACTTTGTATATTTCTCCACAGATGAGAGAATTGAACCAGCTGATCATCTAAGTAGCTTTAAGTTGTATGATCCAAATCCTTTGGAATGAGAATTCATGTACAAATTGTACTTCTCCACTGTCATATATATTACTCCTTTCTGAAAAAGTTTCAAAGCTTAAACTGTTTATTGATTTATACATTCATTTATTCAGCATTCATTATGTTGCCATCATAGAGTATTAAGAAGTAGTAGTAGCAATATATTACTATTGTTTCTACTTCTACAACCACTAGTAGTGCCAATAACAACGTTTATTGAGTAGGCACGGTGAGCTACATGTTGAGTTGAAGAGCTTTATACATATTAACACATCAAGCAGCAGTGGTATTTTGCAGTCACTGTATAGTACTCCCATTTCAGTGAGGGTAGGAGTTTAACCTTCTTCATCTCTGCTATTATCATTTTTACTTTGGAAATAATGAAACAGAGGTTTATATAATGTTTCCAAAGTTAAAGTTTTATTCAATGCTATTAAATGGCTGAGCTGGGATATAACAAAACCCTCGTGCTTAATCTTTAGGATACTAATATTATGGTATTTCAGTATCTATTTTTATTTTATTAGATACACATTTTATTTTAGAATATGCTTAGATTCACAACATCTGCCTTTTAGTGTTGTATATATTTAAGAAATCTGTCTGTGAGATGCTAAACTAGGTTTCATTGAGAACAGGAAGCATCTTCCCAGAACATAACAAAATTTCCAAAATATTCAATAATAAAAATACATATTCATTGTGTTCCTTATATCTAATCTAAAATGACTGAACAAGCAAAAATAAAGAAGAGCAATAACAACAACAAATATAAAAAGTACATTAGAGACAAGTTTTTCCTAAGGCAGAAGGTAGAAATGGTCATTGACAGACATCAGGGCTTCATAAATGGAGAGGAGCCTGTGACTGAAAGGCAAGGTGTAGGTCTTGGCTGGGCATGGGACACATTTGGGTAAACGGCCTATGTACCCAAAATCAAATAAAGCATTTAAAAGATACAGGCCACTTTTGATATGAACAATTTATTTATAATTTTACAGTTGTAAAAATCTGCTTGTATCATCCAGCTCTCTTGTGAAGTATAATTTAGTACTAATTAACAAAAGGAGGTTTTAATTGATTAGACATTTGCTTGTGAGCACTGGCATGTGACTATTGTATGCTGTGTGCCATTTGTCTTCCTTGCTATTCATATTAATGATTCTATTAGCCACACTGAGAGTGTCCTCATAATTTGTCTGCATATTCTCATAATTTATGTCATCATTTCAAGGGGGAAGCCCAATGCAAGCAAAACATGGCACACGTTTGTTACTCAATGCATCTTTCCTAATGCCTTTAAAGCACTTCATTTGTAAAATCCACTTTTACTAAGATGTAGACAGTTCTAGCATTTGATGTGAAAAAATAGGGTCTGTCAGATCTGAGGATCTCAAGTATAATCTGTACTTTTAAGTGTCTTTTTCCCTCCAAATTCATGATTAAAGTTCAGTAGATTTTAACATCTCTTAGAAAAATGACTTGATTCTTTAAGAAATCTGACTGAAATATGCTTGATATAGTATTTACAACATGTTGACAGCATAAAAAATATGTGAATTCAGGAAATATGAAGTAAAATATAAAGAGAGAGACGTTAACTTATATTATTCTAACCTAGTATCAAGCTCACATCATGAACTATTGGATTACATGTAATGAGCAAGACCCAAACAAACTAACCCACCCTGTTCTCAGTTCTACCTCTTCTTGCGTGCAAGAACTTGGGCAGAATTAACCTCTTTGCACTTCAGGACTTTTCTTTTTTAAGTAAAATTTTCTTTGTTATGAGTTAATCTCTTCTATAGTCTGATGGACAAAAACAAGAGAGGTTTTTCATCCAAATATTATCATTATAGATTCATTGTGAGCAGATTCTAAAAATACTAATTTACATATAGGAGTCTATGTTTAGATCCATTATTAAATTTAAAATTTAGCTCTGGAATGTTGTAGAAGAACTGTTTTCTCTGACTTCATCATTACATTTTGTTTCATTTTGTTATTATTTAACTACAAGACAAAATCAAACTTTAATGTGAGCTGTTTCTGATATCCCTGGGGGGGCGGGGGGAGTAACAAATCCTGTCCAGGAACCAAAGGGAAATATATTTCTTATCACCTAGGCTATAAGGTTCAAAGGTGACACTATACATACACACACACTTACATACATATTTATATTTTATATCAGATTGGCTTACTATTCTGTTTCAAACCCTCTCAATGAGAGCTAAAAAATACTATTTCCAAAACATGTCTAATCTATGAACATTTTATTACTAGTCCACATTAGATCAATGAGAACAAGTGTTTAGCAGTTTTATAGTATTTTTCCATGAGTATACTGGCTGCAACGGTGCTCAGTGTGGCCAAGAGGAGCTACCCCATGTCCAAGGTAAGGGCCGGCGGCTGCGCTTTGCTGGAGCACCGTGAAGAGATACCCAACGTCCAAGGTAAGAGAAACCCAAGTAAGACATTCGCACTGATAGAGGGCATCAGAGGGCAGATAGACTGAAAACCACAATAACAGAAAACTAACCAATCTGATCACCTGGAACACAGTCTTGTCTAATTCAATGAAATTATGACCCATGCCATGTAGGGCCACCCAAGACAGACGGGTCATGTGGAGAGTTCTGACAAAACGTGGTCCACTGGAGAAGGGAATGGCAAACCACTTCAGTATTCTTTCCTTGAGAACCCCATGAACAGTATGAAAAGGCAAAAAGATAGGACACTGAAAGATGAACTCCCTAGGTTGGTAGGTGCCCAATATGCTACTGGAGATCAGTGGAGAAATAACTCCAGAAAGAATGAAGGAATGGAGCCAAAGCAAAAACAACACCCAGATGTGGATGGGACTGGTGATACAAGCAAGGTCCGATGCTGTAAAGAGCAATATTGCATAGGAACCTGGAATGTTAGGTCCATGAATCAAGGCAAATTGGAAGTGGTCAAACAGGAGATGGCAAGAGTGAATGTCAACATTCTAGGAATTGGCAAACTTAAATGTACTGGAATGGGTGAATTTAAATCAGATGACCATTATATCTACTATTGTGGGCAGTAATCCCTTAGAAAAAATGGAGTAGCCCTCATAGTCAACAAAAGAGTCTAAAATGCAGTACTTAGATGCAATCTCAAAAATGACAGAATGATCTCTGTTTGTTTCCAAGGCAAACCATTCAGTATCACGGTAATCCAAGACTATGGCCCAACCAGTAACGCTGAAGAAGCTGAAGTTGAGTGGGTCTGTGAAGATCTACAAGACCTTCTAGAACTAATACCCAAAAAAGATGTCCTTTTCATTATAGGGGACTGGAATGCAAAAGTAGGAAGTCAAGAAACACCTGGAGTAACAGGCAAATTTGGCCTTGGAGTACAGAATGAAGCAGGGTAAAGTCTAACAGAGTTTTGCCAAGAGAATGCACAGGTCATAGCAAACACCCTCTTCCAACAACACAAGAGAAGACTCTACACATTGACATCACCAGACTCTACACACTGAAATCAGATTGATTTCTTTGCAGCCAAAGATGGAGAAGCTTTATACAGTCTGCAAAAACAAGACCAGGAACTGACTGTGGCTCAGATGATGAACTCCTTATTGCCAAATTCAGATTGAAATTAAAGAAAGTGGAGAAAACCACTAGACCATTCAGGTATGAGACCTAAATCAAATCCCTTATGACTATACAGTGGAAGTAAGAAGTAGATTTAAGGGACTAGATCTGATAGACAGAGTTCCCGATAACTATGGATGGGGGTTTGTGACACTGTACAGGAGACAGGAATCAACACCATTCCCAAGAAAATGAAATGCAAAAAAGCAAACTGACTGTCTGAGGAGGCCTTACAAATAGCTGTGAAAAGAAGGGAAGTGAAAAGTAAAGGAGAAAAGGAAAGATAAACCCATTTGAATGCAGAGTTCCAAAGAATGCCAGGAGAGGTAAGAAAGCCTTCCTCAGAGACCAATGCAAAGAAACAGAGGAAAAAATAGAATGGGAAAGACTAGAGATCTCTGCAAGAAAATTACAGATACCAATGGAACATTTCATGCAAAGATGGGCTCAATAAAGGATAGAAATGATAGGTACCTAACAACAGCAGAAGATATTAAGAAGAGGTGGCAAGAATACACAGAAGAACTGTACAAAAAAGATCTTCATGACCCAGATAATCACAATGGTGTGATCACTCACCTAGAGCCAGACATCCTGGAATGTGAAGTGAAGTGGACCTTAGGAAGCATCACTATGAACAAAGCTAGTGGAGGTGATGGAATTCCAGTTGAGCTATTTCAAATCCTGAAAGATGATGCTGTGAAAATGCTGCACTCAATATGCCAGCAAATTTGGAAACTCAGCAGTGGCCACAGCAGTGGAAAAGGTCAGTTTTCATTCCAACCCCAAAGAAAGGCAATGCCAAAGAATGCTCAAACTACCACACAATTGCGCTCATCTCACACACTAGTAAAGCAGTGCTTAAAATTCTCCTAGCCAGGCTTCAGCAATACGTGAACAGTGAACTTCCAGATGTCCAAGCTGGATTTAGAACAGGCAGAGGAACCAGAGATCAAATTGCCAACATCCACTGGATCATCGAAAAAGCAAGAGAGTTCCAGAAAAACATCTATTTCTGCTTTATTGACTATGCCAATGCCTTTGAATGTGTAGATCACAATAAACTGTGGAAAATTCTGAAAAAGATGGGAATACCAGACCACCTGACCTGCCTCTTGAGAAATCTGTATGCAGGTCAGGAAGCAACAGTTAGAACTGGACATGTACCAATAGACTGGTTCCAAATAGGAAAAGGAGTACATCAAGGCTGTCTATTGTCACCCTGCTTATTTAACTTATAGGCAGAGTGCATCATGAGAAACGCTGGGATGGAAGAAGCACAAGCTGGAATCAAGATTGCAGGGAGATATAGCAATAACCTCAGATATGCAGATGACACCACCTTTATGCAGAAAGTGAAGAACTAAAGAGCCTCTTGATGAAAGTGAAAGAGGAGAGTGAAAAAGTTGATTTAAAACTCAACATTCAGAAAACTAAGATCATGGCATCTGGTCCCGTCACCTCATGGGAAATAGATAAGAAGACAGTGGAAACAGTGTCAGACTTTATTTTTCTGGGCTCCAAAATCACTGCAGGTGGTGACTGCAGCCATGAAATTAAAAGACGCTTACTCCTTAGGAGGGAAGTTATGACCAACCTAGACAGCATATTAAAAAGCAGAGACATTACTTTGTCAACAAAGGTCCGTCTAGTCAAGGCTGTGGTTTTTCCAGTGGTCATGTATGGATGTGAGAGTTGGACTGTGAAGAAAGCTGAGCACCAAAAAATTGATGCTTTTGAACTGTGGTGTTGGAGAAGACTCATGAGAGTCCCTTGGACTGCAAGGAGATCCAACCAATCCATCCTAAAGGAGATCAGTCCTGGGTGTTCATTGGTAGGACTGATGTTGAAGCTGAAACTCTAGTACTTTGGCCATCCTATTCGAAGAGCTGACTCATTTGAAAAGACCCTGATGCTGGGAAAGATTGAGGACAGGAGAAGAAGGCAACAACAGAGGATGAGATGGTTGGATGGCATCACCGACTGAATGGACATGGGTTTGGGTGGACTCTGGGGGTTGGTGATGGACAGAGAGGCCTGGCGTGCTGCAGTTCATGGGGTCGCAATGAGTCAGACAGGACTTAGCGACTGAACTGATACTGATACTAGTCTCATTCTAATTTTTATTGGATTTTACAAGGTTATCAGCCTACCACTGAATTAGAAATTAAGATAAAACAGAACAAACAACTTGTCCTTCTCTCCAGCTAGTTTGAGACTCACTGACTTGACTGCTCTCCAAATCTTTCACTCCAAGAGGTTCACCTTGTCTCTAGCTCTCTTTGAATTTCCAGTGAGAAAAGTCTCACTCCGTTTTCCTTTTTTCCCACCAGAATATAGTCAAAGTGACTTCTCCTTCCTTCTGTCCCTTGAAAGTTTCAAGGTTATTCTTGCCATTTGAGCACTCTGTGCACATTGCATTATATATGTGTGTGTGCATACTTGTGTATGCATGTGCATGGGTGTGTTTCTGTATGTAATGCTATTTCCAGAGGCTAAGTCATGGCTCCCCAACATTTGATCCTTGGTGACCATTCAATCTAGAGATACCATGCTTCCCACCAGTCTTGTTCCCGCAGCTTGCTTTTTACTACATCATATTTTTTTTATAACATTCATCAGGCTAAGAATTATCCCATTCACTTAATTGTCTCCCTTATCCTGATTCTCCATTCTAAAATAGGAGTTTCATAACATAACAGTATACTTTCATAACAAGGTATACTTTGTTACTCTAACCTTCGAGCCTAGGATAGTGTCTGGAAGATAACAGGTACTCAGCAGGATACAGGCTGTGTGTTAAGTATTGAGTGTTTATATAGCACTTTACACTTCAAAAAGTAATTTCTTTTATATTATCCAATCTAATCTCATAAAGCATAGAAATGTTATTACAGCCTGAAATAATCTAATATCTCTTCATTAATGTTCTTCAAAACATTTACTTTTACCTTCATTATAACTCATTTGATTGACTATAAGATGAAACATAAATCATGATCATATCAAATCAACAAATCAACATAATAAACAAATCAACATAAAACAAGGTTGAGGCTGATAACATAGACAAGACAACCCATCCAGGACACTGGATTTCTACTGTTTGAGTTTTGATAAATTCTCCCAAGGTTCATGTTAATTCCAAATCCCTCATAAAAATTAATGTTAGGTCCACATTTTTAGGTTTTCAAAGGTATTCAAGGAGATCACATATCTAAGTTTATCAAACAAACAGTATGGTACATGATATTTTCTAAATTATAAATTTTCCCTTTAATCAGAGAGTATAAAGTTTGTTATTAATAAACAATTAATACTGTACTTGTTAAAATTTTTAAATTTTATATATGCTGTTTGTTTACAAAGGAAAACTGTTTGCCTTTTAGCAGTTATAAAATTATATATAAATGCTAATCATAATATAAATACATATATATACACACACACTTAAAACAGATTTTATTTTTATCACCAACTCTAATTTTACCTGCTGAGAAAGCATTTCTCAACCTCAAGCAGTTTTTACTTAACTCTGAAAAATATTGTTCACTGTTGGGGCCATAATTGTAAACTTAATATCCCATCTAGAATTCTTAGGGATTTACGGACTGCTTAATTTGATGATTTGGGACCTATTCATAATTACAGTAAAAAATACATGTTAGAACACATTTTTGAATGACACAGTTATTTAATGACTGCCATTTCCATCAGCCTGAAATAGCATTATGGTCAGCATTTAGAAAGATTTATGGACACATTAAATATGATACAAAGACAGAATGCAATCTATATGGAATTTCCGCATATCCACCCTGGTTCCTGTTTCACATCCAAAACTTTATGGCTTTCCTGATTCATGTCTTTATTAGTTTAGTCCATACCCTGCCTTAAAACTGATTTAACAGCAGCATTATCAAAATCTATTTGAGTTAAATTTGAGAAAACAGAAACGAAGAAATGAACTGGCCTCTAGTAAAAGCTATTCATGTATTAGTTAGACTTTAGAAATGTTTCCCTGGTGAGTATTTTAAATGACTGGGCTAAATAAAAGTCTACAGAATTGCTTCTTCTAACTCAATCAGATATCCTAATTTTCTCAGAAAAATAATATATTTATACATGGGAAAATATAAAACATTTTGGATACATTATAGGAATACTCTTTGGCAAAATCTCTCTGCCTTATTAAACAGATAATGATTTATTAGTTCTGTAAATATTTCCTAAGGGCCTATATTGTGGACACAAATGAGATACAAGATATTCGAAAATAAATCAGTCTACTCTATAAATGTGCTCACAACCTACTTCTGGTTACAATAAGGCTCAAGTGCATTACAGTGGAGTAAATCATTGAAGTGCATAGAAGGATACTTGATCTGGTCATAGAAATTATCGCCATCCTGTGATGTTGGCTTTTGGTGCACAAGTAGGCATTTGCCAAGCAGAATAACAGGAGGGCATTAGAGAGCATACCAGGAAGTGCAATTCCAAATAGTTCATGCTGACTGAAAAAATATACAGATACAACTGGTCAGATTGAGAGGGAAGTGGACAAAAGTGGAGTGTACTGGGAATTCGTTTTCAACTCTCCCATGAGAATAGTTTAAGATGGTAAAAGAAGACTATCCAAGGAAATGAAGGAAGGTCCAGGAAAGGTCTCTTGTGTTGTGATTAGGAGTTTGGACCTTCATCCTCAAGAATTGAAACAGGAAGCTGGCAAGACTAATTTTGCATGTTTGAGCACTCATTGTAGCAGATTTGAAATCCAGATGTGCCTTTGCTTTTTCTTTCCTGTGAACCTGAGGTCTCACAGTTCTTTGCTTTCTCCTGTCCTCCTATATTTGTTCTTTGTGTTTGGAGTCATATGAACACAGTTATTCTCACACGATCTTCCCTAAGACTATTTTCAAATTCACCATGAATTTTTTTTAAGAACAGAAAAGAGATTGCATTTGAGAAAGAAACAAATTTTGCCCCTCTACTTTTATCCCATCAAAAATTACACAAGAGCAGGAAGGAATGGGGAGGAGGTTTCCAAAAGTGGCTTCATTGTGACATCTGCCCTTGATGCATAACAGAAAGTGTCTCCTTGAGACGATGTACAATGGGTAGAAGGATAGAGTGAAAAGAATGTACTGCCTCTAATATACTGTGATGTTGCCCTGAAAATTTTCATTCCTGGGGAGTATATTTATTTTTTCCGGGAGCAGTAGAAACCTCTTGTGTTACATATGTGTCTGTATGTATGTGTATAATATCCTTAAATAATCCTGAAAGTATGACACATGTCATACATAATATATACATATATAAATAATAATTATATTTAAAATAATCTAATTATTAAGAATAATAAGATTTCTAAATACTCCAAAATGATATTTCATTCTTTCTCTTGCATGTATATACACATACATACATATACAATTGCATGTGCACAAATTTCTGTGAAATGCAGACTAGTAGAAATACATACACACACAGTAGTAGTACTTTGTTGTTGAACAAACATTTCTATGGCCGAAATCAACATTTTTTTTTTCTTTTCAACAAGAAGGCAAGAAACTACTTGTCCTTCCAGATTAGAAAATGCACAGGGATCAGAGATTAAATTGCCAACGCCTGTTGGATCATGGAGGAAGCAAGGAAATTCTAGAAAAAAAAACATCTATTTCTGCTTCATTGACTGCAAAAGCCTTTGATTGTGTGGATCACAACCAATTGTGGATGATTCCCAAAGAGATGGAAATACCGGGCCATCTTACCTTTCTCCTGAGAAACCTGTTTGCAGGTCAAGAAGCAATAGTTTAGAACCTTACATGGAACAACTGACTTGTTCCAAATTGGGAAAGGAGTACAAGGCTGTATACTGTCACCCTGTTTATTTAACTTCTATGCAGAGTACATCATACAAAATGGTGCGCTAGATGAATCCAAAACTGGAATCAAGATTACCAGGAGAAATAACAACCTCAGATATGCAGATAATACCACTCTAATGGCAGAAACCCAAGAGAAACAAAAAAACCTTTTGATGAAGGTGAAAAGAGAGATGAAAAAGCTGACTTAAAACTCAGCATTCAAAAACTTAAGATCGTGGCATCCAGTACCATCACTTCATGGCAAATAAATGGGGAAAAAGTATAAGCAATTACAGATTCTATTTTCTTGAACTCTAAGATCACTGTGGATAGTGTGACTGTAACCATGCAATTAAAAGACACTTGCTCCTTGGAAGGAAGGCTATGACAGACCTAGACAGTTTTGTCAGAGCCATCACTTTTCCAAAAAAGGTCCATATAGTCAGAGCTATGGTTTTTCCAGTAGTCATATACAGTTGTGAGAATTGGACCATAAAGAAGGCAGAGTGCTGAAGAATTGATACTTTCAAACTGTGGTGCTGGAGAAGACTTGAGAGTCCCTTGGAAGTGATGCTGAAGCTCCAATTCCTAAGCCACCTGATGAGAAGAACCAACTCATTGGAAAAGACCCTGACGCTGGGAAGGAATTGAAGGCAAAAGGAGAAGAGGGCAGCATAGGATGAGATGGTTAGATAGCATCACCGACTCAATGGACATGAATTTGCACTAACTCCAGGAGATAGTGAATGACAGGGAAGCCTGGTGTGTTGCAGTCAATGGGGTTGCAAAGAGTTGGATATGACTTAGCAACTGAACAACAAAGAAGAGCCAGTTTGCACTCAAGTGTTACGACAATTCCTCAAAGCATATCAAGCCTTTGCAGAACCCTATCAGTGATGCCTTCACATATGTTTACTTTGCGTTTAACTCTGAAATCTTTGAGTTTGTCAGAGGTCTAATAGGAATCTCTGTCCCAATCAAAGCATAGGCAAAGAAGGACTTGAAAGGTAGCTTATGTCATCTTCTATTTCTGTCCACTATCTCTTCACTTAACTGACACATAAGAATTTCATACAAAATCCTGTAATCAAGCCCTGTTCACCAGAACATAGATCCCCAATTATATTCTGAGCAGTACTAGGCCACCCCCCCCCCCATAATTCATCATCCTGCATCTTATATTTTGGAAATACTCCCTGAAACAAAATATTCTCTTTTTAAGCATTCACAATTTCGAGAAATAAATCCTCAATAATGACATTTTATTTTACCCAGAATTTTCCAATCATATTTGACTACAGAACCTTTCTTCACTGTATTTACGTACATAACTCCAAGTGATAGCATGAAAATCCATTTTTAGAAACACTGACCTAGAAAGTAAAATAGTCTATTAGTTTGTTTACAATGGCATTCAAGGACTCGTATAGTCTATTTTAATCCTTCTTTTATAACTTCGTTTCCCCTAAGATTTTAAAATCTGGGAGAATAGATTTCACTGTTACAACTTCCGTCTATCATTTATATCAGCTCAGCCTTCAACCGCCCCGGGGTGACCCCAAAGAGTCTCAGTGCACAGTGACCTTTGCAGTCTCTAGAACCTCATTGTTCTATTCCTCATCTGATGCTTCATAAACATCTTTCTGTCTCTTTGCTAAGTGCTTAAGAAAAAGTGAGTATAACAGGTGTTGGGCAGTAAGGTCACAGGAGGCTTTTGTAGCATAGTGATAGACAAAATTATGACTAATTTTGATGATTTCAAAAAATACATGTGGTGAAAAAGCATATGCTCTCAATTATGGCTGAGAAATGACATGGTTTGCATAACAGAAAATAATTCATAATGTTGTAAGTGATCATAGTGGTCTTGATTTTTTGTGAATTCATCATATATACATTGAAATAGTAAAGTATCACTCAGAGAACTGATCTGAAAATCAAGTAAAATCAATGGTGTGAGTGGGAACATCTCAACTTTTAAACATTTCAACCCAGAAATTTCATAATTATAATAATAACAACTAGCATTTATTATTATGGACTATGTATGACTTCCCTGGTGGCTCAGACGGTAAACTGTCTGCCTACAATGTGGGAGACCTGGGTTCAATCCCTGGGTTGGGAAGATCCTCTGGAAAAGGAAATGGCAACCCACTCCAGTACTCTTGCCTGGAAAATCCCATGGACAAAGGAGCATGGTAAGCTACAGTCCATGGGGTCGCAAAGAGTCAGACACAACTGAGCCACTTCATGCATGACTGCAAGGAGTTCAAAACAGTCAATCCTAAAGTAAATCAATCCAGAATATTTGTTGGAAGGACTGATGATGAAGCTCCAATACTTTGGCCACCTGATGCAAAGTACTGACTCATTAGAAAAGACCCTTGTGTTAGGAAAGATTGAAGGGTCTTTCTCTAGGAGAAGAAGCAGCTAACAGAGGACGAGATAGTTGGATGGAATCACTGACTCGATGGACATGAATTTGAGCAAGCTCCAAGAGGTGGTGAAGGACAGGGAAGCCTGGCATGCTGCAGTCCATGGGGTCACAAAAAGTATACAACTGAGTGACAACAACAACAAATATTTGACTCAGTGTTCTGTCCTAGAAGAACATACAATACTTCACTTAATTCTATTAGTGTTTGTCTTTATTTCCAAAATAGAAAAAACTAGGTTTCCGAAGTCAAATACTTGGCACAAGGTCATAGAACAAGTAAGAGTGGAGCTAAGATTAAGAGATCATAGCATTATTGAATGCTCCTAGCAGTATCCAATCTATTGTATAAATCTGTTTATCCTCACCAAGCCTATCACAGCATTGACCATGTCCCAGTTAGCAAGGAACTAACAGATTTATTCATTCACAGAGATATAATGTCTCGGTGGAAATGCTAGTCAATGAGAGATACAACAATTGATACCTATTTGGTCACCTGTTAGTTCTAATTAACCAGAATGCAATACTAAATCCATTGTTTCACATCACAGCCTATTCATTCCAGGAGCAGAAAAATATGCTTCCATAGTGTATTTGGAGTCCACAGTATATCAAATATGTTTATTAGGATATGTTGGGTGCCAAAATTCATTTAGCTGAGTTTTCTTTTTTTAATGCAGTAATAGGAGCTATTAAAAATTACTATTTTTGAAAGCTGATGTAACCTTCTTAATTACTTGGTTCTGGTCCAAACTGATACAAAGAACAGGGCACAAGAAGAAATGAGTAACCTAAATCTTACCAACATGTCCATGGCAGGGCTGTGACATTAGTTTCTCTCAGTAATATTCGTGGGGATAATTTTAGCTTCTAGTCTTTAGAATGCCATACTTTGTGAGGAACTAGAAGTCTGAATAAAGTATCACGAATACCATGATGGGCAGAACTTCTACGTCACATGGAACCATGAAAATGAATTGGGAGACCATTAAGACCTAATTAAGATAATGAGTCTAATATCTCTAACTATATTCTATGTAAGTTCTTGAAGGGGTAATTTTTGTTATTCTATTGTTGTATTGTTGAGCACTCAAGGAGACATTGAAAGTTTGCATGGCAGAAAATCACTGTTTTGATCTTCTTTAGCCAAAATAGGTATCAGGACTTTAGGGAGAATTTACTGGAGACAGTATTAAAGGAAGTTGAAAATTTTGAAAATTTTTCCCAAAGGAGGGAAAAATTGGTTGAAGGGCATACAGTGTGAATGAGATAAACTGAACTCAGTCTTCTAATGCCCATTTTCATCTGCTTTTGTTTCTTTTCAAAGTATTAAGATATAAATAATAGTGACCCCTTCTCTTCATCTTCCTTGTCATTTTATTTTATTATAAACATGTTTAATATATTTTAACTGTATAACAGTACAGTTTTAAGTGATTTCAAATGCTCTTTATTATTATTATTTAATATTCACTTCTACTCTGGAAGGAAAAAACATCATTTTGTAGATGATTGAGCTGAAATTCAGAGAAGTTAAGTTTACAAAATCTGCAGTCTCTCTGGAGAGTCTTTTGGTATGGATGTTGCATTTGGAGCCAGCAAAGCCCAGAGGAAAACTTCAAGAACAAGTGTAACAGAAATCAGAGCATTTCTATAACTTAGCAAGAGACAAATAGAGGATGACCATATCCA
The DNA here is from genome assembly GCF_033118175.1 of Dama dama. Taxonomy (NCBI): domain Eukaryota; kingdom Metazoa; phylum Chordata; class Mammalia; order Artiodactyla; family Cervidae; genus Dama; species Dama dama. The sequence goes on from NC_083684.1 coordinate 36,593,743, forward strand.
GATCAAAGCATGAATTAAATTAGCTACCAACTAAAAATCAGCCAGTCATGACAGGAAAAATCAAGCACAGGAGGGACATTGCTCTGTAGACTAGATGAGATCCACAGCATACCACTTAAATTCACCCTCTGCCAAGAGGTCACATGATCCTTCCTTCACAGAAGAATCTTGGAAGAAGAAAGGTGATGGGTACAGAAATCACCGATTTCTAAATATAAATCTAAATACTATGTAATTACATTGTTTATCGCAATCTCCTCTCTCGCTCTAGTCCCCATTATTTGGGGGGAAGTTGGTAGTGCTATGCACATTAGGAAGTTCAGATTCCTATTAGATCAGTTAGATTACATAATTTATACTTTCTTTTCCCAAACTTAATCTCCAGGTTAAGCTGTATTCTCCTGCTTGTTCAACAGCCAATGGTGTCAGTCTTTTTACTGTAATACTACACAATTTTTCAAATAGATCACAGTCTATAGAAACTTGCTGCACTTAAGTATCATGATTTCAGAACCTCCAAGTCCTATTTTGTTTTTCCTCTAAGTTTACCTAATTTAATACTAAAAACAACATTGATGTATTCTGTTAATGTGGACCAGAGATGATGATAATCATAAAAAGCTAAACAATAAGAGAATATACATATTCATTAAGATACCTCCTGTGTTTAAGGAACAATTCATTTATTCATCAATTAAATATTGAAACACATTTTGGGTATTTCAATAGTAAAGGGCCTTAGATACCTAATCACTTCTATGCATGTGTTGTATTTGGTTTCAGAAATTATTTAGAAAATGGCCCTATTTCTATGGTGGTAAACATTCTGCAATAAATAAAGGTATCAAATCAACACATTGTACACCTTAAATTTACACAATGTTTTATGTCAATTATATTTCAATAAAGCTGGGAAAAAAAGATTTTTTTCTATTTCTATCTCCTGTTTTTCATTAATAGGACATCTATGTGAGGTTTTAAAATTATTGTTTTTAAAGGCTTAGATCTCAGTTAATAAATGTTAAATGGGCTTGATTGATCAATAATTACCTATGAATACTAACAGGGACGAGTAGTGGTGTTTTCTAAATGGAGAAAACTGTATATGCTTAAGGCTAGCTGTCCCGATATGCAGGATACATATTCCTAGGCATTTCTCATTTTATTTACCTTTGTACAGTGCCCAAAGCCTGATATTGACAGTGACTATAACTTGTCTTTTATAAAGCCAAATATCAAATTGAGTATCGCTTTCTAATTACTTGGAAAACATCTTGTTTCTCACGTCTGAGATTTTGTATCTATCCTATAGGACCAAACACAGAGAAATGGATATAACCCATGGGAGTCCTACAGAAATTACACAGATTTAGTCCAACATTTGAAAACCCCAGCACAGCAGAGCAGGAAAATAAGTGTTGACTTTATTTCTTTAAAACTAAAGTGGGGGGAAGGTATAGGGATACAACAACAGTGGAAACTTGGAGAGCCTTAGAGACAGTCCTTAATGACATCTCATCTCACTCACTGAGGTCAAGAGGCCAGAGTCCAATCTGAGTCTGTCTTGACTGTAGCAAAGACAACCCCCTGCACTTTCCCATATGCCACCCTAAGGCACTGTGCTTGGGGTGTTTCTCCTGGATGGTACCACAGAGACTGTTATCATTACATCTAAGAATGCCATCTTCCTTACTGAGAACAATCTCAAGGTTAATTTTGAAGACTCGAACAGAAGACTACACATGGAGTCATAAACTGATTGAAAAAATGAACCCAGAACCAATGGTTACAAAGTGTTTTTTATCAGTGAAGAAGAGAGGGTATTATACTTTCTGATGAGTAACACCCTCCTCCAACTCTGCCTTGTATTTTCTTACTAAATAACATGGAAAATAACCATAACCCATACCACTTTAACGACAGTTGAAGGAGTCATAAACATGATGAACTTTATAAAGTGCCCCCTTCAGCTGTTTATCAATAATAAAAATTAATTGATTTTTAGCTAACATTTTGTGAGTAATTTTTATGTTCTAGAAACTATGTTAAACATTTTATTTATTTATTTATTTATTTATTTATTAGTTGGAGGCTAATTACTTCACAACATTTCAGTGGGTTTTGTCATACATTGAAATGAATCAGCCATAGAGTTACACGTATTCCCCATCCCGATCCCCTCTCCGACCTCCCCCTCCACCTGATTCCCCTGGGTCCTCCCAGTGCACCAGGCCCGAGCACTTGTCTCATGCATCCCACCTGGGCTGGTGATCTGTTTCACCATAGATAATATACATGCTGTTCTTTCGAAACATCCCACCCTCACCTTCTCCCACAGAGTTCAAAAGTCTGTTCTGTATTTCTGTGTCTCTTTTTCTGTTTTGCATATAGGGTTATCGTTACCATCTTTCTAAATTCCATATATATGTGTTAGTATGCTGTAATGTTCTTTATCTTTCTGGCTTACTTCACTCTGTATAAGGGGCTCCAGTTTCATCCATCTCATTAGGACTGGTTCAAATGAATTCTTTTTAACGGCTGAGTAATATTCCATGGTGTATATGGACCACAGCTTCCTTATCCATTCATCTGCTGATGGGCATCTAGGTTGCTTCCATGTCCTGGCTATTATAAACAGTGCTGCGATGAACATTGGGGTGCACGTGTCTCTTTCAGGTCTGGTTTCCTCAGTGTGTATGCCCAGAAGTGGGATTGCTGGGTCATATGGCAGTTCTATTTCCAGTTTTTTAAGAAGTCTCCACACTGTTTTCCATAATGGCTGTACTAGTTTGCATTCCTGCCAACAGTGTAAGAGGGTTCCCTTTCTCCATACCCTCTCCAGCATTTATTGCTTGTAGACTTTCGGATAGCAGCCATCCTGACTGGCGTGTAATGGTACCTCATTGTGGTTTTGATTTGCATTTCTCTAATAACGAGTGATGTTGAGCATCTTTTCATGTGTGTAAGCTCAAAATGGATTAAAGATCTAAATGTAAGACCAGAAACTATAAAACTCCTAGAGGAGAACATAGGCAAAACACTCTCCGACATAAATCACAGCAGGATCCTCTATGACCCACCTCCCAGAATATTGGAAATAAAAGCAAAACTAAACAAATGGGACCTATTGAAACTTAAAAGTTTTTGCACTACAAAGGAAACTATAAGTAAGGTGAAAAGACAGGCCTCAGATTGGGAGAAAATAATAGCAAATGAAGAAACAGACAAAGGATTAATCTCAAAAATATACAAGCAACTCCTGAAGCTCAATTCCAGAAAAATAAATGACCCAATCAAAAAATGGGCCAAAGAACTAAACATACATTTCTCCAAAGAAGACATACAGATGGCTAATAAACATTTTAGAAGTAGCAGTTTGTATAATTTGCCTAATAAGTACAAGAGGTGGACACCAATATTACCTTAAATAGAAAACAAAAATAAGGCACAGAAAATTCTACAGAAGCAACTCACTGTCACTGTTTGGATGGTCTTTCAGAAATGTTGCAGGTTGAGGAAAGAAAATAGGCTCTGATATCCTTGCAGTTAGTGAAAATGAGCTGCCCCCAGGGGAAGTGAACAGCATTTATTTCTGATGAAGACAGACGGGAAGAACTCAACCACCTGGGCTTTCCTGTGGCTCGGATGGTAATGAATCTGTATGCAATGCAGGAGACCCAAGTTTGATCCCTGGGTTGGGAAGATCCCCTGGAGAAGGGAATGGCAACCCACTCCAGTATTCTTGCCTGGAGAATTCCATGGACAGAGGAGCCTGGTGGGCTACAGCCCATGGCATTGCAAGAGTCAGACACGACTGAGTGACCAACACTACCCAACCACTAGCACTCAGCAACCAAGAATTCCAGCTACGAGGAGAATGGGTGCCCCAGTCCTCAGAGTGGGTCTCAGTAATGCACTGCAGAGTCCTCCTCACTGACAAATGGACAAGCTCTAGTTGTATAATAGAGTCATGGACAAACTAACGACTGAAGGGATGTTTGGAACTTATTTGTCTGTTTATCATCTGGAGAGGAATATTTATTCAGTCCTCCTAGGGTACCATCATGCTCACTGCGTTCAGATTTCTGACTTCCATTTGAAGTAAGAAGCACAATCCGAATTATCATATAAGAATATTCGTATATTCCAAGTGATGAATATGGAACATGAGAGCCACCCAGTGGAACAGGAAATACTAGGCGTTTAGTGAAGACAACTCTGGCCACCCAAGACAAATAGAAGAAAGTGGGATTGTTTCAAAATACCACCACAAAAATAATGACCTTAGAGACAATGCTGAAATCAGAGTGTAATAAACTGGAAAAACAGAGAAGGAAGAGAACTGCCATATAGTGAGGTTTGTTCTAAGTGTTTTACTTGTATTATCAAGCTTAGTTTCTAAAACCCTTGAAATATTAGGCCGTTACAACCCAATGAGGACATACAGGTTGAGAAAGGTAAAGTAAGCTGTCTAAGGTGACACAGCTTGAACACAGATATGTCTAGTTCAAAATTCGGGGATCTTGTCTATAGAGGTTATAATCACTGTCTTTAAATTTCATGTTTATTACTAAGCAACCATGACTGCAATATTTGACACTAATCGTCATGAGATAGTTTGTCGTAAAACATTACTCAGTGGGTTTATTTTTATATTTTTTCTTCATATATTATCTAATAAGCAAATCAAAGGGTGGTAAATCTTGTTTTACATATGAGAAGGTTTAGGCTTAGAAGAGGGCTCCCTTCCCATTTTCTATTCTCTGACTTGTAGTGTCACTCATTATTCCTCTGAAAGGATGGAATTCTCAGCCTCATTTCCCACCAGAGATGACACCATTTTGAATATGTCAGACAATTTGGGTTGGATTTAACTGAATGAACTAAGCAGTGTCCACAGAAGATGATACAGAGTCACTTGGGTCCATTCTCTGATGACACCTTCTGTCCAGAATCACACATAGAAGGGTTTTTAGAACAGGCAAACATTGACTTGTCAAAGGTCTCAGGTTGGACATTGCAGATTCAAATCACAAAAACATTGTCAACCACTTGACATATTTTTGATACAATAGCTGTGGCTCTTGATGTGCTGATAGAGCAATCCTTTCTTAGTTTTTCAGAGTTCTTATAAAACACTTAAGCTCTGCTTCTTCCAGATGATGGGAAGGAGGTATAACCAAGGTCAGATGAAATCCGGGATAGTCTTCTGCCCCAGATAGTAACCACACTGGTCTTTCTTTCTGCTCCTGGATTCTCACTGACTGATACTTGGCAGCACATTTTTTTTTTTTTTTGGTTCTCCTAAAAGAAAGGAACATGAAGGGAACATGTCTCCTACAAGAAGACATGCTGCAGTCCATGGGATCGCAAAGAGTCAGACACTACTGAGCAACTAAACGGAACAAGAAGGGAGTATGGTGGGGAAAGCGCTTGTGTTTTTCTTTCTCCTGCACCTTTTACTTTACATAAAATTCTTTTGAAGTCAGATGACCTTCACTTTGATCATTTCCAATTTCATTATATACAGCAATCCCTGTATTACACTTTTTAAAAAATTTTCTATGTCAAAGGATTTGTGCAAACTTCAACTATTCTCCATTCAGATAGTCACTTCAGGGAAACATTAATCTTTTATCAGTCAAGTAATTCACATGTTCTCTGGAACATGTTCTTTCTTGCCCTCTGTTCTTAATGGTAAATATATCTATTTATCTATTTAAATTTATATCTACATCTCTATTTACAACTGTGAGAGAGAAAGAGAAAAAGAGAGAATGCAACTCTAGAGCTAGAGGAAATATTTATATAAGAACAGAGAAATATGAGAATCTAAGAATCAGAAGTGTACACTAGTAGCATATGGAGAAATCAGCTTTGAATTTTTCTTTGGCATGGAACTACATAGCAACAGAATAGAGAAATACAATTCTCCTCACAAGTCACTACAACCCTCATATTAGAAGCCTAAAATTGGGATTTGGGGCCAAAGCTCTCATTCATCCATCCGTCAGCCCTTCCATCCACCCATTTCCTCATTTAATATTCAGAGACACTAGCTAGATTCTAGCTACTAGTAGATCATTTCATTGCTTTGATTTGGTTCCTACATGCATATATCTCCCTCAGAAGATATTATTAGGTCTTTAGACCATATTTTCGGAGAAGGCAATGGCAACCCACTCCAGTACTCTTGCCTGGAGAATCCCAGGGATGGGGGAGACTGGTGGTCTGCTGTCTATGGGGTTGCACAGAGTTGGACACGACTGAAGTGACTTAGCAGCAGCAGTAGACCATATTTTAACTACAGATTCTAGAACAATGACAAATATGCCAGAAAAAAAAATTATCAAAACTGTTATTTTGTTGTTGTTAGACTATTTTTAAATAACTTTTTTCTTCTCATGAACTTTCTCTCTGGACACTTTCAATCTTTTCTAAAATTCTATAATAATCCATTCAAGTAGGCTACAAAAGTAGTTTTCATTTTTATGAATAATCTTGGGTTTGCCATATACCTGTTACAAGGTAAGCTACACATTCTTATTAGATATATCCTCTGAGGGTTTCTTTACTAATTAAAATGGGTTATTCATTAATTATTAAAATGGGTATGGATTAAAAAGACAAACTGTCGGTAACTTAACATCAATTTTCATAGATGTCAATCCTCACGAAATACCTGGAGGGAAGAATCATGAAATCACTTTCAAGGAAGATAAAACTAGGCTACAAGACTTAGCCTGTGCCTGTGGCTAGGAAATTCACACATGATGGAGCTGAGAGTTACCTCAGATTTGTCATTTCCAAAGTCTTCACTTTTTCTACCAGACTAAAGAAAAGAGAGCTGTTTACAATTGGAGGAACCATTGGTTGTCATCTGGCTGGTTTCTACTTCAGTTCAGTTCAGTCTCTAGGTTGTGTTTTACTCTTAGTGACCCCATGGACTGCAGCATGCCAGGCTTCCCTGTCCATCTCCCAGAGGTTACTCAAACTCACGTCCATCGAGTCGGTGATGCCATCCAACCATCTCATCCTCTGTCGTCCCCTTCTCCTCCTGCCTTCAATCTTTCCCAGCATCAGGGTCTTTTCCAGTGAAAAGTCATTGCTGCGTAACAACTGGTAGTTATAATGGCTGTTTGTCACAGAGCCTGCCCTGGTGGCTTCTGTCTGTCTCAAGCTGCTGGGCCATTATATCTGTGAACCATCTCCTCCTAAAGTGGTCAGTACCTCCAACTCTAAGTGTGTCCATGTGGAATTTTAAAGGCAATGCCTCTTTTCTCTCTGCAGCTGACCCCTCTCTCTTCCAATTATGCAAGTGGCTGAGACCTACCTTTGCAGTAGTTAGTCGTCTTAAATTGGAAAATAGTCACAGATCATAAACCTCCCACATAAATTGTGCTCAAATAAGATGTGCATAGAAATTTAGGTTCTAGACCACATTTATTTCCAAGTTGCACTGTGTTCAAAGCATCTCCCCCTGGTTCATGTAATGAATCCTTATTTGTTTAATGACAGTGATTAGATGCTTTAAATTACCAGAAATAAAATCCATTTCCCTCAGCACTGGGCGTATAGATGAGAAACTTCAGTGGTGTATTCTCTAGGCTGTTTTTTTTTTTTTTTTTTTTTTTTTTATATAATGGTACTAAATACGTAAAAACAAGCATCTGTTGCAGCAATTTAAATGTTTTCTCCTTATGTACTGCATATATATTAAAAACAGAATGTGTTATTTAAAATATTAGTTATGCACATGGATTAGAGTCTTTATTTGTAAAATAAATAAATATCCACTGACTGAATACAGTGGAGTATATCTTTCACACTCAGAAAGGCACATCTTTAATTTGACTCTGTTTTCCATTTATTATTCAGGATCATGTTTCAAAGTACTTGGAAATCTATGAGAGTCATACCTTTCCTTGCTTCAGGTGATTTTCAGGAAAATAACTACTTTTCCTTGAGCTATCCAGAGATTCAAATGCAATTTTGACATTTGCTCCCTTGAAATAATGGTGCTGATTACAATTAAAATTAGAATAGAAATTGAAAATTAGAATGACAAAAAAGGTGGCCCTGGAGTTCATAAAAATGTATATAAAATAGGGTCAGAGAAGAAAAGAATAGTTGGAAAATAATATGCTGACAGTGATTTTAGAAATGAAATGTTAATGAGTATAATGGAGGCTTATATATTCCATGTAAAGTGAGGTGACTCTTACCCTATTATTTTGGGCATAGTGACATTTGATGTGTAAGAAATTAGATGGTACATGAATTAAGCTGTTCAAAATAAGAAAGGTCAATATATAGATATTATCTGAGATTTCTTTCATTAATTTTACAGCTTACCAGTTCAAGTGAAATTGCAGAATAAAGCCAACTTTATAGACATGCCATTTGACCCAAACCCCTCAGAAATAATCACTTTTAACCTCTGTCACCAATCTATAATAAAGTGCTTTGCCTTTGAATTAGCCAATAAGTGCTTTCCACTCTTATCTTCCACTTTGTACACTTTTGTAGGCATATATTAAATGTCTGGGTAACAGAATTCCCTACTTTGAAGACTAGCCTCTAGATGTCAGTTTAGTGAAAAATGTGCTAATTAATAAATTAATATTTACCTTTTTGGCTCAGACAGTAAAGCGTCTGCCTGCAATGCGGAAGACCAGGGTTCAATCCCTCTGTTGGGAAGATCTCCTGGAGAAGGAAATGGCACCCCGCTCCAGTATTCTTGCCTGGAAAATCCCATGGATGAAGGAGCCTGGTAGGCTACAGTCCATGGGGTCACAAAGAGTTGAACATGACTGAGCGACTTCACTTTCTTTCACTTTCAAATAAAATATGTGGTCTCATCCATATTCAAGCACTCTGCCATTCATTTATTTAGATAATTTAAACATTGTATTAGTTTATTGCTATATAACAAATTACTATCAGTTTAGCAGCTTAAGTCACTATGTATTTATTACCTCATGTGTTCTGTAGATCAGAGGTCTAGGCCTGGTGTACTTGAATTCTCTGTTCAAGGTTTCAGAAGACTACAGGCTAAGTGTTGCCCACAACACTGCTCATCTGAGAGGCCCAGGGTCCTAAAACGAGTTCATTCAAGTTGCTGGCAGAATCGAGTTCCTTGCAGTTGTGATACTGAGGGAGCTTTTCTCTTCCTAGGTGCTAAACAGGGACCAATTTCTAACACTGGGGCTCAGTTGCTTCAGTCATGTCCGACTCGTTGTGATGCTATGGACTGTAGCCTGCCAAGCTCCTCCGTCCATGGGATACTCCAGGCAAGAATACCGAGTGGGTTGCCATGTCCTCCTCCAGGGGATCTTCCTGACCCAGGGATTGAACCTGTGTCTCCTGTGTCTTCTGCATTATAGGTGGATTCTTTGCTACTGAGCCATTGGGAAAGCCCAATGCTGCCCATAATTCCCTGCCAAATAGTCTCTAAAAGAAGTTCACAATAAGACCATTTGCTTTCTTTCAAGCCAGCAAAGTGTTTATTTCTAAGGCCTTCCTCTGGGACCAGCTGGAAGAGATGTTCTGCTTTTGAAGGGTTCACCTACTTAGGTCAGCATAGTCTCATCATAGGATCAACTGACTTCAGACCTTAGTCACAGCTCCAGAATTCCTTCAGAGCAGTGCCTAGATTAGTGTTTGATTCAATAAGCAAGATTATTTACACAAACACACACACACACACACACACAAAAGGCCTGGCTTTTATGGGACATCTTAGAATTAAACCTAACTTAAAAAATACAAATAAAGGTTCTTTATGTAACAGAAATTTCAGAATAGTCTTTCATTGGGAAGCAGAATGGCCATGTATGTATACTTACTTATAACTTGTGGCTCAATTTTTGTTTTCTAAGTTTCTGGTGTCCTAACTGTATGCATGAGTCTTAAGAATTGGGTTTTCATTTATCTTTTATTATTCATCACTGATCACATAAATTCTTTGCCCAATGTCATTTGAACAAATGCATGTTGATGAAAAAAAGGTTTATATATACAGACACACACACGTATACACACACACACATCATTGTTGTTGTTTAGTTGCTAAGTCGTGTCCAGCTCTTCTGTGATTCCATATACTGTAGTCTGCCAGGCTCCTCTGCTCGTGAGATTTTCCAGGCAAGAATACTGGAGCAGGTTGCCATTTCCTTCTCCAGGGGATCTTCCCGATCCAGGAATTGAACCTGTGTCTCTTGCATCGGCAGGCAGATTCTTTACTGCTGAGCCACCAGGGAAGTCCATGTATGTACATTACATGCACATATACATGTATATACACACACTTGGACTCAGACTATCCTGGGTTAACATTCAAGATCTTAGGAAAGACTTTTTGCTTCTATAAGAGTAAAACTGCATATCAGAGGATTATAGGTGGGATGCCTATATGTCTTGGTTTACCCAGGAAATATTTAGGTCATCTCTGTTTTTCTGGTGATATTATTAACAGTGCTACCTTTTATTCTAAAATACATCCATGTTTGGACAATAAACATGATATACTTATATGGCTGTTGTGAGGATGTACTATGAAAATGTGTGTAAAATCTTTCAGTGTTTGTAGAAGGCATGCAAAGACTTAGTATAGATGATCCTTTTTCACCAGCCTGGGTTTGCGTAAATGCCATTGTACAAAGGATTTATGTGTGTAAACACTATGACCTGTTCGATGATGAATACTAAAAGATAAAGAAGAAGCTAATACTTAAGGGTTATGAGATAAAGCCAGGACATCAGAGAATTAGAAAACAAAATTAAGAGGCAATGTTGTAGACAACCAAAGTTTAATTTGGGAATATATAATTGAGTGATCAATTACTTTTTTGGGAGGATAATATATGAGAGCACTTAAGAGAAAATTTACAGTGATTCTTGAAAGATGAATAGAATTTCTATCAGTGAACATGAAAAAGGGGGGTACTGTCAGTCTGAAAAAAAATTAGATCCATCCCAGACAAAGGTTTAGAAATTCCATGTGGATCAGTTCAGTTCAGTTGCTCAGTCGCATCTGACTCTTTGCGACCCCATAGATTGTAGCACGCCAGGCCTCCCTGTCCATGGCCAACTCCCACAGGTTGCTCAACTCATATCCACTGAGTTGGTGATGCCATCCAACCATCTTGTCCTCTGTCGTCCTCTTCTTCTCCTGCCTTCAATCTTTCCCAGCATCAGGGTCTTTTCAAATGAGTCAGCTCTTCGCATCAGGTGGCCAAAGTATTGGAGTTTCAGTTTCAGCATTAGTAATTCCAATGAATATTCAGGACTGATTTCCTTTAGAATGGACTGGATAGCTCTCCTTGCAGTCCAAGGGACTCTCAAGAGTCTTCTCCAACACTACAGTTCAAAAGCATCAATTCTTTGGTGCTCAGCTTTCTTTATAGCCCAACACTTACATCCGTACATGACTACTGGAAAAACCATAGCCTTGACTAGACAGACCTTTGTTGGCAAAGTGATGTCTCTGCTTTTTAATATGCTGCTAGGTTCGTCATAACTTTTCTTCCAAGGAGTAAGCGTCTTTAAATTTCATGGCTGCAATCACCATCTGTAGTGATTTTGGAGCCCCCCAAAATAAAGCCTGCCACTGTTTCCACTGTTGCCCCATCTATTTGCCATGAAGTGATGGGACCAGATGCCATGATCTTAGTTTTCTGAATGCTGAGTTTTCTGCCAACTTTTTCACTCTCCTCTTTTACTTTCATCAAGAGGCTCTTTAGTTCTTCACTTTCTGCTATAAGGGTGGTGTTATCTGCATATCTGAGGTTATTGATATTTCTCCAGGCAATCTTGATTTCAGCTTGTGCTTCATCCAGCCCAGGGTTTCTCACGATGTACTTAGCATATAAGTTAAATAAGCAGGGTGACAATATACAGCCTTGACGTGCTCCTTTCCCTATTTGGAATCAGCCTGTTGTTTCATGTCCAGTTCTAACTGTCGCTTCCTGACCTGCATACAGATTTCTCAGGAGGTAGGTCAGGTGGTCTGGTATTCCCATCTCTTTAACGGTTTTCCAGAGATTGTTGTGGCACACACTGTCAAAGGCTTTGGCATAGTCAATAAAGTAGAAGTAGATATTTTCCTGGAACTCTCTTATAGAACACTAATAGGGTCTAGTGACAGGTGGAGCCAACAAGGTGAAATTTGTTCCACATAGTAAAAGATCTTGACAGCTGGGCAGGGAGTTAATATGTTTTTTGTTTTTTGTTTTTTTTTTAGTTAATATGTTTTTAATAGTTGACTCATGGTCTGTCAAATGATCATAAGATGCAAGGATTGAAAGAGGAAACAAAGTCCAGAGAAACCTCCAAGAATTTGAACAATGATAAGAGTCTTGAATCAAGATAATAGTGGCTTAAAGCAAGAGGAAAGGGCAGAAATGTGAGAAGTGGAAACACACAAACACAAATATATCAAAGTCATGCCTGCATATATGTTTATATATCAATCACTAAGGGATTTATGAAGGGACCTATGTCAAGATTCAGTAGTGTAAATAACAAGATTTAAGGTAGCAAATTTACAGAAAAAATATTGTTCAATTAGTGAGACTACAGCCAAGTATATCAATTATTATGGGAGTGAAAGGACGAGAAAAGGTGGGAGGAAGCCGACCTGAGTACGATTGATTTGCACTTTATTAAACTGATGAGTCAGTGTGACTAAAAGCATGGTAAAAATCTGACCAGGAAGAGATAGAAGTGGCCTTTAAAGCAAGCCTTTCTTTGTCTGATTGCTGTGCTTCTGCCAACAGGGTTCCTGCTTTGTTACCAGCACTATGATTGTAAAAACTACAGCAAGTCATTGGAGATGGGGCTGCACTTTGTCTAGCTAGCTCCACCTTGGGAAAAGACACTGGAGAAGTGAGCAAAGGAGGAGTGCTTCATGGAACGCTGAAAGGAAGACTGACACAGAGGCATCAAAGTTAACTTGAATCTGCATGTTTAAGATACGTAAAGCATTATGTATACAAATACACGTACATGTGTATATGTGTGTTGTATATTTAAATCTATTATTTATGTTTAAATATCCTCCAGGCAAGAATACTGGAGTGGTTAGCCATTCCCTTTTCCAGGAGATCTTTCAGACCCAGGGATCAAACCTGGGTCTCCTGCATTGCAGGCAGATTCTTTAGCATCTGAGCCACCAGGGAAGCCCTGATTTTAATATATATGCATTTATATACCTATATGTATGCATATGTATTAGTGCCCCTTCAGCTCAACTAATCATCAATATGATGGAGGTACAAGAGGATAGGGTAAATTCAAATACAGTATCTGTAACCTCAGTTTGGCACAGCCTAGAAAATCCATTGCTGAGATTATCCTTAGCCCAGCCAGAATCGCAGTTGAACAGAGGGTCAGTACTATGTACATCCTCAAGTCTGTTAAGTATTCTATTTAGCTCAACCATTTTTTACCCCATTACTTCCAGTGATCCAAGGAGAGTATAGGTTTCAGCAGCCTCCTTGATTGCCTTTTTTATACTGCCAGGAAGTGTAATGGTCTCTCTCTGCATCTGGTAACTGATACCATTAATTAAACCTGACAAATTAATGATAGGCTATATTAACCACATTTGTCTAAGCACTTCACAGATATCTCCTGCTTCCAGTGGGAATCATTTAGGCTAAAGGAAAATATTTAGAATCTTGAATACACCAGAAAAGTCCAGAAAAGTTCCTAATCTCAGAAGTATCTCCAGTAGGATTTAACGAAGGGTTGGGTTAAATCTATTACATGCATTTCATCCAAAAACAGCAAAATCTATCAACTACAGATCAGCCAGATTGAAATCTCATCCCGGCGGATAAAAATCAGTAGTTGCCTATTACTTTTTAGCCAGACAAAGCACTTCAGGTTCTGCCTTTCCTAACATATGTCTGTTTCCTTTAAAAAAAAAAAAAAAAAACTATATTTCAGTCTTGTTCAATTACTTGCTTATTCATGAGTATGTCTTGAGGGGTAATGCCAATTTCAAATTCATTTCATCTAGATAAACAGAATTTGGCTGTGCCTGCTTGTTTCATCTTTACGTCACCAAAGTGTGGCAAAGCAAGGAATATACAACTTTATTCTTAAGTTGTTCCGATGACAATATCTAGGTGGTTATCTGGGAAAGCACTGATCATTCATTCATCCATTTAACAAACTACGAGGTAGGTGCTAAGCCAAGGCCTGCGTATCAAGGTCACCCAGCAAAGGATGATTGGGGACAATCCCAGCATGCAGAGTCCCAGCTCCTCTCTGCTCAGGCATAGGTTGTTAAGAGAGCAGAGATGGAATAGCTGAGGGGGGTGGGGGCAGGCACAGCTTCAGGCTCTGAGGAATTCTGCCTCAAGAAGAAAGGAGTCAACACAGAATTGGATGATGAAGCAAACATAGCTACTTATCTGAATCCAGTTAAAATGCAGTATCTTTTCCCATTTACCCCAAGGTCAGAGATAGTTCAGCATGTCGTACAATCCAGTGCTAGATGCACCAGCTCCATAGCTTAACAGGGAAGGACTTATGCATCACTGAAGGATCTTGTTGGTTTCCCTTTACTTGGACACAGGACAGCTTAGGAGCAACAGGGGGGAGGAGTCTAGTCATGGTCCTAAACAAAAGAAGAGTGATATCTATCAACCAGTAAAAGATATGTGATTATAAGGACTTCTTTTTAGTAGTACTCACAGATCAATGGCAAAGTTCTAAAGCAGGTTGCCACTCAAAGCCTTTCAGAATCTAAAGTGGTGAGTTAAGACGTGATTTGTGATTTGGAGTGTGTGTGTAGGGATATGTGCCTTCACACAATGAAAAAATAATTTTTTTCCCTGTAAAATAGAGGCATTAATACTGATAGCTCCCTAACTCAAGCATCTGCAGCTCTACTTCTCCAAGAGTTTCCTCCAGCACCCCTGAGGTTTGCCAAATTGAAAGCAGCTCCTTATTTTGAAATGTGGGAAATCAACACCTGGGGGCAGCCCTCTGCCTTTCGGGAGTGGGAATTGCTGAATAAATGGCTCAATCTCCAGTTCTCTGGTTTTATAATGCTGAGCGTGCTTCACGCTGATTCTCAACAGGTCCTCAGTGTCTTCGAGCTCCAGTTACCCACAGCGGGAACTAACGAACCTTCTATTACCTTTCTTTTCTATCTCATTTTACTCCCGCCCTTCCTTGTAATTTTTGATCACCTCCCAACTGAAGTATCTGTACTCAAGACCTTATCTCAGTGCCTCCTTTTGGGAAAAGCCTAACTAGGATGGGAGTTTTCCCTCGTCTTATTCCTTCACGTCACATAACGTTGTACCTATTCAGAGATTTTAATTTAATATTCTATCATTGATTCTCTTATCTGTTTCCCTTACAAAAATTTAAACTCCTTAAATATACAAACAAGATTGTATGTAGCATTCTAATTTTGATATCATTGTACTCAATTAAAGGTTGTTGAATGGATGAATAAAAACATGGATATATAAATCCATGAGTCGTTCTCTGCCTTACTATTTCTGGGACCAAGATAGCAATAATTCAGTTAAGGATAGCAGATGGTGATTTCTGTTTCCTCTGAGGACTAAGGCCTGGCTCACCATATGCCACTTTTGTGCCACTTTTCAAGAAGCTGAGAGGAAACTATTAAGCAATATTGAAACTTGGTAGTTGTTCATATAAACAGTTGACCATCCCAGGTACGCTCAGACAAGAATATTCATAGAGAGCTTGTTAAATTAAGGACCTCAGGGAGTATTTGGGAAAGTTTGGGAATATGAGATAAATACGGTAGATTTGGGTGCCAATTTTTCCACTGTAGGAACTAACACTCTATTTGGATGACTTCTTCCATCTGAAATACTTAATAGCCGTTCAACAAGTTGGAACTGACAGTTGACAAAATGTTTCACTGCCATGTGTCAGGTAGCTCGATGCACCTCATGCCTGAATAAATGCAAAATGAAATTTCAGCTGAAGGAGATGGAACAGCAAATGGTCCTTCTCAGAGAAGGGGGTAAGGGATATGTCGCCCATGGAGAAACGCACGGTGACAATGTGTCTGATTCACATTTTAATTGCCAGAATAAAATCAAATATCCATAAGTTCAGGCATGCTAATGAACAAGAAGCAGAATTAGATTTTTCTCTGCCTATTAAATTTTCTAATGTTGAGAGAAGCAAACAGAGCACTGTGGATCCAAATATTACCCTGAGGTGTTACAGGCACGAAAACTCGAAGATTAACATTGAACGTTTTTTTATAAGACCTTTTTGAAATGACACCGATTCTTCACCAACATGGTTTCCCAGAAAGACATATGTTAAAATAAGTTGCTGAATTTCTCTATTAAATTTCCCACATTCTGTAGAGTAAATCTGACTTTTGATACACTTTTTAAAAACTGGCTTGGATAAATATTCCTGTTTTCACCATAAGACTTTGTTACCACTTCTTTCTTTGGACTTCCCTGGTGGCTCAGACAGTAAAGAATTTGCCTGCAATGTGGGAGACTGGGGTTTGATCCCTGGGTTGGGAAGATTTCCCTGGAGATGGGAATGGCTACCCACTCCAGTATTCTGCCTGGAGAATTCCTAAGTCACTATGATTTCAGCTTAAAAAACAAACACATATTTCATGTTTTAGTTTGTCCAGGTGTCCTAGTTGTGGGGATAATACACAATCTTGAAATGATAACAATAGCTCATAAATTCTCTTTGCAAAACATTCTGCTTACTACAGAATTTTGAGCATTATTGCTATAGATTTGTTGTTGTTTGAGAAGGGTAAGGGTGAGATACGTTTTGAATACATTGCTATTCCATGATGTTAAGTCCATAAATATTGAATGTATATATTCTCTGGGTGTTCCAAAAATCACTGTATTGATATTTTCCTCCAAAAAGACTTTCCTGAATTATGCAGGTTTAGGAAAGTGACAGAGGAATATGAAAGGGCAGCAGCCTGTCTGGACATCCATATACTCATATCCAAGCAGGGATATAGGAAATATAAAGCAGTGGAGTATATTTGGCTATGCAATTATGATAGAGCTCAGGGTGTGATGGGTGAGAAAAACAAAAAATATTGCATATTTTAATAATGCAATTTTTAAACTCTGATCTTACATATTTACTGTAAAAATACATAGCTACTTAAGACATCCCTAGTGATCCAGAAGAAAACATGGTAAGGTCTAGAAAGATTGTGTGCCTGTGTGTGTGTGTGTGTGTTTATGCATCTGTTTACTATGTTAGAATAGACAGCAGAGGACAGGAATAATACGTTCTTCATCCTCTCGGTGTTTATGTCACAGGCTATATAAAATAATAAAGGATGCATGGCTGACAAAACAGGAAAACTCATAAGTATGAAAATCCAGGTAATGCTGTGTTCTATAATGAAAATCTAAGAATCTAATTTTCAGAATGACTGAAATTTGGGAAGCTAACCAGTGGGGGAAAGAGTGTATCTGTAGGATATCCATATATGCTACCAATCTTATATGTTTATATATAAATACATAGATTTAATAAAAGTTATATATGTATATTTATACATGATTATTTTATATGCATATACACAATGCATGATGAAATGATATAGTCAAGCTAATCAACATATCATATCACACAGTCACCATTACATTTTTGTGGTGAGAAAATTTTAAACCTACTCTCTTAGCGTATTTCCAGTATTCAATTCAGTATTACTAACTATATTTATCATGCCTGTAGATAAGATCTGTAGACATTCGTCTTACAGAGATGCAATTTTGTCCTCTTTGACCAAAATTTCCCCATTTCTCACCCTTCCAAGCCCTTGGTAAGCACCATTCTACTCTTTGCTTCTATGAGTTCATTTTTTTAAGGTTCCACACATATATGTTCTTGGATTGGAAGAATTAATATTGTAAAAAAGATTATACTACCTAAAGCATCTACAGATTCAGTGCAATCACTATCAAATTACTAATGGATTTTTTTTCAGAGAATTAGAACAAAGACTTTTATAAATTTTATGGAAACACGAAATACCCCAGATAGTCGAAACAATGATGATGAAGAAAAATGGAGCCGGAGGAATCTGGCTCCCTGACTTCAGACTGTACTACAAACCTAGAGTTATCAAGACAGCATGATACTGGCACAAAAACAGAAATACTGGTCAATGGAACATGAGAGAATGCCCAGAGATAAACCCATGCACCTACGGTCACATAATCTATGTCAAAGGAGGGAAGAATTTACAACAGAAGACTGTCTCTTCAATAAGTGGTGCTGGGAAAACTGGACTGCTACATGCGAAACAATGAAATTAGAACCCTACCTAACACCATATACAAAAATAAACTCAAGCTGGATTGGAAACCTAAATTTAAGGCCAAACACTATAAAAATCTTAGAGGGAAACTTAGGCAGTACACTGCTTGAAAATAAAAACAAAAACAAACAAATGGGACCTAATAAAACTTAAAAGCTTTTTGCATAGCAATGGAAATTATAAGCAAGACAACACAGAGGAGAATCTTGTTTTTTAATAAAAGCTGAGAACATTGTGATTGGACAGTATCCCATTACTATATAAGGTACTAGCTATTTGCTTATATGTTTGTAAAGTTTTAAAATTATTTTTATTTTTTCACCTCTAAGTTGTCTTTATATTTATCTTCAAAGGTTCTCTTTTAGTTAAAATTGAACATCATATCTTGCACTGGACATCTTTGCTTCCACCCATCAAGTTTTGCTGTTACTATAACATGTTATATTTTTATATATTACATAGGTCCTAGATTATTTTATAAATATTTTATATACTTAATATGTAAATCAGTTAAGAGAAGAAAGACATTCATGCAAATAATCTTTCACAATTATGTAATTACATTCATCAGTGCTGTGGTTTTGTTTTTTTGCTCATGTGGATTTAAATTACTGTTTGCTTTTCCTTATTTCAACTGGAACAACTTCCTTTACCTTTATTCTTTAGTATATCTTATATGTTGCGTCTTCTAGCAACACATTCAGTTTTTCTGTACTATGAAATATATTTAATCTTCATTTCAAAAGATAGTTTTGCTGGGTGGATTTTTTTCCATTCCTTATAGTAGTTTGAATATGTCTTAACATTCTTTTTGGGCTCTGTTTTGTGTAATGTGAGGCCAAATCTTGATTTTTTTCAGAGTCCCACTGTACATAATTAATTGGTTATACCTTACTGATTTCAAGATTTTTCTCTTAGTCTTTCCTTGTCTTATGATTGTTTTGATTGCATATTTCCTATTAATCTATTTTTAAGTTTGCTGAGTATTTCTTCAGTTAATTAAGATCCACTTTTGAACCCCTCTAGGATATTTTTTGCCAACAAAGGCCTGTCTAGTCAAAGCTATGGTTTTTCTAGTAGTCATGTATGGATGTGAGAGTTGGACTATAAAGAAAGCTGAGCACCAAAGAACTGATGCTTTTGAACTGTGGTGTTGGAGGAGACTCTTGAGAGTCCCTTGGACTGCAAGGAGATCCAACCAGTCCATCATAAAGGAAGTCAGTCCTGAATATTCATTGGAAGGACTGATGCTGAGGCTGAAACTCCAATACATTGGCCGCTTGATGCGAAGAACTGCCTCACTGGAAAAGACCCTGATGGTGGGAAAGATTGAAGGTAGGAGGAGAAGGGGATGACAGAGGGTGAGATGATTGGATAGCATCACTGACTCAATGGAAATGAGTTTGAGCAGCCTCCAGGAGTTGGTGATGGATAGGGAAGCCTGGCGTGCTGCAGTTCATGGGGTTGCAAAGAGTCTGCCACAACTGAGCAACTGAACTGACTGAACTGAGGATATTTTTCATCATGGGTAGTATATTTCACATTTTATTACAGAAATCTCATTCTGCCATTTCTTGAATATAAGAGACTAGGTAAAGAAAGAGAGCTCACGAACTCTTGGCTGCAGTCACCTGTAATTTAGCCTCTTCAATCTGAAGCTGGGAGGGTAACCTATTCCTCTCAGCAATTCTGGGAGCTGGGTGAAGAAACCCTATCCTCTAGGCCACATTATCTGAAGCTGAGCTTCTATTGTTTTGACTTGGGAAGAAAATGAGGAGGCAGTGAATCGCGGCTCAACTTTATTGATTCTTGCTACCTCACTAAGATTTTATAAAATGTTCTTAAATATATTTTTTTTTCATTTGCCGCAATTCTAAGACAAAATTCATATACTTTAAATGTTTACTTTTTATAGTTTTCACCAGTGTCAGCCATTTTATAGGGGATTAGATTCATGGAACTTCTCACTTGGCCATTCTAGAAGTTGTCACACAATAGTTATCTTTTGTTATTCATCTAATGTCTGTGTATATCAGGTGTTTAAGAAATGTTTTTGAAGTGAATAAATAAAATGAACAAGCCTGAAGAACTCTAATAAACTGCCTAGCGTTAAATGTTAATGAAGTTGACTGGCCCCACATACAAGGGCTTGAAATTATAGTTATATAACGCCAGGTTACATTTTACTTTGCTTGAAAAAGGTATATGTAAGCTCTGTTAGGTTTCAATTCTAAACACTAACTATAGCTCATAATCTAAGGGTGCCAAAAGGGCAGATCTGATCACTATGAAAACACAGTATCTCTCCTGTCTACATTTTGTTCCATCAATAAGAATCTTTCTTTGTGCCTTTTAGAGAAACCGGTGTCATTATCAATTCAAATGGAAAAGAATGCACAAAGGAGAATGAACACCCTTCTCCTTTGATACTGTGTTAAGCAAAACTTTATAAAGAATCTTTAAATGCTAGTTCTAGGAAAACAACATTTTATTTGTATTTCTTCTGTGAAAGGAATCTGTTTTTGTTAGGTGTCTGGCATTATTATGCCTAATACAAAGTCTGAGAATTAAGTTCCCCAAATAATAAACAATTCAGCTAATAAATTAAATTTATTCAGCTATAAATAAATGAAGCCTGAGTTCTAATTCAGGGATATCTGTAGTCAAAACATATTCTCTTTTCCATAATTATGGCATACCCTTCCAGTGGTAGCAATAAAATAAATATGAAGTATCCTAAAACATATATTATCTGCTCTTAGCTTTTATTTCTGTTGTAGTACATAAAAATGAGCTCCTTCAACTATGAGACGAAAGCACACTGGGGCTGAATAAACAGTGTTTAGTAATACTCTTAGCTTTTTACATTTCTGTTTTGTTTTGTATTTTTTACTTTTAGTTTATCTGAAATCTGGTATTTGAATGGCCAAAGAAAGGATGATTTCTTTATTATAGACATTTAAATAAAAACAATTCAAACACATTTTTATTACTGATCTTCCTACAGTAAGGAAACAGACATGTTTAAACATAACAGCATACTGGTAAATAGGTTTAATATTAGATGTGCCTCACAAAACTCAGCTCGCCTACTCATCTGGCAAAGACCTTGGATAATTACCTTTTTTGCAACACCTTAAAAGCGTCTTTTGTATTTTGACTGCAGTCTTTTCTTTTCTCATATTTGTATTAGGAAACATTTATGAGCAAACTGTGTTGATGGGGGAAATCAGTCAATAAAAATGTGAGATCTTCTTATATTACAGTCATTTCTTAGTTACAACTGCAAGTTTCATTCTTTAATTACAACTGCAAGATTCATTTAAGTCAATCAGCTTCTCAAGGTTTGTAAAGTCCTAGGATATGGCAATGATGCTTCTCAAATGATCGTCTCTCAAATAATAATCGACTGTTAGCAACTTAATTTCTTCCTTGTTTTTAATGTAAAATAATCATATGAGTTTTGAAGAAACCATGTTCAAAATTACATCACTGATTCATGCACAGGTAACCACTTAACTTGGGTCTCCTGCATTGCAGGCAGATTCTCTACCAACTGAGCCACGAGGAGAGCCCTTTCTTGTCATTGTCCATTAGTAGAAGAGGGAGAGTTTTCTTTATTCTAGACTTATCAGAAAAATAAATTCTCCCAACTCTTCCACAGTAATTTTAGATTCATTTCTGTTTACACTTGATAGAATTGTTATACACTTATAAGTAAGTGAATCACAAAACTGTCTTCACCATTTGTACTTTGAAAGCACAAAATCTGAACTATATAAACTTTATACATAACAAATACAACCTACATTGAATACACTTTGCAAATCACAATTATAGTTCCTGCTGTTTATATTTTATAAAGCTCACATGCGCTTCATGTCACTCAATTAGCTTGGAGTAAACAGAGCATGTCCAAAGGAATGATATCGTGATGTGAGGAGAGTTCCAAGCAAGTCCTACAAAACAATCATCAAAAAAAAAAAAATTTTTTTTCCTTTTTATTGGAAACAAGAAAAAGACTGGATAGGGATTATAACTCTCTTAGAAAATCACAAAAGTTTTCATGAGAAAGAATGACCTTTTTTTTTTTTTTTGGTGGCTCCAGAAAATGGAGATTAGGAAGAGGATACTAATCCAAAATAAACACTTGTAACAACCAGAATGGAAAAGATGTCTAAGTGTTTCAGCACACTGTTTATGTATATTGGGTAGGGGTAAGATATCAACACTGCGGTCCTAGAATTGGCCAACCAATCCTTTATCTATTTTTGTTAAAAATGAGATTTTTCAATGCATTTTTTTTTCTTCAAGCACTAATCCCAGGGCAGAAATCATGTGCCTTGCAGATCCAGACTTACATGATGAAACCAAGTTTCTGTTCTCTTTCTCTTATTTCCTTAAAAATTTAAAATTTTCTCTTGCCTCTTTATTCCCTGATTTACTGCAACATTTCCACCCAAGAATTTTGTCTCTTATTTCATTTTCTCTCTTAGTAACATCAAGACTTGTAAAAAATGTACTATTTCCTTCCATGAAGCCTGAACCCTAAGCTTATTTATATGAACTATCTAAGTACTCCCGATGAAATTCACATTTTCAATCATCAGGATGTTTAAATTACTTCAAACATCATGGCTATATTCACGTATATAAATAAGATGCAATATCAGCTTTGTTTAGTTAGAGTCAACATAATCACAGCCCTCTAATAGGATTTTAAACCAATGATATTATTTAACTTGTATAAAAACTAACAGAGACAGATATACCCATTTTAGTAGAAGGTATTAAATACAAAGGCTCGGCAAGAATAAATAATTTTCCCTCCTGTCATAGGACTGCTTTGACTCCCAATGATAGTCTGTTCCCACAAGCCTGTCACATGGCATAAGCTCTAGTGGCTGGCGGGCTGAAGGTTGAAATCATCTACAGATTCATGCACTCACAGACCTGATGGTTTCTTTTGACTACTTTCTCGTGGTGTCCTTAAAATTTAGCTGGATCTGTTAACTGGAACAGAGACAGTTTCTGGTGTAGCCTGGGATTCCTTACAACATGATCTCCTGATATCAAGGGCTGAGCAAGGGAAGAGAGAGAGAGAAGGAAGGTGCGGTGCCTCTTATGACCTAGCTGTGAATACCATACAGTGTCACTTCTGCTGCAGTAAGTTGATTAACGTGGTAACATTAAAGAAGAGAAATAAACTTCCCATTCCCTAGGTACTAGAAGAGCATGTGATACTGAAATATAACTGTGGACATTTTAAAATGTATATTCTGTTACAAATTTATTCAAGGCCCAGAACACTTTCTCTACATTCTGAATCGTTTATGTTCTTTTTTTTTTTTTTTTTTTCCTTTTTCACTTGTTGATAGAGACCTTGGAGAGTGAACAGAATCCAAAAGCCTTCCAAAAGTCAAATCTGGCTTGATTAAGTACAGTCATTAGGTCTTCTTTGGGAGTTACCTTGACACGTCTCACCTCCCTTAGAATCAACCAGCATAGCACTATATTGACTTTGCAACTCTGGCTTTTAAAATAGCTAGATTTGCACCATATGCTCACAAAAAACACAGAGCATTAACATTTAGTCCTCTGTGATATATTATGATTCCATTGTGATAAAACATTTGATGTGTAAACACAACTATAGTTAAACTTTTATACTTGTGCATTGCAATATATCCATAGACTATGTTGTCAATCATTGCATTTCTCCCTAAAGGGATGACTTTTATTTTTTAAAAATTTATTGACTGTGCTATTTATCCTTATTTTTTTAATATCAGCTCAGTAAAGTCCATGGTTTTATAATCACTTTTGTTTTAAAGGTGTTTCCAAAATGATCAATGTGTAATAATCAGCGTAATATTTAGTATCAGGGCTAAAGTGATTTGATAAAACAAACAAGCAAACAAAACCAAGTATCACATTATTAAGTTTATGAAATCATGGTAAACTTTATCACAGAAATCTACACATTGCTTGTAATCAATATGGCACATTTATAAACTAATATTTGATTCTCAGAATGTTTGCTGTTTTGGAATTCTTCCAAACACATCCCTTTATTCACTTTCTTGCATCCTAATACTGACCATCCTTATTGGTCAGTGTTCAAATAGTTCCCATATATGAATTGGTACCTCATGAAAATGTATATTCTTGAGAATTCTACTTCTGGGAAGACAAAGTAGATGTACTTTTTCCTATTTCTCCTCCTAAGTACAACTACAATCCTAGGATATTTTATACCAAACATTGAGAGAAGAAGACAGGTGAGCTAGGGGACTCAGGGCCCAAGGAATGTCACATTGGTGAGTTCCTTGGGTTCCCTCCCTTTTAGCCTTGTATATCCCAGACTTGGAGCTGAAGAAGTCAGCCCCACAGAAACATCAATGAGCACAGCCAAAATTTACCAATAAACTTGCTCACCAAGTCCAACCAGAGACCAGGAAAAGGTCAGCCTATCAAGAAAGAAAACTTTTAGACAATGATCCATCCACTCTACTCAAACATACAGCAAAAATGGGGGGTTCACTGCCTTCCATACCAGCAATGGCTGAGTGATCAGTCTAGACTTCCATTCTTTCCAGGCTGCAATGAAGTGTTCCAACATCCTCACCAGGGTGGTGTCAAAGAAGGACATGTAAAGAGTCTAGAATTTCCCCTAGACAGATGGTAACTTTCATACCCACATCACAACATGGTGTCAAAGGAAACAATGTGACCAACCTAGGCTTTCAGACCCTAGTCTCCAACAGTATCAAGGAATTCCATTCCCTCCCAGCAGGGATGTTATCAAAGGAGACCTAGCAGAAGTTTACCACTTTCAGCATCACCAAGTGGTAACAAGGCCAACACCTCCTCCACATGGTATCACTTGTAATACCAAGAATTAATAATTCCACAAATTGAATCAAAAACAGAATCAGTAGATGTCAATGCTGAGAAGATTGATATGTTAGAATTAACTGACAAAGATTAGAAAGTGACATAAAAATGATCCAACAAAGAATTATGAACACTTTAACTTGAAAAGGAGCATGCAAAAAAAAAAAAAGGAGCATGCATAAAAATGCAACTAATATTACATACTACTTACTACAACAGTGCATTCTTACCACAAGCAAGAACAAGGCAAAGATGTCCACTCTTACATTTTATTCAACATAATGCTGAAAGTTCTAGGCACTACAGTAGGCAAGAAAAGAAATTTAAAGGTATGCAGATCATAAATAAAAGCTTTGCAATATGCAGATAATATGATTATCTACATAGATAATCCCAAGAAATCTACTAAAAAAAAGTTATCCAAGTAGTAAGTTCAATAAGTTTGCAGGATACAAGTGAATGTGCATAAATCAATTGAAATTGTATACATATTAGGGAAATACAAATTAAAATAACATGAGTTATCCCTAAATGAATACTAAAAAGGAGGCTAAATTAAAAAAAAAAAAAAAAGTAGTGATCACAGCAAATGCTGGTGAGGGTGCAGAGAAATTGATTTGCTCATATTTTGCTTGTGAAAATTTAAAATGGCACAGCCACTCTGGAAAACAATTTCCTAAATAATTAAAGATGCAGCTACCACATGACTTAATGATTATAATCTTGGACATACAAAAAAGGGAAACTTCAGTGCACACTGAAATGCACACATGGATGTTTGTAGCATCTTTATTTGTCAGACCCAAGATTGAAAATAACCTAGATATCCTTCAATGCCTGAATGGTGACATTAACTGTTGTGAGTCCATACAATGGAATACTAGTCAATAATAATAAAAAGTTACTAAAATCGTGACACATGCAGCAATCTAGATGAATCTCCCAAAAATTATGCTCAGTGACAAAAATTACTTTTTGAAGTTTACATAGTGCATTATTGCATTTATATAACATTCTAGCAATTTTAAAACTATAGAGAAGAAGAAAAATAGTAGATGTCAGGGCTTAAATAAGGGATGAGGCGGGTGGTAAGTGAATGTGGCTTGAAAAGAGCAATTTCAGGGATCCTTGGGATGAAGCAAATGTTCAGTATCTTGTCTATTGTTATTGCGCAGTTCTAAGTAGTGTCTGATTGGCCTGCCAGGCTCCTCTGTCCATGGGATTTCCCAGGCAAGAATACTGGAGTAGGTTGCCATTTTCTTCTCCAGAAAACCTTCCTGATCCAGGGTTTCAACCCACTTGCATTGGCAAGTGGATTCTTTACCACCAAGCCACCAAGGAAGCCATGCTGTCTGTGTAACCAACAATATATTGATCATGGTTAGAAAACAGAACTTTTAATTAAGCATTTCATTTGACACATCTGTAGATTGGTATGCAATTAAAGTAATACTATAGGAAAACCTCACATATTCTTTATATAGTTTCCCCAATGGAGATTGCTTACAAAACCTTAATAACATATACTATTACTTATAATTGCATATCTATCTACAACTATGTCAACATGAAATGTTTAATTAAAATTTTTGTTATCTAACATTTACTTGGTTTTATACATGATCTCTAAGTTATCTGAATGAAAGTGTCTTCAAGACTAGAAACATTATTTAGAACCTTCACCAATTTTTGTCTGCCTTCATCTCTTGACAACTACCAAAGAGTCTTGAAAAGAAGCCTTCCTTGGCCTTACATTCCTTTTTATTATTATTCATTAAAAAAAATTTAGTCTTTATTGTTGGGAGCAATAACAAGTCAGAGATTATCACAGTAGGGAAGATATTTACCCTCCTCATCCTGGGTTGATATATTTTGTTTAATTTAAGTACAGTTGATGTGAAATATTATATAAGCTATGGGTGTATAGTGGTTCACAATTTGAAAGGTTATACGCCATTAATACTTTTTATAAGTATTGGCTATATTCTTTGTGTTCTATTATATATGCTATGGGACACTGATGAAACAAATTGAAGACAACACAAGCAGAAAGATATATTCTGTTTCTTGGATTGCAAGAATTAACACTGTTAAGATGACCATATTATCCAAGGCCTTACACTGCTTTTCAGTTAAAAATTAACACAGACTTTGGGACCAGTATGAGTCATCCTCTGTCTACTTCTTCAGTAGCAGCTCGTTTCTCATTGTCACCCTTTTGGTATTTAAGGGAAATTGAACAATTTTTGATCATATCAAAGTCCTTCCTGATGTAGATTTTCTTGGCTCAAAGTCTGTGAACACTGGTCTCTCTTCCTGAAGTGACTTTTAAGAGATTGCAGTCAGTGAGAGAAATTTAGTTACATACTATTTTAGGTTATAAACAGTGGACAATGGAAACATAAAGAAGACTGAAAAGTCTTGCTGGGGAGACAGGAAAGGTGGGAAGAGAAGCTTATCAGTAGTATTTTTTGATTCTAGCTTTAAGGGGTCACAATTTTAAAGGTTATACTCCATTAATACTTATTATAAGTATTGGCTATATTCTTTGTGTTTTTAACAGATGAACATGAGAAATGTAGGTCTCTCCTTTAGTTGTTAGACAGGGGGCTGCATTTTAGAACTTTTGCTCATAATTTTATGAAATCTTAGAAATATATAAAGCTTCCTCTCAGCTTTAGAAGCCCCCTAAAGAGATCAAAATACCAAGAATAGCTTGAACTGGAAAGAATTTTAAAGGCAAATATATATTTAACAGTGACCTTTTTTAAAAATGAAGCATAATTTTAACAACATAGGTCCTTAAGCCTTGTAAGACCTTAACACTTAACTCCATCACCCACTTCCATCATCCCCTTCCATGGTCACAATAACATATTATCCATGAAAAAGTGCCCTTTCATTGAAGCCATTCTTTCCACATATTTTCTTACTTTATTGCATCAGGAAAATCCCATAGGAACTTCATGTTTGAATCTGTCAGCTTTCCCCAGAACAAATCTTTGTGGTTTTAAAATTAAGGAGGGGCAGTAGAGGGAGCTCACATAGCATCAATTCCAGGAACGTAAATTTTTCCCTTTCAGTGAGCTGGCAATCTCACAGGCGCTGTGAGGAACTAATGCCTCGTGAGATGCACTGTGACTTGTGAGAATGTCTGAGATACTGCATATAAGACCCAAAACATCGGAATACCTTTAATATCCACACTTTGTGCCACTTTTATGGAGATCTCTGAAATCACTGTTGATAAAAGAGCATTCTTCCATATACCTGGCTTAGATTCCTCACCCCTACACCTATCTCTTTTCTGTCATTTTAAACATCAAGCATGGATTTCAACATCAATACCAAAAAATATCTGGTACAACACTGTAGAATTTAATTTGTCTCTCTTATGGAAAAGGGAAACAAATAACATTCCCTCTTCTCCACTAGTGTGGCACTCTCCGACCCCCGTCACTTGCCTTCTGGTCCATAGTGTTTATGATTTCCTGGTCTGGAAGCCTAATTCTAATTTAATTCTCCTTTGTTTCTCCAAATTTTCAGTTTACCATTCCATTGACTTCCTACCTTGCTATTCTAATCACACACTGGTAGTTTGATGACAGAAAGAGCCAGTGACCTTCCTTAGAAGAGGTTCCTTGGAAACTTCTCTCCTGAGGTTAATGAGAGTGACAGAAAATCACAGCTGTTGCTACTAATGGCATTTAGCAGCAGCATTAAAAAGGAACCCCCTTGGCATAGCCAACAAAGGTCACCCAAGAAAGTACCAGAGTCAGCTTGCAGCAAAACGCCAGAGTGGCTTCCCCTCATAAGCTCTCTTACCCATTTCTCTTATGTCTCAGGGGGCCAGTAATTGTTCACCAGCAACCATTACTGGACTGTGGCCACCAGCGCTGCCACTGTTGTAAGGTTAGGAGAGTGACTTTTTTCAGGAGCTTAGACCTAAATGAGAAATAAAAAGTACTGAACCTCAGTCTGCAAGAAAACCAAACAATGTTCACAGTTCTGCCACTTTTTGTCATCTAGTCTTAGAATATCACTTGAACTGACTCTGAATCTCAGTTTACTTGTAGAGCAAGTTTAATAAGCCCCATATCACAAGGCTCTACAAGAAACAGAGAAAATGTATGTGGTATTTTACACAATTTTTGGCACAGCAGAGGGATTTTATGTGATTTCTCATGTCCTCAATATGCTATTTTGAGAAAGTCTTAAGACATCTATTTAGTTACTATTAGATGCAGTTTTTTTTTTTTTTTAATCCCCTAATGTGTGCTTATTCTGAGAGGTAGAGCCCCAGTGAAATGTCACCAAAAAATGTCTCCAATTGCAAATGGCCCCTTTATAATGAGAACAGACTTGGCCAGAATTATAGAAGGAGTTACAGTATCAGTGGGGGAAAATAGGTGAAATGTATCCTGGAAACAAAACTAAAGGATTATGGCATTCATCCCAAGAACTAAATGCAGAAGCCAGAAGTTGAAGGTTTTTGCTTTACTACGAAGTCAGGGAATACACTTATAACATCTTTGTTAAATTTTTAAAAATGTATAACTAATCCATATATGATCCTTTTACTGCTTGAAATTTGTCTCTTCGAGGTTATGAGCATTAATTGTCTACACAACATAAATGGATGTGAATTTTCCATTAAGCAGATTTTATAAGTGACAAAATGATGATGGTTGCTTTGAAATCCTCAACAAAAATAAATGTATAATCTTTTTTGCATTACATTTAGTTTTGAGGTTATGAATGTACATAAGACATGTCCTTGGTTTTCAAAATGTTTGCAGTTCAGAAAGGAGGCATCAAAACAAACTGTTTAATAACACAATTATTACAATAAGGTGCAATAGATATGGTTAAGCATGATCGTGGAAATCTTCACAGACATTTACTATTTCTGAAAGGGCAAAAAATGGGTAGAATTTGGTCTGGTGTAAATCTGGGTGAGGTATTGGAATGTTTAGATGTTTTATGTATGGGGGGGGCGGAAATCTCTCACTTCCTTTTCTTCTCCCCTGGAAAATAATGGAGACTCCACATCTAAGTTGATAATTAGGGAGATAACATAGCTGAGAATGGGAGCAACTACCAGGATGGGCTGAGATCCTGTAGCCAGCAGACAGGAAAGAGAGAACTAAGATGCTGACCAGGCATGAGGAAATAACCCTCAGTGGAAAGTGGAGAGGGCTGTGGCTTTTTTCACTATTTTTTTTTTCCCTCAAAATCATAATCTCCCTGGTTTCTCAGATCCAATAAGAGTCCTTGAGTTCTCCTGGCCAAGTTGAAATCAACAGCTTTTCCAGAATGTTATAATGGTGAGAACAAAGGGCAATGTTGGCATGCCCTGTAGGACAGAGGATCAAACTAGCTATACTGAGCAATTTCCTGGGTGACTAAAAGGAAGGAACTCCGACCCTGTGCCTTAGACCACGTTGATGCCCTGACTTGTGCCAGGAATTATATACTATTCCTGCCCATATTAGAGTGAGAGCTCCAAGGATTAGGGTTTTACTTTGTTACTTTGAAAGGACAACTTGGGGTCATAATTAGGATTTCGCTGTTTCAAATGTAACTGAAGGATACAAATCTAGTGATTAATAAAGAATTCTGAGGCAAGGTGTTCAGTCCACAAAGACAGAGGATATCTTAGCCAAGGTTGAATCAGAGTCCAACATGATACTCTTGGGGGAGGAGAAACTCAAAATGTCAAACAATGGAAATATCAGAAATATTTTCAAAGAGCATGGCATTTCCGTTGTGGTTAACTAAGGCCCCAGCCTGGTACCAGAGGATGACAACTGCCAGACAGTTGAATCCATCAGTATCAGATTGGGAGAAATTATTAAGGGCACTACACCCCTAATTAACCACAAAAAAAGGGCCTGGGTTTACAACTTGCAGGATGTAATTAAAATATTGGCTTTGCCATATTATGGCTTTATAACTAAACAGTTATTTAACATAACTGAGCCTCAGCTGCCTTGTCTATAAAGAAGAGATACATGTTTATGTCTTCTAGATTACTGCAATAATTTGTTGTGGTTATGTCTTACATAATGTATGGGCCTTTTATATACTCTGGCCTTTCTTTAATGCTGAGAAGATCAGCACCACATAATCCCACCTATGGCCCTAGGGCAGGCCTAAAGTAAGGACTGGACTGAGCTTTAAAATAATGCTTGGTGTGTGTTAGGTACTCAATAAATCCAGTTAATCCTTAAATAACACGGGTTTGACCTCCACGTCTGCACTCTTGCGCAGTTTTTTACAACTGTCAATACCATGTACTACCGGGTCCACACATGCACAACCAGGGATATGAGGAACCAGGGATAGCCAGTCCAACTATTAATTATAGGCTGTGTGGAGGGTGGGTGTCCCTAAATCCTGTGTTGTTCAAGAGTCAAAGGTATTCAATTAAATGAATGATCTGATATAATCACTGTTTAATATTGGAAGAAACTGGATAATTCAGATTTGCTGGAAGAGCATTAAAAGAAAGTGCTATATTGGTTTGTTCCATTGCTATCACTTGATGCACAGGAAATTGGGGAGAAAAATTTAAGCGTCTACTCAGGACAGCAAGTTAAAGCCAAAGCTAGCATCGAAACCATGTTGTTAGTTTTTATTTGTTCTCTTCATATCATTTTGTTTTATTAATTAGGTTGAGTAGATAATCCAAGATATCCTTGGGGAAATGTTTATTTTTTATTTGGCTCCAGAGAATTCAATAAATGTTCTTTCAGACCAAAGATTCTCAAAACATAGTATGCAACATACAAACATGCAGAACACATCTCAGGAATGATGTTTTGTATGTGATGTGTGTGCGCACATTAGAGTTCTTTCTATTAGTCTTAGTCTCACAGATACAACTTATTTTACGTAGGGTAGAATCAAGACATCTGCATTTTAATGGAAAAAATATAATTCAGATTCAAATTGTTTATTTTATATTTGAGAAATATTGCTTACATTCCTTCATTGTTTTATTTCCAAGCATTTATGCACTCAATAATTATTTGAAAATAATAATATAATAAATGTCTGAGTGCCACAGCCTAAGTAAATAAAATTGCAAGATTTTAGCATTGGCTTCACGGTTATTCAAACAGAATAGAGATTTTCTTTGTAAATTTTCCTTGATTGTATTCACATTTCCCTACTCAAAATTAATCACTTTCCTGATTTTTTTGTCTGTTCCATTCCTATAAATATTTGTTATACTAGTATTATTTAAGTAGCTATAAGTGACTTAGCAGCAGTAGCAATCTATGTTTACAACCATCTTTATGTACTCAAACTTCACATAACATTATCATACAGCATAAATCATTCAGTATCTTGCTTTTTGGTAAACAGTATAATTTGAGGAAGTTGGTTCATATAATTTCAGTTTACACATTTTAATTTCGGCACAGGGTTCTAGTCAATGGATATCTCATACATTAAAATCCATATCCTACTAGTAACTAATGTATATTTGTTTTTTCTGCTTTTTGTTATGAAACACAATGCTGTAATTCACATCTCTGATATGTTATTCTAAGTATATGCCTACAAGTAATGTTTTTGCTAGATATTACTACATGGCTAATATTTTTAAAAGTACCGGGGACAGTAATGAAAATTTGGGGTGACTTACTTAACCTTTGCCTAAAGGTGAGAACAGAAATTCCTACTGGATTTCATAAAGAGTAAATGGGTTATCTTCTCTGAAAGTCATGGCAAATTGTGACAACAAATAATCCCTCCTAGTTTTCCTTTTCATTATAATTGTACCTATGGACAGAGAATTGAAGACAGAACTGTCCTGAAGATAGTCAGCATTTCAAGTCAGAGAAATCACCCATGTAAATGAGAAACATATGCATTCTGTCTGAGTAACTTTTACTTTGATATTCAGAATCATCATCTTTGAATTTCTGAGTTTGTGACCTACACATGTGGGTGGCATGTCTATTTCTCCAATTTAAAAACAAGAAAATAAAAAAAGAAAAAAACAGTGCCACTGAATCCTATTTCTTATTCTGTCCCCTTTCTCCTCCCTATTTTATATTCATTTGCTTGTCCTTGCTGAGTCTTCTCAGGCTTTTCAACCAAATGCAAACATTAAATGAAGGCTTTCCTGCAATTTCAAAGCAAAGCAAAGCAAATCCCCTAAAGGGAGAGAAGGCAGTTGTTGATTGTCTACAGAAAGTGAGGCTCAGCATGCACTTTTGGAAGGCAAAAGGGAGGTCTGAGCTAAGAACAGAAGGCCAGGACAATGGTGTTGTCTGATACAAGTTGTTGGGACAGGGAAGAAAAAATCAAAGCAGATAGATTTTACTCTTAGTATATACCAGGACCTGTCCTGGGCAACCTCACCTCTTTCATAAGATAGGGCAGATGACTGCCTATGTTTGCAGATTTCAAGGTTATGGAGAAGACCAGTGTCACTTATCCATTTATCCCTTCCTCAGAGAACCTCATTTTCTCTGTTGAGTTTTTACCACTCCACTCTCCAACATGTCAAAGCTTAATTTTTAGATACCAAACTAAAATTTGTACCCACAGTTTTATAGAATGCACAATTTCCATGAACAAATAAAACATAATGTTTCCCCTTGACTCAGAAACTTTATCTATAGATATAATATGTAATCATACTGTGAAATCAGGAGAAATATTTATATAAAAGACATTTATTTCAACTTTGTTTAGATTCACAAAAATAGAAATCATTAAATACATAATAACTGAGGAATAAATAACTGAAGTCGTATATATCCCTGTTAAAGGATACTAGGTAGCCATTAAATTGAGGTTTGTAAAGAATTTATAAACATGCAAAAATACCTATCACACAAATCTAAGGAAACAAAAGACAATAAATATCTAATTGAATTTCAGCTGTGTAAATATAGACTTTACATAAAGAAAGTACATAAAACAACTAAAAATGTAAATAAAAGTAAAATTTGTTTCTATTTCTGCTTTGATTGTAATACTATATGTAGATTTTAGTTTCTATGATAGGTTATGTATTGTTTTATTAGAAAAACATTTAGGTTATGGTGGAAATGAAATATTGGCCTTATTTATAGGAGGATTTTTTTGTAAGATTCGAGTTGGAGCATTAGAAAAAAGTGTTCTTTGCTACCCAAAGATTGTATATAGCAACAAATTATTTGAATACTAAGGCCTGGTTTAGAAACTGTATTTAACCAGATTGGTTCATGGTCTAGGGGTGTCCTAAGGTTAAATGAGCAGATGAGCATGAAGATGGCTTACAAATGGATCAAACAAATATTTCCACCACATTTTGCCAAAGCAGTCCCACTGTTTTTTTGTATCGGATATGAGGTCATGTTTCATTTTTCCCCAAAAATCCTTTCTGGCCTGAAGACATGAGCACATGAAGGGCAGAGACAGTGTCTCATGAGCCATGAGTGGACTTCTGCCAGCAATTTGTTGCGGAAAATTTACAGACTTTCAGGTGAAACATTTCTGGTAATTTGCAGGAAGGTCTGATGTCTCTTGATCCATTTCCTTACATGTAGGGTGAAATTAGCATCACTCCTCTCACAGGGTTGCTTTGGAGATTAATGTTGATGACATGTCTAAAATGCCCTGAAGGCACGGTCTGAAACAGAGTGGCAAAAATATGTTGCCCTGCCTCATACAATGCCAACTTTTCCAACCAATGGCAAGCCTTCTGTATTTTTCATTTCCACTGGTGAAAGTGACTTAAGTACTATGCAATCATGTAAATACTTTGAGTTGAAATAGTAAGCTCAACTATTATAGGAATAAGGGCATAATACAGTAAATCATAAAAAACAGAACAAAAACCTCCTCTACAAAAAAAGATTCACTTTCCATGTCAACTGCTCCTAACACTACTAGAGGTAATTTCTATTTGCCAGTCATAACTAGTCACAAGTAGCTGTCAAAAGGCCATAAAAATCCAATGAAAATATGGTTCCTTTCTCATTATAAAACTTATGGTAATGAAAAGACTCATGTGGATACAGCATAAGGGACATGGGATTTCTCTTGGACCACTTTTATAAGGATATTAATTTCGCTCATGAGGGCAGAGCCCTCATAACCTAATCACCCCCTAAAAGGCTCACCCCGCAATATCATCAGTGGGTGTTAAGAATTAATCACATGATTTTTAGAGGGTACAAACATTCAGCCTATAGCATGAGTATATATCCCAAAGAGTCTACTCATTGGAAAAGACTCTGATGCTGGGAAAGATTGAAGGCAAAAGGAGAAGGGGGAGGCAGAGGATGAGATGGTTAGATAGCATCACTGACCCAATAGACATGAATTTGAGCAAACACCAGGTGATAGTGAAGGACCTGGTGAGCTGCTGTGCTTGAGGTCTTAAAGAGTAGGACATGACTCAGCAACTGAACAGTGACAAAATATCCGAAAGAAATGAAAGCAGGATCCCGAAGAAATATTTGTACATACATGTTCATATCACCAGTATTCACAATAGCTAAAAATGGAAGTAATTTGGGATAAACCAATGGATGATGGGTAATTAAAATGCAGTATTTGCATATATTATCAATCAACCTTAAAAAGAAAGGATATCATGACAAATGCTACAACATAGATAATGCTTATGGATATTTTGATAAGTTAAACAAAGATATGTTTTACTGATGGATTGGAAGAATTAATATTGTTAAAATGACCATGCTGCCTAAGGCAATCTACAGATTCAATGCAATTCCTAGTGAAATATCAATGGCATTTTTCAGAGAACCAGAATAAAGAATTTTAAAACTTGTATGGAAACACAAAAGATACTGAATAGCCAAAAAGATCTTGAGAAAGAAAAACAATATTAGAGATACCAAGTCGCCTTGATTTCAAACTATACTACAAAGCTACAGTAATTAAAATAGTACTGACACAAAAACACATGTAGATCAATGGAATAAAGGGTCCAGAAATGAACCCACATTTATATGGTCAATTAATCTACAGTAAAGGAGGCAAGAATATACAATGAGGAAAAGATAGTTTCTTCAATATGTGATGTTGAGAAAACTGGACAGCTGCATGCAAAAGAATCAAAATGGATGACTTTCTTGCACCATATACAAAATAAGTTCAAATGAATTAAAGATTTAAATGTAGGATCCGATGTCATGAAACTCCTAGATGAAAATATATGCAGTGTGCACTTTGACATTGGTCAGAGAAATATTTTTTGGATAGATCGCCTTAGGCAAGGGAAAGTGAAAGAAAAAGTCAAAGTGAAGTCACTCAGTCATGTCCCACTCTTTGTGAGGACTCTTAGGCAAGGGAAACAAAAGCAAAAATAAACAAATGGGGCTATATCAAACTAAAACCTTTTGTACAGGAAAGGAGACTATCAACAAAATGAAAAGGGCACCTACTGAATGGGAGAACACATTTGCAAAAGATACATCTGATAAGGAATTAATATAACACAACTCAACATCAAATAAACAAACAAACAAAATATGATTTTAAAAATGGGTGAAGGACTTGAACAGACATTTTTCCAAAGACATAAGATGACCAACAGGCAAGTGAAAAGATGTTCAACTTCAGTAAAAATCAGGAAAAGGTAAATTAAAACCACAATGAGATGTCACCTCACCTGTTAGGACTATTATCAAAATGTTAAAAAAATAATAACAAGTATCAGTAAGGATGTGGAGAAAAAAGAATCCTTGTGCACTGTTCATGGGAATGTAAATTGGTGTAGTCAATATGGAAAGCAGTATGGAAGTTCCTCGAAAAGTTTAAAAATGAAGTACATTATGATCCAGCAATTCCATCCCTGGATATGTTTCCAAAGAATATGAAAACACTAACTCAAAAAGATACATGCACCCCTATGTTCATTGCAGTATTATTTACAATAGCCTAGAGCCAAGACATGGAAGCAATATAACTGTCCGTCATAAATCAATGGATAAAGAAAATGTGGCGGGTATGTAAGTATGTGTCTGTGTGTATATGTAAAATGGAATTTTACTCAATTACTCTGCCATGAAAAAAGAATGAAATCTTGTTATTTGCAACACAACAGATGGCCCTACAGGTTATTATGCTAAGTGAAATAAGTCACTTATTATGAAGAGAAAGACAAATACTGTATGACTGTATTTACATGTGGAAATTAAAAATCAAAACAAATGAACATAACAAAACAGAAACAGAGCAATATATATATAAGGGGAAAATAGGGAGTTGACAGAGGGAAAGGGTGGGAGGGAGGAGAGAAGAAGGTATGGAAGATTAAGAGGTACAAACTTTCATTTACAAAATAAATGAGTCACAGCTATGAAATGTCCAGTATGGGGAATACAGTTAATAATAATGCTGTATCTTTAAATGATGACATATGGTAACTAGGCTTATTGTGGTGAAATATTGAATTGCTATGCTGGACACTAAGAACTAACATAGAACAGTAGATCAATTATACTTAAAAAACAAACTCATACAGATCAGATTTGTGGTTACCAAAGTGGAGGTGGGGGACAGGGAGAACTGAAGGAAGGTAGTTACAAACTTCCAATTATAAGATAAAGAAGTCCTAGGGATGTGATGTACAACATGATAAAAATAATTAATACTGTGATATTATATATGTCAGTTGTTGAGAGAGTAAATCCTAAAAGTTCTCATCACAAAAAAAAAGTTTTTTCTTTTATTTTGTATCCATACAAGATGATGAATATTGACTAAAGTTACTGTAATTATTTCATGATGTATGTAATTCAAATCATTATGTTGTACACCTGAAACTTATACAGTGCTGTATGTCAATTACAGATTAATAAAACTGAAAATAAAAAAAAAAAGTTTAAGTTGGTAGATTTTAGGTTATGTGTGTTTTTCGCAATAGGAAAAAATTGGGGAAAAGTATATAACTGACATTCTAAATGGGAAATTAAATAATAGAAAAGTAATAGATGAATCCAAAGGAAGGCAAGAATCAGAAAATAAATAAGAATAATATAAATTTATTAAAGAAATAGTAATGATTTAACCCAAATAATAATTACACTAAATACATGTAGAATAAATTCTCCATAAAAGAGACTGGTAGGCTGGATAAATACACAATGTCCAAAGATTTATTGTTTACAGAAAACAACATTTTAATATGAGAACACAAAGTTTGAACCTAATTGAAAAAAGATATGTAATGCAGACCCTAATGAAAACCTAGGTAGCACAACTAACATTAGATAGTCTTAAGATATGTAGTATTACAGGATACACAGAGGGGCATTTCAGGTTGTTAATAAGATCAACCTTTAGACATATATAATAATCCTAAATTATATTTGCCTAAGACCATAATTTAAAACATATTAAAACAAATCCTTGCTAAGCTAACAAGAAAAACAGAAAAAAATCTACAGTCTTAGGGAAATAGATGTCTATAAAGCTTCAACAGAATAATCAGATAAAAATTTAAAGAACATAAAATAGTTCAGCAGAATGATTAATAAAGTTAACAAAACTGATATATCTAGAACCCTGCAAAGAATAACTGCAAATAAACAAATTTTTCAAGCATATATATGTGTGTGTATATATACACATACACATATATACATATATATATATATAAATATTCAAAATTGTCCAGATGATAGACTATAAAGCTGAATCTGGACTGTTAAAAGATTAAAATAATGCATAATTTAACGTCCTGAACCAATGGGTTAAATTTACATGTCTACAACAAAAAAGTACATTCAAACCCCTCAAATATTAGTTAACTAATTAAGCAATAGAATTCTAAAAAACCTTGGGACACAAAAGAAATCACAATATGAATCTGAATGGCTACTAAGTGTATTTGATGGAAAGAAATGATGAAAATAAGAGCAAGACCCAATGAAGTGAGGAACACACATGTAAAACTGAAAATCTATAAAAGTTGGATTGAAATTAGTGGTAGAAGAAAAAAAAAGCACAAATAACTGGTATTATGAATGAGAAAATCACAAAAATCCTACAGGCAGTGATTATAGTAAGTTTTATGAACAATTATTATAATTATTATGAACAGTTCATTAGAAATACAGGTGAAATGGACAATGTTTTTCAAAAAAAAAAAAACACCAAATGGAAAAAAGAAGAAGAAAACCTGAGAAGTTTATATCTGTTAAACTGATATATTTAAGTAAAACTTTTCCTAAAAATAAAACTTCAGGCCCAGCATTGCTTGTGAGTTATGTGAGTTATTCCAATAGAATAAATGTCAGCACTTACACAAAATTATATAAAAAATAGAATGTGAAGGAACATTCCCTAACTGTTTCTGTAAGTTTATTATATATGGTCTTGATACTAAGACAAAAACATTTTGAGAATGGAAATTGGAAAGGCAATCTTGCATGCACATAGATGAAAATATCTTAATAAAATATTTAAAATGAACACTACATTATTTAAACAAGATAATACATCACTTTCAAGTGAAGATTATTTCTGAATGCTTGGTGTTCACATTTAAAGTACAATAAAGACAATTCACCACAC
Source organism: Dama dama (assembly GCF_033118175.1). Lineage (NCBI taxonomy): Eukaryota > Metazoa > Chordata > Mammalia > Artiodactyla > Cervidae > Dama > Dama dama. The sequence goes on from NC_083684.1 coordinate 36,633,524, forward strand.
TAAGGAATAAAGGAGGTATAATTATTATAACAGATGAAAAAAGCATTTTAGAATATTCACCACTGATTTACTAAACTCTATGAACTAGAAATTAGAGCATTTAATCTGGTAAAGAGATTCTACAAATACTTTCAGATAAATTGTACTTTGTGGTAAATTATTAAAAACTTTTTCCAAAGATTAGGAATCAGAAAAAATGTTTCACTATTACTACTTCTGTTTAATGATAATTACATTAGAAGATCACTATGGTATAAATGTGTTTTCTCACAATTCATATTCAAAAGTGATGGTGTAATAGTAAGGGGTGCATTTGGGGGGTGATTAGATCATGAGCATAACCCTTAGGAATGGGTTAAATGCCCTTGTAAAAAGAGATTCCACAGAGCTTCCTAGATTGTTCCACCATCTGAAGATACAATGAGAAGTCTGCAAGCTGAAAGAGAATTTTCACCTGACCGTGCTGGCCCCCAGATTACAGACTTCCAGCCTCTGAAACTGTGAGAAATAAATATATACTGTTTATAAACTACCCAGTCTCTGGTATCTTGTTTAGTTCAGTTCAGTTGCTCAGTCGTGTCCGACTCTTTGCGACCCCATGGACTGCAACACGCCAGGCCAACCTGTCCATCACCAACTCAAACTCATGTCTATTGAGTCAGTGATGCCATCCAACCATCTCATCCTCTGTCATCCCCTTCTCCTCCTGCCTTCAATCTTTCCCAGCATCAGGGTCTTTTCAAATGAGTCAGTTCTTCACATCAGGTGGCCAAAGTATTGGAGTTTCAGCTTCAGCATCAGTCCTTCCAATGAATATTCAGGACTGATTTCCTTTAGGATGAACTGGTTGTATCTCCTTGCAGTCCAAGGGACTCTCAAGAGTCTTCTCCAACACCACAGTTATTAGACAGGATCTAACCAATGTAATTGGAGAAGGAAATGGCAACTCACTCCAGTATTCTTGCCTGGAAAATCCCATAGACGGAGGAGCCTGGGAGGCTGCAGTCCATGGGGTCGCAAAGAGTCAGACACGACTGAGCAACTTTACTCACTCACTAACCAATATAATACAAAAGAAAAAGAAAAGAAAACATTACATGTATATAAAAATGGGAAAGAGAGAAATTAAAATTCCCATGATTGTTTATATAAAAACTCTAAGATCAGAGAACATATGTTAACATCAATGTGTGAATTTAGGCACTGTAAAGTATATGCAGGACTATATTCAAAACTGGGAAAGGAGTATGCCAAGGCTGTATACTGTCACCCTGCTTATTTAACTTACATGCAGAGTACATCATGCGAAATGCCAGGCTGGATGAAGCACAAGCTGGAATCAAGATTACTGGGAGAAATACCAACAACCTCAGATATGCAAATGACACCACACTTACAACAGAAAGCCAAGAGGAACTAAAGAGCCTCTTGATGACAGTGAAAGATGAGAGTGAAAAAGCTGTCTAAAAACTCAACACTCAAGAAACTAAGATCATGACATCTTGTTCCATCACTTCATGGCAAATTGATGGGGAAATGATGGAAACAGTGACAGAGTTTATTTTCTTTGGCTCCAAAATCACTGCAGATGGTGACTGCAGCCATGAAATTAAAAGACACTTGCTCCTTGGAAGAAAAACTATGACAAACCTAGACAGCGTATTAAAAAGCAAAGGCATTACTTTGCCAACAGAGGTCTGTCTAGTCAAAGCTGTGGGTTTTTCCAGTGGTCATGTAAGGATGTGAGAGTTGAACCATAAAGAAGGCTAAGCACCAAAGAATTGATGCTTTTGAACTGTGATATTGGCGAAGACTCTTGAGAGTCCCTTGGACTGCAAGGATATCCAACCTGTCAATCCTAAAGGAAATCAATCTTGAGTATTCATTGGAGGGACTGATGCTGAGGCTGAAGCTCCAATACTTTGACCATCTGATGCAAAATGGTCGCTGGAAAAGCTGACTCACGAGAAAAGACCCGATTCACTAGAAAAGACCTGGATGCTGAGAAAGACTGAAGGCAGGAGGAGAATGGGACAACAGAGGATGAGATGGTTGGATGACATCACCAACTCAACAGACATGAGTTTGAGAAAGCTCCAGGAGATGGTGAAGGACAGCGAAGCTTGGCATGCAGTCCATGGGGTCGCAAAGAGTCAGACACAGCTTAGCAACTGAACAACAAAATATTTCATTCATGTACATAGGCACTAAAACCCTTAGAAAATAAAATGGAAAAATAAATGGTATCATTTACAATGGTATCAAAATAACACCAAATATAAAGGGTAAATATGACATGAGATATGCACTACCTTCACACAGTAAATGAGAGAGAAAAGAGGACCTAATAAATGCATTTTTTAGGATATAAACACTCAACAAGAATTTTGTTTCATTTTGACCTTTTATTTTTAATTTATTGTTTTTTATACTCTATATTGAATAAAATTGCTAACAACATCAAGATTTTCTAAAGAAACAACATAATTGAGTGTCTTGAACTACAAGATATTAATATAAAGAACACTAAAAAATGAGTGGTGTCAAATTGGTCCAAAGTTAGATGAACAAAAAATGGAGGGGCTTCCCTGATGGTCCAGTGGTTGAGAATCTGCTTGTCAATGCAGAGGACATGGATTCAATCCCTGTTCTAGGAGGATCCCACATGCTACAGAGCAGCTAAGCCTGTTCACCAGAACCACGGAGCCTGTGCTCGAGAGTCCATGAGCTGCAACTGCTGAAGCCCATGTGTCAGAGCCTGTGCCTCACAGCAAGAGAGTCCATGCATTACAATGAACGGTAGTCCCTGCTTGCTGCAACTAGATAAAGCCCATGCTCAGCAATGAAGATTTCAGCCCAGGCAAAAATCAATTAAAAAAAATGAAATAACATGTTTAAACCTAAAACTGCTCTTAAAAATTAAAAAATATATATATATTTAATCTAACAGCATAGACAGGTCAGAAGCAGACTCACACAAATAAAGTAGAATAATTTATGACAAATATATCAGCTGGGGCACAAAAAACTGCATGTCTTTTAAATAAATAATATGCATGCACTTGTATATTCATAGTGAAAAAATGGATTTATACTCTTACCACACATCATAAACAAAATAGGTCCCAGATTGTTTATAAATCTAAATACGAAAGGTTGAACAATGACGATTCTAGAATGCTACATATAGCATAATTATTTTATGACTTGGGAAGGAAAAAATTGCTAACATACATAATGTAATAACCATAAAAGAAAAAGTTCCTTCAGTGAACTATATTAAAAATAAAAATTTCAACTTATATCAGAAACATCTTTACAAAACCTATATTTGGCAAAGGACTCATCATATGTAGAGTACATTTGGAACTCTCACAAATGCATAATAAACAGACATACAATCCAACTGTGGGTAAAAAAAGACAAAGAAGGAGGGAAATAGGGAGGTAGAAAGGAAGGTGGGGAAGAGAAAAAATTGGTAAGTCCTTGAATAGAAATTTTACAAAAAACTGTATACCCAATGTTCAGCAAATATGTGAAAAGTTGCTTAATGCCACTAGTCAGAGAAATTAAAATAAAAACCACAACAAAATACATGACAAACCACTAGCATGGTTGAAATTATATGGTAACTCCAAGTGTTCAAGAAGAAGGAGCAGTAAACACTCATACTGGAAAAAGCTCTTTGGAGATATGTTTGAGATTAGCTGTTAAACCAAGCATATCATAAAATGCAGCAAAGTAACTCCTACATATATATATATATATATATATATATATATATATATATATATATATATATGCACGACCCCATGGACTGTAGCCTACCAGGATCCTCGGTCCATGGAATTTTCCAGGCAGGAGTACTGGAGTGGGTTGCCATTTCCTTCTCCAGGGGATCTTCCCAACCCAGGGATCGAACCCGGGTCTCCCGCACTACGGGCAGACGCTTTACCATCCGAGCCACCAGGGAAGCCCATATATATATATAAAACAAGAGAAATGCCTACATGATAACCACAGAGACATATACAAGAGTTTTATGGCAGCAGCACTCATAGTAGCCCTGATCAGGAAACAACCTTGAAGTCTATCAAGAGTAAAGTAGATAAGTAAATGGTGATATATTCATACAATGAAAAACATATAGCTACAGATTTCTCATATGCTCCCTCCCCTCATCATCTCACCATCCACATCCTAAGTCAGAATGGTATGCATGTTACAGTTGATGAACCAACACTGACACATCATTATCACTGAAAGGCCATAGTTTACATTAGACTTCACTCTGTGTTGTACATTCTACGGGTTTTGACAAATGTATAAGATCATGTGTCTACCATTACTGCTTCATACAGAATAGTTTTCACAGCCTTAAATATCCCCCATAGGCCACCTATTCATCCTTTGCTCCCTCAGTACACTGACAGTTACTAATCTTTTCACTGTCTCCACAGTTTTGCCTTTTCTAGAATGTCATGTAGTTTGAATTTAACAGTATGCAGTCTTTTCAGACTAGCTTTTTCATTGAGTAATTCACATCCAAGATTCCTGTTTGTATTTTCATTTCTTTTCTTCTAAGTAATGAATAAGGTTACATTGTCTGGATGCACCATATTTTTTGTTTGTTTGCCTGATTTTATCCATTAACCTATTGAAGGACGTCTTAGTTTCCTTTACATTTTGGTGATTATGAATAAAACTGCTACAAACATCTGTATAGGTTTTGTGTGGATATAGTTTTCAATTCATTTGTCAAAGTTTAAGGGTCATGACTGCTGAATACTATGGTAAGATATTTACTTCTCTAAGAACTACTGACTCTCCCCTCCACGTGGCTGTGCCGTTTTGTATCACTACCTGTAATGAGTGAGAATTCATGTTGTTCTGTTGTTCCACATCCTTGTCAGCATTTAGCACGGTCAATGTTTTTAACTTTAGCAATACAGTATGCATGTAATAGTATCTAGTTTTGTCTTTTACTTTGAAATTCTCTAATTACATATAATGTTGAGCATCTTTTCATATGTCTATGTGCCATGTGTATATATTCTACGGTGAGATTCAGATATTTTGCCCATTTTAAAACTGAATTATTTTATGATTAAGTTTTAAGAGTTATGTGTATATTCTAGATGACAGCTCTTTTATCAAATATGTCTTTTGCAAATATTTTCTTCCAGTCCATGGTATGTATTTTAATCCTTTGACAACATTTTCTTCATAACAATTAAAAAAATGTAATGGCATTCAACTTACTATTTCCTTTACCCTCTTTGCTGTTGTATCTAAAAACTCATCTCTAGATCAAAAGGAGAGTTTCTCCTGTATTGTCTTCTAGGAGTTTTATAGTTTTATATTTTACACTTGGTTCTATAAGCCATTTTGAGAATATTTTAAATTTTTGGCCTGGGTTTTCTGAAGAATGGAGCTCAAAGTCTAAAACCCCAACACCTTTGCAAAGCTATTAAGGAATATTCACCAGTGAAGATTGGTAAGGAAATAATTTCTTTCATTTATTGACCATCCAAAGGAGCCTTGTAACATACTGAATCATGTGGGAAAATGGAGTATCTCAGAATACATCTTCTGTAAAGAGTCTTGGCAAATTGTTCCTCTTTGTGCTGCATTTAATGGATCGGTAATAGATATTATAGAAGTAGATAAAAATGGATTTCCTTGTTAAATAAATTTTGAAAAATTTTACCTAACATGCAATATGTGTCTTTATCATCAGGATATTTATGAGGGCTATAGTGATTTTGGTGACTCTCCAAATGGGCAATACATTAACTAGAGTTCTCTCAGCTCATTTTACTGAACATACTTTCTCGAAAAACTTGTATTTTAAATGAAAATAAAAATTATTTTATAGATAAGAAAATAAGCTCATGACATGAAGTTCACTATTATGTCAAAGATCATTCAGTTAGTTATTGGAATGTTTGGTATTGACACAAACTATCCAGTATTCCTGCCTGGAAAATCTCATGGACAGAGGAGCCTGGAGGGTTATAGTCCACGTGGTGACAAAGAACTGGACACAACTGAGTAAATAAGCCACCATTAACCACCACCGTCTACTTACAAGCTGGTGTTGATTTAATTTCCATTTACTCCTTGGAGAAAGTGAAGGCTCATTCATTAAATATTTGTGAAGCATTCTATTACGGTGTTCCGGACAGGGGACATGGCATTATGATGTCTACTCATTTAATCTTAACACATTCCCTTATATCATGAAACAACATATTCTCATGTTTTATGAGTTTGTATTAATGAATACATTGCTAACTCTATTCAGCCCTTTGTAATCAATGGGGCACCAAGATTATTTGAGTGTAGTTTGTCATCTGGAGACATTCAGGACTTGTCCCACTGCCCTCATTCATGGGAAGTCTATTTAGGCCTCTCTATATATTTCCAGAAAAACATATATTTCTGTTTTATTGACTATGCCAAAGCCTTTGACTGTGTAGATCACATTAAACTGTGGAAAATTCTGAAAGAGATGGGAATACCAGACCATCTGAGCTGCCTCTTGAGAAACTTATATGCAGGTTAGGAAGCAACGTTAGAACTGGACATGGAAAAACAGACTGGTTCCAAATAGGAAAAGGAGTATGTCAAGGCTGTATATTGTCACCCTGCTTATTTAGCTTATATGCAGAGTACATCATGAGAAACGCTGGACTGGAAGAAGCACAAGCTGGAATCAAGATTGCCAGGAGAACTATCAATAACCTCAGATACGCAGATGACACCACCCTTATGGCAGAAAGTAAAGAGGTACTAAAAAGCCTCTTGATGAAAGTGAAAAAGGAGAGTGAAAAAGTTGACTTAAAGCTCAACATTCATAAAACTAAGATCATGGCATCTGGTCCCATCACTTCATGGGAAGTAGATGGGGAAACAGTGGAAACAGTGTCAGACTTTATTTTGGGGGGCTCCAAAATCACTGCAGATGGTGATTGCAGCCATGAAATTAAAAGATGCTTACTCCTTGGAAGGAAAGTTATGACAAACCTAGATAGTATATTAAAAAGCAGAGACATCACTTTGCCAACAAAGGTCCATCTGGTCAAGGCTATGGTTTTTCCAGTGGTCATGTATGGATGTGAGAGTTGGACTGTGAAGAAAGCTGAGCACCGAAGAATTGATGCTTTTCAACTGTGGTGTTGGAGAAGACTCTTGAGAGCCCTTGGACTGCAAGGAGATCCAATCAGTCCATCCTGAAGGAGATCAGTCCTGGGTGTTCATTGCAAGGACTGATGCTGAAGCTGAAATTCCAATACTTTGGCCACCTCATGCGAAGAGTTGACTCAATGGAAAAGACCCTGATGCTGGGAGGGATTGGGGCCAGGAGGAGAAGGGGACGACAGAGGATGAGACGGCTGGATGGCATCACCGACTTGATGGACATGTGTTTGAGTAAACTCCGGGAGTTTGTGATGGACAGGGAGGCCTGGCGAGCTGCAATTCATGGGGTCGCAAAGAGTGGGACACGACTGAGCGACTGAACTGAACTGAACTGATATATGCTCACTGACATTGTGAAAATGTCATGTTTGTAGCTGGTGATTTTGCCATCAGAAAAATCTGTGCATTGATGATGATAAATTTATCTACTCCTTTAAAAACATCATTAATTAAATTTTCCTGAAATCCATTTCACTCCTTGCAGAGTCAGATGAATGCTAAGTTTGGGCACATGTATTCTTCAGAGAATCAAAGAAGACTTGAGATGACAGCAGACAGTGAGAATTCTGAGCTAGGATTAACATTTTGAAAGGACTTGTCCATCTGTTAAACAAAAGCTAAATCTGATTCAGCTTGAGTACAACATATGTATTTCCAAAGAAAGCGTTCGTTCAAAGCATCTTAACAGTTCAGGTAACATGGTATTTATTATTAATGTTACTCTATGAGTAGAAAACCCTTTAAAATTTTTCAATGTCTTACAAATTCACAATTCAACTATGGTAAAATAGCTTTCACCTAATAATCTATTCAGGAATATTAAGAGAAACAGTGGGCATGTATGTGCAGTTCATGTCTGCAATACCCATCTGCCAAGGTTTCCCACATATATTATAAAGCAAAACAAAAAATACTTCAAAGTACACAATGTTTTCTTAACAAAATCTTGTATTCATTGGTTAATTTGCAAAGGGTTACAAAAGCATTTGTTAAAATAAGGTTTGATCATTCTTAGCGTAAAACAAACAAACAAAAATTTCTAAATATCCCACTGGGCATGCTCATATGGGGAAAGAACCGTGGCCTCACCCCAAATGAGGATACCATCCCCTTTAATGTGGCAGAAAGACCAATAGCTCAGAGAAACAGGAAGGTTAACTGGTAAGAATCTTAGTTCTTTCATTTACTAGTCCATTTAAGAAGCTCATTTGATCATTTCCCTCATAAAACAGTCACATTCTAAGGCACCGGGGATCACAATTTTAATGTATGCATTGTGGGCAGGCACAGTTCAGTCCATTACACCTTCCTACTCTTAACAAGTGTAAGACCAAATACCATATATGTAAGAGTTATTTTCAGATGTTGGATAGCAGGCAGCACAGAAATGTTACCTCTGAGAGAAGAGAAATGAAGGTGGACTCTGCTATGGCCCTAGTTTTCTTCCTAGAAACCCATTCCAGTTTCCAAACGAGGATGGAAATTTTCAAGGCAGAACATAGTGGCTTCACTGAGTTGAGGAGAGGGAAATTAGAAGTTAGTGAGGTTAAAGAATGTCACTGAGCAGAATTTTGGAGAAGACAGATCTACACAGAGAAAGAGTACCAGAAATCTGAACAGGAATCTGTTCTGTCTTTGCCAAACACTAAGCCAGGTATGTACATATGGAGCAAAATTCCAGGAGGCCTTGCAAAGAATGATGAGTGTGCTGTAAACAGAATACTTCTCAGAAATCACACTACATAGGCAGATTCTTTAGCTCTGATTCATAGATTTTTCATCTCTCACTTGGGCATTCAGTAGGCACTGTAAAATGTCCTCAAGTTGAGGAGTAGGGCTAAATAGTTTCTAAAGCAATAGGTACTCTTAAAAAATGCTTAGAACAAATCTCAACAAACTACAGCTGATAGATGAGTGAATTAATACTGTCATAATAAAGCTCATAATTCCTTCCCTGTTGGTTCAGACAAGTAATTCTTTAAAGGAAAACAGCACAATTCAGATACTCATGAATATAACATTCACGATATCCAAGATCCACTTAAAATTTGTGAAACATGATGTTATGTAAAAAATGTCAACCAAAAAGTGTTTTAAGTGATCATTAAAAACAGAAATGACAGAGATGATAAAATATACAGACAAGTCACTTTATTTGGAGCTTCTCTGGTGGCTCAGTGAAATGAGCCAATACAGGTGATATGGGTTTGATCCCTGGGTGGGGACGATCCCCTGGAAAAGAAATGGAAACCCACTCTAGTATTCTTATGTGGGAAATCCCATAGACAGAGGAGCCTGGAGAGCTTACAGACAATGGGATCAGAAAGTGCTGGGCATGACTTAGCGCATACACACACCTGCTTTTACTATGCCAAAGGATTAAAGTAAAATATGTACCAAAAAAGGAGAGAAATGGAAAACGCAAAAGAACCAAATGATATATCTAAAAAATAAAAATATAATATCGGTAATTTAATTATTTGCTGGATGGTGGTATCAGCAAAAAGACATTTGAGAAGAAAATATCAGTAAATTTAAAGATAGAGGAGATCTCAATTGATTACTCAAATTAAAGATATAGATGAACAGAATAAAATTTGCTTTTATGTGTTTCAGAAGAACCTGAAATATAATTAAGACAAATCCATCTAGGACTTGGACTTCTGGAAATACCAGCATAATTGGAGGCTATTTTCTTTTCTACTAATCTGTGTACAAACAAACAAACCATTAAAATTCAGGTGGATACTAAGAAGAGCATTTTCTGTAGAGTAAAATAAAAATAAACTCAGACCGGTGAACTGAATGACTAGGGAAAGTAGAGGGATCCATTCAAATTTCTGGAATATCTGCAAAGTCACTAGGCTAAACTAATCAATATTAAAGAGTATTTTCCATGATGCTCAATTTTCATGTGAAGATGGAAACCTTTACTCTCTGGCTACCTGATGAAAACTCAAAACTGATTCTAAAAGTGATGAAAATCAGAGATTCTGAGGTCCTTGGAATGGTATACTATTTGCTTAGGAAATCAGGATCATGTTCCTTATCTTCAGTTGAAGTAATAAAAGCCTAGAGGAAGTTACTTCTTCACTGAAGACAACAGAAGACATTATGATCCACAGGCTGTGCATTCCATATCCAGCTTTCCCACTCATCTAACAAGTACAAGTGGTTTCATTTCTTATCCCTCAATTCCATCATTTATGAAATGAAAATATAAAGTATACTTCCCATGGAAAAAGATTAAGTATATTCTGAATCTAAATATTACTTTAGGAATTAAAATAATAAATGACATGAGTGTCTGTATTTGTTAACTTATTTAACAAACATTTGCAGGGTCCTTACTGTGTGCAGCTCAAATGTTACAGTGATGATCAAGATACAAAATGCCTTATTTATGGGTATAATACATTCAAGTAGGAAAACCAGATAATAATCACCACTTAACATAAACACAATGGAGAAATATAAATATAAAGATTTATATATGTGTACATACACAAATGTACATACATATGTATACATACATAAATGTAAATCTTTACAAATGTAAAGATTTGTAAAAGTGAATGGATGAAGCTAAGTTAAGCTTCCACTTTACATCATAACGCAAAGTAATTTTCAGATGCATTATGGAATAGCAATGTTAGAAGTAAACCTTGGAGGCTACATATAAAAGCTAAGGTGGGGGGAAACTTCTCAAACAAGAAGGGGAATACATAAGCTCTATAAAAAAAACAAAAACCAAATGTAGAGAGTCCTGTTGTATAGCACAGGGAACTATATTCAGTATCCTGTGATAAACCATAATAGAAAAGACTATGAAAAAGAATGGGACTTCTCTGGTGGTCCAGTGGTTAGGAATCTGCCAATGCAGAGGACACAGGTTGGATCCTTGGTCTGAGAGGATTCTACACGATTTAGGGCAACTAAGCCCACACGCCACAACTACTGTAGCCCACACACCACAATTAGGGAAGCCGGCATGCCCTAGAGTCCCTGCTCTGCAACAAGAGAAGCCACTGCAATGAGAAGCCTGCATACCACAACTAGAGAAGGTCTGCGTGCAGCAATGAAGAGCTAGCATTGCCAAAAATAAATAAATGTACAAATAATTTAGAAAAAAGAATGTATATATGTATAACTGAATCACTTTTCTGTACAGCAGGAATGAACACAACATTATAAATCAACTATACCTCAATATTTTTTTTAATGTAGGGAGACTTTTTGTGATAAAATTTGTAATGACAATGATAGACTAAAGGCTAAAGTCCAATGAAAAACTGTTAAATTCACAAGGCAAAAATGTAACAGTTAAGGATAACTAGCTCATACTAGAAAAATTCCAGGGTTTAAAGGAATGGGATATTTCAGATAAGCTGGTCATGATTGTCCTCTGTAAACAAAACTTGAATAAAATGAAGGATCAAGTCATGCAGAGGTCCAGTGTTGAATAGGCCAGGTAAAGTGAAGAGTTAAAGCAACAATCTTGAAACAGAAGCCACATTGGTCTCATTAAGAATTGCTAAATCTGTAAGCTAGCATGTGATAGATTATAGGGGACCAGAAAAGTGTCAAGAAGATCTGTTAGTAGTTAACTGTAGCAATTAAGATGAGAGTTGATGGGGACTTCAATTCAGGTAGTGGGAAGGTATGAGGGGAATCATTCATATTTTGAATGCTTTTTCTAAAGTTAGAGAAACAAGCTGCTTATGGGTTGAGTTCCATTTGTAAAAGATACAGATATAAAGTTTACTTAGCAGATATGTGAGTTTAACCAAATTGCAAATCGTTTAGTAGGAAAGAGACTGAAGCTGACCTCACAAAGCAATATTAAGGATTAAAATGGATAGTTTCTAAGAACTTCAGGGAACTAAAACATTTAGTAGACATTAGATGAAGTTATATAAAAGCTAGATGATTAATTTCTTACAGTGCTCTATAGTTTTTTTAAATAGGTAATTATGCAATTGATATAAATTTAAAATAACTAGAATAGGACATCTTGGAGAAGTAGATAAAAATCCTCCTGCCAATGCAGGGGACACAGGTTTGATTCCTGGTTCATGAAGATTCCACATGCCACAGCTACTGAGTTACTTTCCGTAGAGCCACACACTGCAACTACTGAAGGAAGCCAGGGTGCCTAGAGCCTGTGCTCTGCAAGAAGAGAAGCCAACGAGAAGCCTGTGCATTGCAACTGGAGAGTGGCTCCTGCTCGCCACAGTTAGAGAAAACCCGCAAGAAGTGACAAAGACGACCCAGTGCAGCCAAAAATAAAATGAAATTTTAAAAACCTTAGAAATAACTAGAATAAGCACAAGGAAAAAATCAATATCCATAAATCTGCCTTCCCACCTAACTATTAAAAAAGGGATAGATGCATAATCTATAGACATAAATATACCTTAACATTTTTAGGTATTTCTTTTGAAAAATAAATATAAAAACAAATAGACACACATATATGTTTTAAAAGGCAATAATAACATTCAACCATTAGTACATTTACCTATGCATTTCTCTATTCATATTGCTTATTAAACTTATATAAGTTAATTAACAACATGGCAGCTTTTATCATCAGTGCATTCAAAAAAATGACTTATTCTCATTGTCTCCCCTATGTCCTCCATTTCCATATGTGGAAACTAATAAAATGCTCTGCAGGCAGAATGATTTTAATGAGGACAGAGTGACTGATAAATTGAGACAACTTTGACTCTAGCAGAAGATTAGAAAAGAAAATTTTATCATAGCCATTTTTTTCCTTGCTACCACTGACTTGACCTGAGAAATTCATTGTAACATGAAAATTTAAAAAACCCTGCAGACCTTGAGGGAGGAATTTCATCAATGCTTCTGTTCGAGTAATAGCACATACAAATAGAATACATGCATCTGTGAAATATTAAATATCAATGCAATGTATAGTTATTCCAAAGTCATTCATTTTATATAAGATGTTAGACCTTGATCCTCCTTCCAATTTAACTTTGCCACTCTGCTCCTGATAGATTTCTTTTCAAGTAATGGCTATGCATGTGGATATAATAGCAGTGTAGATTTTAGCTCCCCATGGTGTGCATTACCCAAGTCAGACTCACAATGATTTAAAAAGAAAACAAAATTTATAAAGTATAATATTTTGGTATTTTAGTTAAGTATTCTCTTCTGTGTATTTGTTGTGTATATGTGTGACTAGCCATTGTAAAGAAAGAAATTAAATTGAAATTTTTGTAAGTTTTAATTGGGGCAAAATTAATATCATGCATGAAGAGTCAGAGTTGGTCAAACCCAATACTCTGTAGTACAATAAGGAACTGGACAGTCACTGTAGGGTTTATGGTTGGGTTTGAATCCTATTTTCATTTTACAATATTTGACAACTTACGCATAAGCAAAGAAATGAAATTTCTTCTCCCATAACATGAGAGAAATAATTAGCCCAAAGACATTGAGATAAAAATATTAAGTGTATAAGCACTTTCAATTCAACTAGCAAACATTTTATAAATATAAGCATGAATGAATTAAAATGCAGGCAAGGCTTCCTGAAGGAGGTAAAATGACTCATGGTTTTAAAGAGGATTAGGGGTTCTTTTGGTCAACAAAAAGGATGGAGCAAGAAGAAGGCATTCTAGACATGAACAAAGGAACAAACATACAGAGCATAATACATTAGGATATAACATTAGTTTAGTAGAGTTCATGCATAAAGTTTAGAATATTAGAAAGTTACAGTCATAGTAGAAGCCTTACTTAAAATGAGGTCTTTCCAGATTGAATATTTCATTAAACATATTAGGTTAATAAGGTTCTTTACCATCTGAGTGAGCAGGGAAGCCTCTAATAGACTGAGATTATACAGTTATGTAATATAAAAGCCAAAGATGATAAATAAGATAACATTACGTATTTCGAAGTGATGATTTTATTGTCTCTGTCTTTAGCAATAACTCTTGGACCTGATATTAGAACCCTAAAGTTTAGAAATTAATGGGATCTTGATCCTGGGTTTCTGACTTGTCTGTTAATATTTTCAGGATTCTTGAAAAGATGTCTTTGTGTGCACAGATTCTAACTGATGTGTAACTGTACCGTTATGCCACTCCTGGTCCTATATAATTCTTTGGCTCCCTGTGAATCTAAATTACCTTTTCCTGAACTAGGTAAGACAATTACTCCTAAATTAAATCCCTCCAGCAACTTCGTAATCTATGTTCCACATCAAGATTTATTTTTCTCTCATTTTGTTTCAACTAACAAAGGCTTGAGTTTGAATGATGCAGAAAAATTCCCTCAACAAAATTTCTACCTGAAGGTCTTTCTTTTACAGAAATATATTTCAGGTGCTATGTTAATACTTTCAAGATAATTTACTGTTGTTTTCATTAAGAAAATCCCCTCAAAAGAGAATATGAAAATATACTAATGTTTGAATAATGATTATAGGAGTTCTTATTGTCTAAATGTGTTTCTTCCAATACATGATGGTGAATTTTCACTGTAATGAAGTGAAATAAGTCATCCATAAACCAATATTGTTCAGTTTATAGGCTCTTCAAAAGGGATAGAAAGAGCTGAACATTGGATACCTATCCCCATTTTTAATGACTTAAAATCCAGTCAAAAATTATTTCATAAATAAGAGTATCTTTGTATGTGTGTGTGTGTTCAGTCACTTCATTTGTGTCCGACTCTCTGCAACCTCATGGACTATAGCCCACCAGTCTCCTCTGTCTATGGGATTTTCCCAGAAAGAATACTAGAGTAGGTTGCCACTCCCTCCTCCAGGGGATCTTCCCAATTCAGGGATTGAGCCTGTGTCTCCTGCATTGCAGGTGGATTCTTTATCATTGATCGAGTAGGGAATTATAGAGTATCTTTGCCTGTTTGTAAATTTTGTACAGACAAAAAATTTAGCATACTACCAATTGCTGTGTCTCCACTCACTCTCATTTATTCCTTAATTTATTCTGCACCTCAAGGGCAGTAGGGAATAAGGAGGGAGAGCTGGACTTTGACCATACTAAGAGACTTTGCATTATCTATTTAAAACTCAGACTTTTTATTTTCCTGTATAACAAAAGGATGACTTGGTCATTTGTCTTTTTCTCCGTCATCCTACTCTCACAGAAGGATAGAAAGTGGATTAACAGGCCTGGAGGTGGGGATGAAGAATAAAACTGATAATAATAACAGATTAAAGGAACATTAGCTCTGTCTAAAGGTGAGATAATGAAGGTTTAATAAAATAAGGTAGTGAGAAAAAGGTTCAGAAGAGAAGCAGAATTGCAAACACTTATTTAGTAGAAATTATATTGCTTGGAGCTGTAAAATAGAAAGGCAGAACAAGCTTTCGTGTTGTCTTTCCCCTTCAAATAACAGATGGTAGTATTTACAGACCCATGGAACCACACTGTTTATTTATTTTATGAAACTTTGAGGAAGGATTTAGTTGTAGAATAAAGTATTTTGATACTTAATGAACAATGATTTGAAAATCTTAAATTCTTAGACTATGGAAGAAAAAATGTTTCACTTGATCATATAAGAATGAAAGTAAGGTAAGAATAAGTTGCATAGGTCAGGAGACAATGTCATTACATCTTTCATGAACTTTCTTCTTTAAACTGCAATGTGACTTCATTGAAGTTGTGGTTTTGTAGATTCAAACACACTTGATTGTGGTTTGAATTTAAAATGTGTCACCCAGCTTACTGGTATAAATTCTTTAGGATACACAAATGAAAATCTTGATACAAATTTGCAAGATCTGAAAACTTTTAAGATAGGGAGAATCAAAATTTGAATAGAACATGAATTTCTAATGTAGCCTCAATTTTCACTTATTTAGATTGTTTCCAATTTTCAAGGAACCAGAACCCATCTGGTGCTGAGGTGTGTGTGTGTGTGTGTGTATGCGTGTGTGTGTGAGACCATGTTTGAACGAATGAGTAGTATGGTCCCATATCCTCAACCAATAACAGGAATAGCAGACAACACAAGGAATTACAGAGTAGCATAAATGAATTTTATTTCATTTCTGAGTATTATGTTTGTCTGCAAAGCAGAGCTATAACAGGACACCACCACTGCCATTCCTAATAAATAATAAGCATTTTCAAAACTTCTCAATAGTGGTTAGTTCCACAGTCCAATTTCTTTGCCTCCATGATAGACAAGATGGAATGAAAACTGGCCATACCAATTTCTTTAAATCCACCCTATATAAGCACTTTGTTGAAATCAGCTATGGATTCAAGTAAGGCAGAGACACATAGCTTTGCACAGAGGAAGTGGTAACATGGAAAATATGTCAAGAAGCTGAGGATAAATTTCATGATAAAAACCAAGATCAGTTCCTGAGTATGTGATCCATCATAGTCTAACACTGAGACAACAGACTGAATTTATGTTTCATGTACTAGTTTTGAGTACAAAGGTTATTTGGAGCTATATGGAACTGTCATCTAAATTGGCATCATGGATAAGGGGCATGTCAGATATTAGGGATTTAATCATCAAGTGTTTAGCGATCCAAAAAAGAAGGTTGCTTAGCATTTAGTTATTGGTGTCTAATTCTGTAAGTGATCTCCTTTTTCTCTAGCATCCTATTTACTCTTATAATTTTTTTGGGTGGGGGAATCAAGTAGTTTGAGAAGCATTGCACTTGTAGTAAAACAAAAGTGGGGAAGGTTTATATACTATTTTAAGTAGTCAATTTACTTAAATTATCTAATCCCTGATTTCTTCATTTGTAAGCTGAGGATAATAACACGCAGCCTGTCTTTCTTGGCATTGTTTTGGAGAACTTTGGGAGATGGAGAAAAAATACTATACAATCATAGACATCATTGTCATTACTGAATTATTTATCCTCATTTACCTTCCTAAATATAAATGTCTGAACTCTTAGTTAGGGTGACTGAAGACACTTTTAGCAAGTCCAGAATTCCATAGGCATTTCAGAGTTAGTTCCAGTATGCGGGAGGGGATTCTAGAAGTATTGAGACCTGTATTATTTATGAAAAGTTATTGAAGATAAAAACAAGATTATTCACAAGTTGAATGTATACCTGGGTTACTATCAAGCACAAAATATTCTCTAATCAAAAAGGTACATTTATGCACATATATGTGATAGGGTATTTGTGTGTATGTATGAATGAGTGTGTGTGTGTGCACGTGCAAATGTGAGTTTACAGTGTCAGTTCGGTTCAGTGGCTCAGTCCTGTCCAACTCTAACCCCATCGACTGCAGCACACCAGGCCTCCCTGTCCATCACCAACTCCCAGAGTCTACTCAAACTCAGGTCCATTGAGCTGGTGATGCCATCCAACCATCTCATCTTCTGTCATCCCCTTCTCCTCCCACCATCAATCTTTTCCAGCATCAGGGTCTTTTCAAATGAGTCAATTCTTCACATCAGGTGGCCAAAGTATTGGAGTTTCAGCTTCAGCATCAGTCCTTCCAATGAATATTCAGGATTAATCTCCTTTAGGATGGACTGGTTGGACCTCCTTGCAGTCCAAGGGACTCTCAAGAGTCGTCTCCAACACCACAGTTCAAAAGCATCAATTCTTCTGTGCTCAGCTTTCTTTATAGCCCAACTCTCACATCCAAACATGATTACTGGAAAAACCATAACTTTGACTATGCAGAGCTTTGTTGGCAAAGTAATGTCTCTGCTTTTTAATATGCTGTGTAGTTGCTCATAACTTTCCTTCCAAGGAATAAGCATCTCTTAATTTCATGGCTGCAGCCACCATCTGCAGTGATTTTGGAGCCCAAGAAAATAGTCTGCCACTGTTTCCACTGTTGCCCATCTATTTGCCATGAAGTGATGGGAACAGATGCCATGATCTTAGTTTTCTGAATGTTGAGTTTTAAGTCAACTTTTTCACTCTCCTCTTTCACTTTCATCAAGAGGCTCTTTAGTTCTTCTTCACTTTTTGCTATAAGGGTGGTGTCATCTGCATATCTGAGGTTATTGATAGTTCTCCCAGCAATCTTGATTCTAGCTTGTGCTTCTTCCACCCCAGCGTTTCTCATGATGTACTCTGCATATAAGTTAAATAAGCAGGGTGACAATATACAGCCTTGATGTACTCCTTTCCCAATTTGGAACTAGTCCGTTGTTCCGTGTCCAGTTCTAACTGTTGCTTCTTGACCTGCATATAGGTTTCTCAGGAGGCAGATCAGGTGGTCTGGTACTCCCATCTCTTTAAGAATTTTCTACAGTTTGTCATGATCCACACAGTCAAAGCTTTGGCATAGTCAATAAAGTGGAAGTAAATGTTTCTCTGGAGCTTGCATGCTTTTTTGATGATCCAGTGGATGTTGACAATTTGATATCTGGTCCCTTTGCCTTTTCTAAATCCAGCTTGAATGTCTGGAAGCTCATGGTTCATGTACTGTTGAAGCCTGGCTGGGAGAATTTTGAGCATTACTTTGCTCGTGTGTGAGATAAGTGCAATTGTGCGGTAGTTTGAGCATCCTCTGGCACTGCCTTTCTTTGGGATTGGAATGAAAACTGACCTTTCCCAGTCTTGTGACCACTGCTGAGTTTTCCAAATTTGTTGGCATATTCAGTGCAGCACTTTCACAGCGTCATCTTTTAGGATTTGAAATAGCTCAACTGGAATGCCATCATCTCCACTACCTTTGTTCATAGTGATGCTTCCTAAGGCCCACTTGACTTCACAATACATGATGTCTGGCTCTAGGTGAGTGATCACACCATCGTGATTATCTGGGTCATGAAGTTTTTTTTTTTTTTTTTTTACAGTTCTTCTGTGTATTCTTGCCACCTCTTCTTAATATCTTCTGCTTCTGTTAGGTCCATGCCATTTGTGTCCTTTATTGTGCCCATCTTTGCATTAAATGTTCCCTTGGTATCTCTAATTTTCTTGAGATCTCTAGTCTTATACTGTTGTTTTCCTCTATTTCTTTGCATTGATCAGTGAGGAAGGCTTTCTTATCTCTCCTTTCTATTCTTTGGAACTCTGCGTTAAAACATGTATGTCTTTCCTTTTCTCCTTTTCCTTTAGCTTCTCTTCTTTTCTCAGCTACTTGTAAGGCCTCCTCAGACAATCATTTTGCCTTTTTGCATTTCTTTTTCTTGGGGATGGTCTTGATTAGTGCCTCCTGTACTATGCCACAAACCCCCATCCACAGTTCTTCAGGCAGTCTATCAGATCTAATTCCTTGAATCTACAGTGAGTTTACAGTGTACAGAGCCTTTAAGTTGATAAGACTGACGTATCATATAACTATCTGCCTATACCAAGCAATGTCCTAAAAATGTATATAGGAATATTTAGGATTGAATATTGTTGAGAATATTTAAAACTATAGAGTAAATATGTGGAGTTACTCAGACCAGATACACCTATTGATAGAGGTCAGTCACTACTTGTGATTAACTGTGGAAGTGGTAAACACTCTGCTTTTAGAAATTAATTTTATTCCACTTCATTTTTATGAAAGAATTGCAGCACACCAGTTTTCACTAAGCAAAAGAAATCTGAAGAGGATTTTCACTTTTACAAAAAAAAAAGAAAAAGGCAAAAATTGAAATTAGCATTCAGCACTTGTTTTGCAGATAGCTCTTATATAGATAGTGCACACCCTGAGCAGAGTGCTCCCTACCAGCTCTTTCCTGGAAACCACTCTCAGCATCAAGCCATCGTAGCTTTGAACTGTGTCTGTGAGCATCTGTGCTTTATCTCGGTTTATTTTGTGTATCTGTTAACAAGATGTTTCCTAAGGTCCCTAGTTCTTTGCTTTATACCATTTTGGCTTATGAAAGGTTTCACAAGAATACTACTTTCAGAGAGTGGAGGAAACCTGCAACTCGATTGGCTCAGAATATGAAAATAAACATTTCTAGCTGGATTATGTACACTCCAAGGAAAATATCATTTTGAACTAAATGTACTCCAATGCACACACCAGTTAAATATTACATGAGTATCATTCAAATGTGCTAGTTCAGCAGGAAGCCTGGGCAGAGGAAATAACTTTCTTAGGTAAAATGATGAGCTCATTTAATCAGCTTCCAAACCCTTGACAGGGATTAATCTTCCATTAGGGAAGCAGGAAAGTCCCCCAAAGCAAACGGTGGGTGTTGTCCGCCATTTTAAATGAGAAGTATTTTTATTGCAGCCGTCAAACCCTTCTACGTTAGCACTTTATTTGCAACTTAATCAAAACTAAAGTATATTATCATAATAATAAATGTCATTTATTGAGCACAAATTATATTTTAGGCACAATGCTAAGGACCTTGCATGTCTAACCACATGTGTGTTATCAGTCGCTTCAGTCATGGCCGACTCTCCTGACCCCATGAACTGTATAGCCCTCCAGACTCCTCTGTTCATGGGATTCTCCAGGCAAGAATACTGGAGTGGCTTGCCAGGCCCTGCTCCACGGGATCTTCCCCACACAGGGACTGAACCCACGTCTCCTGCATTGCAGGCAGATTCTTTACCACTGAACCACTGGGGAAGCCCTGTCCAACCATATTTTAAAATAAACTGTTATGTAACTATTAGTATACTAATCTTATTAACTTGCCAAGGTTTACAATGCTAACATGGGGCAACACTGGAATCTGAACCCCCTCAATCCACTCCAGAGGACATATTCCTTATTAGGTAGCTATTTTTCTCACTTTCTTCTTTGTGATGCCAAGACACAATGAAGACTACTCTAGAAGTGAAGTGGGGAAAAAAATGGGTTTGTAAACTGATTTTATCATTTTTCTATTTCATGAACTTGGTTCCTTGATAGCATCAACTCAAATCTGTTATTAGAATATGCCTTACGGCTCTTCTGGTACCAAAGAGCTAAAAACTCTTATATCTATATTGTGCATGTTTTCATACACTGTCCAGTGATAGCACATCCTGTTTATGTTATGCAAATTACTTAATTCCTATAAAATTTTCTCATTTGTAAAATGCATTTTGCAGCTGTGATGATACATTCAAGTCATGGCTATGAAAGCATCAATACTTAACATGGTGACTGGCATATAGCTCTTACCAATGAAACAGTTTACTTACCACTTTCTAGAAACGATAGACAAGAAGATAATCTAAAATCTATCCATGCATAGATTGGGGATCTAATAACCAATTGTTTCTCAGCCTGGGATTAGTGTTATATGTCCTCTAGCAATTAATATACAGATAATCTCAAGGCATGTAGACAGAAAGGAGGTGTTGACAAGGCACAGATTTTTGGCCTAGAGGTAAAAGAAAATCAATTTAGAAGGAAAGGAAAGCTATGGACATTTTTATGTAATGCAAGTAACCCAGCATTCAAATCAGAGTTCTTGACGAAAGGCTTCTCTTCATGGAACCTGAGGCTATAAAGTATAGTATGGATCAGATGGGTGCTGAGCAAGGGCATGCAGTAAATAGAAGATTCCTAAAACCTCAATATTAATTTTCTAGAATAGTGCTTGGAGGAAGGGATCACATCAGCGACATCTACAAAAATCTAATCACCAATGCTTATGTTTCATTTGTACTTCATGATAAAAGGGTTACATGATTATCATTTAAGGTCCTCTGATCCCTATACCTCAACACACACAGACCCACACCCTCCCACAGGATGGAGAATAAATCCTCTGTGTTTAGGGAAATGTTCTCAAACGTAACCCTAGGTCAGGTTAGGCCCCTGCATTATATTGCATAGCACCTGAAGCCTTACTTCTGAGCCCAAGTTCATTTACTCAAGAATTACTGAGTTACCAACCTATCCATTTTTTAACTCATCCTTTTGATCGAGATTTATTGAATACATACTCACGCCAGGTGCCAGACCACACAAGTCACCCTGCTTAGACTCAATGGTAAAAACTACATGTATACCCCTTAACCTTAATGAAGCTTGTAGATCTAAAGGAACATTTAGCACCTGAGTCTCCTAAGGCCAGTGAACACATATTTATAAGACTAAATCTCATTGTTGATAAGTGGCAAATTATAAGATGATAGAATTTAACTAAATGATCCCTTAGGACTGGCCAAGCGCTACTATTCTAGAATAATGAAGACAACAGTGGTAAGAATAGGTATGCCAGTTTGATGGTAAAACTAACACATAATTCACTAAGTGCTAGACTCCCTCCTAATTACTTCACATGAATTAGCTCATACAATACTTAAAGACAAGCATATGGATCAGATATAGCCTTCTTCAAACTTTATATATAAGAAAAGTGAGTCCTAGACTGGTGAATGTGGACAAAATTTGGGAACAAAATTGCCAAACTCAGGTTCAAATCCAGGAAGTCTGATTCCAAAACCACAGTATGATACTATATCCTTTCTACAGAAACGTCTGCTAGTGATAGATAAAAAATATTGTGGATAACAGCAGCATTGGAGTAAAGATGCATTCACTGTAAATAAAGATTTTAAAGAGAGAAAAATGTCTGATAAATACAATTCTTCTATCCATCACACTCAATGCAGTTAAAAAACACAGGCAACTTTTATAGCCTCCCTTGGCACTTAACTTACCTCTCCATTACACTGGCAAAAGCATCACCATGACAACCAGTCTCTTCCAATTGTGTTTATAGTAAAGCTTCCATTTAAACTACTGACTTTGAGAGTACTTTCTAACTCTGGTTTAAGTGTAAGTTAGGAGGACACTGTTATAAATGGTTTAAAAAAAAAAAATACAGCCAAAGAGCTTCAAGCAGAACGTCAGAACAAGAATCATTCACAGAGAAACAATGGTAGTAGTAGTAGTAATAGTCACAACAGACACTGCGACTTATGAAATTTATATGATACGGCAGGGCATCTGGGAAGATCCCTATACCTGTTACCTCTCCAAATAACTCTGTGAGATAAATAATTGCACATAAGGAAACTGAGTCACTAGAGGTTAAGTAATTTTCCCAAGATCCAACAGTTAGTAGTCAATATAGCACATCCACCCAAATTTGTCAGACTCTACAGACCATTCTATATATATCTATATAAAATGGCTTTTGCAGTGTGCTTTTATAGACCCTGGCATAGGCCTCAGGGCTTGTTATTTCTTGCAAACAACTTCCATGCCAAGTGATTTAGAACTGACTTTTCTAGAAGCAAAGCCTGAGACTGGGATTCCAGTGAAAGTATTTACTAAGATTATACTCATAGGAAAAGGTATGAATGGGATATTCCAAATTCATTCTCTCCCTCTCTCCCCCTCCCTCACTCTCCTCCCCACACACAGACACACATACATAACACAAAGCTTTGCCTCCAAACTATATTTTTAGGAAAGAGAAGTCTGCATCATTCAAGATCATATATCCACCTCTGGTTTCATGAAATCTGGTCAACAGGACAGGATCATATAACAAACACGTTGATACCAACACTTAAGGGTTAATTTTCAGTAAAGATGACCAAACATCTGAAAAAAGTTATTCTTCACATTTAGCCTAAAATATCTATAATACATAGAAGATTTAGCTACTGGCATAATAGATATACAAACTTTGAATAGCTTTAATATGCTTTGTATTACTTAACCACCAGAATAGCCCCGCAAAGTAGACATTATTTTCCTAGTTTCACAAGTGAGTAAAGAGCACAAAGGGCCAAATAATGTGCCTCAGGTCACAGAGCTGCAGCAGCAAAGTCACATATCAAGTGCTTTTTACCACACCAAGCATCCTCGCATGCCAACCGCCTCAATAGATGCAGTATTTCCAGGGGAACTGCAGTGGGAGTGTGAGAGTGTGTGTTCCTTTTATGATTCTACCCGGCCTTCCTCCTACATTGAAACAGGGTCAAGGAGGCCAGCTCTGGCCACAGCAGGCTCCTTTTAAGGAGTAGCACCGGGGTGCCCTGGAAACCATTCATCTTCCCGCCCACACCGGGAGACCATCGAGAGCCTGCCACTCTCACTGCCAGGCTATTTAGATAAATATCTCACAGATAATATCTTCTCTCTCTTTCCTACTTGCATCTCCCATCTTTTTCCCTCTTCAATTTCCAAAGAATTAATCTTAGATTAGGGCAAGAATTTTTAGACTAGAAAGAATTTCCAGGGACTCATTTAAAGTCTAAACAACTCTCAGAAAATTCAATTTCACTACCACACATGGAGCACCTGTTACAGGCCAAGTAACAGAGTAAGATTTGAAGATGAAAAGGATGAGGCTATAATATTGAGAAACGTGAAGGACTTATTTAAAAAAAAAAAAAAAAAACAAAAAAAAACCTTTGTAAACAAGAGCACAACTATTTTTCAAATATCTAGGAGCTACCATAGACTTACTATGTTCCTATTACTGTGCTCTGCTTTAAAAATGTTTTCTTATCTGATCCATTTAACAAGGTGAGTTTTATTCTCACTCTTTTACTAATGAAATATTGAAACTCAAGGCAATGTGGCTAAAACAAGAGTTTCATGTGCCAAACATGCATTTTTCTGACTCCTTTCAATAACTTTTTTATCTGTTCTACAGCTCGGGGAACTATAATGAAATATTGAACAGAAGATTATAGTAAAACACAGTAAAATGCCACACAAGACAAAGAGATGTATAAAATATCACATCCGAATGTGGAATTGTGAATTCTATTTTGTACCATGCTCTCTGTAATAGGATTGTCAGGGGTTGGTGTCTTCAGGCAAGACTCCAATACAAGTCACAGGTCACACTTTCATCTGTTTCTAGTAGGCTACAGCTGTGTACTCCGGGGAAGTGGGAAACAGGTGGCTAGAGTCAAACAAGAGATCACTGGGGAGGCAGAGGATGAAGCTGCCAAGAATCAGTCAGACAAACATGGAAGGTCACTATCCTAGTAAATGACGAGAAAGGGAAATGAGAATAAACAAGCAGGCAGGCCAATTCAGCACATTAGAAAGTGATACAGCAAATTAAAAGCTTGAACTCTGAGTTCATACCATTCCAGTTCACCTCCTCTATCGCCGTTTGCTCCCTATAAGGTATATTTTAGATATTTACCATTACAGCTTCAGTTCCACCATCTGTACTGTGTGTACCACTTTACTTTGTGTATATGTGTGCGAGCAATCGTCTGTAAATCACTGTGTCTAGCATTAGATAAGCATTCAAACCTTATTATCTATAATTCACGGAATAACGCGGCAAATTTATCTTATCTCTTGTCTCTATTAAGTTTGAGTCCTACCTGCCTCGCCGTCTGTTGAAGGGCCTGGCTTCAGTATCCTGTAGGTGTCAGGAGACCTGGAGAATGAGGAAGGGGCACACACATAGCATATTGTACATGCATTTCTCACTTTAACCCCAACAAACATGCATGGAGATAAATGAGGCAGTCACCTGCAAAATGGGATCATTTGCCTTGCTTTCTTCCTTTTCATAATGCTGCTTTCCTGACGTTGGGCATGTGCACCTCCTAAGGACAGGAGAGACTTGGTTTTTGGCAAGGCCTTTGGAGACTGAAAGCTGTCACAGAGCTCTAAACCAGGCTGTGGGGTCAGTCTCAGATGGACGTTGATGTATTCGGCAATTAGCTCACCCGAGCATACAATGTGTAAAAGGAGAAAATTTCTGTCAGTCTTAAAAACTTCATAGGACGCTAAAGGCGCCTCTGTCTCACCTCTGTCCAAGCGGCAGTGAATTTCAGCGGGATTAATGGCTGAGCTTGCTTGAGTTGGCATCCTGGTAGGGCTATTTAAAGTTGTATGTTAACAACTTTCACCTGATAGCCTCCTCCCAGACGAGCTCCCAATGAAGCGCCTCCAAGGTGGTGGTGAAGCTTTGAAGGTCTCCTTAAAGGTACTACATTGCCTAAGGGTAGAGTTCTCAAAGAGGCCTAGGCTCCCTGGGTAGTGGTGGAAAATATGGAATGAAAGAATGAATAAATAAATAAGAGCTTAAAGGTTGTATATATAGAAAAAGCTAATGTTTTAATTACTAATTAGAGGTAAAACAGATATTTTCACTATTACAACAAGTGTTATCAGTATTGGAATTTTGGCTCAGACTATGAGTACACAGGTTAAAATGTTAAAAGTCTGTTCTTTGGGCTGGTGTTCTGTCAACTCACTGCGGACCCTCTGGTTATCTCCTGCTGAATCAGCTCTGACAGGCAGTGATAAATGTCTTTGATTAATAAAACATTAGGAATCAAATTAAATATTACTGAATACATGGCTTGTCTTTGGCAGACAAGATCTTTCAGTATATGCAGGCTTTTC
The DNA here is from genome assembly GCF_033118175.1 of Dama dama. NCBI lineage: Eukaryota > Metazoa > Chordata > Mammalia > Artiodactyla > Cervidae > Dama > Dama dama. Next base: position 36,659,960 of record NC_083684.1, read on the forward strand.
ATGGCTGGGAAATAGTAACAGTTAATAATAAAAGTTTTACTGGTCACCTATCCTGTCATAGGCACTGTTCTAAGTACTTCATTAAGTATTAACTTATAAATCCTCATAATAAACCTATAAAATAGGTATAGTGTTTATTTCCATTTTACAGATAAGAGAAGTTTTAGTACTTTGCCCAATAATTTGCAGAATGAGGCTCAAGATCCTGTCCTCTTATCCACTATATTTTAAAATATGATAATAATAACAATAGTGATAATATCTTCAGTCAGTCAGTTTAGTTGCTCAGTCATGTCCAACTCTTCGCGACCCCATGGACTGCAACACACCAGGCTTCCCTGTCCATCACCAACTTCCAGAGCTTGCTCAAACTCGTTTCCATCAAGTCGGTGATGCCATCCAACCGTCTCATCCTCTGTTGTCCCCTTCTCCTCCTGCCTTCAATCTTTCCCAGCATCAGGATCTTTTCCAAAGAATCAGTTCTTTGCATCAGGTGACCAAGTTATTGGAGTTTTCTTATCCTTATCCATCAGAGGGCTGGGCAGAATGAAAACCACAATCACAGAAAACTAATCAAACTGATCACGTGGATCACTGCTGCTAAGGCACTTCAGTCGTGTCTGACTCTGTGCGACCCCATAGACGGCAGCCCACCAGGCTCCCTGGTCCCTGGACCACAGCCTTGTCTGAATCAATGAAACTATGAACTATGCCGTGCAGGGCCACCCAATACATACGGGTCATGGTAGACAATTCTGACAAACTGTGGTCCACTGGAGAAGGGAATGGCAAACCACTTTAGTATTCTTGCCTTGAGAACCCCATGAACAATGATAATATCTTCAGTACTGAATAATGGGGCTTCCCTGGTGGCTCAGATGGTAAAGAATCTGACTGCAATGCTGGAGAACCAGGTTCGATCCCTGGGTGGGGAAGATCCCCTGGAGAAAGGAATGGCAACCCACTCCAGTATTCTTGCCTGGGGAATTCCATGGACAGAAGAGCCTGGTGGGCTACAGTCCATGGAGTCACAAAAGAATCAGCCATGACTGAGAGACTAATAATTTCTTTCACTTTCTTAAACAGTGGTCCTGATCCCTGGAACCTGTAAATGTCTTGAGATGAGGAGATTGTCCTTGATTATCTGAAAGACCCTAGATCCAATCACAAGTGACCTTTTCAGAGAGGAAGAGAAGGATTATACACATAAAAGAGGAGAAGGCAGGGAGCAGATGGAGGCAGAGTCTGTAGTGACTGGGCCACAAACAAAGAAATGCCATCAGCCACCGGAAACTGGAAGCAAGCGATGGATTCTTTCTCCAGAGCCTCTGGATAGCATGTGACCCTGCCAACACCTGACACACCCTGACGTAGCCCCAGTGAAACTGATGTTGAACTTCTAGCCTCCAGAATGGGGATGAAATAAGTTTCAATTGTTTTAAGCCACCAAGTTTGTGGCAATTTGCTGTAGCAGCCACAGGAAACCAATAGAGGTTGTGAGAGTTAATTAACTCAGAACTTATCAAACACTTCATTTTATTTAAAGTTTAGGGGAAACATTTTGACTAGGGTCCCTACATAGCAACTTCTGGGAGTAGGAACCAGATTTGTTGACTCCTAACCCAATATTTTCAGCTCAGATGGAGCATCTCCTATCTTCCAACTAGAATCTCCCCCTGATTAATCCATCAAAGCCTCCTGCTCCAAGGAGCTCTTTCTGCATTACAGTAATTGTAGTCTTGGAGAGCAGCACTTCTTTCTTGCTACATCTCATTTGAGACCCTCACACAGAATATCTGGTTTAGATACCTTTCTGGCTTTTGAAAGAAAATGGCTTTTTAAAGGGCAAGAATGCAATTCTTCCATGTTGAAAAATGTCCATAATTACTACCTTCCATGATTTTTGTATTGAAAGGTGTAATATATGTAAAGTGCCAATCTTAAGTATGGTCCATTTGATTTTTAAAATTTTATTGATTTCCTTATCAAATTATTAGCATTCTTTGGAGAGGTTAAATAGCTAAATTTTCCTAAAGGACATTATTTTATCATTTAGACTACTCTTTGTATTTAAATACATCAGACATCCCTGGAAAGGCAGAATGTTGTACAAGAACAGAGGGTTTCAAGTGGAAATTTTTTCTTTCATAGGATATGTTGCTTAAAGGATAGTATTAGACAAGATCTGTACTCTTTGATCCTTGGTTTCCTCATCTTTAGGTTATAGATAATTGCCTTTGGTCTCCAACAAAGTTGTGTGTGTGTGTGTGTATGTGTGTGTGTATGTGAAAAATGAAAATGGATCTTGCATACTTTATTTTTTTAATGTGAAGAATTCTATATATGAATGAAGGATTATAACTGAGCTGATTTTCATTCTTCATGACCTCATTTGATGCCTCTTTGGTGAAACGTCCACAATCCTTCAAAATAGGTTAAGCTTCTTTCTGTTCCATGTTTCACAAAGCTTATCTCATGTCCCTGTAATAGTACTTGCATTGGCTGGGCAATGGGTTTCTTTTTCAAGTCAGGCTCTCCTGCAACTTCCCTGACCCGCATGGGTCATTTAAGCCAGCCAGGACCATCCATTTTCTAACAATGCAATCAAACAGTAATGCATGACAACCCATTTTCAGTGTTGACATCCAGAGAGATCCATGAAAGTCAAACTCTAACATCATCTCCCCAACCGTCTGCTCTGCTGAATAGCATTTAGAGTTGATTTCTGACTCAATTAATCTCCCTAAATATCTCTTTACCTGATTTACTAGGTACCACTTCCCCATTTTGATCTAGTTCCTTGTCTTAACTATGGTTTAAATTTTAGTCTTAACCTAATGGCTTCTTAGCTTAGAAGTAAATGCTTATAGCAGTCATACCTGGGCCCAGGATTCTCAGAGGAGTACAATTAAGGGGAGCCCTTCATAAGAAATTCACACATTGGCCAGCTATAAAACCAGAGAGCCTGCATATGATCCCCTCAAGGTTAGAGATATATCTCCCTATCCCCTTTTAACCCTTTCATTAGGACTGTGCTATATTCAGTACATGATCACTAAATATATGATGAGATTCGACCTTAGTAATAATGAAGTTAAGCACCAAGCTCTGGTGATCTCATTAAGATCTCATCTTACTATAAAGGCCTGTACTAACTCCATTTCAGTAAAGGCATGATGAGTACCTAGCTGTATGCTAGACAATGGAAGGCCTGAACAAGACATTCTGGAGATGCTCACAAGAGAGTGCTGGAGACAGAGGAGTAAACAGAATACGACAATATAGCCCATTCAGAAGGTTATTTTAAGGGGTAAATTCTCAGATGCCAGAGGAATAGAGAAAGAACCTACAAAAAACTAGGAGGAGTGCAGGGGTAGATTCTGAAGCACATGACTCATGAGGGAAGACTGGGATGTAGACAGATGGAGAGAGAGAGAAAGCAATACTCAGTGTTGCTCCTATTTCTCTTTCCTTTCCACACCATTCCAGGCATACTGAGCACCCTGCAGTGTTTTAAATGATTTTCTTATCATCCCCTCACTTCTCTCTACCTTCATTTAGCTTATGTGTCTTCATTTGTAAAATCCTCCTTGTAGTTAGATAGCTTAAGTAATAAAGAAACTATATCACAGTAAAACTGGTTATAAAATCAAATGGGTTTTATATGAGGCCTGTAACAAAAGCTATGGGTTACTGTTGAAAACCGTTTAAAGTGTGATCTTTGTGCTCACTAACTTTTATTCAAAAGACACGATTGGATGTTTGGTGTGAAAATTGGTAGGATCATACCATTCAGTGACTACAAAAGCTCCGTTCCTTGGTATTTAAATCCAAGTCCCAAGTAATTTGTGACATTACATTTTATGCCCTGCTCTTATGAATGGAAATAGAGTGTTTTAAAAGGATTATTAAAGGTTTCAAAATACAGTCATGTTAGCACTGAGTAACAAAGCTATTTAAAAGAACTCAGGACTGTTGCCATAGAGGTTGAAATGGGTCAAAAGGTCCAGGGTAACTACTGAGTTCATCTATATGCAAATGCTTTCCTAGAAGTGTGACTCTTCAGCTTTGATTTTTTAATAACAGCTGGAGGAGAGTCTAGTCCAAGTAATACTATTCTTTGAAATCTTAATCATAATACATCTAGAAAAATACCATATAAACTTCAAATTAGGAGTTATATAAACAATGTGAAAAGCAAATTCTCAAATTTGTGTAGGGTTTTTTAGCTTACTCAGTGTTAGTTATCTACTATAAAGAGAAAAATAGCAGAACATTAATCGTGGTTTTTTTTTGTTTTGTTTTGTTTTTTTGCCTATTGCCTCACTTTGTTTATTGTAGTTATGGTGTAACAACTTTGGAAATTAAATATTATCATTATAGTTTAAAGATGAAGACTGGCTCAGTTGATCCAATATGCCAAATTAACTGCTTAGTATCGGGACAAGCCAGATGAAAAGCCATGCTACCTAGCCTCAAATAACAAGGTTTTTCTTCCTTTCATCTGTCTAAAAATGGTAGCAAGAAACTGAAGCAAAAAGAAAGCAAGGCATATGAATGAACAGATCTGAATTTTACTGGTCCTGAGCAACTCCAAGGACAAACAAATCAGACTGAGGTCACAACACTCTGAGTTGAAGAAATGCAGGGTAGAAACTCACTTGTCCATCGAGAACTTGTCCTGCTTTGGTAAATGGTGATCAGCAGACAAAAGGGGAAAGTGACTAAATCATTGGCAAGTGAGTGTGTCAAAGGAGGTAAACCTAGTGATGCAGAACTCCATGGAGTGAGTTTGGGGTGGGACATGGTAATGTCTGACCCCTCCCTTCCTGTGGAGCTAGTTTGACCCTTTTCCTATCACATGTGCCTGTGTGTGCTAAGTCGCTTCAGCCCTGTTCAACTCTTCTGCAACCCCATGGACTGTAGCCTGCCAGGCTCCTCTGTCCCTGGGATTCTCCAGGCAAGAATCCTGGAGTAGGGTGCCATTTCCTTCTCCAGGATGTTCCTGACCCAAGGATCAGATCTTTGTCTCTGGCTTCTTCATTGCAAGTGGATTCTTTACCACCAAGCCATCAGGGAAGCCCTCCCATCACATAGCTCTCAATTTTTACAGGACAGTCATTCTCACTTCTTTGTAAGTAAGACTTTTGCTCTTGCTTTCTGAACTCTCTCTTACTGTCAGGAGCTAAGCTGAATTATATCAGCATCTCCTTTTCAGATTGCAGGACAAAGTTAATCAGTCAACTTTTGCTTCCATTCATCTTGGTCCATCTTGATCACTGAAAGTAGACTAAGAAACAATCATAAAAATAACAATATTCTCAATTACTTCGTTTCTGGTGTCCCAGGTTTTCTACTAAGCTCAGCTTAAACATATGAACATTGTTAGTGTTATTTTCATCTAGATTAGAAAACTAAACATCTAAACTAAAGATATACAGTCGGTTATTGGCTTAGTTTGGGCTTTCCTGGTGGCTCAGAGTAAAGAACAGCCTGCAAAGTTTGATTCCTGGACCAGGAAGATTTCCTGGAGAAGGGAATGGCTACCCATTCCAGTATTCTTGCCTGGAGAATTCCATGGACAGAGGAGCCTGGCGTGCTACAGTTCCAGGGTCACAATGAGTCGGACATGACTGAGTGACTAACACGTATTGGCTTCAGTTCAGTTCAGTTTAGTTGCTCAGCAATGTCCAACTCTGCTACCCCAGAAATGCAGCACGCCAGGCCTCTCTGTCCATCGCTAACTCCTGGAGTGTACTCAAACTCATATCCACTGAGTCGGTTCTGCCATCCAACCATCTCATCCTCTTCCGACCCCTTCTCCTCCTGCCTTCAATCCTTCCCAGCGTCAGGGTCTTTTCAAATTAGTCAGTCCTTTGCATCAGGTGGCCAAAGTATTGGAGTTTCAGCTTCAGCATCAATCCTTCCAATGAACATTCAGGACTGATTTCCTTTAGGATGCACTGGTTTGATCTCCTTGCAGTTCAAGGGACTCTCAAGAGTCTTCTCCAACACCACAGTTCAAAAGCGTCAATTCTTTGGTGCTCAGCTTTCTTTATAGTCCAACTCTCACATCCGTACACGACCACTGGAAAAACCATAACCTTGACTAGATGGATCTTTTTTGGCAAAGTGATGTCTCTGCTTTTTAATATGCTGTCTAGGTTGGTCATAAATCCAAGGAGCAAGCATCTTTTAACTTCATGGCTACAGTCACCATCTGCAGTGATTTTGGAGACTGAAAAAATTAAGTCTGGCACCATTTCCACTGTTGCCCCATCTATTTGCTATGAAATGATGGGACCAGGATGCCATGTTTTCCGAATGTTGAATTTTAAGCCAACTTTTTCACTCTCCTCTTTCACTTTCATCAAGAGGCTCTTTAGTTCTTCTTCACTTTCTGCCATAAGGGTGGTGTCATCTGCTTATCTGAGATTATTGATATTTTTCCTGGCAGTCTTGATTCCAGTTTGTTCTTCATCCAGCCCAGCATTTCTCATGATGAACTCTGCATATAAGTTAAATAAGCAGGGTGACAATATACAGCCTTGACATACTCCTTTCCCTATTTGGAACCAGTCTGTTGTTCCATGTCCAGTTCTAATTGTTGTTTCCTGACCTACACACAGATTTCTTAGGGGGCAGGTCAGGTGGTCTGGTATTCTCATCTCTTTAAGAATTTTCCAGAGTTTATTGTGGTCCACACAGTCAAAGGCTTTGGCATAGTCAATCAGGAAGAAATATATGTTTTTCTGGAACTCTCTTACACAGTAAACCTCCATAAATAGCATTCTTGTTCAAAGTTTTACTAGACTGCCTGGTAACAAGTAAAGGTGACCAGTATTTGCCAGATGCTGGCTCAGCCAGTAAAGAACTGCCTGCAAGACAGAAGACCCCGGGTTGATCCCTGGGTCAGGAAGATCCTCTGGAGAAGAGAATGGCAACCCATTCCACTATTCTTGCCTGGAGAATTCAATGGACAGAGGAGCCTGGTGGGCTACAGTCCATGGGGTTACAAAGAGTTTGACATGACTGCGCAACTAACAGTAAGAAACATTTACTATTTAAACAAATAATTGAGCAGGTGGGGAAAAAAAGACTAGGTGGATAAATGGATTGAAATATCTTGATCATTTTTTCTCCCCCTTAGTTCTTCTAGATTTTTAATCTTTTCTGACTTATGGACATCCTCTGCTCTCTGGGTTAAGAATTATAATACTTTTGAATCTTTCAATTATTTGCCCTTTCTCATGCTTGTAATTGATTCTGATTCTCTAGATCCATCTAGTAATCAGAGTAAAAATAAAAAACTGGTAGGGAATCTTATTTCCACCACAGCAAACGTAACACCATCATTGTGCATGCTCAGTCACTTTAGTCATGCCCAACTCTTTGCAGTCCCTTGCACTGTAGTCTGCCTGCTTCCTCTGTTCATGGAATTCTCCAGGCAAGAATACTGCAGTGGTTTGCCAAGCCTTTCTCCAGGGGGTCTTCCCTACCCAGGGATGAAACCCGCATCTCTTGAGTCTACTGCACTGAAGGCAGATTCTTTACCACTGAGCCACCAGGGAAAGCCAGTGTTAGGTAATATATAACAATATCTTTCCATGAATTAAACATCAGATATATGTTGAGTCCCTATTCATATGCCAAGAACTCTTACAAATAAACAGATGAAAAAGTACAGTTGCAATTGGAAAAACAAAAGTTTTTTCCCCCCAGCATTTTTGTCATTGTCAAAATGAAATTTAAAATCTAAATGTATATCAACAGATGGACACACTGAATTGTGATACATTTATGACACTGATCGCCATGTATCCACAAGGACAGTGACTGAGATAGCTTTATATGCTCACAGGGATAGCCCTGCAAAGTGTATTGCTAAACAGTAAGGAAATGGCACACAAAACAATATGCAAAATACACCCTTATTAACAGAAAACAAAAGCTAAAGGCCAAATCCCATACAGCTACACAAAATGGATTGTGATGGGATGCACACAAGCTGTTACAGGTGGTTCCCCTTGAGAAAAGTAGGAAATTTTTAAGGAATTATTTGAGGCTTTCATATCATGTACTCCCTATTTATGCATTTTATGATTAAACAAACAAATAAAAGTGTTACATTTCAGGATTTCACATTTTATAGGAATGAAATGGCATATGAGCAAAAAATCACATTATAGGTATATATTCTGTACAGAAAAATTCCTGTGTTCATATTCATAACACACTCTTCTTATTTATGAAATATGCTTGTGGAATAAAAACAATTATGATAACAAGTAAATTAATTTGGTGCATAACTTGGCCATCAAAGCTGAGTCTTTAATTTGTTAAAGAAAATGCCAAAAATGATCAAGTTCCCATTCTTTCACTTTATATGTGTGAAAAATTAGGTTCAGATAAGGAAGGCTGCCTAACCAAATCACACAGCACATTACCAGCAGAACCTAGGGATATATATGAGTTGGAATCCATATTCAGATTGATTACACGGGAGCTTATTTTGATTCTAAAATCTAAGAGAACAAATAGAATTTGATGTGCGATATGTTAAGAGAATTAGCTATCTTACTGTTTCCAGTGTTGGTTTGTTTTCAGAATACAAAGCAGGCAGATGATGCTTAACAATTAGAAAACACTGAGGTGTCAGCAAGCTTTGCTCTCAGCATTAGGATATTAGCAGAATCCCATTCCTCCCCTCTCCTTTGATCTCAGACTCGCAATCTGAAAGCCAAAGGAATGATAAATGGCCATGAAAAGCAGACAAAGATTCCTTTTGTTTGTCTCTCAGAATAGGAAGATGGTCAAATTGATCAGTCATCAAGGTATAATGATCTGAAGTAAATACCAGCCTCTTTGATGTGGCTTAGGATGCCAGCACCATGGAAAGAGACCATTCTTCTGACTTTCACATAATTTAATGATTATGTCTGTTTGTAAATGAGCTTCCTTAATTGCTAACTGGTAATTTGGCATTAGGACTGGAGTGCAGGATCCCTCACCCTGCACAAGGAAGAAAAGATTGAACTGAGAGGGATAAATGGGAAGAGAGGCCTCCAAATTAGCAGTAATTGGAGCAGAGAGCAGGTGATGAAAAAAAGGTACAGAAATTACTCCACCTTCCCACAAAGAAATGACACTGATTCATCTGAGTGAAGCTGCAGCCAGGATCTTTGACAGGTGTGGATTTGTTTCTAGAAAACACCAAGCAAAGACTATATAGCCTAGGGGATGTTTCCATTTATAAAAAAGATAAAACTTGAAAGGACTTAGCCATCCTGATCCTGGGGAAATATTAAACAGAAAATACTGGGTCAACTGAATTGACTGGTGAAGGGCATTGGAAAAGGTCAAGAAATGTGAAAGATGAATTAATGTACTGGAATAATATACATGCAAATATTGTTTGGGGACCTGTCATTTTTATTTACTTTCTGTGCTACACTGAGCAAATTAGTTAAGTTTCCAGAACCCATTTTCTTACTTACGCTGAAAAAGACACTGATGAGTTTGTGCGTGCATGCACAGTTGTGTCTGACTCTTTCCGACCCATAGACTGTAGCCTACCAGGCTCTTCTGCCCGTGGGATTTTCTGGGCAAGAATACTGGAATGGGATGACATTTCCTAATCCAGGAGGATCTTCCTGACCCAGGGGTTGAACCTGTGACTCCTGCCTCTCCTGTACTGGCAGGTGGTTTCTTTACCACTGAGCTACCTCGGAGGCCCTGACAATGAGATCACAACTATACTTTTGTGACAATTAAAAGAGTTTATGAAAGTGGTACTTTCCAGAAAAAAGTACTAAGTGACTGTTAGGCCCTACCCTTACTTGCTGTCTTTTAACTGGAAATGAGATAGAATTTATAGTGTCAACATTTTACCAAGTCGTAAAGGTCAATTGATAATTTTCCATTATTCATAAGGGCTTCCCAAGTAGCACTAGTGCTAAAGAACTCACTTGCTAACGCAGGAGACATTAGGGGCGTGGATTTGGCCCCTGGGTCAGGAGGATCCCCTGAAGGAGGATCTAGCAACCACTCCAGTATTCTTGCCTGGAGAATCCCCATAAACAGAGGAGCCTGGCGGGCTACAGTCCATAGGATCCCAAAGAGTTGGACACGACTGAAGCGACTTACCATGCACACAGACATTAACCACAAACACTTTTCTAGGGAATTTCTCTTTCTTCAAAATATGATAAGCCTCAAGTGACTCATGTAATATCTTATATTTAGATATGCAAAACCTCAATGAGCATGATTATTTAAGACTTTTACAACTTTTTATATACATACCATCAGATCCTTATCTCTGGCCCTATCATATTCTCACTATTAATTGAACATTTTCAAATTTAGATATCTTACTGGTAATTCATACACCAACTGAAATTACATTTTTGTTCTAACCATTATCAAAAATTCTCCCATGATAGTCTTTGTTTTGCTTATACATTTATCCTTTGATTAATGAACTCAAAATAATTTTATAAGTATTCACCCTGTGCCAAGAAATGGGCAAGGCACAAAACCAGGTATGTCTCCTACATTCAGCATGCTTACTCTCTAGAAGGAAAGTATAAATGAATATCTGAAATGACCATAGAAGGAAAACTGTATTTAAATCTGTGATATAAAGTTACAAGATACCAAGAGGGTATTTGGTTGGGAGAATTCCTCCAGTGGTATTCAGGGTGACTTCCTTGAGTAAAGGACGCATGTATGATGAATAACGTATATATGTATGTGATGGTGGTGGTGGTGGTGATGATGATGTCACCCTAGACAGAAGGTTACAGTTATGCAAAAGTTCTGTAACTAGAGGTAATATAGCATATTCAAGTGCAAGATGGATGAACATGTTCAGAAAGCAAACTGTTAAAAGGATTATGGTAGGACATGAAGTGGGAGACATGAGACATATCAAACTCTCTGAGAACCATTTTCCTCCTTAGCCTTAGGTAACTTTCACAGGGACCTTGACCACTTCCTTTCCCTTATTCCCCGGGCCCTGTTACCACAATCTGTATAACATGCCTATGATGAGTCTCTGAAACCTTACTGCTTCTCTCCATTCATGTTGTTACTTCCTCAAACATTTGCCTCAACCTGGAAATAATTGGAGCAAAGATCCAGTGATGATGTGTAGTTATAGCTGGTCTCCTTCCCTTCAGCCAACCCCCTGCTCCCCTAGAGATTTAATAAAGGTAGATTTTCAGGTGTGTTATTAGCAGCATTGCTTATGGTAAAAACAATCTCTGATTATTAAATTGTGTCTGGCTTGTGATGTCTTTGGATGGCTGAAAATATTTTGCTTTGGAACCATAGCTTTGAAATTCTACACAAAAGAGACTCTTTTAACTGGTATTTCCCATGTAGAGATCCTAAAAGCTAACTTCATAGACACTGAAGTGGTTAATAGATACTGGCTCATGTTGGAAATGACACTTTGAAACTAGGCTGGATCACATGCATACAGGTATGCATTCTTCCATTACCTGAGCTTTCCCCTGCTGGAGGTAAGGGGAGCTGGCCAAAAATACTTGCTGGTTAACTATGTGAAGAGGTCCACTTCTATAAGGGCATGCTGAAGGCTGGTGTGTGGTGCTTTGTTGCTTAAATCTGAGTGGTTGCAACGAGGTATGTCCTCTGACAGTCTTGTAAATATTAATATTTATTTGAAGCTGAATAGAAGAGCTCCTGGTGGGTATTGTCCTTGGCAGTAATATGTATGCCTTCTCAAACTGTGTGTAATTTTATGCCCTCATGTCTTTGCTCAGTGTTTCTTCTTCATAGAAGTATATCCCCACCCTTCTCCTCCAGATAAACTACAGTCCATCCTCCAAGGCTCATCTTAAAAGGTTCTTTAACTCATTATATAGTGCTTCTTTATGGTGTTCACATTCTTACTTCAGAACTTACCGAGTTCCAGTCACCTTGAAATATCTGTCTTTTCTCTTGGGGAACAGTGTGTTCATGCATTTTTGCATATCCAGAGCTGTGAACAATTCATGGAACAGAAAAAAAAAATGAGCATTTGTTCATTAAATCTCAGGGACAAAGCACAATGTCTTGAGATCAGGTTATAACACTTCTTCAGGAGTTAGGCAATAGCTTCTTTATCAAGGGAATATTTTCCTAAAACTCTTTACGTGCCTCACCCCCTGGGATTTAGTCTCTGTCTTTAATGATTCATATTACTTTCAATTTTGTGTGGTTATATTATTATCATGATTATCCTTAAAGAAATTATTATACCTAATTTTGTCCTCTCAGAATATCACACCCTTGAGAGAATGAGCCATATCTTACTCTTAACATGTTTTAAGACACCTAAATTGAGAAGTGAATTCTAAGGAACATGCAGTGGAAAAAGTCTTTTAAAATACATGAAGCTACCATTTTAAAATTTAATGATTTAGATTACTGTTGGAAAGGAATTTGCTTATGCAAGTTGTTTCAATGGGTCTGTTTTTGCTAACTTTAAAGGAACACATTTTGCTTTGTTCTATAATCATTATTTCCATTTAAGTGTGTGTAGTGGACAAATGACTTTTATAAGCGTGATGTCATCTGATCCAAGGGGCTTCCCAGATGGTGCTAGTGGTAAAGAACCCACCTGCCAATGCAGGGAAATTAAAAAATATGTGTTTGATCCCAAGATTGGGAAGATCCCCTGGAGGAGGGCATGGCAACCCACTCCAGTATTCTTGCCTGGAGAATCCCATGGGCAGAGGAACCTGGAGGGCTAAAGTCCATAAGGTTGCAAAGCGTTAGACATGACTGAAGCAACTTAGCATGCATGCATGCATCTCATCCAGATACTAGTATTTTATAAACACAAGAAGTTGTGGAATAAAGCGAAGGGACTGGTTTGGAGCCACGAAAAAATGTCTAGCTCTGATTCTCTGATTTCCTTCTGACTTTTCAATTTTTCCTTTAAAATTATACTAGTAAGCTAATGTTATATATACTTTAAATAGTCCGAGAGGGACGAATCTCCTATATACTAACATTTGCTCGCCAGGATCAATCCCTCCCTACTTCCAATACAATGAAGTGTAATCATTTTAATCTTCCATTTAAACCCTTCTATGATCTGACTTTATTTATTATTATTATCATTATTACCATCATCATCATCATTTTAGCTTTTACCTTTCTCTTTTGTTAATTTCCTTATTAAGTCTTGTGATGTTTCTAGACTCATTTTAAAGTTCTACCTGGCATGAAACTAGGATAGCATCATTTTGCAGTAAATGTCTTCTGAATTAATCAACCCAAACTGGTTACCCTCTTCTCAAAGTCCCAGCTAACATTCTCCCACAGATAACACCCAGGTCTCTGAGTGTACACATGCGTGCGTGTGTGTGCTCAGTCTCTCAATCACGTCTGACTCTTTGTGACCCCATGCACTGTAGCCCACCAGGCTCCTCTGTCCATGGAATTCTCCAGGCAAAAACACTGGAGCAGGTTGCCATTTCCTCTTCCAAGGGATCTTCCAGACCCAGGAAATGAACCCATGTATCTTGTGGCTCCTGCATTGGCTGGGAGATTCTTTACCACTGAGTCACCTTGGAAGTCCCAGAGTACGCACACCTCTTCCATATTTCCTTATTTCTGAGGTCTCTAGGTATTTTAGGACAAAGCCTTGAAGAAATCAGCTGTTCTTGACTATTTGACTAGCTTTGACTAATAGGATGTTAGCCAAAGTGATGCAAGCAGAGGCCATATACATACTAATACAGCTTGACTGGGCTTTGCACATTAGTGACCAGATATGAAAAAATTACATCCCAAGCATTTCCTGGCCCTGGATTCTGGGTCCCAGAACAACCACTCACGGAGCACATCTAAACCCAATCCAGAGCCTAAAGCCATGCTCAACTGCATTTGCCACCTGGAGTAAATCCATCCAGCTGAGATCCAAACAGGCTTAGCCAAATCACAGTTGACTTGAACCTCCCTGAGAAGAAGTGCTTATTGTTGTAAGCCACAGAGTTCTGGGATCATTTGCTATGTCAACTGTGCAGTAGCTATCAGGTATACCACTGGTACCCAGCAGCATCGATAACAACAGTAACAGATCGCCAAGTGCTTACTATATTTTGTCTCATTTGATCTTCTCATAATTGTAGAATGTCTCATTATCCTCAGACACAGAGAGTTTAAATAACATGCTCAAATACAAAAATAATAAGTGATAAACCCATCCAGGTTCTTAAAGACCATAACAGACAGCCTTTTAAAATATCCAAAATTTGGCTTCCCAAGAAGACAGCGTAAGATGTTTTGAGGGCTTTGCAAGTATGTTTGATATTCTCTCTCTGTGAGTGGAATTCTGACCTAACCTGAGACTAAGAATACAGTGTAAAATGGTCAGTTCCAATCTCAGACACATGTAAAAATTACCCAGTGGTGGTAGTGGGGAGAGAGAAATAAATATCCATTCTAGACATTCTAAAGCAAACACTTTGGAGGTAGAGAAATATGGATATTTATTTGGAATATGCTTTTGAACTGTGGCATTGCAGAAGACTCTTGAGAGTCCCTTGGACAGCAAGGAGATCAAACCACTCAATCCTAAAGGAAATCAGTCCTGAATATTCATTGGAAGGACTGATGCTGAAGCTGAAACTCCATTACTTTGGCCACCTGATGGGAAGGGCTGACTCATTAGAAAAGGCCCTGATGCTGGGAAAGATTGAAGACAGGAGGAGAAGGGGACGACAGAGGATGAGATGGTTGAATGACATCCCTGACTCAATGGACATGAGTTTCAGCAAGCTCCAGGATATGGTGAAGGACAGGGACGCCTGGCATGCTGCAGTCTATGGAGTCACAAAGAGTCGGACACGACTGAGCAACTGAACAACAACAATAACAACAAAATGCTTTCCAGGCAATCTCAAAGGAGCTAGACCTGCATCTCTCTGAGGGACTCTTAGGCTAGGTAGGAATGATGTTTATTAACAGAATAAGCCTCTTTACATTCTCTTTCCTGAATGTCATGTTGTGTGAATCTCTATTTTTGGACCTTGGAGAAAATGTCACACCCAGTGTAAAAAAAAAGTTGGTCATCCCATTGTGTCCTATTCTGTGTGGACTGTAGCCCACCAGGTTCCTCTGTCCATGGAATTTTCTGGGCAAGAATACAGGAGTGGGTTGCCATTTCCTTCTCCTTAAAAGGAACTTGAGATTCCTCTTCTTCACTCTCTTAGCAGTATGACGTCATGAAAAGATTATGAAAAAAGCATGCCGTTAGAAGTAAAAGACTCATGTTCCAATCCTGGCTTTTCTATAAGCTCTATGACTTTGAACATAACACTTACATTTACTTTCTTCCTTTTCAAAAGTAGAAAGACTGTTAAATGTAATAGTCTTCATTAAGTAGAGCTGTTTAGAGGACTCACTGAGATGACATGTCCTAGAACACCCTGTCCAATGGCACAACTTGTGTGAGTGCTGAATACACACCAGGCACGGTACTCCCTTCTAAAGGGAATCGAGTTGCACAGAGAGTTTGTGACAGCAAGAAAACAAAGACTGTTTTAAATGATCAGGGTGCAAGAGTCCTGTGAACGGTGGATGCTAGGTTAGCACTTTCATTCAAGAGCACGAGCCAGGAGGCAGAGTCTATGTAAACATAGGATTATGCCTCAGGACGATACTGCCTTCACGGCTTGTGTTTAGTCCAGAAGAGAAAACAGGGTCCTGAATGGCTCAGATCCCTGGGACTTGCCAGAATCCCAAGTTCACAAAATGTTAAATTGTCTCCAGGTGGTGAATCTGATCTAGAATTTCTTCTTTATTTTCTCACTTTATTAAAAAATGTGATAATGGAATATGATCATTATATATTGTCTATGCCTGCCCACCTGCTGCCCATGCCTAATTGAGAGGAATACCTCCTTGATATTTTAAAAGACTATCAGATTTTTTTTTTTTTTTGGTTGCAGGGGGGGGGGGATCCTGTTTTCTGTAAATTTGTAAGGTAAATATATTGGACATTAGACAAGAAAAAATATATATAATTGTTTTCTCCCATCATATTCTCTTGTGCTTTCCAGATAAACAAAGCAAATTGTCAATTTACACTCCTCCTGGAAAACTGAAGCTTAAGTGATATGCTCTAGAAACTATAGGAAACATAGGTAGAAGACAGAGTGCTTGTGCTCTTAAAAACTTGCTGAATCATTGGGGAAGACTGTGTTCTTTGGGAAATTAGCATAAATATCAGGGTACAGAGCTTTATCTCGTTGATTTTCTAAGTTATCACCACATACCCCTCAGTTCAGAAGATAATATTCTGTGGTATAATTCTTAACACAGTAAAGCAGCTTCCCCTCCCCTCCCCCCAAGCCCTTACTCTGGTTTCAGAGTATTTAAAATTTTGCAAAGCCTCAGGAGGTTTGTTTAGATCACCAACAGACCTTTTGTTATGAGATAGAAGATCTCATGACACCACACACACCAACCTACCAACACCTTTGAATGGACACAGGGCCAACAGGAGTCCACTCCTTGATCCTTGTCTTCCCCCCCACCCCACCGCTTCTGTCTTGTTGTTGTTGTTGTTTTCAGTTGCTCAGTCATATCAGACTCCTTGCGACCCCATGGACTGCAGCACAACAAGGTGCCCTGTCCCTCACCATCTCCCGGAGCTTGCTCAAAGTCATGTCCGCTGAGTTGGTGATGCCATCCAACCATCTTGTCCTCTGTTGTCTCCTCCTCTTGCCTTCAATCCCTCCCAGCATCAGGGTCTTTTCCAACAAGTTGGCTCTTCACAACAGGTGGTCAAAGTATTGGGGTTTCAGCTTCAGCATCAGTCCTTCCAATGAATATCCAGGACTGATTTCCTTTAGGATGGACTGTTTGGATCTCCTTGCAGTCCAAGGGACTCTCAAGAGTCTTCTCCAACACCACAGTTCAAAAACATCAATTCTTCGGTGCTTAGCTTTCTTTATAGTCCAACTCTCACATCCATACATGACTACTGGAAAAATCGTAGCTAACTATAGGGACCTTTGTCGGCAAAGTGCCGTCTCTGCTTTTTAATATGCTGTCTAGGTTTTTCATACTGTTTATTCCCCCCCGCCTGTTTTTTTTTTTTTTCCCCCTTTTGAGTGGATGTAGATCTCTTTAGGTTCCTGGACACCAGAAAGGGCCAGGGTGAGCTAGCAGCTCTGGGTGTTCAAACCAGCAGTTCTAATCTGCTCCCACCCACCCCACCCCCTTCCTCCAACCACAAAGAGGCACTGGCCAAGGCTGAGACAATCAAGTAATCAAGGGGATATTCAGACAGACAGAAAGGAAAACAGCTCCAGCCCATCACCCACCTCTACAGAATACCCTGTTACTACTTCTCAGGAAGCATCTCAGATGAGGTTTCTAAGGACAAACCCTTTGAAGCAGGAACTAGAGAGATCATGAGTTGTAATCAGTAAAAAGAAATGAGTGGGACGCCAAGGCTGATTACTGGAAATTGGAATGTATGATGAACACAGGGCCAGAAGGAACATGAAAAATCAGAGAACTGGGTGGTGAACTGGGTTTAGGTATGTCCAATGCATGTCAGGGTCTGTTTTAGGGTCACTAAGTGGCAGGGTTTAGCACCTCATTCTTCACTATGATCAGATGTGCTTAATAGTTCCTCTGATGTGTAGATGCCTGGTTTGCCTGCATGGAGGTGAGTTTATATTTTTGCTTCACAACCTATAATGTACTTAGCATCATTAAGCCTAATGGAGAGCATGGCAACACATGGGGGAAGTATGTGAGTCTCAAAAGAAATACTTTGCCTTCTTCATAAAGATAATTTGGAAAGAAAAACAAAATGTTGCAGTACAGGCTATATATATTCTTATATTTGGTATGTAAATATCCTTACTTGAGCAGATTTGTTGCTGTTTAGTCACTAAGTTGTGCCTGACTCTTTGCCACCTTTGTCCATGGAATTCTCCAGGCAAAAATACTGGAGTGGGTTGCCATTTCCTTCTCCAGTGGATCGTCTCTACCCAGGGATCAAACCCACGTCTCCTGCTTTGGCAGGCAGATTCTTTATCACTCAGCCACGAGGGAAGCCTACTTTAGCCATCAGGTAACCTTAAATAGATGATGCAAACAAAGAAGAGCTCTCATCCTGGGAGAATCTGAACACAGCATGGCTCTACCTTATCTAGTTCAGGGAAAGAGAAAGGCTGCTGGTGGCAGGACTTTACTTTTGATGGTGGTGACAACGTGTTGGGAAGCATCTAACACTTAGAATCTTCTTTTATAAAAAAATCTCGGTCCCACTTATTTCATTTTGCCTTTCCAAAATATTACTCACTGCCATCACTACTGTGACCTGGTTTCCTTACTAGTAAAAGAAAAGGGCTCATTTGGTGATTTCTGAGATCAAAGGCTCAGTCTACCCTAGGCTTCATTCTTGGCGAAAAAAAAAAAAGCCCAGGGCTTTAAGAAAAAAGACTTAAATCTCCACTGGAATTATTTTTGCTTTGAGATGACAGGACTTCAGCTATGCCTTCAAAATATTCCCATTCTTTCATATAATCACATTTAATAATCATTAAAAAAATATTTTTTTTCTTTTCTTGCCTAATGTTCTGTGTCCTTCATTTTTCTCTGCACCTAATTTGATGGCAAAATAAAGCCAGGAATATAGCAATATTCATCCTCTAGCCATTGCATTAATTGATGTCTGGGAGTAAGGTGATGCTATCTAATGAGACTGAATCAAGTGATCAGCGCAAAATACTGATTTTCAAATACATTTTATCTAACCATTTGAGCTGCCTTGAAAATTGGCATAATTACACAGTCTGAGCCTCTAAGATATGGTAATTCTTGATTCAGATATTTCATTTCACAGGAGAGGGAATCAGAAGGCAAGGTTTGATGTGAGTGACTTCAGCACTTATTACCTATAACAGAGCATACTTTTCAAACACACACATGAAAGAAATGTAAATTATTAAATTACCTCAAGTGATTCTGAACAAGTAGACCCACTCTAACATCTTTACTACAAATGAAGCCTTTACTACTTTTCTTTCTTTTTCAGAAAAATAGTCTAATAATCAAAGAACTATGAATATTCAGTACAAACATGGGATTAGAAATTTTAAGGTGCTTATACAATGAGAGGAGAGAAATTAGATTTTTTTAATTCATTGGGTCACATTACATCCATTTAAGATTCCACAGCTGGCACTTCCTCCTCACAACAGAGGATTCATTATGAAGTAAAAGCAATTTTAGAAAGAATTTTACTGAATTATGGAAAGAAAATCACCACAGAATTACTGGTAGTTAAAAGCTGAAATAACATGTGTGCATGTGTGTATGTGCGCATCTGTAAAGTCTACACATTTACACATTTCACACGTGGATGTAAGGATAAGCATAGGTAAGAAGCAGAATCAAAGTTATGAACCCTGTTTCCAGAAAGTATGCCAAATTGTGTGTGACTCTACAGTTTCATGGAGCACTAATAAGCCCTGTTTCAAAAACTGAACATCATTGTTGTCTGCCTACTACATAGCAGCAATCGGATAGTGCTCTAACGTTCACATAAAGTTAATTCAATATTTTATAAGAAATACCATAATGTATTTGCCTCATCTGCACTACTGTATCCTGGGTCTGCTCAAGTCTAGGGCCACGGCTTTCCGATCAGCTTCCATTTCATCATTTTCTAGTCTGTCTTCCAGAGTCCTATCAGAGTAATTAATTTTTATGATGTGAAAAGCTGAACACATCACCTCCCTAACACTTCTTTTGGAAAAAACAAATCCAGTTATGGAATTTTCTGAAACTTGGCAGACTTTGCTGATAAGTCACAAGAAAATAAATTGCAATTTCTGAGAGAAATAACTTTTCTTCTTGCTTTTCAATATTAGAAAATGGTTTTGTGTAACATATTTGATACATGGATATATGAATCAAGCCATTGATTTTTACCCTCACAAACAACAATATTTATGTGATAACATGAAGAGGAAAAAAGCTGATTGCTCATGGAAAAAAAGACCATAAAGTCATGGAAAATGACTGTGGGAGAGAACAATATTTTTTCAGATGTTCAGCTCCTTTCCAGAAGGAAATATATATATATATATTTATATATATTTTATATTTATATATATATTATATATATATAATGAACTTAAACATATAAAACCTTGTTATTATAAAATATATAACCTTAAAAGTATATATTCTTAAAATACTTGCAACACCACTTTTAGAACTCTAAATAAAATGAAAGCTATATTAGATTGTCAAAATGAGGCAAACAAATCAGTATTATATCAGTAGATTTAAGCTGCGAGTAATGTACAGTATTGCAGATACTGTACAAAACTGGGAAACCAGAACTGAAGGGAAAGAATGACTTTGTTGGAAGGGTGGTGATTTCAAAACATGTCTAGAGATTCTAAATGCTAGCTACACCCCAGCATATTTGTTAATTATGTGCTCATGCTTTCTAACAAGATCTTTAAGACAATAACCAAATCTTATTTATGAATGGCAAGATCCCCTAGAGGAGGAAATGGCAACCCACCCCAGTATTCTTGCCTGGGGAATTCCATAGACAGAGGAGGCTGGCAGGCTACAGTCCACGGGGTCACAAAGAGTCAGACACAATGAGCAACTTTTACTTTTTTCTATTCCATTTATCGGTAAACATACACACTGAGGTGGAAATGAGGGTCTAAATTTCTTTTCTCCATTGCATTGTTATTTTTTAATTCTCTATTTTTGGAACACATGTATGATCATTAATTTTATGTGTCATCTTGGCTGTGTTAAGGGATGCCCAGAGAGCTGGTAAAACATTTTTTCAAGGTGTGTCTGAGAGTGTCTGGAAGAAACTAGCATTGACCCAGCAGATTGGTAAAGAGGATGGCCTTCACCAGTACATGTGGGCAATCTCCGTCCACTAAAAGCCTGAGTAGAACAAAAAGGCAGTTAGGACAAATTCGCTCCCACTGTTTGACCTAAGACATCCATCTTCTCCGGCCCTCAGTTGTCAGTACTCTTGGTTTTTGGGCTTTAGGACTCAGATCAAGATACAACCACTGACTTCCCAAGTCTCAGGTTTCTGGGCTTGTTCTGAATATACCACCAACTGGGCTTTCCTGTTTCTCCTGCTTGAAAATAGCAGACTGTAGGATTTCGCCTCCATGTCACATGAGTTATTTCTTATAATAAATCTCTCTCCAGATAGATATAGATATATGTAGGGCTGTAGCTATATTTACACACACACACACACACACACACATACATGTGTGCTCAGTCACTCAGTCGTGTCCGACTCTTTGTGACCCTTTGGACTGTAGCCCGCCAGGCTCCTCTGTCCTTGGTATTTCCCAGGCAAGAATACTGGAGTGGCTTGCCATTTCCTTCTCCAGGGGATCTTCCCAACTCAGGGATCAAATCAGAGTCTTTTGCATCTTCTGCATTGCAGGAGATACTTTACCACTGAGCCATCGAGGAAGCCCCATTTACACACACACACACACACACACACAATTATACACAGATTTCAACCTGAGGTGTACTTTCATTCATCCTCACTTCCTGATCCATTATCTACTGGTCTATTCTACCTTATATCTTGTCCTGTCTTCTTCTGACTCAAATTATGTCAGAGAAGTGAAAAGAGTTCACAGACAGTCCTTTACCTTATTCCCTTTCTCTTATTTTTTATAACAATATGCACAATGCAAATTCATGTCAAAAGCCACGCCTGCTATAATTCAGATTATAAACTCTTATAGGCTTTAAATGTGCAGTCAGTAGTTCATGCTAAACCACACAAAGAACTGGAGGATAAGAGAGTGGCCCTGTGAGGAAAGGGTGAAAATGAGAGAGAAAGGTAAATGGATTGCAGTTATTTTGCATGGATCACAGACTCTCCAGGATCATTTAAGATTCATCTTCCAATCTAGTAAAGGTTACAGCATAGACAAGATGGAACAGGAGTCTGTTTAATTTAGCACATCTGAAATGAAATAAGGATAATTTTTTACATGAACAACTTGGCTTGCACTTAAAGGATAATATTCTGAGAGCTTTCATAATTTGAAATTAATATCCACGAAGGTTTTGAGATTTTTTGCTGGAGGGTCATGGTTCTATATAGGCTCCCACCGTTTTGAGTACCATTACATTGACTACTTCACTCATCCTTTCTTTAAACATAGATTGAGTATCTACTATATGCAAGTGTGTGGCACATAGACAAACATCTATTCAATATCTTAACACTTGTTTGATCACTAAATCACTCTTTCAAACAAATTAAATGAGTTCCTCTCTTTCACGTGGCAGTCTTTTTACTAGGCAATAGCATAGCCAAAGATCTGTATAAAAAAAGAAGTTCTACATTTGATAAATTCAGAGGTTTATAGAGAAGGCATAAAATGTGTTTAAATACAGGGTAATATGTGATAAAATAGGGTTATATCTAAGATGGCACAAAGAATTAATTTTTAGAAGGATCACAGAAAATTTCAGATGGGCAAGGGCACTTGAGTCAGATCATGATGGATGAGTAGGAATGTTAAATGGATGCTAAAATTCATGTGTAAATGGATTTGGATGTAAGGATATACATGAGTTTCATGAAACCAATGTTAAAATCAGTGGTTTTTAATGAGGGAAAATTTTGTGACCATGGAACATTTGGCAGTGCCTGGAGCCATTTTTAATTGCCATGACTTGTAAGGAGATGCTATGATAATCTAGTGAGCAGAGGCTAGGTATGCTGCTAAACCCCTTACAATGTGCAAGCAAAGGTCCACATCAAACATAAAAAAATATTCAGCCCAACTTGCAACAATATGGATGAACTTGAGAGTATTATGCTAAGTGAAATAAGACAAAGACAAATACCATATGATTTCACACATATGTGGAATAAAAAACAAAAAAAAGCAAGCAAACAAACAAAAACAAAATAAATGAACAAAAATAAAACCAAACATGCTGATATGGAGAGCAGAGTAGTGGTTTCCAGAGGGGAAGTGGCAGAGTGGGGGTGGCGGAAGAAGGCCAAAATGTATAAAAGGGATCAAATGTATGGTGAGGGATGGGAACTAAACTTTTGGTGGTGGACATGCTGTGGGTATACGGAAGCAGAAATAGAAGGTTGTCTACCTGAAACACATGTTACCTTAATAAAAAATAAACCTAAAATTAAAAGACTACTTGGTCTAAACTGTAAGTAGTGGTGGATTAATCATTCAGTTGTGTCTGACACTTGTGACCCCATGGATTATAGTCCACCAGGCGCCTCTGTCCATGAGATTCCCATGCAAGAGTAATGGAGTAGGTTGTCATTTCTTTCTCCAGGGGAATATTCTCGACTCAGGAATTGAATGTAGGTCTCCTGCATTGCAGTTGCAGGTGGATTCTTTACTGACTGACCTACAAGGGAAGCTCTCAAATGTCAATAGTGATTTAAAAAAAAAACAGGTAAAGGACCACTAGAAAAAGAGGTTGGAATTGAAGTAAAATCTCACATATAGAGCTTGGATATCTTATTATGGGTAATGGGAGGAAATGATATTGTTTTAACAGGATAATTACATTTTTTATTTATTATCCAAGATAACTCTACAAATTGAAGTATGCAAGATAAATCTGTTGGCACTGAAATTAAATGCTGTGATACCAATAATTAGGGTATTGCAGTAGTTATTGTAGTAATTTTGGCAAGTAATTATGGGAATATGAAATAAGACTACAGAGATGGAACAAGATAGAGGATATCAAATCATTAAAAGTACACACAACAGCATTTAGTGGATAAAGCAGTTTTGAGAGAATTGCTACTTTGCTCAATGAAATATGTATAAAAAGATTTACATTTGAATCAGGATGTAAAGAAAACTATGCATTTAGAGCAGTAATCTAATACAGTTTGAATTCTCCTATAGGTTATTTCCCCCTTTATTATTCTTAAAAAATATTTTATATTTTGAAAACTCTAGATCCTTGCCAATTTGTTGGACCATATCACCACCAATGCTACCAGAATTCGAGACCATTTGTTCACATTACTGACTCCAAAGTAGGCTTATTATGCTCATGTTATTAAGGAAATTCTCTCACAAACCACTGCCTAATGTTCAGAATGTAATATATTTAAGCAGACACTTAAATCTTACAGACAAAAATACATGCATAGTCTTGGCCTGTCATCTTCTAATATTTTGTGTTTTTAAAAATTTCTTTTAATATGAAAAATTTGAAACTTTCCCTCATTCTTTCATGTGCTGAAGCAAAGTGACTGTCTATGACTCTTTTGGAAGATGCTTTACAGATGGACAGAGCCTCTGTTTTTTGCATTAAATAGAACCAAATGCCACGCTACATTTGTACAGCAATGAACATTTATGCAAATCTGAAGAGTAGGCAGGTGCAAGAGCAAATTTCTTAATGCCATTTGCTCTGAAAATTATATAAAGCTTCTAGAGCTCTGCTTTTTATAGTAGCTAAAGGAGTTTTGTTTGGTATTTTTAAACAATAACACCTGCTCCAGGCAGAAAAGTTAGTTCCCGTACAGCAGGAAGTAGGCTGCTTTTGGTGGAGAGGAGTTCCAGAGATTGTCTCCAATAAATAATGAGGCGATAAAATAAAATGTATTTTGAAAAGGCTGGGTGGGTGGTGGAGGTAGAAGTAGGTGGGTGGGAAGGGAGAAATTTTGCCTTTTGCACTGACAGATGCTGGCAAATGGCAGGAATTCAGCCCAGCCAAGGAGATGGCAGAAGTCCATAGGACTCCATCTGGGGCCTATTTCTTTGGCCTATGAAACCTGGCAGAGCCTCTTCCCTCATAGGCCTAAATTTCCCTTTCTCTTTGTAGCGTAAAAGGAGAAGACCTTCATGACTGCCATTTCTCTTTTGCTCCATTTTTTTCAGCCCCATGCCATAGAATCAATAGTGGTTAATTAAGATCAGTCATTTGTTCTTTCGAATTTATTTCATCAAAGCTGAATTCTCTCTGATGACATATTTTGGTAACCTCCCTACTTCCAAAGAGATACAGAATATCTGTTTTTCTTCTTTTAACATGATTTTAATATATGATTTTGTAATATATCTGTCTGCTCTTGAGGATGTCAGTTGTTCATTCATACATTCATCATTCCTTTAAAGAGGACTTATCATGTGTCAGCAAGAAATAGTGGAGCTAAAAATGAAGAAACTCATACTTCATCCTAGTTTTGTCATTAACTTCCTTCACTCACTCAGTCACTTAATACATTTTATTGATTTTTATGGTATTATGGCTATGACAGCCATCACCCCATTCATCTCCAAGGTTTGTCAGCTGTCGTAACTTTCCGGACTGATGTCCCATTCTCTTTAACACCTCCATATACATCTCCAGGAAAATATAATGAGTGATTTTTAGAGTGAGGCAGGTTAACAATTTTTAACAAAGGAGAATAAAAAAAATGAAGAGGACTTTAAGCAAAGTGTAAGCAAGGACTAAAGAAGTTGCTTTACACTCAGCATTGTGGTAGGTGTTTGAAATTCTGGAAAGAATAATATTTAACCCTGCATCTTAGGAAGCTCAAAATCTTCCTCAGATATAAACACAGAAATATAACATGATAATAAAATGGAATATACTTATTTATTAAATCAAATGATGGCACAAGCATTCTTGTGGGTGGCTTCTATAGTGGCAGCACTACTTTGTGACCCGAAGCAAGATACCTATTGTTCCTGGACATTATGGTCTCCATTTTCTCATCCAAATTTACTTATCCCCTTACTCTCAAACTTGGTGTATTTATTTCCCACAACCTTCTCTAAAGGTACATTTGAACCAACTGTTCCCTTTAGCTATAAGACCCAGCCCTTCTCTCTATTAAAGCGTCTCTCCTGCATTCTTTCATTTGCCTCATCTCACTGGAGTCAAGAGGGGTATCACTCAGTCCCACACTGCAGGCAGGAATATCCCTCGTGTTTTCTATATATTCTATAGTCTTCTTTCAGTCTTTTTTCTATATATTCTATAGTCTTCTTTTTAACAATCCCTCCTGAAATTATAACTTAAAGATATCATCAATTTCCCACTGGTGTCCTAATTAATGTGCAATTCAAGCTGAAAATATCATCAGGTTGTTCACAGAAGAATAATACCCCCAAAGGTAGCATGTCAGTCATAAATATGCAGAAAATTAGAGCACCTGAAGGGAAGAGCTAATAAGCTGATGTCTTCAGTCAGGTTTCTAGGATAATGGATCCAGATTTACCTGTTAGGAGTGTCCTCAGGATAATACCTATAAGGGAATGATAGCAGAAGGGTGGCTTAGAGGGAGGAATTGAATTGTGATTGAATTGCAAATAAGGCTTAGATAGTCACTTGGAGAGCACTGGTGATTTGGAAGCTCTGAGAATTCTTGGGGAATCTGGGAATTCTTGAGTCACTTGGGAGGCTCTGGGAATTCTAGCCTGCCCTTCAAAATTGTCCTGTCTTAAAGTAAGGAAGTCAGGCCTTGACACTTATCTAGTCAGAGGATGCAGGTTGCATAGGTGGGAGAAGGCATTGTCTTGACTGAGGACATTCTTTCTCAGTTCAGTTCAGTCGCTCAGCCGTGTCCAACTCTTTGAGACCCCATGAACCGCAGCGCGTCAGGCCTCCCTGTCCATCACCAACTCCTGGAGTCCACCCAAACCCATGTCAGTGATGCCATCCAACCATCTCATCCTCTGTCATTCCCTTCTCCTCCAGCCCTCAATCTTTCCCAGCATCAGGGTCTTTACAAATGAGTCAGCTCTTCGCATTGGATGGCCAAAGTATTGGAGTTTCAGCTTCAGCATCAGTCCTTCCAATGAATACCCAGGAATGATCTCCTTTAGGATGGACTGGTTGGATCTCCTTGCAGTCCAAGGGACTCTCAAGTTTTCTCCAACACCACAGTTCAAAAGCATCAATTCTTCGGCACTCAGTTTTCTTTATAATTCAACTCTCACATCCATACGTGACCACTGGAAAAACCATAGCCGTGACTAGATGGACCTTTGTTGGCAAAGTAATGTCTCTGCTTTTCAATATGCTATCTAGGTTGCTCATAACTTTCCTTCCAAGGAGTAAGCATCTTTTAACTTCATGACTGCAATCTCCATGTGCAGTGATTTTGGAGCCCAGGAAAATAAAGTCAGTCACTGTTTCCACTGTTTCCCCATCTATTTCCCATGAAGTGATGGGACTGGATGCCATGATCTTAGTTTTCTGAATGCTGACTTTTAAGCCAACTTTTTCACTCTCCTCATTCATTTTCATCAAGAGCCTCTTTAGTTCTCCTTCACTTTCTGCCATAAGGGTGGTGTCATCTGCATATCTGAGGTTATTGATATTTCTCCCAGCAATCTTGATTCCAGCTTATGCTTCTTCCAGCCCAGCGTTTCTCATGATGTACTCTGCGTATAAGTTATAAGCAAGGTGATAATACAATTCCTCAAGAGTGCTTCCCTGCTGGCTGGTGAAGACTCCGTCTGCCAATGCAGGAGACGCATGTTTGATTCCTGGGTTGGGAAGATCCCCGGGAGAAGGGAATGGAAGCCCACTCCGGTATTCTTGCCTGGGAAATCCCATGGACAGAGAAGCCTCGTGGGCTACAGCCCATGAGGTTGCAAAGGAGCTAGACACAAGGTAGTGACTAAGCAACAACTGGGTCCTCAGAGAGACCAGTTGAGAGTTTTCAGCTGCCGATAGTCCCAGCTGCCACTGAGGAAGAGTGCTGGTCCAAAAGGGAAGATCTGAAAGGCCAGCACAACATAACATCCATTATTACATTTGACACGGAAGGATTTTAAGGTGTGTTTTGGGAAGTAAGCACAAAGGGGGGATATTAACAAATACCTTATCATGAAAAGTCTTGCTAGCAAAACTAGTTTACTGTGAATTTTAACAAGTTTCTAAACCTTTCAGGGCCTCATTTGATCATTTAAAAAAAAAAAAAAAGCTGGCTATATTTAAGACTTTCAGGACTTTAGCTTTTTAAAAAAGGATCTAGTTGTTACTTTCATGTGTCAATATGAAAATAATAACTGCAATTCAAATACTCTATATTGACTGGTCTCCTTGAATTAGCCCTTAATTATCCTCTCCAAACAAAATAGGAAGTGACTGACTAAATGCCTACTGTAGGCTTGTCACTGTGGTATATTCCAATCTGTGGAGAATATTGTGCTTATATTACGGACTGTTTTTGCTTTTTTTGCATTATAATTACATATGCACACATTTTTCTCTGTTGTGCTATCAATGTAAAACTATTGATTTTTTTTTTTAAAGACTGACATGGAATAAGATTTTTATTCTGCTACTCGTTCTGGGTCCCCTGACTGATTTATTAAGTTAATTCAACCTGTTTCCTTATATGCAAATTTGAGATTTTCTCCTTAAATTTTATAATGTATATAAAATACCCCATAGAGTGCATGGAAGATAAAAGGTACTCAATATATTTTTACCTCTCCCATCTCCTGTCGTATACTTTCATCTTATAGTTCCTCCCATGCTTCTCTTTTTCCCTGGCTTTCTCCTTTCTTCCCCGGTATGTTCCTTGAGAACAGAGTATATGCATAACAATCTTATTTTTACAGTGGCTAAATAATGTATAATGTTTAACAAGGTTTCTCTAAGTGCAGTTTATGGGCCACCAATATCAGAGTCACCAGGGTTGTTTAGTAAAATGTAGGAACATAATTCACACAAACCTGACTTATAATATCAGAGGTTATACACATGCATTTTATCAAAATTTCAAAGGTAATCTCTTAAGAGTGGAAATGTGGGGACCACCAATTCAGAAGACTTATGATAAACATTTGCTACATGAATACATGTGCTGTGGTATCAACGTTCTTCTCATTGATGGAAATGATGGTAGTCAGTAATAAAAAGAAAGATGAACATACTTCTTTCAATATGCTGCACTTTTTGTATGAATTCTCTGAAGATGAAATGATGAGTAGATCTGCTTAAGTTAGATTGGGTTATCTATGTTCTATGATATTATAAACCAGAAGGACGCTGAATTCAATTAGAATCATCACAGATCAATGTGGGCTTCCCTGGTGGCTCAGATGGTAAAGAATCTACCCGCAGTGCAGGGACCCAGGTTTGATACCTGGGTTGGGAATATCCCCTGGAGGAGGAAATGACAACTCACTCCAGTAATCTTGCCTGGAGACTCCCATGGGCAGAAGAATCGCGGGCTACAGTCTATGGGTCACAAAGAATAGGACATGACTGAGTGACTAACACACACACACAGGTTGATGCCTCAGACAGACAATTGGAGGAATTATTAAACTCTTCTCAAAATATAGTTATTACAATAAATGAGAAATAAAATGTCCCGGGGTCTTTGGCACTATCCTAAGAATGATTCACATTCTTCTGCTTTAAAGAGTCACAACATAAATAAGACTCAAAGGCAAGAAACTGGAGAAATACAGAGGCCCCAACATCAATGACCTTTGTTAATAGAGATTTCTGTCTTCCCAATTAACCATTTCTGTGCCTTGAGGATCAAACAGTATCTACTGCATAATGCTTCTAAAGTTTTGATCTATTTCAAATTCATCTTCTCATTTTTTCCTTCTTTGAATTTAGGGGAGTTCCAAGGGTCATGACAGCTTTCCTTGTGTACTCCTACTGAGTCCATCCTAAATGTGACTTATCTTCAAAAAAGAACTTTTTAAAAAAATCTTGACATGAAACGGATCTGTTGAATTGAAAACATCAATTTCTTTTGTGTAATTAATTTCCATGTTTACAACTGGCTTGATTTAGGTTTACATTATAAAAATATCAGCATGGGTCACTATTTATTATGATGCTATTTATAATTATGGACAACAGAAATTACCTAAATTAACCAAAGAGAAGAATATCAAGTAAACTTTCTCACCTCTACTTCAAGGGTGGTTGTGCATTCATGACAAAGAACATGTATGATGGAAATGTGTAATGAAAGCTAGTGCTTCAAAGGGTATCATGCTTATGTGCATGCTTAGTCACTTCAGTCATGTCCAACTCTCTGCAACCCCATGGGCCATGGCCCGCCAGTCTCCTCTGTCCATGGGATTCTCCAGGCAAGAATACTGGAGTGGGCTGCCATTTCCTTCTCCAGTGATAAAGTATGAAGTGAGTGAAGTGAATAAAGTGAAGTCGCTCAGTCATGTCTGATTCTCTGCCACCCCATGGACTGTAGCCTACCAGGTTCCTCCGTCTATGGAATTTTCCAGGCAAGAGTACTGGAGTGGGTTGCCATTTCCTTCTCTGTCAAAGGGTAACAGGCCTTCCTAAAATAAGGAAAAGTAGGAAGAACTAGACCAGGAATACTAAAAATACCAAAATTTCTAAATTGGGATATACCATCCTTCTGTGTTATTATCACAGAAATTCTTGTGCATTTTATTGTTTGTTGATACAACTTGTGATAACTGGGGGATTTGTACAAACCGAATAATATCTGCTCCCTCCAAAAAAAATATTTTAACAGCTTTTTTTTGTACTCCTAGATTATCATTAACATCAAACCAAGTTCCTATGAGTTTTCTGGTAATATTGAAATAAAAATATGTCACAGACAAAAGGGACGACATATGAGTTAAATCCCAGGGAATTAAGGTGATTTTGTTCTGAAATCTCCTGCACTGTTATATTAGTACATCTATGTCTTTGAAAATTTATATTGAACTGATGTGGTTTCTTATGAAAGTGATTCAGTTCTAAAAGATAATACTAAGATCCATGCATTAATTAAGTGTAATTTAGAGGGAATTAGGATGATACCTATTATATTCATCTTATCCAAGGTTCTATGACTAAAATAAGATCTTTACTAAAATATATATATATATATATATATATATATATGCATACATAATAATTTTGGCACTGTTAACTACATTCTTTTAAATCCCAGAGCCAGACTAGTTTAGATATATTGTTAATACAAATGAATTCCCTTGAATATATTAAAAACATGAAGAAATAATCTATTTTCACTAATTTTTAATGCAGAAATTTAAAAAACATTGGTACTTTTTCTGATGATTAATTCTATTCTTATTATTGACAATATGGGACTTCAGAAAACTTTTAAGTAGCAGATAACACTATCTGTGCTCTGTGACTTGGATGAAATCATATCAATAGTTGTGATGCATTTTCTTCTAAAAAATTTGACATTTAAAATGAATATCCTGATTTTTTTTCTCACCTAACATGAAGACATAATCTTCCACTGATGTACTAAACTATACTTTTTTTCATAAAAGCATTCTTAGTGCCTACATAATTTCCAAGGCTTGGATATATCATGCTTTATATTATGATTTTAAATAGTTTTGATTTGTAGGCAATTTTCAGTATTGAGCTAATGGTAGTGAACATATGTTAGAACACAGATCTTTTTGTTTGTTTTCTTTTGGGGTTTTAATTTCTTTTTCTTAACATTTATTTTTTTAAAGTTAGCCAAAACCAAGGATATCTATTTTTGTCTCTTAGATGTAATCAGTATGAAAAAAAAAAAGTCTAAAGAGACAGCATTTTTCACTGTAGATGAAACTTTTGGTTGAAATCCTTCAATTTTAAAACAACACTTTATTAACTGATTTTCTCATTTGAGACATTTCAATAGAACTGAGTATACAAGATTACTTATGAGTACAGTTATAGAAATTTCATGTTGAATGCAGCTCAAATCATTTACTTTAATATTCCACATGATGGAAAAATGATTTTGAAAAGAATATGAATGAAAATACAGTTTTTTTTTTCAAATAAAAACACATTATTTTAATCCTTAGACTTACTTAGGTTTCTAGCAGGAGGAGGAGGGAGACAGAGCATTGGCTTTCAATCCGGGTAATTTGCAAGAAATCCAGTAAAGTCACTATTTACCAAGATGTGGTCAGAGGATAAGGAAGAAACCAAGGGATACTGATATGCCCTACATGTACCAAGAGCCAAATGATATGACAAATATCAGGACTGAAGAAGTGAGAAGCTAGTGATTACTGGAACACAAAGAGAACTGGGTGGACCAGGGGACCTGGTAGCCTGATTGAATCTCCTCCCATCCTCTTACCTCACTGCTTTGTCTCCCATTGACCAAGCATAAAGCATATGGCAGGCAGAGAGCAAACGGGATTCTCATACAGACCAGTTTTCTAGGACAGAATAGGGTGAAAAGAGTCTATAGGGCATATGGTTGTCAAATGAAAGCAGCTTCATCCTTAAAAGGCTTCTACAATAAATTCTTTGGGAGAGGAGATTATTGTTTTGTCAACAAATAATCACTCTATGTATTCTTTACTTTTTAAATATGGGCAGAACTGTTATAAAGTAAAATGGAAAAAGAGCTTATATGAAAAAATGCCTCTGGAACCTCAGCTCTGGGGGTAATTTAGCTGTTAACAATTGAAATCTTTTACAATTTATTTGTTCACATACTTATTTTGTGTTTAATATGTACCAGACACAAAGCTGTCTGCCAGGCATGTTCTCTATTATGTATTAGAAGGTTGAAGTGTCTTACCCGCAGACATACAAGCTAAATAGAGGTCGAGACAACATTTTAGCCTAAGTGGCCCCTAGGGTGAGCACAATTGACTATGCTCTAAGTAGAGTCATACCATCCTTCCCATCAGGGAAGATATCATCACTGTTTTATCACCACCCTTTCCTCTTTCATTTATCACCCTCCAAAAAGCAACCATCATATTTTGTTTTTCTTTTCACTGTTGTTAATGGTCTATCTCTCCCCATTTCAACCAACTTATCCTTCTGAGCATTTGTTTTAGGTGTTTTTTTCCTTGGAATGGAGATTCTAAGATGGAATAATGATGTATGTTTTTCAGAGGAGTGGGGGCATTTTTAGATTGAAATCTGAGAAAGGAAGCTGTCAGTCTGATGGAGAGACAGGTGAATATGCAAATTTGGGGGCTGAGCCTTTGTTCCTTTGTGGCGATCTATTGCCACATGAAGGGTGCCACAGAAAAGAAGTGTCCAGAAACAACTCTGGACACTGTTGTTTCCTTCCACTGAGACAATCCACAAGGAGGATTGATAACTAAGGGTAAAGAATTATCTTGTCATCATTCCCATCAGGTGGAAGAAAAAGCCTTATATTCCCAAAGTGGGACTGTGTAGTGCATTACAGCATCCACCATAGTAATTATGAATCTCTTGTTTAATTTATAAGCAAAATAGTATAAATTATGCACACATATGCATATATACTTGTATTCTATTATATGCATAAATGTATTGTTATAAATAACAAATGAGATTACAGAATAGTTGATTAGATAGTCACTGTAGTAACACCTTTTAAATTATTTAATGGACATACTTACATACACAAAATAGGTATGTGCATTTCTATCTAAATCTGTGTTGTTCCTAGACAGGAAAGGTTCACTGAAAAGTTTGTGAATTGTTCAACTGCAGAAATCAATGTGTTTATACCCTAAATTTGTTTTAGATCCTTGAACTAAGGCATTTGATTGCTATCCATTATAGGCACACTGTCTGAATTCCTGCATATGGATGGGTAATAATATTGTAGGCTCTACCTACTTGTTAGTATTAAAGAAAAAGTAAATAATGCATCTGTGAGCAGTTCTCTTCATTGTTATATTTAGGGTTGCAAACTGTCATAACTGTATTTGATTCCTCACTAACTGTGGATCTCGAATGGTTTCTTCTGCAGCCAAGGGAAATGGCATAAAGAAGTCAGGCTGCTCCTTTAAGATACGTTCTGGGAGGCAAAACCAGAACAGAGCAAAGACAAAGAGCAGAGATGATAGAGAAAAGGAAAGGAAAACAGCTGTGTTCTATATATTTTATGTCTTTTAATCTTCACAATATATCTTAATCAAGAGGTATTTCTAAATAAAAAATCTGAGTTAATGATTTTAAATAGACTTATTCATGGTCACACATGAAATATATCTTCAGAGACAGGACTTAAACCTAGTTCTATTGACCCAAAGTGCAGATTTTAGTCCACTGCTCTTCTGTTTCACCCCAGAGAAAAGCTCTCCAAAGGCATGCTTGCAGTGGGATGTCTAACTGAAAACACACATATGATGAGTGCACTGGTGTGATGCCAGTCTGCTTACTTTTCATGTTTTCCCATCTGCAATTCTTGACACGGATATGTGACTACTCCTCTTTGGAAGAGAATGGGTAGAGATGTATGAAAAAATGAACTCTTAAAAATGTTAAAATATAAAACAAATGAACCATTAAAGTGTGCAGATAAAAGTTAAATGAAGCTCCTTGTGATTCATTCGGAGATTTGGTTTAAGATTTTTCAATTTCTGGACAAGCCTGCACCTGTCCACAGATTCTGCTTCTCTTCCTTTAATAATTCAGCTGCTGACAGTTGGAGCTTTGCTTCTGCTTCATTAATCTGCTCCTGGGAAGTAGTATTTTCTCAAAATTTTGGTGACATTTTCATTTCTCATCTTTAAAGGATCCCTCTCCACCTCTTCGAGAGGTCACACAATTCTACCATCTCAGTCAGATGGACTCTCTTGTTTTTATTCAACCTGACAGTGTTCAAAATAAGGTGCTTAGTTTTTCCTTTGATTTACACTGAACATTTACATCTTTGTCCATTAGACAGATAGTCTCTTTCTGTTTTCTTTTGTCTCCAAATCACAATGCACTGAATTTGCATCCAGAGAGATATTTTGGATTTGTTGAAGGATGTAAGGAATTTGCATTATTAATGAAAAGTTAATCAAATGAGAGTAGAATTACTATAATATGTTGACTCCTCAAAAACATATGCAGAGACTTCCCTGGTGGTATAGTGGTTAAAAACCTGCCCTCCAATGCAGGGGACTTGGGTTCCATCATGGGTTGGGGAACTAAGATCCCACATACCTTGGAGCAACTACACCTTCCTGCCACAATCGATTGGAGGGTCTGTGTGCCTCAGTGAAAGACCGTGCATGGTGCAATTAAGACCCATAAGTAAGTAAATAATTTTTTTTTTAATTGCAATGAAAAAATAGCATGGCATATTTTAAATGTAGGTCTACTGAGTTTCAAGTTCAGACAGTCTGTTTACATACTTATGGTCTTTTCCTCTGTTTCTCTTGGGCTTAATTCTGGGCCTCTGCTTGGATGCCAGTGTACTCAAGAAGATAATATTCTTTTGCTTTCAAATTCCCAAACATACTGATGTTACCACCATTGGGTCATAAGTATAAAATCAAATACAATAACACATGATGCTGTGTTTTTCATGAGTCAGAAGATTTGAAACTAGCAAGTTCCAGAAAAGAAGGGATAAGTTTAGAGTTAAAGAAAAAGTTAAGTTAGGGTGGGCCTATTCCAATATGACTGGTAATCTTACTAGAATAGTTAATTAGGAAACAGACATACACAAATCAAGGGCCAGTTATGTGAGGACATAGTGAGAAGGCAACCATCTGCAAGCCAAAGAGAGTCTTCAGATGAAACTACACCTGCCAACCCTTCATCTGGGACTCCTACCCTAAAGAACTGTGACAAAAGAAAATTCTATTGTTTAAGCCACCCAGTCTGTGGTATGTTTTATGGCAATCAGTCCTAGCAAATCAATCTACTTCCCTTTAAATATAAAGAGTACAGCATAATGCCCATAAATAGGTGACGATAAATATTTATTCCATTTCCCCAGTTATGACATTTATGACATTCTTAACTTTGTAATTATTTCTCATACACATCTTTTTCTCTTAAGAACATGTTTTCTCGATGTCAGAAATCATATAATCTCTACTGAGCACTCTTCTTTTCATAGCTAAAATCAGTGACTTGCAACGAGTATATTGATGATTATTGGTTAAGTAAATAAATGGACATCTGAATTATCAAAACATAGAAAAATTCTCTTTGGACCTCATATGGTTAAATTTAATGGCAACTTTATCTCAAGCATCCTATAATTGCCAGATGGTTGTAGACATTTTAACAAAATACTAATTGGCAGCCTAGAAGCAACACATTACAGGAATATTTTCCCATGTAACTCTCCATATTTAAGTGGTGTAGAAATGTTCACCTCTCACTTGACTTAAAACCACATGAATATGGCCTATTTAATATTTTACTTATGTCCTTTGTTATCTGGAGTGAGATTATTAATACAGAATAAATGATTTAGCTAAATATTCTTTTCAGCCACAAAATAAACATGCATAGGTCAATATTGCCTTACTTGAAAAGGCATAGTGTAGGGAATTTGTTCAATCTGCGTGAGACAAACTGAGGCAGGCAAAGACTACCTGCATAGCTAATACACACAGAGCCAACAGGAGGTTAGAAATGCCAACACACAGACTGCCATCTAGAATACTACAGCACATTGGGCTGAATTCTCACCACAGGAAAACCACAATCCTTTTCAAATTAATTCAGCAGGCCCATCTGAACACTGAAACAGAATATTTGACTTCATGAGCTCATATATTGTCTTGTCCATTTACAGTTAAATCACCTGTCAATATGTATATTCTGAGCATGGGGTCTTTTGTGACTGTTATTCACTTAGCATAATGTTTTCAGTTTATCTATTTTGTAAAATACATAAATATTTCACTACAGTTTATGGTTGAATAATATTCCATTGTACAGGTGTGGCATATATCACTTATTCACTTGTGAGTATACATTTGGATTGTATCCACCTTTGCTATTATGAATAATGCTGACATGAACACCTGTGTACAAGCTTTGTGTGCACATTCACTCTTTTTCTGTTTGGTATAGATTCTGGGTCAAATAACTCTGTGCTTAACTTTTTGAGGAACTAACAGACTATTTTATAAACCAATTGTACCATTACATACACGCCAGTTGTGTAGGAGGGTACTGAATTCTCCCCACCCTCACCTCTCTAGTTATTTTCTGTTTGGTTTTTTTGATAATAGCCATTGTAATGATTATCAAGTGGTCTCATGGTGATTTTGATCTTCGTTTCCCTAATGTTTAGTGATACTCAGCACCTTTTCATGTCCTTATTGGCTATCTGTCTCTCTTCTTTGGAGAAAT
Organism: Dama dama; assembly: GCF_033118175.1. Classification (NCBI taxonomy): domain Eukaryota; kingdom Metazoa; phylum Chordata; class Mammalia; order Artiodactyla; family Cervidae; genus Dama; species Dama dama. Next base: position 36,697,073 of record NC_083684.1, read on the forward strand.
GTCTGTTGGAGTCCTTTGTTCATTTTTAAATTAAGTTTGTTTTCTTGCTACTTATTTCTAGTTCTTTTTAAAAATATTTTGGAATATTAATCCCTTTTCCAGAAAAGGAGGGTCCTGTGGGAGAGCTGCTCAGTGAGGGGCCATGTGTCTGTCTGTCTATACCACCCCCAGTCTCTCACCTCTGCTTTCATCCTGAGATTCTGAATTTCTATTTACATTAGAAGCACCTGGAAGAGTAGTTAAATTCCATGACGCTGCCTCCACAGCTTTTGATTCAGTCAGTCTCACATTTTTAATAAACACCATGCATAACTCTGATATAGTTTGTCTAGTTCCCAAATATGACATATTTTCTTACATCTAAGGAACTCCTCAAGGGAACAAGAAAAGAAAGCCGAGAATCCAAATCAGTCAACATTTCTCCTTGTTAGAAAATATGAAAAGGCAAGCTGATGTATTTAACTATAGGTTTCAATATCTAATTATTTTCTTCTATCTATCTCCAACTAACATATCTATATTATATTCATCAATCTTTTATATTATTTACCTATATATTTGTACTGTGACTCATTGCAGGAAGGATTTTAAGTCTCTTAGAAACTGTATCATATATAAGCTGAAATAAAATTTATAATAAAGGATTGGAAAAATATAGACTAAAAATCAAGGCTGCTAAACTTGAAAAAGAAATGTTCATCATTAAGATGAAATTCTAGTACGTCACTGCTTCATAAAAATAGAGATCATATATACCCTTTATAGTCATTCAGTAGCATCATTCATATGACCTACATATTGTAAAAACTTTCAAAATAAAAAAAAAAAACCTTTTGATAGAGCACTAACACATTATTAGTGTAGAAAATTGGAAAATGATACATTTAAAAAATGGGAGACAATCAACTTTAATATTTAGGTGTACTTCTTTCACAATGGAGATATATATGGATATGCTTATCTATAAGGACAGAATGCTGCTGCTGCTAAGTCACTTCAGTCGTGTCCGACTCTGTGCGACCCCACAGACGGCAGCCAACCAGGTTCCACCGTCCCTGGGATTCTCCAGGATAGATTAGATAGATCTTAATTGGAATTATGATGCAGTACTTTTTTTTTTTTTTTTTCATTTCTGCTTTGTGTAAAATGTTCAAATTAGGCAACCTTATAAAGAAAAAAGATTAGTGATTACTTAGGATGTCGGGATGGGGAGGTAAGGTGAGAAGGGATGGGAAGTGACTGTTAATGGACAAAAAGTATGTTATTAGGGTCATAAAAAATTCTAAAATTATTGTGATTATTTGTCAGGAAGCATTTAACAGAAGGCTTCCTGTGTGCTGTTTTGGATCTGTCAGGAATCCTCTGGTCCTTATTAATTCCTGAATATTCAGGAATTAAGAGGAGAGGCACGCCTTTCCCGGGGCATTTCCTTCGTTAGTTTTTCAATACGGTGAAAAGTATGTTTTGTAAGTCTGGAATTTTAATCTTTATCTTTGCTGAGAATAACTACCTTGTAAGACAGTATATATGCCCGCACCATGTTGATTAAAACACCTTTGCTCTATCAGAGCTTGGGTCCCCGTGTCTGTCTTTCTTTCTTCCTTCCTTTCTCTCGCTCTCTCTCTCCCCCTCTCCCTCTCCCTCTCTATTTCTGGCTGATTCCCCGGAGCGCGGAACCCGGCTAAGTAACCCAGGGAATATTAGCCTCTTTCCTTCTTTCACTCTCTCATCGTCGACTCTGGACCACCAGGTTCTGGTCCAATAAAGGACCAACAATTATTGAGCAATATTGTAAAGTTATTAAAAATGACTGAATTGTATACTTTGAGTTAACTTTATGGTGTGTGAATTCCATATCAATAAAGCTGTTGCTACTAAAATATTTCAATTAGCTATATATCAAGATTTCACAAAATAAGATTCCATATTTTCTTTGCATTTTCCTCCCATCACCTTATGTTAAAATGAACACCAATGTATGTATTGGTGTGTATTTGTATATATGTATGTGAGTTAGTCACTCAGTCCAACTGAGTTAGTCCATGTCCAACTTTTTGTGACCCTCATCTCCTGCATTGAGGCTCAGTGGGTAAAGAATCCACCTGCAATGCAGGAGATGCTGGAGACACAGGTTCAATCCCTGGGTCAGGAAGATCTCCTGGAGGAGGGCATGGAAATACACTCCAGCGTTCTTGCCTGGAGAATCCCATGGACAGAAGAGCCTGGCAGGCTACAGTCCATTGGGCTGTAAAGAGTTGGACTGTTGGCTGTAAAGAGGGAAAGGAGGGAAAGGCCTGAAACAGTTACACTGCTGTGACTAGAACCAGATGATTATATATTTTTCCTTTACCTAAACCTAAAAAATATAATAATAATAATTGTCTTATTCCACAGACTTTTGATCAGACTTGGCTCTTTGAAAATATGTGCTGGTAGGAACATAAAATCATTGTAATTTCATTAAATAAACAAATATATTTTTATACTGTACTTCAAGCTCACAGACCAAAGCATTTATGTTATAACAACCTTGATGGTTTCCATTCACTGAGATGAGGGCTACAGGACACAAAGCTATTTCGGGGAAAGGATCTTGAGTTCAAGTTTAGGGGACATAGAATTGGCAGAATCTTTAGTATATCCAAAGATACATGCCTCCTGGTCATAGAAATGCTATAGTAAGGCTAATTATAGATAACTAAGAGGACATCTATGACCAAAGCTCAAAAGTACCTGTGGTTTTAACCAGGGATTTGAGATAAGACCTCAAAATCATTTCTAATCCTCAATGGAGACTGGGTGAAGTGTACAGTTCCCAACATTATCTTGGTTGGGTTTGTATAAGAAACTGACTGAGCAGAGATAATTTTGAGGAGTCAAAGGACAGTGACACTGGAGGAGGTGAGGCACTACATAGGACAGAGGCTAATGCATCCAATGAGTTTCTAATTAACTGGACAAGATAAAAAGAAACATTTGATGGGTAGTTTTGTGTTGCGGCTGAATACCTCTGCATTAAGGGTCTCCTGTGCAAGTCAATATGCATCAGCAATGCACTTCAAGTTAAACATTCATGTACTATTTGTTGGAGAATCAAAATAACTATAACTCTTATAGCTTTTTAATATTCTCAGGGCAGATATTCCTGATAAACAAGCATTAGTGTTTCTTCCATTAGGAACTTTAAAAATATAAATTAATGTCTTCTATTGTGGCTCCTGTAGTGGTCTCTTGTGCTTTAGAGTAGCATGAATCAATTCACCGAGGCTAGAGTCCCGTCACATTGTAAACCAGTGAAATTAAGTTTGTGAATCTGAAAAGCTGAAAAAACACCCCTGAGACTGAGGAAAATGTGAGAATAAGACTGAGAAACCATGATTCCCTATCCATCTTCCTACACACTTACACAGCCTCTGTCATCTGGGGAAGAAGCACAGTTTTCACCACACGAGTTACAGGCTGTGAATGTGACCTAGATAATTCTTGAAGAATTTAAGTTGAAACACTTCCTTTAATGTCTACTGAAGGAAAAAAACTAAACCTTCACCACTTAGAATGAAATTGTGGAAAAGCAAGTGTATCGAGAGAGATGGATTGTGATGAAAAAGAAATTGTACTTCCAGTTAAGCTGTCTGAATATATCTGGTCAGACTTTAAAATAGTCTCATCATATTTAAATCATTGGAAAGTGTGTGTGTGTGTGTGTGTGTGTGTGGTGGTAGTGCTGGTGGTTTATATAATAACTAAACATTATTCTAAACCATAAGGATAAATAACTTCTCCACAGGAATAAGAAATACTTGGCATTCAGGAAATATCTAATTTGAAATGATTATGCTATAAATAATTTTCTCACTGAAAATACAACATTTTACCCCATAGTATAGTTCTCCTTTGATACTTACTCAAGATAATAAATTATATAATAAAATTTAATAGTCTTAGCTTCCTGCTTTAATTAGAACAAGAACAGAGGATAAGCAGGAAGATCGCCTGGCTTGACGCCTAAGCTATTTTATAGATGCCTGATAATTTTTTTTCTGTATGATTAACAACTGGTATTGAAACAATATTGGAGTGAATGAAAATTTATAAAAATTAAAAAAAAAAAGAAACCACTTGAGCTCTGCAGCACATAAAGGTAAAGTCTCCATGTTGGCATTCCTGTTATACAAAATTTAATGGGAAGAAGACATTGGGCATGATTTATCCTGCTCATAAGAACAGTACATTTAAGAGAAGGAGAAATTGGGCTTATTAGAAAGAAAAACACTAAGTGTTCCACAGTAGTTTAATTTGCTGGCCTTGATTCAGTAGTGCAGTTCACTGACTAAAGGGATTGAGAGAAATAGTATTTCTTCCTTGGAGATAGTCTTAACTGGGTAACCTGAATGGTTTTTTCTAGCACCCAGCCTATAAAAATTTAAACATCTCAAGATTTTGATTAATTTGTCTAGTCATCCATTAATTCACATTTAGTTTTGAATCTCTACTGTACTTCCCTAATTGTGGTAGTTATCAACACTCAGGATTTTGGAAGATACATATTGCCCTTACCCTCTCATCGCGTCAGGAACAGTAGGGAAAACAAGAATGAAGCAGGCAGTGTCAGCTGCATGCCATATGAGGATAGTGAGTTTTGGAAGCACAGAGCAAGGGCTCTTCTGCACTAAAACTGTTAACAATGATATGGCGTATTCAGACACAACCAAGAAATTTCAGACTCCTCAAGATACTTCTGTCACATATCCTGGAACCAATGTATTGTTAGGGCCATCAGCTAACCAAGAATCCAGGGTCATGTTTAGAAAGTGAAAGTGAAAGTCACTCAGTCCTGTCTGACTCTTTGCAACCCCATGGACTATACAGTCCATGGAATTCTCCAGGCGAGAATACTGGAGTGAGTAGCCTTCTCCAGGGGATCTTCCCAACTCAGGGATTGAACCCTGGTTTCCCTCATTGCAGGCTGACTGTTTACCAGCTGAGCCACCAAGGAAGCCCAAGAATACTGGAGTGGGTAGCCTGTCCCATCTCCAGCCAATCTCCCAACCCAGGAATCTAACTGGGGTCTCCTGGATTTCATAGGCGGATTCTTTACCAACTAAGCTATCATGGAAGCCCTCATATTTAGAGGTGGAACAGAAAACCCATGTTCACTGAGGCATCTATCACTCAATTTTCCTGGAGGTTACTCTGGTGTAGTACTATCTTTTCTCACAAATGGTGTAATATCCATCATTACACTGGCTAGTGAATTCCTGTGATATAAGTTTTGATCTTAGACAATGAATGTGTAAGTTTTGAGTTTGGCTATGCAATTATTTTCTGGGATTTCATTGACTTGACCTTTGAGATTTACCCAAGAAACATTATAGACAGTGGAAGCTCCAAAGGATTGATAACATCAACTTTAGAGTCTCCTGGTCAAAGGATGGAGAAAGCTCATTTAGCCTTTCTGCAACTATTTCCCTAAGGAAAAAACAAGTGCTTCCAACATGATAGAATACTGATTCCAGGCAGTGGTATGCAATATATCAAGGTAAAAGAGGATTTTGTACAAAATAGCAAGAAGGAGTAGCAAAATAGTTTGATTATAGATTTTTATGTTCTACGCATACTCACAGCTTTCTCATTATTCATACTGACTTTCTTTTGAAAAAGAACTATACTATGTATTTTTATAAAATATGACCATGGAAATCTATATGAGGACATTATAAACAATAGAGCATGGTGGAATTTTACTATCCTAATTTCAAAGGTTACAGGTGTGTGAACTTAGGTTAGTTTAAAACTTTATTTTACAATTGGGAAAGAGAAAAATCTTGGGTGATATCTATACACACACAATACACACACACATCCTTCATAATAAGTTTGGAAAAACTTTGCAATTCATTGGCTAAAGATACTGAAATAAACAATAGCCAGAGGAGATGGAGCCATGTTTGTACAATTTTACTTGGCTCCAGAACTTTAGAAAAGATATCAGTCAGCTTTGTTTACACAAAAATGACGGTCAGTGAGAGATTAAATACTCATATTTACTGCCTTGTTATCTGCCTTTTATGTTGTGGCTTAAAAATATATTTACCACCTGAAACATTATTTGGGAATATGTACAGATATACAAAGCCATCCTTTTCCTTTTATTTTTAATTTCCAGTTTTACTGAGACATAATTCACATAAAATAAAATCCACCAATCTTAATACAGGAAACACAACCACATCCACATCTAAGTTTAAAACAATTCTACCATCTACAAAAGAAATTCCAAACCTGTTAGAAATCATGCTTCTTATCCTCTCACCCATAATCCTAGGGAAATTCAAACCTAAGTTTTGTCTGTATGCTAAGTCCCTTCAGTCATGTCTGACTCTTTGTGACCCCATGGACTCTAGTCCACCAGGTTCTTCTGTCCATGGGGATTCTCCAGGCAAGAATAATGGAGTGGGTTGCTTTTCCCTCTTCCAGGGGATCTTCGCAACCCAGGTATCAAACCTGTGTCTCTTATGTCTCCTACGCTGGCAGACAGGTTCTTTACTACTAGCGCCACCTGGGAAGTATGAATATGTCTGTTCTTATCATTTTAGATAAATGAAATAAAATAATATGTGGTCTTTTGTGAATGTGTTTTTTCTTTTAACATAATGGTTTCAAGGTTCATCTATATTAACATATATCAGTACTCCATTCCAATTCATGGCTGAATAATATTCCATCATATGAAAATGTCACATATCATTTATCCATTCATCAGTTGGTGGACATTTGAGTTGTTTCCACCTTTTGGATAATACTACTATGAACATTTGTATACACAGTTTTTGTGTGTGGATGTACATTTTGTTCTACTTTGGTATATACCTAGGAGTAGAATTGCTGTGTTATATAGCAAATTAATAATAACATTATGTGGAACTGGCAAAATATTTTCCAAATGGGCATCATTTTACATTCCCACCAGCAATGTTTATGGTTTCCAGTCTGTCTGCATCATAGTCAAACATCTCTTTTGCCTATCTTTTTTTTTTATTATTATAATGAGCCTAGTGAGTGTGGAGTGATACCATATAAAGACTTTGATTTTCATTTCTTAAACAACTAATGATTCTGAGCATCTTTTAATGTACTTCATAGACATTGTATATCTTCTAAACAGAAATGTCTATCCAAATAGTCTGCCTAATTTCTACCTGGTTATGTATCTATTTTTGTGTTGTAAGCTATCTTTGGACTTCTCAGGTGATGCTAATGGTAAAGAACCTGCCTGCCAATGTAGGAGACATAATGAGACATGGATTTGATCACCAGGTTGAGAAGATACCTTAGAGGAGGGCATGGCAACCCACTCCAGTATTCTTGCCTGGAGAATCCCATGGACAGAGGACCCTGGTGGTCTACAGTCTATAGGATCGCAAAGAGTCAGACCGACTGAAGTGACGTAGCATAACGTTAATAAACTATTTTTTTTATATACTATATACACAAGCCTATAGATACATGATTTGCAAATGTTTTCTCCCATTTTATGAGCTGTCTTTCCACATTCTTGATGCTATTGTTCACAGTGTGAGGTATTTAATTTTGATTCAGAGCCATCTATCTCTTTTTCTTGTACAAATTATGCTTTTGCTGTCATGTCTAAGAACCAACACCTCATCTAAGGTCATAAAGATGTGTTCCAATGTTCTCTTGTAGCAGTTCTTTCAATTTTAACTCTTAAAATTTTTAACTTTTAAATTACTGCTTGATTTAATTTTTAAATATGGCATGCAGAAGAGGTCATATTTGCTATTTTATATATCAATAATAAATTGCTCTGGAGAAGGAAATGGCTACTCACTCCAGTATTCTTGCCTGGGAAATCCTTTGCTACAGTCCATGGGGTCACATAAGAGTCAAACACAACTTATTGACCAAACAACAGCAATCAAAATTGCCACTATTATTGAAAGACAAATCTTGCCCCACTGTAATGTCTAGGCACTATTGTCAAAAAAATTATTGACCCTAAAGTTACGAGTTTCTTTCTGGACTTTCATTTCTATTTTATTAATCTATAACTATATTGTTAATCCAGAATGACAATGTATCAATCAAGTAGCTTTGTTGTAAGTTTTGAAATAGAAGATATGAGTCCCCCAAGTTTATTCTTCTTTTTCAAGATAAATCTGATTCTTCTAGATCAATTCTATTTCTATATGAATTTTAGGATAAGTTTGTCACTTTTTGCCAAAAAGCCAGATGGGAGTTTAATACAGATTGCATTGAATCTGTGGATTGGCTTTATGTATGTCTTCTTCTTAACAATATTAAGGTTTCCAATCTGTGAAAGTGGTATATATTTCCATTTATTTAAATCTTCTTTAGTTTCTCACCAATGTTTTGCAGTTTTCAGCACTTCTTTATCCTTAAGTGTTATACTTTATTCTTTTCAGATGCTATTGCAAAGAACTTTGTTTTCTTCAGTTGACCTTCACATTGTTCATTCCCCGTGTATAGAAACACAACTGATTTCCATATACTGAGCTTATGTCCTTCATCTTACCTTAGTTTGCTTATCAGTTCTAATTTTGTGTGTGTTTTACTGAACTCTTCACAATATTCTACATAAAAGATTATGCTATCCAGAAACAGAGATAAATTATTTGTTTTTATCCAATCTGGATGCCATTTATTTATTTTCCTTTCCTAATTGTTTCGGAATATCGTGTACAATGTAAAATAAAAGTGGTAAATTAGGAGTTTGAGTTTAACATATACACAACACTATATATAAAATAGATAATCAACAAAGAACCATGGTACAGGGAACTCTACTTAGTACTCTGTAACAACCTATTTAGAAAAAGTACCTAGAAAAGAATAGATAACATGTATGTAAAACTAAATCACTTTGTTGTACACCTGAAATTAACACAATATTGTAAATCAACTATACTCCTACATAAGACAAAATTTTTTTTTAAAGTGGTAAAATCATATATTCCTGCTTTGTTCCTAATCTTAGGAAACAACAGTCATTCTTTCACCATTGATTATGATGTTAGCTCTGGTTTTTCCACGAGTGCCTTTAGTCAGGTTGCAAGAGTTCATCATTACTACTAAATTGTTGAGAATTTCTAGCATGAATCATTTTGGATTTTGTGATATACTTTTCTCTGCTAATATTGAGATTATCATTTAGTTTATATGTTAATTTGTTGATATTGTATGTTGTGTTAATTAGCTTTTAGATATTAAACCAACTTTGCATATCTGGGATAAAACACTCTTGGTCATGGTATATAATACTTTTATACATTATTGTATTCATTTTAAAATTATTTTGCTGAGATGTTTTGTATTTATTTACAACAAAATGTTTATGGTTTTGTTTTTTTATGCTTACTTAATCTGATTTTGGTGTCAGTTTGGTCTGTCCTCCAGGGTATTCTCCTGTGGCTCAGATGGTAGAATCTGCCTGGAAAGCAGGAGACTCAAGATCTATCCCTTAGTCCAGAAGATCATCTGGAGAAGGAAATAGCGACCCACTCCAGTATTCTTGCCTGGAAAATCCTATGTATAGAGGAGTCTGGCGGGCTATAGTCCATAGGGTTGCAAAGAGTCGGACACAACTGAAAGATTTCACTTTCAATTTCTGTCCTCTAAAATCAGAGATTATCTCATTTAAAATTCAATAGAAATTATCAGTAAAGTTATTTGGTCTTGGGCATTCTTTTGTGGATAGTTTTAAATTACTAATTTATTCACCTCTTATATGTATATTTAGAGTTTACAATTTTTCTTGAGTCAATTTAGGTAGCTTGTGTCTTTCTAGGGATTTTTCCGTTCTATAAAACTTACACAATTTGCTTGCATGTAAGTACCTATGCTCACATGCTTGCATGCTCAGTCATGTCTGACTCTTTGCAACTGCAGGGACTGCAGCCCACCAGGTTCCTCTGTCCATGGAATTTTCCAGGCAAGAATATTGGAGTCATATTCCAGGCAATATTGGGTTGCCATTTCCTCCTCCAGGGGATCTTCCTGACTCAGGGATCCAACCTGTGTCTCCTAGGTCTCTGCATTGGCAGCCCGACTCTTTACCACATGAGCTACCTATAACAGTACCTTATAAATTATTTTATATTTCTAAAATTTTGCAGTGAAGTCACCTCTTTCTTTTGTTATTCTAGAAATTTCAATCTTCTATTTTTTTTCTTTGTCAGTTGATGAACAAGATTTTGTTCATCTTTCAAAGAACCAAATTTTTATTGCACTGATTTTCTAAATTTATTTTCCAAATCCTTTAAAATTTGTTATATTTATTATTCAATTCTTCAGCCTTGCTTTGAGTTTTCTCTTCTCTCTTTATTATCTTAAGGTGAAAGACTAAGTTACCAATTTGAAACATATATATTTATTTATGTATTTAAATATATATGTTATCACTATAAATTCCTGTCTAAGTACTCCTTTAGCAGCATCTTATAAGTATTCATTTCATTTTCATTTATCTGAAAGTGCTTTCTGATCTGCCTTATGATTTTTATTTTCCTAGTTTATATCTATCTATATAGATACTATATAGCTACCGTAATCATTACTTTTTACAATCTTATCTTATGTCTCTTAAAGAAGATGAGCAAAGAATAGAAAGTAAGTATGTATTTATAGAGTTTGTTATACCAACCTTTTATTTACTGTTTCTGGCTTGTGGATTTTTTCAAAATGTGAATTTGAGTTTTCATCTGGCTTAACTTCTGAAAATTTGTCAGCAAATTTGGAAAACTCAGCAGTGGCCAGAGGACTGGAAAAGGTCAGTTTTCATTCCAATCCCAAAGAAAAGCAGTGCCAAAGAATGCTGGAACTATCGCACAATTGCATTCATCTCACATGCTGGTAAAGTAATGCTCAAAATTCTCCAAGCTAGGCTTAGGCAATACGTGAACCATGAACTTCCAGATGTTCAAGCTGGTTTTAGAAAAGGTGGAGAAACAAGAGATCAAATTGCCAACATCTGCTGGATCATCAAAAAAGCAAGAGAGTTCCAGAAAAACATCTATTTCTGTTTTGTTGACTATGCCAAAGCCTTTGACTGGGTGGATTACAATAAACTGTGTAAAATTCTGAAAGAGATGGGAATACCAGACCACCTGACCTGCCTCTTGAGAAACTTGTATGCACGTTAGGAAGCAACAGTTAGAACTGGACATGGAATGACAGACTGGCTCCAAATAGGAAAAGGAGTATGTCTAGGCTGTATATTGTCACCCTGCTTATTTAACTTATATGCAGAGTACATCATGAGAAATGCTGGGCTGGAAGAAGCACAAGCTGGAATCAAGATTGCCGGGAGAAATATCAATAATCTCAGATATGCAGATAATACCACCCTTATGGCAGAAAGTGAAGAAGAACAAAACAGCCTCATGATGAAAGTGAAAGAGGAGAGTGAAAAAGTTGGCTTAAAGCTCAACATTCAGAAAACTAAGATCATGGCATCCGGTCCCATCACTTCATGGGAAACAGATGGGGAAACAGTGGAAACAGTGGCTGACTTTATTTTTGAGGACTCCAAAATCACTGCAGATGGTGATTGCAGCCATGAAATTAAAAGATGCTTACTCCTTGGTAGGAAAGTTATGACTAACCTAGACAGCATATTATAAAGCAGAGACATTACTTTGCCAACAAAGGTCCATCTACTCAAAGCTCTGGTTTTTCAAATAGTCATGTATGGATGTGAGAGTTGGACTATAGAGAAAGCTGAGTGCCGAAGAATTGATGCCTTTGAACTATGGTGTTGGAGAAGACTCTTGAGAGTCCCTTGGACTGCAGGGAGATCCAACCTGTCCATCCTAAAGGAGATCAGTCCTGGGTGTTCACTGGAAGGACTGACGCTGAAGCTGAAACTCCAATACTTTGGCCACCTGATGCGAAGAGCTGACTCATTTGAAAAGACCCTGATGTTGGGAAAGATTGATGGCAGGAGGAGAAGGGGACAACAGAGGATGAGATGGTTGGATGGCATCACTGATTGAATGGACATGGTTTTGGGTAGACTCCGGTAGTTGGTGATGGACAGGGAGGCCTGGGGTGCTGCAGTCCATGGGGTCACAAAGAGTCGGACACGACTGAGTTACTGATCTGAACTTCTGAAAGGTTGTTGCTGAACCACGAAAGATGCCAGGATTCTTGGCCTCCAAAGGAGAAGAATTCAATCCGGGGCCAGAGAGGATGCTTGATTGCTCAGAGCTTTTGTGTAATAAAGTTTTATTAAAGTATAAAAGAGATAGAGAAAGCTTCTGACATAGACATGATAAGCGGGCCGACAGAGTGCCCCCTCAGTATTGCTAGCAATGGAGTTATATACTTTCAATTAGTTATTACAGTGAATCAAAAGAATGTCTGGATGTTATAAAGACCTTACTAGACCCACTCCCATAATTCACACTTTAAGATAACAGGATTGGCTAGAAGTTTTTTTCCAGAAACTGTCCTCAAGCAGGATACATTATTGTTACATAATCCTACGGAATATAGAGGGGAAAAAAATGTTTGTCCTTTCCTCCTCCTTGAGAATTCCAGATCCCTCTTTCCTTGGGGACCCCCAGGCTTCTTATCAACCTGCCTAGGAATTGACTCTCTCACTTCCTTGTTCTAAATCATCTTTTTTCCCACCCACTTCCTTTGTGTTCTTACTCTTCGTTATTACAGTTCTATAACATATATTGTTTACTGTAACTACTGTTTAAATCAGTTGACAGGGAAAATATATAATGAAAATTTTATAATTACCTATATAATTACCTTTACTAGGGCTTCCTTTTTTTTTTTTTTTTTTTCTTTTTGATGTTGATTTAATTGCTATCTGAGGCAAGGGTATGTTAGAATGCCACAAAGCTCTCCTACCATGTTTCAGTCATCTTATTTTTGACTTGATGTTTCCTTGGTTGCTGTAAACCTTTTTCTTGCCAGAATTATGCCAAGCTTGATTTTGAGAATATTTGCCTAATTTTTGTCCCCTGCCCCCCTTGGAGGGAGAGGCCCTTGAAGTTCCCCTTTTTGTCATTTTCACTTAGAGGTTGTTCTTAGGTTCAGTTGTGCCAGTGAGGATTCCACCCTTTGTTGATGGGTTTTTGTATGGACTGGGAATTGTTTCACATCTCCCCCACATCTTACTCTGATTGTTTCTGAGTAGGAAAAATACATGCACATTCTCCTAACACACACTGTAATCCTCTCTTTTATCCTTCTAACATTTCTGATTTTCTCTCTTTTTTTTTTTTTGAAGAACAGTTGATTTACACTGTTGTGTTAGTTTCTGGGACACACCAAACTGACTAAGTTTTATATAGATGTGTGTGTGTGTGTGTGTGCGTGCTCTGTCATGTCCAACTCATTGTGGCCCCATAGACTGTAGCCCACCAGGCTCTTCTGTCCATGGAATCTTCCAGGCAAGAATACAGGAGTCAGTAACTATCCCTTTCTCCAGGCGATCTCACAACCCAGGGATCAAACTTGGGTCTCCTGCATTTCAAGCAGATTCTTTACCATCTGAGCCACCAGGGAATTTAAACTTACCATAAAGATGAAAATTTTCAGGTCGAGGGAAGACAGCTTAAGGAAATGAGTCTAAAAGTCTTTACGAAGGCAACTTTGAGAAGTGATCTCAAGGTGACCTTGGGCTTTCCAGTAACCAGTAATGATATTTCCCCACAGTGAACAAGCACTGGCTACTCAACCCCATACATAGGTATATATTTTGGTGTGACTTACTATGTATTTAGGAGAAGGCAATGGCAACCCACTCCAGTACTCTTGCCTGGAAAATCCCATGGGTGGAGGAGCCTGCTAGGCTGCAGTCCATGGGGTCACTAAGAGTAGGACACGACTGAACGACTTCACTTTCACTTTTCACTTTCATGCATTGGAGAAGGAAATGGCAACCCACTCCAGTGTTCTTGCTTGGAGAATCCCAGGGACGGCGGAGCCTGGTGGACTGCTGTCTATGGGGTTGCACCGATTCAGACACGACAGAAGTGACTTAGCAACAGCACTAAGTATTTACCTTAAAAAAATTACTCAATTTCATTTTAGACATCCGTTCATCCTCCACTCTTCATGAACTTTTTATGAGGTAGAGCTCACCTGTGATAATAATGACATGCTTATTCAAGACCCTTGCACGAGGTATTCTAGATTATTCCTATGTAGCAAACTCTTTTTATGAAACAATCTGTTAGTCAGGTACTATTATTATTTACTTGTTAAAGATACAAACTGCAAGCAAAAATTTTACCTTGAACAAAATACTTGTTCAAGGCAATGTAGTTATCAATGTAATCAATATATTATAGGTTATCATTGCTATCAAGATACCAAGACATCATAGGTTATCAATGTATCAAGTTACCAAGGTATTATAGTTATCAAGGAAGCCAGGGTTCAAGTCAGGCAGCAGGGTCCTAGTAAACAGACTGAGGCCTCATCAATCAGAAACTTCCTTTCCCTTAGAGTTTAGGAATAAGCTTTTGTCCAAATTAAACCAATGAAATCAACAGATGTTTGACTTTCAGAGAAAGAGATTTCCTCTTCCCATATGCAGCTGACTGTCTGAGTATGTTAGGAGTGTTCCATCTAGCTACTATGTGACTAAAAAGATTAAAGATGCAGAAAGGAAGGCAGCTAAAAGTGGGAACTTACTTGACACTTGTCACCATTTGGACCATGAATCCAGCTGGGCTTCAATTCATGAAAAACTCAACAACTCCATTATATAAACCAATACATTTATGTCAGATTTTTTCTGTTTTTTTTGAGTGCTTTACAGATATGTCACCAGGGTCACAGATATCAAAGTTCAATGAGATGCCTTTAGAAACAGAATCTTGCTGCCTTTCACTGTCAGTGAAAACACAGTATTTTAAAAGTTATATCTTGACAACACTGTCACTTTTAAAGGGAAAAAAAGGCTCTGTATGTGTTTGTGTGTATGAGAGTGTATTTATACACAAATATATATATTTAGTCATGATTTTTATCTGCTTCTTGTCATCTTAGTAAGATAAGATGTACACATGTATGTATAAATGTGTGTGTGTTTATATACAAACATAGTTTTCATTATGGTTCTTGTTCATTTCTGTTATATTGGCAAAAAATAAAGTTCAGGTTCACAAAATTGCTTGTGAACAGCAAACACTCTTCCCACGCAACCAAGAAATACATCTTTTCTGAATGATTTACAAAATTAATGAGGCCTGATAATATGAGTTGAAAATACATATTATCAATTATATTATGTACAAGAAAAGTATTACACAAGGTGTAGTTCATAAACACAATTTGCTCTTTTATTTATCCAACACTAGAAAAATAGGACTAGCAATGCTGGAATTCGCCCTGAAATTATGTGTTTATCCTGTCATGGAACATTTAATTTAAAGGTCTGTATAACTCAGAAAGAGACTACCATGTTTGCTCTGTTTGACTTCTGATATGTCTCTCCTAATACTGACAATTAGAACAAGACTGTGGGCAGATCAAAATAAAATGTACATCATTCATCACGCTTCCTGTCAGGAGCCATGGAACAAAGAACAATTCAATTATGGTCTCTGATTTCCCCATCTCAGCTACTTCTTTTTCTCTACACTGTCTAGTAGGGACAACAACATGTTTGCAACAACATAATCAACCCTCTAATAGAGACATGAGCCAGATATTACTCACCTTTGCATACTCCACATGACTCTCTCAGGGCCTTTTACAAAGGAGGAACTCAATGAATGCTGCTTGCATTAATATTTGTAAAAGGCAGTGGGCTGCTTCACAACCCAGATAATAATGTATTATAATAAAAGATTTGTTTCTATGTCTGTATGCACACACACACATATATAGTTACAGAGATGAATGGATAAATGAATGGATGATACACATACACACACACACACATATAGATATATATAGCAAGAGAAACAGCTCTAAGTTTTATTATATAATATAAATATATATATAAACATTTCAGTTTTCAATTCAGTTGCTCAGTCATGTCCGACTCTTTGAAACTCCATGGACTGCAGCATGCCAGGTTTCCCTGTCCATCACCAAGTCCCGAAGGTTGCTCAAACTCATGTCCATTAAGTCGGTGATGCCATCCAACCATCTCATCCTCTGTCATACCCTTCTCCTCTTGCATTCAATCTTTCCCAGCATCAGGGTCTTTTCATATGAGTCAGTTCTTCACATCAGGTGGCCAAAGTATTGGAGCTTCAGCTTCAGCATCAGTCCTTCCAATGAATATTCAGGACTGATTTCCTTTAGTATGGACTGGCTGGATCTCCTTACAGTCCAAGGGACTCTCAAGAGTCTTCTCCAACACCACAGTTGAAAATCATCAATTCTTCAGTGCTCAACTTTATTTATAGTCCAATTCTCACATCCATGACTACTGGAAAAACCATAGCTTTGACTAGACAGAACTTTGTTTGCAAAGTAATGTCTCTGCTTTTTAACATGCTGTCTAGGTTTGTCATAACTTTCCTGTAAACATAGAGAGTTTTTTTTTTTTTCTTTAACTTGGAAAAATCAGGACAAGCAAATGCTTTCTCTGTAATCTTTGTATCTCATTCAAAATCTGTAATGGAATCACCACAACTGTCGACCATTTACTTTTTCTCTAACAGTTTATCTATCTATTTACAGAGAGGTGATCCAATTGTTCTATTACATTTCCAATTCTATATATTAAACCCAAATTGCCAGAAAATTCTACCTAAGTTTTATATTTCCTCTGATTTGCCGAGGACAGTCTTTTAATTTAACAGACATGGTATGACAACCCAAATGTTTTTTATTATGACACATGTTACTGCCCTGGTGGTCTCACCCAGGGATATCACAGACCTTTGGATACAAGCACCACCACCTCTACCACTGTAGTAATTCAAATGGGTATTATTATACATCGAGGGCATGGCATAGGAAACCTCTGGATCCAAAGTTTGGCGTCAATTAATTTTTAAACTTGGGAACTTGGAATCAAGAAGAAAGAACATAATATCAGTTTCATACAATAAGGATTATAACCTACTGGAAATATACTTCACTGGATGTCAGCCTATATAAGTTTTAGTTTTAATTTTGCACTGATTCACTAGTGACCACACTCACGTCCCTAAACAAAGGCTTTGGACCAGTCGCCAGAGAGTCCTCTGTTCAAATACAAAATTCATCCATAAGAGGGGACAAATGACCTTGAAAATTCTTTCCCCATATTTCAATATTCAAATTCCTAATATCTTTAGCTGTAAAGTTCAGATTTTTCTGTCACACTAATTGTGCACAGAATTATTTCAAAATTCAAATAAGAGGGTGAATATGAAATTACTCTAAGAATCATAAAATACAGGCTTTGTTTTCCTGATTATATATTGACAACAAAAATAATTGTTTTACAAAAATCAGTAAAAATATTATGATTCTTTGTGTCTCTGAATTGTGTGACAAGGGAAGATTTCAAAGATACTATACAGAAGTGTTAACTGCACAACACTTACTGCATTATGCCAAGTCACTGAGTCAAGGGGAGCCATGCCTGACTTAGCTTGCTTGCACATTCACGCTTGGGCTGATGTCTGTAGGAATTTCCATCCATATATTAGGCAATGGCCTGGAGTAAAACATGCTCAAGATCAGGGTTCTTTGCCAGGTTAGGTTGTTGTAATGCTTTCTAGAACAGCTGGAATATGTTTTCCGAGAGTACACAATAGCACATAAATAGCTGCCTTGCCATGATTTAGAGATTTTAAATTCATTCCCATGTTTAATTCATCACGCAACTCTATTCTGACATTTTAATATTCAGATGTTTTCCTTTTTAAATAATGATGCCTGTTGCTTACAAGTTGCCTTTTCTATTTTGGATATAGGGCTTCTCTGAGAGCTCAGTTGGTAAAGAATCTGCCTGTAATGCAGGAGACCCCAGTTCGATTCCTGGGTTGGGAAGATCACTTGTCAAAGGGATAGGCTACCCACTCCAATATTCTTGGGCTTCCCTTGTGGCTCAGCTGGTAAAGAATCTGCCTGCAATGCGGGATCCCTGGTTGGCAAGACTTCCTGGAGAAGGGAAAGGCTACCCACTCCAGTATTCTGGCCCAGACAATTCCATGGACTGTATAGTCCATGGGGTCACCAAGAGTCAGACATGACTGAGCACCTTTCACTTCACTAATGTATCTCAATAGCAGAAGCAGCATTTGGAATTCCTTTCAGAGGAAAAATAAGCAGCAAAATCAGTAGATGACTCATTGGTAGTGCCACAAAACCCATGAGGGAAGGGAAAGGATGAATATATTGGATACTAAATTTAAACAAAAATTGGATAAACCAAATTTGAAATCTCTGCTCCCTTAAAACTACTGAGTGTCTGTATCAGTTGAGGTAGAAAGTCAGTGAATTTCTAATTAGCTTCAGCTTAAATTAATCACAGATTACTTCTTTTAATCCAGTTCAATCACTTCATGGCAAATAGATGGAGAAACAATGGAAACAGTAAGAGACTTTATTTTGGAGGGCTCCAAAATCACTGCAGATGGTGACTGCAGCCATGAACAGATACTTGCTCCTTCAAAGAAAAGCTATGACAAAACTAGACAGTATGTTAAAAAGCAGAGACATTACTTTGCCAACAAAGGTCCGTTCAGTCAAACATATGGTTTTTCCAGTAGTCATGTATTGATGGGAGAGATGGACTATAAAGAAAGCTGATAACCTAAGAATTGATGCTTTTGAACTGTGGTGTTAGAGAAGACTCTTAAGAGTCCCTTGGACTGCAAGGAGATCCAACCAGTCTATCCTAAAGGAAATCAGTCCTGAATATTCATTGGAAGGACTGATGCTGAAGCTGAAACTCCAATACTTTGGCCACCTGATGTGAAGAACTGACTCACTAGAAAAGACCCTGAAGACTTTGAAGGCGGGAGGAGAAGGGGACAACAGAGGATGAGATGGTTGAATGGCATCACCGACTTGATGGTCTTGAGTTTGAGTAAGCTCTGGGAGTTGGTGATGGACAGGGAAGCCTGGTGTGCTGCAGTTCATGGGGTCACAAAGAGTCAAATATGACTGAGTGACTGAACTGAACTGAACTGACTTTGTTTTAATACTCTTTGTGGGTTCTCACAACAAGAATACTGAAGTGGTTTGCCATCCCCTCCTCCAGTGGATTACATTTTGTCAGAACTCTTCACTATGATGTGTCCATCTTGGCTGGCTTTGCACAGTATAACTCATAGCTTCACTGAGTTATTATGCAACTTTCTTCACCATGACAAGTCTGTGATCCATGAAGGATCACTTCATGGCAAATAGATGGAGAAAAAGTGGAAGTAGTGACAGATTCTCGTTTCTTGGACTCAAAAAATCACTGCAATGGTGACTGCAGCCATGAAATTAAAAGATGCTTGCTCCTTGGGAGGAAAGCTATGACAAACCAGGCAGTATATTAAAAATCAGAAGCATCACTTTGCCAACAAAGGTCATTATAGTCAAAACTATGGTTCTCCCAGTAGTAATGGATGGATGTGAGAGATGTACCATAAAGAGGCTGCGTACCAAAACATTGATGCTTTTGAACTGTGGTGCTGGAAAAGACTCTTGAGAGTCCCCTTGGACTTCAAGGAGATCAAACCAGTCAATCCTTAAGGAAATGAACCCTGAATATTCTTTGAAAGGACTGATGCTGAAGCTCCAATACTTTGGGCACCTCATGTGAAGAGCCAACTCATTGGAAAAGACCCTGATGCTGAGAAAGATTAAAGGCAAGAGGAGAGGGGCAGCTGAGGATGAGATGGTTAGATAGCATCAGTGACTCAATGGACATGAATTTTAGCAAACTCTGGGAGACAGTGAAGGACAAAGAAGCCTGGTGTGCTATAGTCTATGTGGTCACAAAGAGTCAGGCATGCCTTAATGACTGAACAACAACTTGTTTTAATTAAAATAAAAATTGCAAGGAAGGTACTGAGAGAAGAATACAGAGTTGAAAGGTATTATCCAAGACCCTATTTCTTCCAAACTTTCTCTTGCATCATCCTAATAGTAATGGCTTTACATCTATATGATTCTCACCTCGAGATTCCGTTTGCTAAAGATGATTGCTGTAGCTCTAAATTAATGTATTTTCTATATAAACAAGGGATATCTTCTCTAGCCAGCTAATTTGTATTTCTTATTAACTAGACCTCAGTAAGATACATGTCTTTAGATCAAACTGATCAAAAGGATACATTTTTTTTAAAAACAGTACAGATTAGTGACTCTTTGGATGTGAGGACCAGAAATCTGTGTTTTAACCAGCTCTCCAAATGATTTTGATGCCCACTAAAGTTGGAGAACCACTAATATGTGATTGCAGGTTGGGTAGAGTCTATCATTCCTAGGTCAAAAACACACTAATTATGGCCTAAATAAACCAAGGATGTGTCAACAAGCAAGAAGTAGGGATGACTATTGAGGACTCAAATCCAGAGGTCTTAGAAACACATCTAATTTCCTTAGACTTCAGGTTTTTTTTCTTTAACTCTATTTTATATGGGATTGATTTCATCAATATAACGTTATAAGAGCAAATATATATATACATATAGTACACTAGAACTATACTCAATATTAACATTTAATGATGACACAAGAAACAACAAACAAATAGGCAGATACAGACTGACTACCACAGTTAGTGGTAAACCGAGTGTGAGTGTCAGAGTGAAAAAGTAAAAGACAGATGTTAACAGATGGTTTATAGGAAGTATTACGGCATTTAAGATTTGCTGTTACTATTGTTGAATATTCATCCTTCCACTTGGACAGCATTCTGAATGTGACTCTGCTCTGCCATAGAGCATAATATAAGCACATTATGGAGATACCGTGATTTCAGTTCCAGGATACAGCAATAAAGCAAATAATACAACAAAGCTAGTCAAGCAAATTTTTTTGGTTTCCCAGTGCATATAAAAACTATGTTTACATTATAATGCAGTATATTGTAATTACACTATACAATAGTGTATGTCTAAAAAACAGTACATATATTAATTCAAAAGACTGTATTGCTAAAAAAATAATTGTTGAGTCTAAGGCGATCATCTAAGCCTTCAGTGAGTCATGATATTTTTGCAATAGTAACATCAAAGATCACTGATCACAGATCACCATAAGAGATATAATAATAATAATAAAAGTTGAAGATATTGAGAGAATTACCAAAACGTGACACAGAAACACAAGGTGAGCAAATTCTGCTGGAAAAGTGGTGTTTGTAAACATGCTTGAGGCCGGGTTGCCCCACACCTTCAATTTGCAAAAATCTACTATCTGAGAATTACGTATTATACTAAAGAGAAGTACAATAAAATGAGGCATGCTTATATTCTGCATAAACCACAAGTCAAGAGAAAGCAATTAAAGTAAGAATATAAGCCTTAACCTGAATGAAAAGTAAGAAAAAGGGATTTTGCTAAATTAATTGAAGCAGCAAACATTCACAGAAATTAGGCAGACATCTATCAATGGCAGTAGAGGTTAAGAATATATTTCTAGCAGAAATGAAGGTATTTAATATGACCAAGGAAAACACAGATGGCATGGGAAAAGAAAGTGATGGGGAACAGAAAGATGACAGAAGAATATGGACAAAGGCATTAAGACCACACTGTACAGTTTTGGGACATATTTTAAAAAAAATTCTCACTTGTCCTTTAGTAGAGGAGGAATTAAACTTTAATATCAGAAAATTGGATAATATTAAAAATTTGAAATTTATAACTGTGTAGCACTAAGGATATGGTAAACTCTGTCTCATCTTATTGTAAAGGGTAAGTTAAGGCATTTTCAGTTTATAATTTTGTTATCTTTATAATGCCACAAATTAAAGAACCCCTCCAATAGCACAGGTACTAGCAGAGCGCAAGAAGTATATGTGAATACTAAGTCAAAACTCAGGTGCTGAGAGGGGAACAAAGAGGAACACAGCCCGGCCAACCCCAAGTAGAATGTTGTCCAACAAGGCTTATTTCTGACTGGATTTACCGTATGTACAGAAGCACTTAGTGAATTCTAAAACAATACATAAGAAACAGATGATTAATATTATCTTAAAATACCACAAAATGCTAGCCTAGAGAGCAAAGTACTATATCTGTGATCTTTCATGACTTGTGTAATGCAAAAAAGATCCTCATGAGTAAGTGTCTTTCTAATTATTTGAGTCAGAAAGATGGCTTACAACGGATCAGCTTTGTAACTAGCAGGAAAAAAATCCTTAGACACTGTGATACTGGTTCTATTTTGTGCCTGAGCAGGCTAATTTGTCAAGGACAATCAATTTGGTCACTGAAGAGAGACAGGGCATGTCTAAGAATGACTCGAAATATATTTGTACTTCAGAGCTTATACCTGTCAAATGGGATATTCTTTATAGTCAACTCATTGTTGCACTGACTTAAATTCTTTCCACAGTGGATCAAAAGTAGAGTAATTTTGAAAATGGCATTTTAAGTGAAGCTATTCATTTATACTTTACACTATATTATTTACTGTGTTTGGAAACAAAAAAGAATCACATGATATTTTTTAAAAAAAAGACTAATGTTTTCTGTGAAAAATTACATTGACTACAGCAATAAAACTTCACGGCTAGAATGATGAAAATCTGAATTGTACAAATATGTACCAAGCACAGGAGCAAGATACAGTGGAAAAAATATCAATCTCCAAGAATTCCTAAGGTCACAGTCATGGTCCTATCTAGGTATTGCCATACTCTAAGAGGTAGGAGAGGCTTCTCCATTGTTCAGTGAGAGGACTGTACCCACATGACCTCCCTCTCAATTCCCCCAGATTTGAGTTTATTAATTGTATTTTAAAAAATATATGTAGATGAGGGTTTAATATATGCTTATTTTGTTATAGGAATTTTCTATAAGAAGTGAAACAAGAAATTCTTTTATATATATATATATACACACACATATGTATCTATATATGTGAAATTGAAAGTCACTCAGTCGTGTCTGACTCTTTGCCATCCCATGGACTATGCAGTTTACGGAATTCTCCAGGCCAAAATACTGGAGTGGGTAGCCTTTTCCTTCTCCAGGGGATCTTCCCAATGCAGGGATCGAACCCAGATCTCCCATACATATATATGTATGTACATATGTGTATATGTACATATAAATATGTATTAGCATACTAGAAAGATTAGCTGGGAAAAGGAAATTACAGGATTTTGAGAATGTATTGATATAGACAGTATTGAAACATATGTAGAAAATTTAAGTTATGCTACAAAGGATAGGGCATCACCCTGAGGTATAATTGAACTTATCTCACACACTAGTAGAGTAATGCTCAAAATTCTCTAAGCCAGACTTCAGCAATACATGAACCATGAACTTCCAGATGTTCAAGCTGGTTTTAGAAAAGGCAGAGGAACCAGAGATCAAATTGCCAACATCCGCTGGATCATCAAAAAAGCAAGAGAGTTCCAGAAGAACATCTATTTCTGCTTTATTGACTATGCCAAAGCCTTCGAATGTGTGGATCACAATAAACTGTGGAAAATTGTGAAAGAGATGGGACTACCAGACCACCTGACATGCCTCTTGAGAAACCTATATGCAGGTCAGGAAGCAACAGTTAGAACTGGACATAGAATGACAGACTGGTTCCAAATAGGAAAAGGAGTACATCAAGACTGTATATTGTGATCTTACTTATTTAATCTATATGCAGAGTACATCATGAGAAACTCTGGGCTGGATGAAGCACAAGTTGGAATCAAGATTGCCAGGAGAAATATCAATAACCTTAGATATGGAAATGACACTACTCTTATGGCAGAAAGTGAAGGAGAACTAAAAAGCCTCTTGATGAAAGTGAAAGAGGAGAGTGAAAAAGTTGGCTTAAAGCTCAACATTCAGAAAACTAAGATCATGGCATCTGGTCTCGTCACTTCATGTGAAATAGATGGGGAAACAGTGGAAACAGTGTCAGACTTTATTTTTTGGGCTCCAAAATCACTGCAGATGGTGATTGCAGCCATGAAATTAAAAGACGCTTACTCCTTGGAAGGAAAGTTATGATCAATGTAGATAACATATTTAAAAGCAGAGACTACTTTGCCAGCAAAGGTCCGTCTGGTCAAGGCTATGATTTTTCCAGTGGTCATTTATGGATGTGAGTGAAGAAAGCTGAGTGCCGAAAAATTGATGCTTTTGAACTGTGGTGTTGGAGAAGACTCTTGAGAGTCCCTTGGACTGCAAGGAGATCCAACCAGTTCATCCTGAAGGAGATCAGTCTTGGGTGTTCATTGGAATTACTGATGCTGAAGCTGAAACTCCAATACTTTGGCCACCTCATGTGAAGAGTTGACTCATTGGAAAAGACCCTGGTGCTGGGAGGGATTGGGGGCAGGAGGAGAAGGGGACAACAGAGGATGAGATGGTTGGATGGCATCACTGACTCAATGGACATGGGTTTGGGTGGACTCCGGGAGTTGGTGATGGACAGGGAGGCCTGGCGAGCTGCAATTCATGGGGTCGCAAAGAGTCAGACATGACTGAGTGACTGAACTGAACTGAACTGAACAGAAGGTAAAAGAAAAAATTGAATAGACAGGGTTGAGGTAAGCTGAAAGAAGAAAAGCCTATATTAAGGGCAAACTTGGGAGAACCTTTCATTTAATTCAGAAACAACAAGTCAGAGGTGATTCTTTGGAAAAGGAATAAATATGGTGATCTCAGTTTCTTCCTTTCTCCCTTAATCTTCTGCCATGACTCCCAACGGACTGAAGCCAATGGGAAGCCAGTGTGCAAAGAAGTCCCACTGATAAACTCTGTTCCTAGTGTGGGTAAAGTGAGTGGGTGGGGGGAAGCACAGAATAGATTGGAGAAGGGTGGGTAGGGATCCTGTCCTGGAGTGACAGGAGTGCTGGAGTGCTCCGCTGCCTTTGTTTGCGTTTAAGTAAAATTACTGTTTGCATTTAAGCAAAATATCCAAACAGATGACTGTTACACTGAATTAATGTCTTCTTGACAAATTGTCTTTGTGTATATATTAATCTATTAGGTAAAGGTTTGTCTTGATGAAGAAAGAGGTACATGTATTGTGTTTCAAAAAAATTAAAGATTACTATGAATGCACAGATATAAACTTCCTGGAGTCTTCCGTAGACCTAATACCTATATCATGCTTGGACATAACACATACAAACACACACACATCACATACATAGATACCAATACCCTTGAAACCATTACTCTAAGTTTTTTGACTGTAATGATAATGGGTACTAGTTATTACAATTCACTGTATGGAAATATACATACCAAACTCCCCAGGAGCCTAAGCTCTGCCTTTAGCTTATGTGTGCGCGTGGGCTTATTCGCTCAGTCATGTCCAACTCTTTGTGATCTCATAGACTGCAGCCCCATAGGCTCCTCCAATTCAGGGATCGAATTCGCATCTCCTGAGTCTCCTGCTTTGGCAGGCAAATTCTTTACCACTGAGCCACCTGGGATGCGTGCCTTTAGGTTATCTGAATCTGCTTCTACTTTTGCCACCTCGAATTATATATATGTCCTTGGCCAAGTTACTAAACTTCCCCAAGCCTCAGCTACCTTATGTGTAAGTTAGGCATTTTGATAACCCTGATTGATTTAGGGGTGGGTGTGGGAAGGAATGAGAACACAAAGAAATGGTGAAGAGCCTGGCGTGACTCAGTTCAAAGGATGCTTGATTAGTTAGCATAAAAGTAGTAGCAGCACTTCTCTTTCTTCTCACTTGACTCTTCTTATTTGTACAAAGAACACTGCTATTACTTTGTGTAAGGAAAGTCACTAAAGTTTTATCCATGGGTATTGACTCTACCTCTACAATTGTAAACACTTACTTAAAAGTTAGGTAAGAAAATAAATGGCATTCTGTCTCCCTATTTGATTTTACAGAAATCTGGCACACAGTTGAATGGAATAACATGGGAATTCCACATGCTGGTCTCCAACTGAATAACGTAGCTTCTTAGAATGGATTATACCAACTCAAACAATTTCCTTTATATGTTGCATGCCTTAAAAACTGAAGGAAAAAATATCTTCATGGATCACATTGTGCCTTTGTTTCCTTACTTGAAACTTCCAAGGTGATCTAAACAGGAGTATTGAGAGATCAACACCTCTTTCACCACGGAACATTTTCTCTTTATTTTGTGTTTATCCTAGAATGATGAATAAGAACAGGGATATTTGTGAAGAACCGGAGTTGAGATTCCCTATTTAAAAAGGAAGGCAAATAATATAGCAGTGACAAATTCTATATAATCCAATGTAATGGGAGACATTGACTATTTACTTAAAGAGCAGAGAAATCTGAGGCCTGAATTTCTGTTACAGCTTATTAAACTGGCAGTTAATGAGGCAGTATAGATTTATGTATATATTTAATATATGAAGATATCCTAGTATAAAATATGAGATATCCAAGTGTGTGTATATATATATATATAGTGTCAGATCTTGACATGATACACCTAATTCAATTAAGGGAAGAACTGCTTTTCCTCTCTCTAATTTCTCTGAAAAATTTATTTATGAAGAAAAGGAACTAACAATTGAATGCCACACACACACACACACACACACACACACATACACTTTCTCTGATCGCTCAGTTTGTGAAGAATCCACCTGCAACACAGGAGACTCGGGTTTGATTCCTGAGTCAGGAAGATCCCCTGGAGAAGCACGTAACAAACCATTCCAGTATTCTTGCCTAGAGAATTCCATGGACAGAGGAACCTGGTGGGCCCATAGGGTCACAAAGAGTCAGACATGGCTGAAGTGACTTAGAATGCATGCATGTCAAGCACAATGATAACAACTTTATATACAAAATTTTGCTTTAGGATTTAAGTGAATAGGTAGGTGAGGGACGTGCCACTAAAGATAATGTCCTCAATGTGTCTCAGGATATTATGAACAGTCATCAATATGACAGGAGGTACTTTCTGCAATCTAATAGCTTTACTAATTAAAGATTGCAAACAGAGCAACAATTATTAATCTTCCTAGGAGACAGTGTAGAAGCTTCACTAAATACCATAGGTAGGTCTCATTAGGCCTGTAGATGAGACAAAAATAGGGAACTCTGGACACCCACCTCTTCAAACCTTTTTTCCCCCTCCCCTGAAAGGAGGCGTCTTCAAAGCATACTTAAACAACTTGCACTTTGCACTACAACTTAACACAACTGCTTTCATTAGAAGGTCATAGATATGTGTTAAACACACATGGATTCAAATCTAAACTCCACTACTTAGTAGTTGCATGAACAAAGTGGATGAAATTAAACTCACTGTGTCTATTTTCTAATCTATGACCATGGATAAAACTGCCTCAGAGGATACTTGAGAAATTTAACAAGTAACAAGAAAAACTGCAACCATATCCAGCATTATACACTTCAGAACTATTTCCAAACAAAATCATCACAAAAGGTAAGGTAACCTCTGGATTCACTAGGATGGAGTAGTTACATTTTTAGGTCTACTCCTTTACAACTAAAGTACCCTGGGACTAAAAGACAGACTCTGAAAGGTGGAAAGAAGGTTGGTTGGTTGCCTAAAGAAATTGAACCTTGAACTGTATACTTCAGTGAATCCTCCAGGTTTACTATGACTATTTTATGACCCAGAGGGAGTTGCAGAAGTGGTTCTAACCCTGAACCACTAATAGGATCAGATCAATAAAACTCTAAATAAATACTTTTTTGCCCAAGCCTTACAATGGGGAAAAGTGGGGACTAAAATATAAGGCCTTTTTTTTTGTGGTTATTGTTGTAATACATGCTCAATGCCCATCAAATACCAGTGGAAAACCTGCGCTTGGACCAAGTGGAGAGTTAATTTTTCAGCCCACCTCACCTCAACCTTCAGAAAACTACAGCAATGTTTCTTTTCCCCAACCCAGTGATATCAGTAGGACCAAGTGCAGATCTGATCTTCCATTCCTTGCCCACCAAGAGCAGGTAGTTGCAACCCAATCCTTCTTTTGAGACAGTGACAGAGAGGCTGAGCAGACAGCAGAACTCCCATCACTACATGACGGTAGCAGACGATGTTCTGTTTTCACTGCCAGGATAGTAGTAGTTTGTAGCATGGAAAGCTGACTCATGTAAGCACTGACAGGTCTGAAGGAAATGGAGCATCCTCCTCCCATCAAATATCAGCAAGAAAGGATAAAAGTGATAGAAGGTGTGGCTATATTTGCCACTCGTCTTCTACCCTCTCCTTTTCTTTGTCTGTGGATCCCAGTAGGGAGCTGAGTTTCTATCATGACTCTGCAGTAGAAGTAGTAAGAGTCAGTCAGCCCTTCATGTCTACGTTTGCTAATGACAGGGATCCTGTCTAGAAATGTAAATTATTAATCTTCAAAAGAGAGGACAATATCCTAAATCAAATATTGGCAGAATAATGTTCTTCATTAACAAATATAATTGCATAACTTAGGAGTTCTTATGTCAGATCCACAGACACATAAAACTGTATTAAAAATTGGGGTTTTTAACAGTGAAACGTGATCCCTACCTCACATTATATAAGAAAAATTAAAAGCTAAAACTATAAAGCTCCTAGTACAATAAGCAGAAGAATAACTAATACTATGCATTTGAGCTAGGCAAAGATTCTTTAGCTAGGACATAAAGAACTCTATATAGCAAACTAAAAGCATACACTGGACTTGATCAATTCTTAAAACTTCTGTTCAGCAAAGATGTCATAAGGAAAATGGAAAGACAAGACATAAATGGGAGGAATATATTCACAATCCTTAAATATGACAAAGGATTTACATACAGAATATACTAAACACTCTCACAACTAAGTAATAACAAGTTGAATGAAAAATTAAAAACAGACAAAGATCTGGAACAGATATTTCCCAGAAGAAGATACACAAATAGACAATAAGTGCAGTATAATGTGCCCGATACTGTTAGGGCATGTTTTCATCTGCTAAATTAAATATGTTTAATTTAATTTATCATCAGATAAACTAAGATTGCAAATAAAAAACACAATGAGATATCACCTGACACCTGCCAAAAAGACCAAGCATAGCAAATACTGGCAAGAATGTGGAGAAAAGTGAACGCTTGTTCACTGTTGGTGGGAATGTAAATTGATGCAGCCACTGTATTAAAAAGTATGAAGGTGGCTCAAAAAACTAAAAATAGAACTACCATGTGACTCAGCAATTCCATTCCTAGGTGTGTATCTGAAAAAAAAAAAAAACAAAAATACTAGTTCAAAAAGATATGTGGATCTCAATATACACAGCAGTTCAGTACAGTTCAATCACTCAGTCGTGTCTGACTCCTTGTGATCTCATGGACTGTGGCACACAAGACTTCCCTGTCCGTCACCAACTCCCAGAGTTTACTCAAACTCATGTCCATCTAGTCAGCGATGCCATCCAACCATTTCATCCTTGGTCATCCCCTTCGCCTCCTTCATTCAATCTTTCCCAGCATCAGGGTCTTTTCCAATGAGTCAGTTCTTTGCATCAGGTGGTCAAAGTATCAGAGCTTCAACTTCAGCATCAGTCCTTCCAATGAATATTCAGGACTGATTTCCTTTAGGATGGACTGGCTGGATCTCCTTGCAATCCAAGGGATTGTCAAGAGTCTTCTCCATCACCACAGTTCAAAAACATCAATTCTTCAGCACTCAGCTTTCTTTATAGTCCAACTTTCAGATCCATACATGAATGACTACTGGAAAAACCATAGCTCTGACTAGACAGACCTTTGTTTGCAAAGTAATGTCTCTGCTTTTTAATATGCTGTCCAATTTCATCGTAGCTTATCTTCCAAGGAGCAAGCATCTTTTAATTTCATGGCTACAGTCACAATCTGCAGTGAATTTGGAGCCCAAGAAAATAAAGTCTCTCACTGTTTCCATTGTTTCCCCATCTATTT
The DNA here is from genome assembly GCF_033118175.1 of Dama dama. NCBI lineage: Eukaryota > Metazoa > Chordata > Mammalia > Artiodactyla > Cervidae > Dama > Dama dama. The sequence continues at coordinate 36,727,109 of NC_083684.1, forward strand.
GCCATGAAGTGTTGGGACCAGATGCCAAGATCTTAGTTTTCTGAATGTTGAGTTTTAAGCAAACTTTTTCATGCTGCTCTTTCAGTTTCATCAAGAGGCTCTTTTGTTCTTTACTTTCTGCCATAAGTTTGGTGTCATCTGCATATTGAAGTTATTGATATTTCTCCCGGCAATCTTGATTCCAGCTTGTGCTTCATCAAGCATAGAATTTCACATGATATAATCTGAATAGAAGTTAAATAAGAAGGGTGACAATATACAGCCTTGATGTTCTCCTTTCCCAATTTGGAACCAGTCCATTGACCCATGTCCCATTCTAACTGTTGCTTCTTGGCCAGAATACAAATTTCTCAGGAGGCAAGTAAGGTGTCCTGGTATTCCCATCTCTTTAAGAATTTTCCACAGTTTTTTTGTGATCCACACAGTCAAAGGCTTTGGGTTAGTTAATAAAGCCGTAGATGTTTTAGCAGCAAAAGTACATAGTAGCATTATTCACAACTGCCAAGATGAAAGCAATCTAATTGTCCAACAATAGATGACACTTTGCCAAAATAATTACTCATTGTGTTTAGATTTAAATCCACATTTACTGTCTATCTGCGATTGTTGCTTTCATTCAGTCAGCCCTCTGAAGGATAAGGATAAGAGGCTTTTGGAAGCTTCCTGATGGGAGACTCACCATGGGGGAAATTGGGTCTTGTTCTGATTGGCAGAGCCATCCTCAGTAAATCTTTAATACAATTTTTTCTTGATGGGTGGGGCTGTGTTCCCTCCCAGTTACTTGACCTAAGACCAATCTATGGTGGAGGTAATGAAGATAATGGCCACCTCCTCCAAAAGCTTCCCTGGAGCCAAACCACAATCACTGAAAACTAATCAAACTGATCAACTGCACCACAGCCTTGTCTAACTCAATGAAACTATAAGCCATGCTATGTAGGGCCACCCAAGATGGTTGGGTCATGATGGAGAGTTTCCGACAAAACATGGCCCACTGGAGAAGAGAATGGCAAACCACTTCAGTATTCTTCCTTGAGAACCCCAAGAACAGTATGAAAAGGCAAAAAGATAGGACACTGAAAGATTAATTCCCCAGGCCGGTAGGTGTCTAATATGCTACTGGAGAAGAATAGAGAAATAACTCTAGAAAGAATGAAGAGATGGAGTCAGAGCAAAAACGATGCCCAACTGTGGATGTGATTGGTGATGGTAGTAAAGTCTGATGCTGTAAAGAGCAATATTGCATAGGAACCTGGAATGTTAGGTCCATCAATCAAAGTAAATTAGAAGTGGTCAAGCAGGAGAAGGCAAGAGTGAACATCAACATTTTAGGAATTGGTGAAATAAAATGGACTGGAATGGGTGAATTTAATTCAGATGACCATTATATCTATTATTGTGGGCAAGAATACCTTAGGAAAAAAAAAAAAAAGAATACCTTAGAAGAATGGAGTTGACATCATAGTCAACAAAAAAGTAAAAAATTCAGTACTTGGGTGCAATCTCAAAAATGACAGAATGATCTCTGCTCATTTCAAAGGGAAACCGGTCAATACCACAGCAATCTAAGTCTATGCCCCAACCAGTAATGCTGTTGAAGCTGAAGTTGAATGGTTCTAAAAAGACCTACAATACCTTCTAGAACTAACACCAAAAAAGATGTCCTTTTCATCATAGGGGACTGGAATGCAAAAGTAGGAAGTCAAGAGATACCTAGAATAACAGGCAAATTTGGCCTTGGAATACAAAATGAAGCAGGGCAAAGGCTAACAGAGATTTGCCAAGAGAATGCACTGGTCATAGCAAACACCCTCTTCCAACAACACAAGAGAAGACTCTACACATGGACATCACCAGATGGTCAATACTGAAATCAGATTGATTATATTCTTTGCAGCCAAAGATGGAAAAGCTTTTTACAGTCAGCAAAAAAAAGACTGGAATCTGACTGTGGCTCAGACCATGAACTCCTTATTGTCAAATTCAGACTTAAATTGAAGAAAGTAGGGAAAACCACTAGATCATTCAGGTATGACTTAAATCAAATCCCTTACAATTATACAGTGGAAGTGACAAATAGATTCAGGGGATTAGATCTGATAGAGTGCCTGAAGAACCATGGATAGAGGTTTGTGACATTGTACAGTAGGCAGGGATCAAGACCATTCCCAAGAAAAAATAATGCAAAAAGGCAAAATGGTTGTCTGAGGAGGCCTTAGAAATAACTGAGAAAAGACGAGAAGTGAAAGGCAAAGGAGAAAAGGAAAGATATACCTAATTGAATGCAGAGTTTCAAAGAAAAGCAAGGAGAGATAAGAAAGTTTTCCTCAGTGATCAATGCAAAGAAATGGAGAAAAACAATAGAATGAGAAAGACTAAAAAAAAATCTCTTCAAGATAATTACAGATACCAAGGGAACATTTCATGGAAAGATGGGTTCAATAAAGGACAGAAATGGTATGGACCTAACAGAAGCAGAAGATATTAAGAAGAGGTGGCAAGAATACATAGAACTATACAAAAGAGACCTTCACGACCCAGATAACCACGATGGTGTGATCACTAACCTAGAGCCAGACATTCTGGACTGTGAAGTCAAGTGGGCATTAGGAAGCATCACTACAAACAAAGCAAGTGGAAGTGATGGAATTTCCAGTGAGCTATTTCAAATCCTCAAAGATGATGCTGTGAAAGTGCTGCACTCAACATGCCAGCAAATCTGGAAAACTCAGCAGTGGCCACAGGACTGGAAAAGGTCAGTTTTCATTCCAATCCCAAAGAAGGCCAATATCAAAGAAGTTCAAATTACCGCACAATTGCACTCATCTCACATGCTAGCAAAGTAATGGTCAAAATTCTGCAAGCAAAGCTTTGACAACACACGAACTGTGAAATTCCAGATGTTCAAGCTGGATTTAGAAAAGGCAGAGGATACAGATATCAAATTGCCAACATCCGTTGGATCATAGAAAAAGCAAGAGAATCCAGAAAAACATCTATGTCTGCTTTTTTATTACACCAAAGCCTTTGTGTGGATCACAACACACTGTGGAAAATACTTCAAGAGATGGGAATACCAGGCCATCTTACCTGCTTCCTGAGAGATTTGTATAAATGTCAAGATGCAACAGTTAGAACTCGATATGGAAAAACAGACTGGTTCCAAATTGGGAAAGGAATACATCAAGGCTGTATATTGTCACCCTGCTTATTTAACTTATAGGCCGAGTACATCAGCAAAATGCTGGGCTGGATGAAACACAAGCTGGAATCAAGATTGGTGGGAGAAATTTCAATAACCTCCGATACGCAGATGACTCCACCCTTATGACAGAAACTGAAGAGTAACTGAAGAGCCTCTAAATGAAAGTGAAAGAGGAGAGTGAAAAGCTGGTTTAAAGCTCAACATTCAGAAAACTAAGATCATGGCATCTGGTCCCATCACTTCATGGCAAATAGACAGGGAAACAGTGAGAGATTTTATTTTCTTGGGCTCCAAAATCACTGCAGATTGTGACTGCAGCCATGAAATTAAAAGACGTCTGCTTCTTGGAAGAAAAGCTATGACAAACCTAGATAGCATATTAAAAAGTATAGACATTACTTTGCAAACAGAGGTTCATCTAGTCATGGTTTTTCCAGTAGTCATATATGGATGTATGAGTTGGACTATAAACAAAGCTGAGCGCTGAAAAATTGATGCTTTTGAACTGTGGTGTTGGAGAACACTCTTGAGAGTTCCTTGGATTGCAAGGAGATCCAACCAGTCTGTCCTAAAGGAAATCAGTTCTGAATATCCATTGGAAGGACTGATGCTGAAGCTGAAACTCCAATACTTTGGCCACCTGATGCGAAGAACTGACTCATTGGAAAATACCCTGATGCTGGGAAAGATTGAATGCAGAAGGAGAAGGGGATGACAGAGGATGAGATGGTTGGATGGCATCACTGACTTGATGGTCTTGAGTTTGAGCAAGCTCCAGGACTTGTTGATGGACAGTAAACCCTGGCATGCTGCAGTCCATGGGGTTGCAAAGAGTCGGAGATGACTGAGCAACTGAACTGAACTTATTCTCTATGATAAACACTAACTGTAATAATTTAAAAAAAGAAGATCATGTATTTTGTTAGTACTATTTGTTGCCTATGCTGAAAGGAAAAATCACAAGGCTCACATTAGCTATTTCTAGGACTTGAGCATGTGTCTAAGACTAAGACAGTCCTTCCCTTCTGATAGAAGTCAAAATGTTGAGGACCAATTTTGACAGGATTTGAACTGAACTTTTATGCAACTTTAGTGCTTTCATTATCAAATGTTTATACTTCTGGAATCTTTAAGCACCAAACCAAGACAGATCACCTGGAGGTATGTGAGACACTATATGGCACTATTTTTGTGTTATTACCTCTGAAAAGTTTATAATAGTGTTCAATAGTAATGTGCTGTTCTTGAATCATTTAGCAGAAACTTAAAGTAAGTCTGGAAACCTAAATACCAATGAGATACTAAAAAATAAAAATAATAGTTCCATAAGAAATAAGTAAATTTAAGATGTTGGTAATTTTTCCATTACAAGTTTTTAGAGAAGCCTAACTATTTTAACACCCACTTATGAGTCATGGGACCCCACTTACAAGAAAATCAGACTTATCACAGAAACCTGTCATTTGATTCCATCAACCTTCCCATCAGCCAGGTACAAGAGAGATTAAAATCCCTGTTTAAGAGGTGAGTGATGCTCAGGGAGATGATTATTATGGTGACAATAGAGCTGACAGTACCTGGACTGAGCAATTATAGTGCTGACGGAGAAAAACTGGAAGGTATCTCAACTGTCACAGAATAAGGTGCACTTGTTTTGATCTTATTCCTCATTTGGGTATACTCAAACATTTAGAGCTTTTGATATTCTGTATTTTCTGGGTCTTAGTTTAAGGAGAAATCCAGGACTGCATTGAATTTTGTTTCTTGTTCATCTCCAACTCACTATATTTTTAAAAATGCATGAGTATTTGTAATCTTCCCCTTTATTCTGAAATTCATCATTATAATCAAGAAATATCTAAGTGGTTGATTTCATCCAAGATACTTTTGTTTTCTGGGAAAAATGCCAAGGTAGTTCACATATTCAAAGAGAGAGTTGCAGCTTCCTTCAAACCACAGTTTGGCACTGGGTCATAAAGGGACAAGGCCTCTCTCTGTCTTCTTTTCTGCTTAGCTCTGTCTTACTCAGAAAACAAGCTTTTCACATATAGCCATTAAAAACAATGTCACAGCCCTATAAGTCACACTTGCCAGTCTTGGAAATTGCATTGTAAAAATAGAGTTTATTTACGCAGTTACTATAGATCAGCTTCTAAGATTATTTCTCTGCTTAATTTGGCCTTGGTTATGCAATTGCCCTTAAATTAGTACTCAAATTAACTATTTAAAACCAGGGGAATAAAGAGTATGTTTTACCAGGTCCTATATCATGGCCTTTCTTGTCTCAGAGATAAAAAGAATTTGCTAAGATTGTCAGCTCAATTAGCTCCACGTGTAATGGGACAAAGGTAGTTTTCTGAAGGATGGAATGTGGGAAAAAATGGAATGTATATATATATATCTAATTTATAATGTGGGTTGTTACTTGAAAATACCCCCATAGAGGTAGGAACAAAGTATTTTAGCTTTACATAGTATTTATATCATCTGATTCAGTACTTGAAAATAAAATTTTTTTCTCAAAAGTATGTTACACAACTAAATAAGTAGATGAATGTATGAATGAGTGAGTAGATAGATGGAAAGATGGGCAAATACTTTATTAGTTAAAACAGTCTTAGATATATGTATTAACTCAGTAAGTATTTATTAAATTCAAATTTCAAAGTGAGTCCTGTTTTTCTTTATTGAAATAAGCATATTCTCATCAATATACTATAAGACATGCACCATTCTAACTGCCTTGGAAGATGAATCTTTTTAAAAAAGGATCTTTCAAAGATTTCCTCGGGCTTTGTACTCTTCCATAAACTCTATCCATCATTAATCTGCATTACATATCATGGTACAGACATACATAGATTTTCTCTTCTTTGCTGCATTTGGAATGGTATGTGAGTGGCAACATTCAGCCAATGGCCCCCTCATCCTCTTTATACCATGCTCATAATGCTGGGGAAGAAAAGAGTCTGGGCTTCTTTCTGGGTCCCCAGGGAATCTTCTGAGAATACTTTGCCCTGAGGAGTCTTACCCAAGCATGACATATGTCTTATTTTCTAAAAGGGTGTTACATACAGGGAATACATAACTCTTAATAAACTAGGAGAAATTAATTTTAGCATCTTTTTAAGAGTGATAACTTTCTTTTATCAACTAATTAATACAAATCTGTAAAAGCAAGTTACATCTAGCAGTCATTTATAGGGAAGACTAATAAGTTCTTAAAATAAAAATATAAAAGCTTTCTTAATGTCAGAGCTGAATTTTTCATGACGCTTTAAAAATAAGCCTATGGAGGAGACTATCTAAAGATCATTTATATTTTGTAAATAATAGGCATTTGCTGGTCAATAAAGACACTCTGAATAATGCACAGAATATAGTTGGTGATCAGAAGCTGGATTCTCAATTTCATACCTCTGTCACTGTAATGACATGTATGTCCTGAGTAGATTCATACCAGTCCTCAGGCATCTTTATAATAGTGTGATGGCTGAGTCTCTAAGACAATGATTCATTTGTTCATTTACTCATTAACTCAGGTGATGTTTACTAATGCCTAATATGTACTGAGCACTATCTTAGTAATTTATATAGAGCAATTAGTCAAACAAAGATCACCTCTGACGTCATAGAACATAATGTTTCCTGAGAACATCGATGCATGTGTCAACCATTAATAATAGAATTAGAAAGGGAGAAATGAATGCCATGATGTTAGTAAACAAAATAATACCTGATGGAGATTAATTAGAGAAGGCTACTGGTATAGGTTTAGTTGGGAAAATCTGATAAGAGTGTAACAATAAAAAAAATCAGTGAAAAGTTTATAGGACAAGAGGGACATGAAATTTCAAGATGAATACAGAATATGTACCAAGTATTTGATACCAAAAATACATTTGAAAATTGAGAGGAAAATTGGAAACCTAGAACAAAGCGAAGGAAGGAGACAAAGGCTTACATTTAAGTTAGAGGGTTTCCAGAGTATATGGAAACTTATTGGCCTGATAAGAAGCTTGAATATTAGCTTAAATTCAATATACATTGAGGTTCTTACTATTTAAAGCTAAGTAATGTTATTAGTAACATTAAATCCAAATATGTTACTAAATAGCATGTCTCTTGAATGAAATAATTAAAACTGATTCTCCTTAAGTTTCCTCTGCCCAAAGAATGGTTGATGTTAACAATATTTAAAAGTTCATTACATTTTAATTTTCTATGAAAAACATCTGAAAATAGCAAAAGGCTGGCTGTTCTCCGGCTTTACAGCTTGTAAATATTTCTATATGTAAGTTTCTTCATCTGAAAAATCTTGATCCGTAGGATAGTGGAGAAAAAACATCAAATGTGTGAACTGAGAACATGTTCTGTATTTTCCAATGCTCTAGAAATTTTTTGGCTTCCTTGTTCAATTTAGAAAATATTCATTACTCATTATTGCAGGCCAGATATTGAATGTGTAGAGATCCAAAATACAGCACCTGTCCCCAAAGTGTTCATGGTTGAATAACTGATGACTAAATGACAATGACAGTCTAAGGAAATATTATGAATGACTGAGCTATTAATAACATCATAATTCTATGAGATCGTGAACATAGGTTTTATTTTCTTGGAGTATAAAATAAATATGACTCTTCTGGAGCCTATCCTACACTAATTGCTTCCTTAGCAATTTTCCAACATCTCTAATGACAGCTCCTATATAACTGGAGAAAATACTAGTGGAAGAACTATCTCTAGCCACATAAAGTTGAAAGTAATTTCGAGGTCATTTTCTGCAAGCTGATCAATACAGACTGCGCACCACACATCCACCCTGAATTTATTCCTGTAATTTATCTTAGCTTTGAGTGTAGCCATGGTTAATTGCTAATCCATATTCATTGAACATCACAAATGAGGGCAGAGTCAGGAGGTACTTCATGTACCGTCTCATCTACTGTGGAAAGAAGTTATGGGCTCAAATTTTCATCTTCTTTTACAGTTGCTTGGTCTCTCTACACTTAAAAAAAATAATTGCTGTTGGAGAATGCTGAAGAATTTGCATGGCAATGCTTAGCAGCTAATTACTTCATTAAAAATAAGAACATAATTAAAATTGCTACCATATAGCAATTGAATTGGTTTAATTGGACTACTTAAGTTAAAGATACCTTTTTAGGTGTGGGATTATTTCTATTTCCAAAAGCATCAACTCCAGCATTGAAAATATAATTATTTGGATTTTTCATGAATTCTACTTGAACCAATCCATAAATTAACATGAGGATAGGATTATAAACTAACACTCTCTGTTTAAACACTGATAAATATTTCCAAATCATATTTGACCATTTACTCTGAGAACAAAATTTGTTGAAAACTGTATGGTAGAAGGGCCACTAAAATTACATGGACGGATAAAATAAAAAATTCACTTCTGAGTTATACAAGGCTAATTTTGTGGAGTTTTCCAATCCTGAAATATTTTCAGCAAATTTTTTTGATGATTTCGACTGTTCTGCATCATATGTGAGCCATAATTAAACTATATAACCAATATATGATTTTTATAATCATTCATACATGTGTATGAATATCATTTGGGAGGTAGTAAATTTTTTACTTAAAAATGTTCAAAAGAAGGTTTATAATGATACTAATTATATTATAAAAGTACCTTAAATCACTAATCCTTACCTTAAGACACTTAGTTGGACAGTGGAAAGCTATACAAAAGAAGAGAAGTGAGTGATAACTAATACTACGTTATTTAGCCTTTTGTTTAACATTTATCATAATATTTCTTATGTATTAGCATGCTTTTAATGATCAGCTTTAAATTATATTTACCTAAGACTTATTCTCTTCAGTTTTATGAACTCTTCATTTTTAGCAGCAATAATGATAGCATTTGAGAGTCTGGGTCTGTAAAATTCATTTGTATTAATTAAAATATTTAATCCTCAGGATATGAGGCTGAGGCCCTATTTCAGCCATTGAGGAAACTTGAGATCAGAAAGATTAATTTGTTCATGATCATACATTTAGATTTATCAAAATGTTTTTACAGATCATATTCTTAACTAATTTAATAAATTAATATTATTTCAACTCCTTTGTATTTAATACTAAGGTAGCATTTCTGTTTCTTTTAAACTAATTTATATTCAAGATGCCCCCTACAGTATGTTATTCTATACTTAAAACATTATAGTCTCAATCTAAGTTTATATACTGCTTTGCAAAAAAGTTCAAGTTCCTACAAGTATATACATTTTATATATTTTCTACAACTTAAATGGTGTGCACTTCACTAGATAGCTTTATTTGTATTTAAGTTAGTTGTGCTTTTTTTAATATATTTAATATTTTTATTTTCATCCTTTAGGATAAAAAGCTGGCCCCTCAGATCCACTGGATATGTTTTAGATTGCTGGTTCTTGTCCTATGAAATGTAATCTATACCAAGTGTTTACAATTTTCTCATGTTACTATCAGTATCAGTTCAGTCACTCAGTCGTGTCCGAATCTTTGCGACCCCATGAACCACAGCACTCCAGGCCTCCCTGTCCATCACCAACCCCCAGAGTTTACTCAAACTCATGTCCATTGAGTTTGTGATGCCATCCAGCCATCTCATCCTCTGTCGTCCCCTTCTCCTCCTGCCCTCAATCTTTCCTAGCATCAGGGTCTTTTCCAATGAGTCAGCTCTTCGCATCAGGTGGCCAAAGTATTGGAGTTTCAGCTTCAGCATCAGTCCTTCCAATGAACACCCAGGACTGATCTCCTTTAGGATGGACTGGTTGGATCTCCTTGCAGTCCAAGGGACTCTCAAGAGTCTTCTCCAACACCACAGTTCAAAAGCACCAATTCCTCTGCACTCAGCTTTCTTTATAGTCCAACTCTCACATCCATACATGACTACTGGGGTCATGTTACTAATTGGCCCACAATTCTCAGGACATCTCAATCCAGACTTTCTAAGTCCTTGATTAATATATAAACTACACCCATCTCTGTTTTTAAACGTGTTTCCATTTTCCAGATAGATTGACTCATCATTGGCATGAAAGAAAATGAAAACAAGAATTGGAATTCTGATGAAAACTATTTCCCTGACCTGTATAAGCAACATTAACTCTTGGATCCTTTCTTAGTGCCCTTATAAAATGGCACTGGCTAAAAATGAAGAACAAAAACATAAAAATCTCAGTCTCCTGATTCTTAGTGTTAATATCCATTATTCTTTCCCTACTACAAATTCAAGCACAGGTTTTTGAAGTCATATGGCAAACAGACATACCTTTACTTAACAAAGTAGTTTCTCACTGCATTGTGGACAAAGTCTAAACTTTTTTCATGACTTTTTAGATCTTATGGTTTTATGGATGAGAAGACTGACCTTTAGAGAGACCAATATGAAAAGCTCACAGTGTAAACTCTTGCTTAGTCACTAAGTAATGTCCAACATTTTGCAATCCCATGGACGCAGCACGCCAGGCCTCCCTGACCTTCACAATCTCCTGAGTTTGCTCAAACCCATGTCCATTGTGTTGATGATGCATCCAACCATCTCATCCTCTGTCGTCCCCTTCTCCTCTTTCCCTCAATCTTTCCCAGCACCAGGGCCTTTTCTAATGAGTCAGCTCTTCACATCAGGTGGCCAGAGTATTGGAACTTCAGCTTCAGCATCAGTCCTTCCGATGAGTATTCAGGGTTGATTTCCTTTAGGAATGGCTGGTTTGATCTCTGTCCAAGGGATATTCAAAAGTTTTCTTCAGCACCACAATTTAAAAACATCAATTCTTTTGTGCTCAGCCTTCTTTAGGGTCCAACTCTCACATCCATACATGATTACTGGAAAAACCGTAGCTTTGACTCAACAGACCTTTGTCAGCAAACTGATGTTTCTGCTTTTTAAATCGCTCTCTAGAATTGTCATATTTCTTTTAAGGAGCAAGCATCTTTTAACTTCATGGCTTCCATCATCATCCACAGGGATTTTGGAGCCCCAAAATAAAGTCTGCCACTGTTCCCATTGTTTCCCCATTTATTTGCCATGAAGTGATGGGACTGGTGGCAGGATCTTCGTTTTTTGGATGCTGAGTTTTAAGCCAGCCTTTTCACTTTCCTCTTTTATCTCCATCAAGAAGCTCTTTAGGTCCGCTTTGCTTTTTGCCACTAGTCCTGGTATCATCTGCACATCTGAGGTTGTTGCTCTTTCTCCCGGCAATCTTGATTCTAGCATTGGATTCATCTAGCCCAGCATTTCCAATGATGTATTCTGGATATGAGATAAATAGGCAGGGTAACAATATACAACCTTGACAAACTCCTTTCTGAATTTTAAACCAGTCTGTTGTTCCATATTTGTTTCTAACTGTTGCTTCTGTACCCATAGATAGGTTTCTCAGAAGACAGATAAGGTAGTCTGGTATTTCCATCTCCTTAAGAATTTTCCACAGTTTTTTGTGATCCACACAGTCATAGGCTTTAGTATAGTTAATGAAGCCGAAGTAGATGTTTTCCTGGAATTCCCTTGCTTTCTCTATGATCTTTGCTATTCTCTGGAGAAACTGTAGGTGAAACATCTAAAATTGAGTTGGGCTTCCCAAGTGGTTCAGATGGCAAAGAATCTGCCTGTGAGTCTACAATGCAGGAGGCAAAGGTTTGACCCCTGGGTTCGGAAGATCCCCTGGAGAAGGGAATGGCAACATACTCCAGTATTCCTGCCTGAAAAATTCCATGGACAGAGCCTGGCAGGCTATAGTCCATTGGGTTGCAAGTGTTGAAAATGATTTAGAGACCAAACCACCAACAACTACAAACATTCTTATTCGTTGAAATATACCTACTCTCCATGGTTTATCTTTGTATGAAAAATATCTCAATCTAGGTCCTAGCAGGAAATTACAGCACACATGGAATGACTTAACTAGATAGAATATAATTTAGGAATTACTTATAAAGTTGTAGTCAGGGTTATAGCAACCAACAAGTGATAATGAGTCACACAAAGACTAACGACTGACAGAAGCTGTTACTCTTTCTAGATTGGGATTAAGGAAATGTCTGAGTTACTTAGAACATGGTGTAAAATGGAGTTTGGAAGTAAATCTAACTGTATTTTTAGGAGAATCAATCCATTCTGGATACAGAGTAAAGCTGGAAAGGAAGCCAAAGCATAATCCCTCAACTCTCCTTTGTTTTTTTAATTTTCTGCTGGGGGGTGCCTCCTATTGGTCAAATCCAACAGAAGTTAGAGAGCATGGGAACTCAGGAGATATCACCCTTGGAGATCACAGAGGAAGACAGAGCAAAGAAGGGCATAGAAGGTATTTGGGAGGCAAATAAGGAGAACTAGTTCAGAAAACTTTATTACTGCCCATCAGTGTAGATGTCTCCTTCTAGGAGCTTTACTTACACTGTCTATTCTTCATATTACTTCTTATCATATTGCCTAAAATGTAATTATCAATTGTTCTAACCCACCCCCTGACCCTTCATGTGACATGTGCAAGAAGATATATGGATCTTGTAATTTTTTTTTTTTTCCCTCCCACAGTTGTATCCCTGGTGACTAAAACAATGCCTAGGGCATGCTTTGTGCTCAAACAATGTTCACTGAACAAATGAATTTGAATGAATACATACAAATAACAAAGACCCTCTTCAAACTACCAAACTTATGTAAATGAACAAAATGATGTATTCTAGTGTGGTAGAAATCTGTTGCTGCTGATGCTGCTGTATTTGTTATTGTGAAAGTATGTATGCGTGTGTTTAGGTGCATAGCTTACATAACATGGTGCACAAATGTTAAACTTTTAAAAAATTTATATATGTGTACAATTGGATCTAACCAGTCCATCCTAAAGGAGATCAGTCCTGGGTGTTCATTGGAACGACTGATGCTGAAGCTGAAACTCCAATACTTTGGCCATCTCATGCGAAGAGTTGACTCATTGGAAAAGACCCTGATGCTGGGAGGGATTGGGGGCAGGAGGAGAAGGGGACGGCAGAGGATGAGATGGCTGGATGGCATCACCGACTTGATGAACATGAGTTTGAGTGAACTCTGGGAGTTGGTGATGAACAGGGAGGCCTGGCATGCTGCGATTCATGGGGTCGCAAAGAGTTGGACACGACTGAGCAACTGAACTGAACTGAACAATTTCTTTGATAAGTGGATTGACTTCCAATATATTATTTCAAATAAATGAGAACAAATCAGTGTCTTGCCCTGATTAGCTTTAGTAGTTCATTAAAATTTTTCCATTAAAAAAAAAAAAATTCTTCCATTAAAATGGAAGAATCTAAAATTTCTATATAGGAGGGACTTAGAGTTGTCAATATGTGCATTAGAGATATTTCTTAGCTGTACATTTGCATAGGAAACTCTGTGTTTTCACTGGATTATTTGCTTATCTTGCATGGACTGGAGGGATCATCACTGACAGAATTATGAGATAAGCATCATTCACCCCAGGGGCACCCCCTTGACAGTAGACTGGAATCCTAAAAGTAGCTAAATTCTCCCAAAATACCCCTTGGCTACTATCCCTAGTGCCATTGTTTTTAAGTATATTCAAGCAATGAATATTCAAGCTGACAATGGTTCTCTGTGTTTGCTAAATAAATGAGCTGATAGTTTGCTTGTTTGGCACTGATAAATCCATATATTTAATTTAAATAATTTTAATACATGTTTTTATCATATCCTCAGTACCCAGTCCACTGCCACTGAAGTTGTTACTTATATTTCAACTTGGACTCTACTTGATAGTTATACCTACATCATAATGTTGATACTTGGACTGATTCCAGTTTTTGTTTTCTTTTTTAATGTTGAAAACAGGAAAAAAAATGAATTAAAAATTAAGCCGATCACAATAGGTTTGGTGATAATCAACTAGATATTAGTTATAAAGGAAAGAGTCCAATGCCTATACAACCTAATGTAACACAATCAATGTCATTATTCTCTTCCAGATCATTTTTAAATTCTGGAAAAGGATAAAATTAAATGCAGGTTTTTGTTGTTTTTCATGATACACTGAAATACCTTTAAAACCCTGTTATTTCCATTTTTTTTTTTCTGGTTTCAGACAGCCTGATAAAATACCATACCAAATCCCAATCATTTTCTATACACAAGTCATTTGTTTACCTGTATTATTTTTCTAACGATTTTGACGTAGACCCGTCAAAAATATTTACAGTCAGATAAGTAATATTTGTTCCAAAATATCCCTGCATCCTCAGTTCTGTGATTGAACTGAGAAATGTGCAATGCATTAAAGTGTTTATGTATCTGTGTATGTGTGTGTGTGTGTGTGTGTGTGTTTGTGTGTGAAATTCCTTTGTCTACTGACACCTTGAAGAATTAATGAGTTTACTTCTTTGAATAAGGAAGGAAGCAAGGAGATTTGGGAGAAGTCCACTTTATGGCTTCAGTGAACTGGTTGTGTTCTGATTACCGAATAATGCTTAGAACTTCATATTGTCAACACAAGGGAAATTAGCATGTCCATATTTGAATTTAGTGCATCATTTGGCATGCAGTATAATACCATAAATATGCTAGTACATGCCTACATAACAATTTGTGGTATGAATCACATGTAGTATTTTGTCTGAGTTGGTTATAAAGCACATTTGGAAACCAGAATTAACCAGATGACATTTTATTATTCAGTTGGACTGATGTAATGTAAAATTTAATTACATAATATTTCACCCACAGCTGCGACAAAACACATATGAGCTTCCAGGACTCACCAGCTAAGCTGAAATGGAGACCTATCGGGAAGGCGATCAAAGTGGGCTGTAAGCAAGAAGGTCTTCCAAAGCTGACTCTTCTCTGGATAAATGAACCTATTTGTATGTCCTGAGGCTCTTTTCTTAAATACTCAAATACCATTTTCACCTAGTTCCTCTGAGAGAACAGATATGCTCTAGAGAATCTTTTACAATAAAGCAAAACAAATAATACAAAACAAAAGAGTTCATTTAAATCTCCTTGAAAAGCATCACAAGTAGTTGGTGAGGTTGCTGTACTTTAATCCCCCCTGTGTTTACAGAAGCTTCAGATTTTTGGTATCTAATGGCAGATAATAAATGCACTCATCAAACCAAACAGGATTTGAATTCATTTTGTGGCTGCATTGTCTGTGTCTAAAAACTTCTATCTGAAATGTGCTCAAATGAAAAGCTGCTTTACACTTGAGAAAAACGTTTAATTAAAATAAAGTGAATGAGCTGCCAATACTATCAATTCAACAAACATTTATTGAGTCTTACTACCTACCAAGGGCTGTGCAAGAAGATGTAGATATAGGTAGGGCTTACATTTTCAGTTTCTCTTTTTTGAGCTTATGTGGCACTGTGGGAAATCCTCTGATGGGCTACATAAAAGGCTGTTTGATGCTTCCTTCCCATATATCTGTTCTGAGCAGCTGACCTCTAGTTCAGTCTAAGCCAGTGTCAACAAAAATAATTAATAAAAAATCTACAATAGGAATAGAAAATCATTTTATTTGAGTGAAATTAAGGACTATAGCCTGGGAGACAGCATCTCAGATAACTTTGAGGAACTGCTCTGGAGAAGCGTGGTTGACATAAAACAAGTCACAGATATTTTGCTTTAAAGTATAAAAACAAACAAATAAACAACACATTGGCATGTACATAATTGATCTTGGCATCTGGGAAGGGAGTCTTATCATTCAAAGATTACCAGCATTGGCATCCCAAAGGGAGGCATTTAATCTTTATTTTTAACATGGACATTCTTTACTTCTGATTACACACTCTTTCTTTAATAATTAAAGTAGATATACAATGTATGTTTGATAGACCACAAGCAGACTGCTTTAGTTAGCATAAAATTCATGTTAAATCATGTATAAGCCACAATGACTAACCCATACATCAGTATGTGAAAATCTCTTTCGTCACAAGGGAGATTCAAAGGGTCACTGAATACTAAATCACTATTTCAAAACAAGACTTTGGTGAGATCCCACCCAGAGTGGGCCTTATTTGCTCCCTAACATCCCTCCAACAAAAGGGCTTCTTACTAGCTCTCAGGGCCTCCTTCCAGTGTGTTTGAGTACAGGATGGAAAATAATGGACCTGGAAGAAAACCACTATCACCATCTTTTCAAAGGAAGCAACTCCTTCTTGTCAATCTCAGGGCATCTTAACTTGCAACTCTTGACCAGCATGTGTGGCAAATATGTCAGCAGCTTTGACTCTTAGACTACTTCAGGGGTGAGGTAACACGCAAAGGGTTTCCAATTCATTAAAAGCTGCTAAATGCTGACAGCAAATCCATAGACAGAAGATTAAGGGCAACCAAAGCAGACCTCATTGTCAGCTTCTCCTTAAATGACTTTCTTAACTCAATTATCTAAACATTCATAGGGGCAATTTATTGTTTCCCACTCCAAAACCATCCCTGCAGTTACAAATGCAATTACCAAATATTTCTCTGTGGCCACCATGGCTACCCACTCCAGGGTTCTTGCCTGGAGAATTCCATGGACAAAGAAGCCTGGCAGGCTACAGTCCATAGATCACAAAGAGTCAGAAATGACTGAGTGATAAACACTTTCACTTTCAACACTTTTCATGTTGTCAGTCCTTTACACTTCTGTCTATATAGTTTCTTCTCCCTACAATATTCATCATATGAAACTTACCTCTTATAGCACGGTACAATTTTTGTACCATTTCTTTAGGTAATCATTCTCCAAAGATTTCTTGAAAGCCCCACTGGTAAAGCTTATCATTATTATTACAATAATACGTTGGGGTTGCTTATTCTTTTTCCACTACCTGGTTGTGAATCTCTTAAGGAAGTGCTCAGCTTTTTCATCCATGTGGCAGCAGTTTCAAGCACCATGCCTGATACATCTTAAGTGCCAAACTGAAGAGAAAAAATCAACTGAGCTATCCCCTCTGCAGAAGTTGTCTCATAGATTTATAAAAGTCTAAACCATCCAAGGAAGGGTAAGATCATTGCATTTAGGGGTTCTCAATCATTCTGTTTTTATGACAGATAATACCACATTTGCAAACACCACCTGTGGGAAATATCTATTTGTGTAAAAATGCAAGGTTATAAATTACTATAATAATCTCTAATCACCACACTCATTAAGAACAAACTGAGGGCTTCCCTGGTGGCTCAGTGGTAAAGAATCTGTCTGCAATGCAGGAGACATGGGTTTTTTCCCCTGGTCCAGGAAGATCTCACATGCTGTAAGGCTACTAACCCCATGCTCCACGACTACTGAGCCTGCGCTCTAGAGCCTAGGAGCTGCAACTACTGAGCCCAAGTGCCACAACAACTGACATCCACATACTTTACAGCCTGTGTTTTGCAACAAGAGAAGCCACCACAATGAGAAGCCCAAGCACCACAACTAGACAATAGTTCTCACTTGGGGCAACTAGACAAAAATCCACACAGCAATGAAGACCCAGAACAGCCAAATAAAACTATTTTGTTTAAAAAAGAACAAACTGTTAATATCACTATGTTTACTGTAGCCACAGGTCAGGTAACTTCAGATTTTTTTTTACAATTTTAGGCATGCCATATGAGAATGGCTAGTCACTGCCTGTTTAATATATTTAATGTAGTCAGTCCAGCTTACAGGGTTTTTAAAAACTTAAAAATTGAGTGCAATTATTATTCCTTTAAAGTAAACCATTTCTAAATATTGGTGGCCTTATCATGTTTATTTTGTTATTATACTATTTCTTGAACCCTTGACAAATAATTTCACCACACTAGTGTTCTGTTCCACTTTGGGAAACTAATGATTTCATCCAACCCATTCATTTTGTTAATGAAGAAACTGAGCTCCAATAAGTCTGGGTGACTTAAAGTTATCCACACAGTATAAAAAATGTGAGTTCTATCTTACTATCTCATACTTGGTCCTGAGATATGGCTTACAATATCCATTCCTTGCTCTCACTTTAAGTTACCTCTCAAGGCCAAGTCTTCTCTTGGTTCTATGAGTAGTGACTAGGAACAAAACATGAGGGTATATTTTGCATATATGAAAAATAAATACATATAACTTTAATGGTATAAAATGCATTTAGAAGAAATGCAACTTCAATTGTTTTTTATGTTCCAGCATGAAATAACCTTGACATGTGGAGATCATCTGTAAGCTTTATTTTGCTGCTGTAAGTAAGAAAAGAGTGTATAGCTGAATTCTATGTTTAACTTTGTTTTAGTCTGCCACTGCATGGAAACTCTACTGGCTGAAGCTGAGGGCCTGATAAGTAATTGATTAATAGTGGGTGAGTTCTGTGTGTTGAGCCCCAGCTGGCACAGCTTGCCCCATGCCTGGCTGAGTGCTGGAAAGAGGATAAGTTGATAATGCCGTGAGAGCAGACCACCCTCATTCCTAGACAGTCATAGATAACAGAGCATTGGTACCAACCATATTTATGGGACAATGTTTCTTTACAAGATTAGTGAAATTAAAATAGACAAGAAATGAGTTTCAGAGCCCAGTCTCCCTCACATCTCATACAGATATATGGATCCAGACAGACAGCTGAATAAAAATTCTCTGAACAGATGTCATCAGTGGAGCATTGTGTTGCAATGGAAATGTGCACCTGATCAATTGACAACCCAGACTTCAGGAAAAGAAACAGTTACTATAATAAGTGGCACCCACCACCAAGAGAGGGTTCTTTCTGGAAGAGGTCCTCAACATTTTCTCATGCTATGCATCCTCCGTCGCCCCACAAATGTTTTGAATCAGGTAGATCTCCCCATGGTGGAAATTTTGACGTGTCACCTAACTATTCTTGAATGCTCTTTTTGTCTTCTGAAACAAAGGAACTAGTCCATGCCTTATAATGTTGCCATGATAATTAAATGCAGTCAAGGGAACTTTTAACTTAGTGGCTGGTGTAAACTCACTGTTGAAGAAGCGGTGGTAGTAGCCTGCCATATAAGTAAGAATTTGTAACAATAATGTAAAAACATATTTTAAAAAGTTGTATAGCAGAAAGGAACACAACAGAAAGCAATTATATTCCAATAAAGAAATGGTTAAATATAAAAACAATGGCTGAACTTGCACATTATTGAATATTTACCCAAAGCAAGTATAGCAATGCGTTTAGAATAATACAGAACTTGGCCATTTACATTATGGTCTATGAATTAGCAGCACTGGCATCATTTGGAGGCTTATTAAAAATGTGAAATCACAGAACCCACCCCATACTTACTGAATCAAGATTCTCCTTTTGAATAACATTGTCAATTTCATATGTATGTTAAAGTTTCAGAAGTGTTGAGATATGGTATAAGACACTACCTATTTCTGTTGCTGTTATTGAGCATCTGCTATGTGCCAGGTAAACTAAATACACATACTGCATTTAGATACCCCGTGTTGGTTAACTCATGTATTCTTCAAAAAAAAATAAATAATAAAGAAAAGAGTTATCTTTCATTTTAAAGATAAGGAAACTGGCTGGGAGAGATAGTTTGATAATATCTGTGCCAAATTTCAGAGCAAGACTTTTCTTTTTCCAAGACCTTACTTTTTCTTTTTTCCATTATTTAACACCACATGTTTGTTTCACTAGAGGTCCTAGCAGGAAACAGAACTATCAATTTGTAATTTGAAGAGGGTTTATTAGAGGTACTCTTTACATGCTATGGACAGGATATAGAAACACCATAAAAAGATAATTAACAACAGTGAGATCTTACCTGAATTGGTCTGAAATAAATTAGAGTAGGTAGAGGTTAACACAATTTAAAACTAGAGATGCCTGCATTGGAAGGAACTAAGAACTTTGATCAAAGAATTAACAATTTGAGACAAGTTTCTCATGAAAAAAAATGGTGAAATAAATGATTCCACCTCACTTCCTTTGTTGGCTCTGATGCTGGCTTATAATTGGCCAACTGAACAGGAAGCTGTTAATGTGGTCCATACAGGTAACATCCCTACCACTCCTGGCACAGAGAAATGTGGAAACAGGAGCTTTATGTTCCAAATCCATACAGGTTATTAGATATTTGTATTTTTACATATAATGAAACATGTATCATAAACTGTGTAACAACAGCAAGTTAGGAAATCACAAACTGTATGACAATAGAAATATACAGAAATATATACAATGATTGGAAGAAAA